>NC_060119.1:295212551-295835985 GCF_021461395.2 Schistocerca americana | reverse complement strand
TTCTAAAGATGGCAGGGGTAAGATACAGGGAGTGAAAGGCTGTTTACAATTTATACAGAAACCAGACTGCAGTCATAGGAGTTTAGGGTCTCAAAGGTAAGCAGTGGTTGAGAAGGGAGTGAGACAGGACTGTAGCCTATCCCCATTGTTATTCAATCTGTATACTGAGCAAGCAGTAAAGGAAACAAAACAAAAATTTGGAGCAGGAATTAAAGTATAGAGAGAAGAAATAAAAGCTATGAGGTTTGCCGATAACATTGTAATTCTGTCGGAGACAGCAAACGACTTGTATAGTTGTTGAATGGAATAGACAGTGTCTTGTAAGGAGGATATAAGACGAACACCAACAAAAGCAAAACAAGGATAATGGAATGTGGTAGAATTAAATCAGGTGATGCTCGGGGAATGAGATTAGGAAATGAGACACTTAACGTAGTAGATGAGTTTTGCTATTTGGGCAGGAAAATAGCTGACGATGGCCGAAGCAGGAACGATATAAAATGTAGACTGACAACGGGAAGAAAAGCGTTTCTGAAGAAGAGAAATTTGTTAACAACTAGTATAGACTAAAGGGTCAGGAAGTCCTTTCTGAAAGTATTTGTCTGGAGTGTAACCATGTATGGAAGTGAAATATGAACGATAAATAGTTTAGACAAGAAGAGAATAGAAGCTTTTTAAATGCGGGGCTACAGAAAAATGCTGAAGATTAGATGGGCATATCACGTAACTAATGAGGAGGTACTGAATACAACTGGGGAGAGGGGAAATTTGTGGTACAACCTGACTAGAAGAAGGGATAGGTTGGTTGGACACATTCTGAGGCATCAAGGGATCATCAACTTAGTACTGGAGGGAAGCGTAGGGTGTAAAAATCGTAGAGGGAGACTATGAGATGAATACAGTAAGCAGATTCAGTAATAGAGTTGCAGGGAGAGCTGCATCAAACCAGTCTTTGGCCTGAAGACTACAACAACAACTACATAGCTATAAAATATGAAATAAAGTAGTAGATCTTTCACTCTTTTGTTACGGCACAAAATGATTCTGTAAGAGGTTATTTCTTTACTCATGTGAATTTGATTTCGTTCTCTTAGGATAGTTAGCTGCAGGCCTGGATGTCGTCGTTGGAAAGCGGAGAGCGATCTTGGTGTCGCAGGACCGTGTTAATTGTCAGTGCAAAGAAATAGTTGGCATACTAATAATAATCACAGTCTGACGTCGTTAAAGCCATAGACTGCCGGTTCGACTTACAAATACAGAAATGGGAGAAACGATAGAGCGCTTATAGCGCGCGGTTTTGCGTCACCGAACAGATTACTTTCAACTAATTTAGAGCCAAGAATTTGACAAAGTAAATTTCATTAGTGCAGGAATGTAGGGTTTCGTACTATGCTATCAAAATATAAATAAAATACTCCAAATAATAACATTGTTTAACTCAAAATGCAAGCTGCAGGAATAATTTATTTATTTATCGTATTGCTTTACCAGTGCAAGTACGGTATTGACATCGTAATTTTACATGAACATACAAGTACAAATATACATATACACACATACATAATAATATAAACAGAACAAATATCAGTCATTATTAAATCTGAGCAAAGTTGAAATATAATCACAGCCACAATTCGTCAAAAAGTTATGTCCAAATGTGACAGCCATTTAATGGCAGCAGTGCTGGCCTCCACGAAGTCTCTCCAGTCACCACAGAATCTTCGCAGTGGGCAATCTTGCACTAGATGTTGTAATGTTTGTTCATCAGTTTCACAGTCACACATTGGGTTGTCATTGGCGCCCCATTTGCACAGCACGGATTTAGTTCTCGAGTGTCCAGTTCTCACACGGTTAAGCTGGCACCAGATTTTACGAGGAAGCTGTATTCCTGGGAGTTGTTGGCTGGGGTCCTCTATATTGTGTCGTTTAATGTCACTATTGTTCCACTTGGTTTTCGAGGATTTGTGGCAGTCATGGGAGACGTGTGTAAACAACCTCCAAGATGGTGTCTCCCAGGCAATGGGCTACGTCAGCAACACGGCAGAAAGTTTACACAAACGGCGACCGAACTGGACGGAGAGGCCCTCACGGTCAACAGCAGCAAGAGCATCCTCAGCGAAGAAACCGTCTGAGCGCTAAGACAATTAATATCGGACCAACAGCCCATATTATGCAGTTAAGCATAGAAGGCATCAGTCGCAGTAAATGTGAGCACCTAGGTAGAATGGCTAAGGAACACCAAGTTGATGTAATTGCACTGCAAGAAACACATTTGGCTGAGGAAAGAGATATCTTAACCAGGGTCAAAATTCAAGGATGTACAGTGGTGGAAGCAGTTCTCTCACAAACGTATGGGTCAATTATATACATACGTAATGGCATCAATAACTATGAAGTGTTAAAGATGTCCAACACCTGCAATATTGAAACGATAACAGTAGAACTTCCCAAGCTAGACTTGGTGTCAGTATATAAACCACCAGACACAACGTGGCCAAATCCTCCACTGCAAGTTGGAGATAAACCAACAATCTTCCTTGGGGACTTCAATAGCCGCCACACCAACTGGGGATACAGTACTAACGACCAGAATGGTGAAGCTTTACAGCAGTGGATCGAAGAACAAAATTTATACCTCAGCTATGATGCTAAAGACCAAAAAACCTTCCACTCAGCACGCTGGCAGACAGATACTAATCCAGACCTACGTACTGTGACCACCAACAATGAAGGAATTCCTATAGTCCACACGATAAAGGTACTGCCCGGGTTTCCCAACACCCAACATCGCCCAACCTTAGTAAATGTGGGCATAGAACTCCCACTGATGGAATCAGTCAAGAAGCCAAGAAGGAACTTTAGAAAAGCAAATTGGACAACATATAAAAGAGAAATTGATACCAACATACGGTTTATTCCAGCAAAGAGAGATAATTATGCAAGATTTGCTGGCCTTATAACAGCGACGGCGAAGAGAAACATAGCAAGGGGATATATAAAGCACATACCATGCTGGAACACTGAAACTGAAGAACTGCAAAGAGAATACCAGGAAACAAGTAACCCACAACTAGGAAGCCAATTACTAGATTCGCTCAATGAGCAAAGGAAGAATAGATGGGAAGAAACTACTGCAAAATTGAACTTCACGCATTATAACCGGAAAAGTTAGTCATTGTTAAGACGTCTGGGGGCAGCTACTTATACACCATCCTCAAACCACCAATATCACCAAACCAGATTGCCTCACATATAAAAGAGAGAACTGAAAATGTAATGTTGAGTCAAGAGAATAGAACATCCGTTAAGGAGTCACTCAAAGAAGTAAAGAGCACCCTACAAGAAAACAGACAGTTTTCAAAACCTTTTACTATCAGGGAGGTAAACAAAGGTATAAAATCCCTCGAACTACGGAAAGCAGCTGGAGCTGATAATATATTTCCTGAATTTATAAAAAATCTGGGACCAATAGCAAGAACCTGGCTTAAAGACTACTTCAATGACATACTAAAAACTGGAGATATCCCGAAGGATTTTAGAATGTCTCTTACTCTTCCATCCTTAAACCAGGGAAATCTGGTGAAAACCCTGCAAACTACCGCCCAATAGCATTATTGAGCATTTGCTATAAGTTGCTGGAGAGAGATTGATCTACAATAGGATATACCCAACGATAGACAAACACCTGCCTCACGAACAAGCCGGATTCAGAACTAATCGAAGTTGCTACGAACAAGTATTAGCCCTCACATGATACAGAGAATCGGGATTCCAAAAAGGATTGAAAACATCAGCAGTCTTTGTCGACCTCAGTGCAGCTTATGGTGCGGTATGGATAGATGGTCTTATACTGAAATTTGCCAACTTGATTCCATGCTTGAAATTGACAGGAATAAGACAACCTTGTGTCACCAAGGCTCGAAGAAGAAGAAGAAGAAGACAGAGCGATTCACAGTTTTATTATTTTAACAAAAGAGGATCGCAAACGTCTCTTTCAGAGGTATTAAAGATGCAAAGATGAACTTGATTTTCTACTTAAAATAAAATGTTTTGCTGCATTTTTTATTTTTTATTTGGTTATGAGAGATTCTTCCAATTGAGTTGCAAATGAAAGTTTCGATCCCTGTTGACGTATCAGAATGACTGGTACATACATACAAAGTTTCAATCGGCTTGAAAGGAAGCTGGTAATATTCAGATGAAACAAGAAAGAAAGTTAGTCAATAATTTAATGCCGAATAAACGAAATAGGCCGTATTAAATTGAATTTCATTGCGATCGCGTTGGAGAATAAATTATAGTGGCAACCCCTCGTGAAGGCAGTACCTCCAGATGTCACGGGACGAGTGGAAGATCGAGCTGTGACGTCGAGTCGTGCTGAAGCACAGCTGCAGGATTTGAGGGCTCCTTACGACGATGTCGTTAGTGACACAGTTCCGTTTCGAATGGACACGGAAGGAGAGAATCAATCGCTCTTAACCCTAACGAAGGAGCCTCGTCGAAATTCTACTGGAGTTACTCAGAGAAACGACAGGTAACGATGATCATATCATATAGGTATATTGAACACCAAGTTGAATTCTGAAAATAGCTCTGCTGTAAAATTAATGACTTCTTGACACCTGTGTAAAATAAGACACATTTTTTTGATGTGGTGGGGATATCGCCATTCATATCCCACAGCATCGAACATACAATTAACGTGAAATGCCTCTAAAACCAAACTGCTGAGGCTGAAAGTAGGAAATCCTGCATCGAGTCGCTACTGGAATTATACATTAGTTGTCACTGCTGGTTCACTGAAATGCCGACTCAGCGTATCTGAATGGCTTGCCCAGATATTAACTTCACGTCATTGTACCATCACTGATTTCATACCTATAGATCCTTGCGTTTCAGGTCATTCGCCCTCTTGTTATTGCATCAATCATTAAATTTTAGGTTTGCGCTGATGATGGGAACATCGCCACGAAACGCGTAGTTAAAAGTAAAGTTATTGTAATTGTATGTTTTCCTTCATACAAAACCGCAAATTATCCTTTGCTATTTATTTGGCTGTCGTAAATTAGCATGATTCCAAACGTTTTTCGCCTCATTCATCTTTGAAACATCCTTTACGTTACCCTCTGGCTGCAAAATATTGGAAAATCCATGTTCACTCCCTAAAGGATGACACGTGCCGTTACAAAAGGAGTAAGAGTACATGCAATAGTGCCAACAATCGTAATAGACTGTATTAATAAGACCAAAAACGGATAAAATGCAGAGCGGCGCAGATATCACAGTCGGCCGCGGAATATCATTGTTAGAATAATAAATTAAACACAGGGAAATGATTTTTCGAATACTTGCTTGTAACTTATAAACAGAGACTTAAGCCAACACCAAGGTGAAAAAAAGAAAGAGAAATCACAAATGTTCAAATTACGATTTTCGTTGTACGGTAGACAAACTAAAACTGTCCATAACGTCGCACTATTTTACTAGGCTGAATACAATATGTACTAGTAATCGACAGATATTTCAACTGTCTTATCCAAACAGTTATTTTGTTGAATCTGAAATAAGGACTTCACACAATAGGAAAACCACAATGGGCAACGGTAGTGATGTCTAGTAATACGCTGGCCATTAATATGGAGCTGTTACCTTCACCTTCTACATCTACATCTACATTTATACTCCGCAAGCCACCCAACGGTGTGTGGCGGAGGGCACTTTACGTGCCACTGTCATTACCTCCCTTTCCTGTTCCAGTCGCGTATGGTTCGCGGGAAGAACGACTGCCGGAAACCCTCCGTGCGCGCTCGAATCTCTCTAATTTTACATTCGTGATCTCCTCGGGAGGTATAAGTAGGGGGAATCAATATATTCGATACCTCTCGAAACCTGGACAGCAAGCTACACCGCGATGCAGAGCGCCTCTCTTGCAGAGTCTGCCACTTGAGTTTGCTAAACATCTCCGTAACGCTATCACGCTTACCAAATAACCCTGTGACGAAACGCGCCGCTCTTCTTTGGATCTTCTCTATCTCCTCCGTCAATCCGACCTGGTACGGATCGCACACTGATGAACAATACTCAAGTATAGGTCGAACGAGTGTTTTGTAAGCCACCTCCTTTGTTGATGGACTACATTTTCTAAGGACTCTCCCAATGAATCTTAACCCGGCACCCGCCTTACCAGCAATTAATTTTATATGATCATTCCACTTCAGATCGTTCCGTACGCATACTCCCAGATATTTTACAGAAGTAACTGCTACCAGTGTTTGTCCCGCTATCATATAATCATACAATAAAGGATCCTTCTTTCTATGTATTCGCAATACATTACATTTGTCTATGATAAGAGTCAGTTGCCACTCCCTGCACCAAGTGCCTATCCGCTGCAGATCTTCATGCATTTCGTTGCAATTTTCTAATGCTGCAACTTCTCCGTATACTACAGCATCATCCGCGAAAAGCCTCATGGAACTTCCGACATTATCTACTAGGTCATTTATATATATTGTAAAAAGCAATGGTCCCGTAACACTCCCCTGTGGCACGCCAGAGGTTATTTTAACGTATGTATACGTCTCTCCATTGAGAACAACATGCTGTGTTCTGTTTGCTAAAAGCTCTTCAATCCAGCCACACAGCTGGTCTGATATTCCGTAGGCTCTTACTTTGTTTATCAGGCGACAGTGCGGAAATGTATCGAACGCCTTCGGGAAGTCAAGGAAAATGGCATCTACCTGGGATCCTGTATCTAATATTCTCTGGGTCTCATGAACAAATAAATCGAGTTGGGTCTCACACGATCGCTGTTTCCGGAATCCATGTTGATTCCTACAGAGTAGATTCTGGGTTTCCAGAAATGTCATGATACGCGAGCAAAAACCTTGTTGTAAAATTCTACAACCTTCTGCCTTCTAGCCGGTCTGCCGCTAACTGAGCTATATTCTAGTCCATAGGAAACAAACAATCGTTAAGAATACTACTGTTCACGGTAGCAGTATGTTCCAAAAAACAGCTCGCGAAAATGTGACTTTTCAGAGTATCATATCTCGGGTTCTACTGAGCGCAGAGATAAATGGTTAAGTGTTTTGAATAACCCTTGACCTAGTGACCATTTGTAAACCGATCCGTAGAATGGCTATATGCTGGAAATATTCTACAGTCCACTTTCAAAGTTGAGTAAATCGATTGATTCTTTTGGATTAGTTGTGGTCTTGGGTGGACCTTAGGCTCCTCATAAAAGCACCATTTGTTCCTGAGAAAACCCGAGAAACCGTGATTTTTGGGTGCGAAAACTATCAGTTGTGGGGACGGCACTTCTATAATTTCTGTTCATGGCACAGCTTCAAAATATTTATCATTTTTTCGTAAGATGATGTTTTCGGGGAACTTTCAAACTTTTTTCGCTATCATTATTCGTTATCGAGACCCAGAGGCTCAAAATTACAGTACTCATGCATGTAACATGCTGGTTGTATCCGGTCTGAGGCGTAAATGTATTTTAACTGACATAGCAAACACATGGCAAGTGTTCTACGGTCGTCACAAGAATTCTGAAGTCATCAACTACGTTTTTAGTCAGCATTTCGTTCATCAATAGAACTTTATGACGCGCTGGGTACTTCATGCCTTCGCAAATATGACCAAAGTGGTACTCCAGTGACAAAAAATGGCCTAGAAAGGATCTTAAGGCGCCAGAAGAAATTTAAACTGACTGCTAAAAATTATGAAAAACTGGAAAGACTGAAAATTCAGTAAAATATTTCTCATAACATTTTTACTATTTTAGATACAAATCAAATTTTCGATGAATCGCGATCAATGAGGAAATTATCCAGATAAAAAGTAAAGCAAATGATTTTGTTTTAATAGTTTTGAAATGCGGTACGGATCTGGTTTTGTATGGTGGGATACCGGTTCATAATTTTACTAATAAATTTAATAAAAATTAACAACTTTAAGCACAGCAAAGAGGTCTAACATTCTACCATAAAAATTTGATTTATTAGTGACTTTTCTTTTTTAAAGCAAGGCAGATGGTGGTAGAATTTACAAAATCTATAAAACAAGACTAAAGAAGGTGATCTTTTCCTATGGAAACCAGGCAAATGGTGGCAGAATTCATAAAACCTCTAAAACAACATTTATAAAACAAATTTAAGAGAAGTATCTTTAAAAAAATTTCTGACATTTTGACGTTAGATCCAAGCCTTAACACAATGTTTAATAAGTTAAAAAATGTGGATTTTAACAATGAAGTCCAAATTTAAGCCTCAGAAAACTATACAAATAGTTAACAGGGCTTTAACATCCGGTATCCACTGGCGAGTAAAACAGATCGCACGCAATTAGGAAAAACAAGCAATCCATAAAATACAATTCGTTGGTCGTGCAGACAAGGTGTCCCTATGAGTCCAAGATAACTTCTTCTTTTTGTTTATTAACAATACTCAGTTTGGTTGGCGAGGTGAGATTTTAGGCTCTCTCTTAAAAGAGAGAGCAACCACTTTAGGAAAGACGGTAACTTTTACTGAAGACCCTTTTAGCGCAACTTACAATCTAATCCACATGTGTGCTTAAGCTATCCTGCCACACATAAATCGCTAGTTACAATCCTAGAAAACAATTGCAACAAAAGATACTGGAGAATGGAGAAAGCGAACTGTAAGCAGAAACTATGTTTTGTATTGCTTAATTTAGATAACGCCACTTCGTGTGCCCGAACCCAGGTAAGAGGCTTTCAAGCCGAGAGTTTAGTAGTAAAAAGAACACAGTAAAATCACTAGACTGGGATGTTCACAAAAACTGCTTTACAGGTGACGATGGATAACCTCCCTTTCTCACGAAAACAATAACAGTTGTGATTGTAACTGCTCACCATAATATCCAGGGAATAGAAACAACAGCTGGATCACTGACTGCAGTCGGTGGTCAAATCCACTACTCGTCCTCATGTTCTGTCCTTTGGAACTGGTTGACTGGAAACCAACCCAAATGTGGAAAAATGTAAGCTAATGCGGAGAGGTAGGAAGAACAAACCCGTACAGTTCGGATACAGGATTACTAGTGTCCTGTTTGACACTAAGTTGTTTAAATATCTGGGCATAACGTTGCAAAGCAATATGAAATGGAATGAGCTTTTGAGAACTGTGGTAGGGAAGGCAACTGGTCAACTTTGGTTTATTTGCGGAATTTTAGGAAAGAGTGGTTGAACTGTGAAGGAGACCGCATTAAGGACTTAGGTGCGACCTATTCTTGAGTACTGCTCGAGCGTTTTGGGATCTGCAGCAGGTTGGACTGAAGGAGGACATTGAAGCAATTCAGAGGCGGGCTGCTACAGGAGCGCCGTGGTCCCGTGCTTAGCGTGAGCAGCTACGGAACGAGAGGTTCTTGGTTCGAGTCTTCCTTCGAGCGAAAATTTTGCCCTCTGGGCTAGCTGCCCTCTGTAATAATAATAAAAAAAAAAACTGAGTGAATAGATCAATAACGAACTTCAACGGGCGTCAGGTGACGTTCGCCACGAACAATTGCAACGAACAATAACGTAGAAAATGAGACAAAAAAAAGGTAGAGTCTTTGATTCATAATCAAAACATCTACGGTCCCGGGTTCGATCCCCGCCACTGCCTAAATTTTGATAAATAATCAGCATTGGCGGCCGAAGACTTCCGGCATAAGAAGCCAGCCTCATTCGGCCAACGGCCTTATCAAAGAGGGCGGAGGAGCGGATAGAGGTTCAGGGCACTCTATTGTCCTAGGGGTGGGAAATTGCCCCTAAAGGCGGAAGAATCAGCAATGATCACCGACATGAGGATGCGGAAGGCAATGGAAACCACTGCATTAAAGACACGTAACGTGTATCCACAGGACATGTGGCCTGTAATTGAAGAAGTGTCATGATGATCTCTCCATTGGCAAAAGATTCCGGAATAGTCCCCCATACGGATCTCCGGGAGGGGACTGCCAAGGGGGAGGTTACCATGAGAAAAAGATTGAATAATCAACGAAAGGATAACGTTCTACGAGTCGGGGCGTGGAATGTCGGAAGTTTGAACGTGGTAGGGAAACTAGAAAATCTGAAAAGGGAAATGCAAAGGCTCAATCTAGATATAGTAGGGGTCAGTGAAGTGAAGTGGAAGGAGGACAAGGATTTCTGGTCAGATGAGTATCGGGTAATATCAACAGCAGCAGAAAATGGTATAACAGGTGTAGGAGTCGTTATGAATAGGAAGGTAGGGCAGAGGGTGTGTTACTGTGAACAGTTCAGTGACCGGGTTGTTCTAATTAGAATCGGCAGCAGACCAACACCGACAACGATAGTTCAGGTATACATGCCGACGTCGCAAGCTGAAGATGAACAGATAGAGAAAGTGTATGCGGATATGGAAAGGGTAATGCAGTATGTAAAGGGGGACGAAAATCTAATAGTCATGGGCGACTGGAATGCAGTTGTAGGGGAAGGAGTAGAAGAAAAGGTTACAGGAGAATATGGGCTTAGGACAAGGAATGAAAGAGGAGACAGACTAATTGAGTTCTGTAACAAGTTTTAGCTAGTAATAGCGAATACCCTGTTCAAGAATCACAAGAGGAGGAGGTATACTTGGAAAAGGCCGGGAGATACTGGAAGATTTCAATTAGATTACATCATGGTCAGACAGAGATTCCGAAACCAGATACTGGATTGTAAGGCGTACCCAGGAGCAGATATAGGCTCAAATCACAATATAGTAGTGATGAAGAGTAGGCTGAAGTTCAAGACATTAGTCAGGAAGAATGAACACGCAAAGAAGTGGGATACGGAAGTACTAAGGAATGACGAGATACGTTTGAAGTTCTCTAACGCTATAGATACAGCAATAAGGAATAGCGCAGTAGGCAGTACAGTTGAAGAGGAATGGACATCTCTAAAAAGGGCCATCACAGAAGTTGGTAAGGAAAACATAGGTACAAAGAAGGTAGCTGCGAAGAAACCATGGATAACAGAAGAAAGACTTCAGTTGATTGATAAAAGGAGGAAGTACAAACACGTTCCGGGAAAATCGGGAATAGAGAAATACAAGTCACTGAGGAATGAAATAAATAGGAAGTGCAGGGAAGCTAAGACGAAATGGCTGCAGGAAAAATGTGAAGACATCGAAAAGGATATGACTGTCGGAAGGACAGACTCAGCATACAGGAAAGTCAAAACAACCTTTGGTGACATTAAAAGCAACGGTGGTAACATTAAGAGTGCAACGGGAATTCCACTGTTATATGCAGAGGAGAGAGCAGATAGGTGGAAAGAATACATTGAAAGCCTCTATGAGGGTGAAGATTTGTCTGATGTGATAGTAGAAGAACCAGGAGTCGATTTAGAAGAGATAGGGGACCCAGTATTAGAATCGGAATTTAAGAGAGCTTTGAAGGACTTACGGTCAAATAAGGCAGAAGGGATAGATAACATTCCATCAGAATTTCTAAAATCATTGGGGGAAGTGGCAACAAAACGACTATTCACGTTGGTGTGTAGAATATATGAGTCTGGCGATATACCATCTGACTTTCGGAAAAGCATCATCCACACAATTCTGAAGACGGCAAGAGCTGACAAGTGCGAGAATTATCGCACAATCAGCTTAACAGCTCATGCATCGAAGCTGCTTACAAGAATAATATACAGAAGAATGGAAAAGAAAATTGAGAATGCGCTAGGTGACGATAAGTTTGGCTTTAGGAAAAGTAAAGGGACGAGAGAGGCAATTCTGACGTTACGGCTAATAGTGGAAGCAAGGCTAAAGAAAAATCAAGACACATTCATAGGATTTGTCGACCTGAAAAAAGCGTTCGACAATATAAAATGGTGCAAGCTGTTCGAGATTCTGAAAAAAGTAGCGGTAAGCTATAGGGAGAGACGGGTCATAGACAATATGTACAACAACCAAGAGGGAATAATAAGAGTGGACGATAAAGAACGAAGTGCTCGTATTAAGAAGGGTGTAAGACAAGGCTGTAGCCTTCGCCCCCACTCTTCAATCTGTATATCGAGTAAGCAATGATGGAAATAAAAGAAAGGTTTAGGAGTGGAATTAAAATACAAGGTGAAAGGATATCAATGATACGATTCGCTGACGACATTGCTATCCTGAGTGAAAGTGAAGAAGAATTAAATGATCTGCTGAACGGAATGAACAGTCTAATGAGTACACAGTATGGTTTGAGAGTAAATCGGGGAAAGACGAAGGTTATGAGAAGTAGTAGAAATGAGAACAGCGAGAAACTTAACATCAGGATTGATGATCACGAAGTCAATGAAGTTAAGGAATTCTGCTACCTAGGCAGTAAAATAAGCAATGACGGACGGAGCAAGGAGGACATCAAAAGCAGACTCGCTATGGCAACAAAGGCATTTCTGGCCAAGAGAAGTCTACTAATATCAAATACCGGCCTTAATTTGAGGAAGAAATTTCTGAGGATTTACGTCTGGAGTACAGCATTGTATGGTAGTGAAACATGGACTGTGGGAAAACCGGAACAGAAAAGAATCGAAGCATTTGAGATGTGGTGCTATAGACGAATATTGAAAATTAGGTGGACTGATAAGGTATGGAATGAGGAGGTTTTACGCAGAATCGGAGAGGAAAGGAATATGTGGAAAACACTGATAAGGAGAAGGGACAGGATGATAGGACATCTGCTAAGACATGAGGGAATGACTTTCATGGTACTAGAGGGAGCTGTAGAGGGCAAAAACTGTAGAGGAAGACAGAGATTGGAATACGTCAAGCAAATAATTGAGGACGTAGGTTGCAAGTGCTACTATGAGATGAAGAGGTTAGCACAGGAAAGGAATTCGTGGCGGGCCGCATCAAACGAGTCAGTAGACTGATGAAAAAAAAAAAAAAAGTGTTTTAACAACACGTAAGTGTTACGGAGATGCTCCGGGAACTCAAATTAGAATACCTGGAGGGAAGGAGACGTTCTTTTCGAGAAGCACTGTTGAGAAAATTTATAGAACTGGCATTTGAAGCTGACTGTCGAATGATTCTACTGCCACCAACGTACATTTCGCCTAAAGACCACGAATATAAGATACGAGAAATTAGCGCTCATACTAAGGCATACAGACAGTCGTTTTTCAATCGCTCCATTTGAGAGCAGAACAAGGATGGAAATGACCAGTAGTTTTGCAGGGTACTCTCCGCCAGGCACGGTGAGGCGGCTTGTGGAGTACCCGTGTAGATGTAGACGTAGAACGCGGCGCCACAGTGGATACGCGTCTTCTGATTGATCTAAATCCAAGTACATGTAGGTGCACAAGCAACATACCAAAATAGCTTCTACATTGGGCATTCTAAACCCATCCGGCCGACACAGGGCATCACGTAACTCGCTCTGACTGACATATAAAGGAAGCAGCGAGTCAAGAAATTTGCCGACCACGTCTTCACGGCGCTTACTGTCTGCCATCGCCACGCAAGCCTCTAGACCACTGGCAGAGAGCGACCTAACCGTCACTGCGCTTCCCACTGGAGGCGGAAAGTCACTCTGACTCTACCATCGCCAGTTATGCTGCCAACCGCAGGAAACTATCGATATTGACGCGAGCATCGATATACGCGCACGGTACCCTTACCTTATGCGTACTTAGACTATGTGATCAAAAGTATCCGGGCACCAGGCTGAAAATGACTTACAATTTCGTGGCGCCTTCCATCGGTAATGCTGGAATTCAATATGGTGTTGGCCCATCCTTAACAGCTTCCACTCTCGCAGGCATACGTTCAGACGTTCAGTCAGGTGCTGGAAGGTTTCTTGGGGGAATGGCAGCCCATTCTTCACGGAGTGCTGCACTGAGGTATGGATATCAGTCCGTGAGGCCTGACACCAAGTCGCATTCCAAAACATCCCGAAGGCGTTCTATAGTATTCAGGTCAGTACTCTGTGCAGGCAAGTCCATTACAGGGATGTTTTTGTCTAACCACTCCGCCACAGGCCGTGCATTATGAACAGGTGCTTGATCGTGTTGAAAGATGAAATCACTATCCCCGAATTGCTCTTCTACAGTGATGAACAACAAGGTGCTTAAAACAACAATGTAGGTCTGTACTGTGTTAATGCCACGCAAAACAACAAAGGGTGCTTGTCCACTCCATGAAAAACACGACCAAACCATAACATCAACGCCTCCGAATTTTACTGTTGGCACTATACACGCTGGCAGATGACGTCTATCGGGCATTCGCCATACCCACACCCTGCCATCGGATAACCACATTGTGTACCGTGCTTCGTCATCCAAACAACATTTTCCCACTGTTCAATCGCTCCTTACACCAAGCGAGGCGTCGTTTAGCATTTACCGGCGTGATCTGTGGCTTAAGAGCAGCCGCTCGACCATGAAATCAAAGTTTCCTCACCTCCCGCCTAATTGTCATAGTATTTGTAGTTGATTCTGATGCAGTTTGTAATTCCTGTGTGATGGTCTACACAGGTGTCTCCCTATTATACATTACGACCCTCTTCAATTCTCGGCGGGCTCTGTCAGTCAACAGACGTGGTCTGCCTGTACACTTTTGTGCTGTACGTGTCCCTTCACGTTTCCACTTCACTATCACATCGGAAACGGTGGACCTAGGGATGTTTAGGAGTGTGGAAATCTCACGTAAAGACATATGACACAAGTGACACTCAATCACCTGATCACGTTCGAAGTCCGTGAGTTCCGCGGAGCGCCCTATTCTGCTCTTTCACGATGTCTAATGACTACTAAGGTCGCTGATATGGAGTTCCTGGCAGTAGGTGGCAGCAAAACGCACCTAAAATGAAAGACGTAAGTTTTTGGGGGTATCTGGATACTTTTGATCACATAGTGTACCTGTTGTTTATAAGTATGAAAGTATGTAAATGTGTCTAACTATATAAATAAGCTACCAAAGCTTTACTGGCTTATAGGATCCGTTTCTTATAAGCAACACACTTTGCTGTATCAAAGAAAAGAAGGGAATTACCGCAAAAATGCTCCTATCGCTGCACAGAACAGGGGAATGTGTTCTTCTTTAAAAGAGTCTGACAGAAAAGTGGGGATCCAGCTGTGTCAATCCCCTTTACGCCTTCCTCATAAACATTTTTGCCGTGTGAAATATTTGCCCTCTTTTCACACAGAAGGCTCTGCATACTTTTATCGTGTCCCTCTTGGCACTTAAGTCTTCGTACTGAGAATCTCCCTCTCACTGCCACTTACTATATATGTCTCTATCCTGTCTCTTTTTTTTCTGCCATTGATTTACAGTAGATCCCACTGCTACTGTCTCCTCTCTTAATTACACTGTGTCCTTATGCCTCCCTTTCTCACTGCCACTGTCTCCATCATACTTCAGAAGCTGAAAAATTCTTATTTTTCACCTGAAGCTTGTCATGGGTACACAAGAGGCAACTATCATGTGCTTCTTAGACTTCAGCAAAGCCCTTGACACCGTCAACTATGACAGCTTACTTGCCAAACTTAGCACCCTAACTTCCTCGTCAAGTGCAGTGAAAAGCGAGGGAGGTGGCGCAGTGGCTAGCACACTGGACTTGCATTCGGGAGGACGACGGTTCAATCCCGCGTCCGGCCATCCTGATTTAGGTTTTCCGTGATTTCCCTAAATCACTCCAGGCAAATGCCGGGATGGTTCCTTTGAAAGGACACGGCCGACTTCCTTCCCTAATCCAATAAGACCGATGACCTCGCTGTCTGCTCTCCTCCCCCAAAAAACCGAACTGAACCAAGTGCAGTGCAGTGGTTTCGCTCATACTTGAACTCTCGCGAGCAAAGTGTCATGTCCGGTACCATAAAGTCACAATGATGATAGGTAGTATCAGGCATCTCCAAGGGATCGGTATTAGGCCCTATACTCTTTTCACTGTACGTAAATGATGTGGCATCAGTTTTGTCACAAATACGTTGATGATCCCCAGTTGTATTTAAGTACAAAAGCTGTAAACCTGAAGGCATCTATTGAGAATTTCAATACCGTCCTGGGTGCACTATCAACATGGGCTCAGTATGTCGGATTAAAACTCAATCCATCTAAAACCCAAGCTGATTGGTCATTCTAGATTCATTAGCCCGAAATATCGGGAATCCCTACCATCTTTAACCCCTAATGAGACAAATATTAACTTCTGACCTCCAACGTAGAGTCTAGGAGTAATAATAGACGAAAATCTAATTTGGGCCGAGTACGTAACTGTAATGTGCAAGAAAAAATGTAAAAAGCTCTTCTCTCTTGAGCTGAAAAAGAAACATCTACAAGAGGTTTTACTGCCAATTATTGACTGCAGTAGTTTTATCCTGCAAGGCCTTTCTCAGGAAAGCTCACAGCGCCTGGAACTCGTTATGAATGCCTTTACGTATGTTCGACTCTTTGACCACATCATACATCCAGCTATCTTGACTGTGAGCAGACAAGTACAGAGATTTCCATACCCTGTCTTCTCTACTGCCTTATCAATGAACGCTGTCCCTCCTATCTCTACTTGATATTAATACTATTGTCTGAAAAACATGACAAAATTCTTTCTGGCACCTTCTCTAAATCCTTCCAGTAGCAGGATCCCGACTCAGGAATAACATCCCGCACTATATTAGAGCACTAAGTATCATCTCCAGCTTCAGAAGACAGATAATGACATATCTACTAAAGCAACAATAAGGATTACCGCTGTCTCTGTAAGTACTCGTTAGCCCTGTACACCCTTCTGTCCAACCTCATCTTCCTCATTTTCCAATATTCCTAGCCGATGCAGTTTCCTTAAATTTAATTTTCCAAGAACTGGTTGTATCAGAAAACATCCGTTCTTTACACCTAAAACTTCTTTTTATACCTGTCACTACCACTATTGTTATTAATGTTAGAATTATTGTCATTATTATTGTTATTATTAGCCGGCCGCGGTGGTCTCGCGGTTCTAGGCGCGCAGTCCGGAACCGTGCGACTGCTACGGTCGCAGGTTCGAATCCTGCCTCGGGCATGGATGTGTGTGATGTCCTTAGGTTAGTTAGGTTTAAGTAGTTCTAAGTTCTAGGGGACTGATGACCACAGCTGTTAAGTCCCATAGTGCTCAGAGCCATTTTGAACCATTTTTGTTATTATTATAACCACTATTCGTGGCATCAGCTGCAGTAGTACAAGTCATGCCAGTATTAACATTGCTAGTTCGTAGTCTGTATAATTTACTCACACTGTCACTTCTGACACTCAGATCATTTTAACACTAATTGTCGTATTGAAATTATTATCATTGGTTCCCTATCACAATACAATCGCTTGTGGACTCCCTGTCACCAGTTTCAGTCGGTCGCAAAAGGTGCAACGAGTACCACTGCAGCAGCAGAACGAGCCGAGCCGGAATGAGCCAGGTGCACCTCGTATCTGTGTACAAGCAAGTAACAAACAGCGCTGTGTTAGTGTACCTAGCAGAGAAATGGACTCTCACGGCCCTCCGCACCAAAATAAACAGCATACGCACATTAACCGATGCACACCTCGCAGTTGGTTCAAATGGCTCTGAGCACTTATGCGACATAACTGCTGAGGTCATCAGTCGCCTAGAACTTTAAACTATTTAAACCTAACTAACCTAAGGACATCACACACATCCATGTCCGAGGGTCCGCAGCTCGTGGTCTTGCGGTAGCGTTCTCGCTTCCCGCGCACGGGTTCCCGGGTTCGATTCCCGGCGGGGTCAGGGATTTTCTCTGCCTCGTGATGACTGGGTGTTGTGTGATGTCCTTAGGTTAGTTAGGTTTAAGTAGTTCTAAGTTCTAGTGGACTGATGACCATAGATGTTAAGTCCCATAGTGCTCAGAGCCATTTGAACCATTTTTGAACCATGCCCGAGCCAGGTTCGAAGCTGCGACCGTAGCGGTCGCGCGGTTCCAGACTGTAGCGCCTAGAACTGCTGGGCCACTCCCGTCGGCACACCTTGCAGTATATAGATTTTCAAGGACCTACAACCTGCGACAGTACACAGTGCGAGAGAGCAAAATCTAATGTTTCTAATACGAAAAAAAAACTACTGTACGTACAGAACAGCAAGGGCAATACGCGAGTGCGTTAACGGGGCTTATGAAAATAATGCCATCAGTATTAGTAAACATCGAGACGCTCCAAAATAAAGCAAGCTATCTACAGGATTTGAAATAAATATGTTACTGACGACCATGAAAAGACCCTATGTGACCCAAGGCAGAATATATGAAAACGGTCGATACATGGGTCAGTGAAAAAATGAATGTGTTTGTGTGTGTGTGTGTGTGTGTGTGTGTGTGTGAGAGAGAGAGAGAGAGAGAGAGAGAGAGAGAGAGGGGGATAGAATAGGGGAGAAATGTTTTGTGAAACGGTTTTTCTAAACGTAAGATATAAAATATCATAGAGAAACATTTGACACACCTCTGAACGATGATCGAAATCGTGCACAGCATATCGTGTGGCGACTGAGAATGCACACTGCCTTATGTGTTGTTTGAAGGATTCTCTACTGAAAACTGAAAAAAATCTTGAAATTTTTTACACCTACCGGCATAAGTGATAGAAATATATGAAGGTCACACAACAGCAGAGTGCAATAGCCTCTATCACACTTTAAAATTCCAAGTTGAACATTTCAATTCTCAATGCGCATCTCATTTGCTATAAATGATTTCGAGCATCATTCGAGCGGCGTGTGAAATGTTTTTCTAATTAGTTCTATTTCTTACTTCTTGACAAATGCTTTCACAGAGCATTCGAACCTTTCCCAGTTTTCTTTTATTTTCAAGTTTCGTTCGGATAGCATAATCTTTTCCATAACTCATTCGCTTTCCTATCCGTCATCTGTTCTGGAAATGTCCTGAATTTAGTACTTAAGACTCGTCTTCAAACAGTTAAATATCACAGCAATGTAACTTTTTTTTTAAAAATATCCATGTCATGATGTGTCCTTTTTGACACCTCATTTGCCTTCCTAGTGTTTTCTGTTTTGAGGGTGAAAAGTCACACCAATGCAACTTTTTACAAGCAAAATAGCTAGGCGTTAAAGAGGTAAACTTCCAATTTTCCTTTAAATCCCTAATTAAGTTTTCTTCAATTATCTGATTGCTTTCAAGCAATTAAATATGTTTTTATCAAAACTAGGCCTCACACTGATCAATTAGGTACCCCATTTGTTCTTTGTCGACTCTTGTTTTGTCTCTTACAAATAAAATTCGGACAAAAAGCCATCATGTAATTTACATGGAATTTTGATTTCTCTCAGCTCAATTATTTGACCCAAAATATACATTACATCGTTTTACATGAAAATATATTGCATAAAATTATGAAGTGTATAAAAAAGCAACGAAAATTCAGACAAAAAATTCCCTCAAATCACTAATCAATTTTTTGTTACCAATCCTGATTACTTTCAAGTAAACTTTTTTTTTTGCAAAATTAGACCTCATGCTGGTCAGTTTGTTACCACATTATCCCATTTCCCATTTTCCGTTTGGCTATGAAAATTCTTACAAAAAGCCGTAGTGTAATTTATAGGAAGTGTTTTCTTCATTCGGCTCAGAAGGTGTCCATTTGAAACCTCCCACATTTGTAAGGCCCAGGAAGAAAGATCTACAGTACATATGGCATGATAGAGCTCCTCCAAGGATTTATATTTCCGCGACAGACGTGACAACTGTTGTCACCTAAGTACAGCAAGATCGTCTGAAGTGAAAATAGTGACCCCACAGCAGTGTATGCAAACAGTAGGAAGATTTTCAGAAACAAAATCGCCGATTTCTGAACAAATAAATTATCGTAGGTTGTATAGATGTGATTCAAATGATTTGAAAACAATTAAGTAATAGTATCGTAAAATTTTGGCAACTGGAAGTGTTCTGGAACATACTGGGGCGGTACACGTCATAGTGTTTCAGAAGAGACAATGGAGGGCATTAGACGAGCGTTTCTCAGAAGCCCACGTAAGTCGATTCGACAGGCATCTAGGCAACTTGGTGACCCGAGCAAAATTACATCGTGTATCATACCAGCGTCTTCGTTTGTATGCTTACAAAGTGCAAATTCTGCAACGTCTGACGCCAAACGACAAAGCAAGCCGACAACCGTCTGCTGCGAATATGCTGCCGCGTATTGACATGAATGCATTGTTTGGGGGAAGAGACCAAACAGCGAGGTCATCGGTCTAATCGGATTAGGGAAGGACGGGGAAGGAAGGAGGCCGTGCCTTTTCAAAGGAACCATCCCGGCATTTGCCTGGAGCGATTTAGGGAAATCACGGAAAACCTAAATTAGGATGGCTGGACGCGGGATTGAACCCTCGTCCTCCCGAATGCGAGTCCAGTGTGCTAACCACTGCACCACCTCGCTCGGTGACATGAATATTTGTCCTCAAATGAATAGGCACCATTTAGTGTATGGTACGAGCCCTTTTACTCTCCAACATTCAACAGGCCCAGCTCGCCTGTCTCCTCAGGCAGGCCGTTGTACACACGGGAGAGAACACAAAGTATCAAGATAAGCTTCTAAAATACACAAACAGAGGATGTTAATTCAACAAGTCTCGAAAACTTGTCCATACGTTCAGGGAATACGAGTCAGACGATAATGACAATTAGTCCAGTAAATAAAATAAAAAAACTTACCACACTTGATAAACCATCAAAACACGGGCATTTCACTACTAAGGAAATCTTTCAGGACTGGCAGTTGGCAATACCCATAGCACAGATTAAAGTAGATGACGAGAATTTCGAATGATGCAACAAGAGGCAGTAATACATTAAATCACGTTGTTACCACAGTTCATGGGCTGAAACTTTGCTCACCCAAAAAAAAAAAAAAAAAAAAAAAAAAAAACTATCTATGGTTCCAATGCCGTCGTGAGTAGAAACAAGGCTGTCCATTCAGAGTCCCGTCAACCAATGAACGTCAGAATCACCAACGCCAGTACCAACAGCCTCATTTCTACGCGTTGTCAGCTTATACAGCCGCCCAGCGTGCTTCCACACACAGTGCATGCGCGACTCACGCCTCCTAGCGGCTCCGTGTTCACTCTCTCCTCTCGTGCCTCCTCTCAGGCACGCGCTATATAGGCAAACTTTACGCCATACGGGATGGATAACCGCCAGGTCGATGTGCACTCATCTTTTGTGATAGCCCTAAACTGAACGAATGGTGTGGGCTAATGCACGACAGTATTGGTAGACTGTTTTTCTTTGCAGGAAACACAGTGAATAGGTCAGTGTATCGGGACATGTTGGAGCAGTTTGTGTACCCTTACACGAAACACTTGCAAATCTGTATCATCTTTCAACAAGATGAGCGCCGCTGCAATGGTCAACATCTGTTCTCTCCTGGGCATCCAGAGGGGTAACTTTGTGGGAACTTAGTGGCCAATCCAATTCGGATTCGTGAAGGACCGCCCTTGTACGAGCAAAGTGTATGATATCCCAATGTTACCACGTCGTATCGCTGATCCCATTGCACCTGTGACAGAGGATATGTTACAAAGAACATGGCAAGAAACTGAATAATTCGTGCTAAAGATGGTTCAAGTGTACAGGCATTCTGTTGATAACTACATAAATTATTTGAGATGCTTTAGCATGTGGTGCAATTATCATATCTAATACATTTTTCGCTGGACTTCGAGATGTATCTGAAAAGAAAAGGAAAAAAAAGAAAAGACGTTGCGTGGTTTTACACGAATATTTAATGGCTCTGAGCACTATGGGACTTAACATCTATGGTCATGAGTCCCCTAGAACTTAGAACTACTTAAACCGAACTAACCTAAGGACATCACACAACACCCAGTCATCACGAGGCAGAGAAAATCCCTGACCCCGACGAAAATTTAATACTTCATATTACAAAGTGTACACTCTTTGACATAAAACTTGACCGGCGGCCGGCCGCTTCAGAGGCTAAGTCCGCGCCGATCGCGACATGGGACAATAAAACTGGCCACCTCGCTATTTCTCTAAGTCCGGTAAGCTGCACAATCTGGCAACACTGTAGACTGCGGCACTTCCTGGAGGAAAACTTGTCCCATGATGGAGAAACTATAGGCTGATTGCACCTGTGGTCTAGCGGTAGCGTGCGTTGTTTCTGTTCATAATGTCAGTGGATCGAGAGCAGCTGGCATAAAATATTTTTATAGCCTCTTCTGCCTGAATACTGAACACGTGAATGTAATAGTAGCGCAGATTCAATCTATTTCGATTTCTGACACACCGATATCAAAATTTTGTCCAGTAACCATTTTGCGGCAGATTTCCTGCAGACTGTCCTCCTCTGGACGCCGTAATCGGCAAAGCTCCGGGATCCACTTGCTGGCTACCGGCAGTGGCCGTGGCGACAGCTGCGGCGTTGCACTCCCCCGTTCTTTATCGAAAGCGCCTGCTACCGCTCATCGCTTCTGATGATTTAAAACGCTTTATTATTAAATGTTGCTCCACAAATAATTTCTACGATTTCCATTCACACTCAAAAGAACGGAGACAGACGCCGTGATTAGTAAACGGGTATTATATTACATTAATCGGTGAGAGCGGAGTATGGCCCGAAATTAAGTTTATAGACTGGGACGAAATTAAACCACGTCATTACATTCGATCAATTAATAACTGCTTCATACCTCGTTTCTTTTCCTTTCAAAGTCAATTATTTGTGCAACTTTTGGCCAATATTCGGATGTTTTCGTCAAGCCAGAGTGAGCGTCTGTGGTGTAAAGTGTATTACAGTCTTGTTTCATTCCTTATGGTAAGTCTATGTGATAAATTGTGTGAATACCTTGCAACGCATGCTCTGTAGCAGTGCAGGAACACTGCACATTTGGTGTTCCATATATGGTTTCATGAACTATTTAACGTTGATCGGAAGTGATATATGACGAACAAAGCTCAAATTCGTATTGTTGACAGTCAATTTGAATCTTTTCAGGAACCATTTTACAGTGAAGCATCTTGGCATTCGGAAAGCAGACATCCATGATATTAACATAATTTACTAAGTTGAAATTGCACGAAGATTGATGTGTAAAGGCATTGTTCAGATTTCGTATAAGGAATTTTTACTAGCAGTTTGCAACTCCATTAATTAAAATTGAAAAGTTGTACTCAGCAGCTTTCATCGAGATTGGAACTGCAATCTCATATAGCCCAAGCATCGCAGCACACAAGGGAACCATTTTTTTTTTTTTTTTTTTTTTTCCCACTGAGCTAACGACACACTGCCGGCAACAAGCCCACGATAGTCATTGCGATATTGCCTGAGCCTCAAAACGCAACCTTAAACCCACAAACAGGTGTTATGTATGTGAAGAACGCCGTTCTTGGAGTCCAGAAATTAAATACACTTTATAGGTGTCTCATCTTACAGTGAATTATATCATATGAGTCTTCGATGTGGAAAACGAATGTCAAGTGAATTTAGCGAAGTAATGCCGGGCTACACCCGGAAGTAAATGCTCTATCACAGTGTTGACAAATACTTGCTACGACGGTGCTAATTCTCGCCTCTCTTACGAGGCAGCTCTTCAGCGAAATGCTTGCCGTGATTCTCCGATACGGTTCTTCAGAGGGGAGACGCGCGTGCACGTTCGGTTTTCCTGCGGCGTTCTCCCCTGACAGTTTCTGACGTCGCCTTGTGGGCTATGTATACATTTGAGGCTTTCAATCATCATTAATCCAGAATGATACACGTTTCACCCTCCGGCGTGGAAGAAGGCTGTTGACGCTGACATATCATTTCAACGTTGGGAAAGCAAAACGGATGGTTCAGTGTTCCTCATTCAGCGTAAAGCATGTGAGATAATTTTCCGTAACGTTCGTAATCACCTCAAAATTCAATCGAAGTAAAAATACATCGGAAGCGTATTTGAACGGAATATAATGTAAGATATTAAACGCTTTGCTCCTCGATGTCGAATGTATCCACGTGCAATCTTTTGCAGCAACGTATAGAATGTCATGATTACCACGACAATGAAGAAATATGTTGGTAGGGATGGAAGCAAGAAGAGACTCAGTCAACAAATATTCGATTCCTCATGGCATTCATTTCATTTGACACGTAAGAAGAGGTAAAACGGGATATTACTTTCGTTAACGCGAAAGATATACCAGACATATGGATAACGAGAAAGTATGCGTCTTCATACGTTTCCTCCTTGAAATCTGTATGCTCTATTATATACTAAGTAGCTTGATTATTGTTTCCGTAATGTTACGCTCTTGTTTGGCCCTTAAAGATGTACAGGTTCCAAATGCGTGTCTCTGCATGAAAGTAGTTGTTTGAACCCTTCCTGTATTGTTTGTGTTTTTTGCTTGGAATTCATGAAGCAGACCACTGTGCCTTCTCCCCTCGAGGGTTAGGTCTCAAAACTAAACCGTTTTTTATCCAATGGCATAATTTATTCAGACAACATCAGCACAAGACTATCAAACAAAGTCATCCATTTACAGTTGCAACACTCTAACCAGCAGCTGACCGAAGGGTAATCCACGGTCATGGTCCGAAATTAGCAGCTCTCTGCTACTGTGGCAAAGTCCGTACTACATTTTCGATTCCGCAGCACCTGTTTATCTGGTAACGCTGTGTTAAAACAACAGGAATAGTTGCAGAGCTGTGCCAGCATATCTGTCCTCCATTGTCAACTTTATGTATCTCTTTTCTCCTGTAGCGTTGATCACGAGAAGTAGAAGTAAATGAGTGTATTCTGCATAACGTAACATTCAGTATTCCCTTCTTTCATAGCCACTCTTCATGTGCATCGATAGCAAATAGGGATGTGAAAACTCTTGCGAGTGAGAGAATGACAATAATAATCGTAACAAGAACAAGCAAATGATGAATGAAGTTTATTGCAATGCAGAACGAGAATGGCTGTGAAAATAAAAATCTATAAAAATAGGTTGATCATTGATTTGCCACAATCCAAAATCTTCTTAGCATTTTGTTACTGAATTTAGTTCTGGATGTTTGCAGAAAAAAAGGAAAAGTCGATACTTCTCGCTAGCGTAATATAATGTGAACCTTAGAACACGACTCAAGCAGGTCTCCAAGTAGCTACCAAGGCAGTGCTGCAGTCTGTTCCCTGACACTGCTCTGATGACGGTTAATGCAGATAGTTCCGATTATGAAATACAAAACGTATTGCAGGTTACTTGTTAGGATCGTAACATTAAATTTGCGATGTAGATGGCACATGAACGTGACGACTATCCAGATTACTTATCAATATAAAAAGACAATATTATTTGAATGGAGCAGGATTACTCAACATGAATTTTGAAATTGGGTTACTGACCGCACAGGTGCTAAACGTCGTCAAGAGTATACCAAGTCCCAATCGCACTAACAGTATGAAGCTCGCGGCTTTCACATTGCTATCTGCACCCTACTCCAGAGAGCCCTCGGAGGAGCTGCACTAAGTTGCCGATGTAATGGAAGACCTTCAAACCGATAACAGATCACATATTGAAAAATACAAGCGAATTCTCTTGCAGCTTAAGCTTATTGTAACTAATCTAAAATGATTGGAGAGCAACATTGTCCTATTCAAAAAAAGTAAAATGTTACACACTGTTGACGTCAAACGGACATTATATACGTCCCGTCTTGTGTCCTACTCATCTATAATATCCGGTGTACTATCAAAATGATTATATATAATGGATGCTAATGTAATGCATCGATACCAGATGGTGGGTTCACAACACTATTGATGCGAAAATAAAAAAGCAGTTCGCAAAAGCGCAGCTGTACTTTTTCGTACGTTTTCACCTCCAGATCTACCACAGATAATGTATACTGACAAACTTAGTCATTGTCCCTGTAGTTTTTTCCCTCTTGTTTCAGACCAAGTTGATTAAAAAAAGTACAAATTCGTGACTCTTACAGATGCTTCGAATCTGTTCAGTAATTTTGTCAGTAATTTTGATGTGACTTAAGATCAGTTAGGTCTACGATCATGGCAACCTCTGCGAACTTGTTAGGACACACTTACATGTGACAGGTATCACCTGATTTAAAATTTACTGAAAGGAATTGATACATCGTTTGCAGCAAACCTGGAACAGCTTTCGGAGGCAACTACCATTTTATAAAGTCACTACAACTACGCTGCCAAGGAATTCCAGCATAAACACTCTCATTGCCACAATCGCGGCTGCAGTATATAACTGATAAACTCGCAAAATGAAAGATGAGACAAGGGGTAGCTTCTGCATGAAATGACCTTGTATTCACAAAATATTCAGAATATTTCATAGAGAAGACAAGAAAACGTCAGGCGAATTTAGCAGAATAAATCTGTCCCACAGCTGCAAATCATTGTTATGCCTACAGGATTGCCAAGTGATGCCTACAACGTTGCAGTCAGGACCACGCTGACTGCAAGAAGAACGTGTTTTCGTAGCCTGAATATTTCATGATAGGATCCAGACATCCAATCTGTCGCGAGAGATTCTGCTCTTCAAATTTTTGGCCATGTGCCTACAATTTAGTAATAACCCTCTGATGGCTATTCCCATTGATGTGATTCGGATGACGAGAAAGCCCTGCTATGGGTTATCTATAAGTTTACTGAAAGCAAGCGACATTACATAATAGCAGGAAGCCTGTCATATACTTTCAGATAATGTTTCCTGAACCTCAGACATACATCATTTTAGCATCCTTACCCCATCAAAAAGGATTTCTTGTTATTGAATTTGACATACAAGTTACAACTGAAGGCCTCAGGTGTCTTGCTTCCCACATAGCAAACAATGGTTACCACTCTCACTGTCGCATGTCATACCCTAATTCCTTCAGCATCATCTGGTTTAGTTTCGACTACAGTTCGTTATCCTTAGAAATATGTCCATATTTCAAAAAGTATAAGTATCATCTCTATGTAATGTTCACTGCGGGGTTACTCAAGAAGCTTTTCGAATAGAAGCGAAAATCGCTTAGCGGATGAGAACTTTACTTCGTGGTACACCTCAGAACGAAAGAAACAAAATAACAGGAAGAGCAGCAGGCTCTTCATACTGAGCGTGGGCACTGTCAACGCAGCGCCCTTAATTTGGCCATATTCCTCCGAATTTACTTCCCGATAACCCAAAGGCGCTGTCACTACAAAAATATCAGCATATTCACACAGGAATTACTATCCACATGTAATTGCTAGAATACCTTGCTACGTCAGGTATCAGGTATGTGTTATCAGACGCTCGATCTGAGCTGTTAATTTTTATTGAATCAACCTGCTGTGTTAAGGAAATTGATCAGAGTAACTGAATGAGTTTATTATTTTGGTATAATGTATGAAAACCCACTTTTCCCACTTATCGTATCCTAAATATACGTCGACTGGGTTGAGAGGACGGCCGGCGAGGCCGTGCGGTTCTAGGCGCTTCGGTCTGGAACCGCGTGACCGCTACGGTCGCAGGTTCGAATCCTGCCTCGGGCATGGATGTGTGTGATGTCCTTAGGTTAGTTAGGTGTAAGTAGTTCTAGGTTCTAGGGGACTGGTGACCTGAGAAGTTACGTCCCATAGTGCTCAGAGCCATTTGAACCATTTGTGAGTGCTCGGAACCATTAGTTTATAAGTAGGAATGTGTTGATTTACCATAATTTTTTAGTAATGGTCAATTTCAATTCATGATTTTGGTTAGTTTGTATCAAAATCTGATCTGGAAGTGCAGGAACATATTAACTCGTGGCTTCAACTAATCGAGCTGCTACGAGAAATTCATGGTAGAAAGTAATGTTCTTAATTTTGATCTGAAAAAATTAATTTTCAAAGAAGCCATTTGTAGCTTGCATGTGTTTCAATTTGTATTTTGACGGGTTTCTGAAATTCATGGATGAAGGAATGGTTGCTAATTTAATATGAAAGAATAAGAAGTCACGTTTTGTGAAATGAGTCAGTAGAAATTTACGTGTGAAGCTGATTTTTAGAACAACAGGATTTGAAAGATACGTGGGAATCAGTGAGACCGGTTTCCTGAATTAAATAAAGGGGAACCAGCATAACAGTAATTCGTGTAGCCATGCTATGCAATCTATACACGAACTGTAAGTACTGTGAAAAGTTCTGTGTGTGTATTTATGTATCTTTTGGAAGGGAGGTTTTGGATGGTATATTATTTAATGGTCTCGAGATATTATTAGGAAATCAGTCTAAGTAACTTGTGGAGGTTTTTTTTCAGTTGGAATAACGTGCCGCGCACGAATATGAGCGGAACGTAAATTTCAGAATCGCGACCGCGCGAACTTTCCAACCACGCGAGACTTAGTTAACATCGAGGCACATCGATAAGTGAGAGGTGTTTTTGGGATGAGACAGTGATTGAAGAAGTTACAGAATTTTTCTAGAACTAGTCCGCGTTGAGATACGATCATTGCTTTGTCCAATGGTAATAAGAGTGATAGTGTGTGGCTGTGACATTATGAATCAAGCATTGTGGGCTATCCTTCGTTCCTTCCCGTAGGTGAGACAATGGTTATCTTCGTAAGAAACCATAGGAAGTAGAAATATCTTTATATGAGCTGTTACAAGATCATCTGTTAGGGAATTTAATCCTGTATGTTACTGGTAATACCGTTATTATGTTTTGAGAGATGAAAGTAAGACAGAATGAAACGAAATAGATTGTAGAACGGAGGAGGAGTTGTTTTTCTTTCAGTACCCTACCCATCCTCCCTCGTTTTCTATAATTGCTCGAAGGCGTCTGGGAAGTGATAAGGCTAAATTCCTCGAGAGGTTGAGATGATCGTTGATCTCCCACCATGTATTCTCTATATTTTCCCACAGAGTTTCCGAATTCCTTGACCCAGGTGGTAACGACCTCGTAACCTCCGCCCACAGATTTTCAATTGGGTTGAGTTCTGGTGATTTTGGCACGAAAGGAAGAAGTTTTATTCTCTGCTGATCTTGGAACCAGTTCTGGACTGCTAGGCTATTATGAATCGGGCTATGATCCTGTAAAGAAATGATCATCCATTAATTTCGAAATTCAGTACTTCTAATACTGTGAAAAAATTCGACAACTGCAATGGCTGTGTAGTCTAAGCTACAGGTCTATAAATCATTCGGAGGATTCCACAGTCCAAAATACTTTGCTGATAGCTGTTGACAAAAACCTATGCTGACAAGGGGAAGGTGCTGGGACGGAGATCAGGATACAGAGCGAATGGTAATACAGTTTAAGGCGCCAGTTATAACACACAGGTAGGCCTTCTTTCGGAATATGGTTCAAATGGCTCTGAGCACTATGGGACTTAATATCTGAGGTCATCAGTCCCCTAGAACTTAGAACTACTTAAACCTAACGAACCTAAGGACACCACACACATCCATGCCCGAGGCAGGATTCGAACCTGCGACCGTAGCAGTCGCGCGGTTCCAGACTGAAGCGCCTAGAACCGCGAGACCACTCCTATGCTTTGGTAATGATGAGGTCGAGTGTAGGTTGTTCAATACAGTGCAGCAGTCTGTTGAACTGTTAGACTCGTTGCATGGTTGTAAAGCTAATCTGCTTCGCTTATTCAAAACGATTGATTGCCTTCACTATAGAATTCTTTCTTCTGTACATCCACTGTCAAAGATATATAGAAGAAAAAAATCTGTTTTATAGTGAGATATTCTCTACGGACTTTAGACGTGCTCGTTCGCTCAATGTGTTCATTTACGGAAGGCGGCCGTGGCCGCTGACGTCACCTGTTCACACCTCGTGCCAACGCGGCCCCGCGCTCGGAGTAAACGCCTGCAGTTGAGGTAAATGGCTGATTTCAGGAATGTTAATAAAATAATCTTCCCTTCATATTAGTGAGAACTAAATATCACTACGAGTACGTATCTTTATGTAATGCTCATTGCTCAAGAACAATTCGTGTATGCAACGTTGCTGTTATGACTAAGATCAAGAAATCTGCAAATCGTAACCCAATTCATATATTTGCATGCACCTACGGAATATTAAACATGAAAACAGTTTGTTTCTTTGTCATATAATTTTTAATCAAGGCAATGCGGGCAGTTGCCAGCTGATATCAAAACTGAATGTAAAGGATGAATAATGAAAAAGATATACAAGAAACAAATCTCGAACCCATGAACAACTGTGTACTATCCTGGAAACGTGCTGATCCGGCTATCACACAATTTCAAAGGATGAGAAAACCATCCTGTCCACTTTTCGGGGACGATATTTCCTGACAGAAAGCACACTAGGGTGAGCGGCTTTAGGTTGAGACACAAGGAACCTCAAACTACGTCACCAGTACGTTCACTCTCCGATTCCTAGCCCCGTCACCACGCACTTCCAATGTCAAAGTGGCTGGCAGAAACCAGCGCGAACGACCTGGGATTTGGTGATACAGGCCTCATCTCTCCTGTTTGACAGATGTGTTATCATTCACCCATGCCAGGAGGTGAGGAAATGCACTTACGAAGACGTTGAACACATTTTAATTTTACATGTGGACTTTACTGCGCAGTTATATTCTAAGTTACGAGAAGTGACCTGGAGAAAAAGAGTGTATACCTTGGGGGAAATGTTATAGATCATGACTGTAATGTTAGTAAAGTACTGTAAAGTATATTTTATCTCATGCTTAACTTTAAGAGAAAAATCAGTCAAGGCAGTCAACAGTGAAAAGTACAGCATGCCTCCAAGAAACGTACGAATATCGTACTATTTTAATAAAAGGAAATATAGATCGGTTTATTGGGGCAGGCCAATTCGGGAACAAAGTAAGAACAACCAAATCAGTTACAGGTTCGTATGTGCTGCTAGTTAAAAGAGAAGAAATGAACCGATAAAGAAATAATGCCTTCATTGATTTAGGAATGGTTCGAAATGGAAGGTATAATTTTACTATTATAAAAAACTGGCCTCGATTGAGTTGATTAGCTCAATAATCAATACAAATGGAATAAAATGGGAATATGACGTCTGGAAATGAGTAAGCGAGGACGTCCTTTGTCTACATATCTGCTTCGAATATAGGGTATTAAAAACAAGAAATCCATATTTCGAGAGCTGATAGGATGGACAGAAATAAGACAAACATATTCAGTAAACAAGAGCAATGAGTCTGAAATGATTATCTTAAGAGCAATGAGCACGTCCTCACCTTTACCACTGTGAAAAACATCTGTCTTTCTACTTAAAACACTTTTCTTGTACAGAAGAAGTGCGTGTAGCTCTTACGATATGCAGTTTGTCTTGTTTTAGTCCATACTACCGACTCGCAAAGTATGGAAAACCACTTTCCTTAACACCGTGTATATATATTACAGAAGCAATACAAACAACGGAACAGTTAACATTAAAAGTTAAATTCAATTGTGAAAAGATACGCTGCATCACATTTGTTAACAATTTCCTAATCATTCCAGATTTAGAAACAAAATGAACAACATTTTGCAGGTATTACCCGAAAATCGAGAAGATAATAACACTGGAATGTAAGAACAACCACCAATGGTAATGGCAATGAGAAAAAGTAATAAACATAGGAACACAGCAATAAAAACTGATGGCATTAAAAGTATAGCACTTCAGCCACGCCAGGACCAGAATGAGAGAGAAATAGATGCTTAACAAAAGTAAAGCGAATAAAAGTGCTAGCAAACCATTTATGTTTACGAATAATATTCTTTCAAGTAAACATACAAGTGATAGAAACATAGAAACACACTGCAAAATGGACGATGTGGAGTACTCTTTTCTTTGGAAGGGAAAGACTGAATCTGAAAAAATAAAGTATAATCCGCCTACAGGTAACAGGATACTGAATGTTGTGGAAAATGACCAAAACAAGGTAGACGGAGATAGAAACGAATCGCAGAGTCGTGTAAGAAGTAACTGTGGAGAGAAGCCTAAGAAGAGAAAAGGTAAGTAGGAAAATTTATGTATATCAGTTTTTTATACACGGCGTCTTCCTTACACATACAATTATCGAACGAGGCACTAAGAAAGAGACTAAGATGATGCCCGGGAAAGCTATATTTCACGGCCATCAATATCAAAGCAAGGTGGAGATATCAAAATTTTACGTCGGACAAAGTAGATTAGTCGCTTCGATAAGAAGTAGAGCCTATCAAAGTAATGAATAAATCGTAGGAGAAACCGGAAATACTCTTAATTGTTCCACACGTCCACTGTTCACACCTGCAGAAGATATATTTCACCGTCTGGGTACAGCATTTCAGCACTCGGCTTCATAATGGCATTCAGTATGTTAATGTAGGCCTCTCCGTTGAGAATTCCTTCTATTCTCCAGAGAGGACCTGCCCCATGAGCCGAAATATAGCCCCATACAGCTACAGAGAACCGTCCACTTCTTTGTCTTTCGTTAATATACATTGGCTGGAAGCGTTGTCCTCGTGGGCGGTATACCTAACGCAAAAAACATTTGCGTGTTAATGCAAATATTCACAAATTCAGGGGTTACAATTACTTATCAGATGAGGGATGAACTACTAAAATCATGATATAGGGAACTGTTTATATTTATTATTTTGTGCTTACTACAAATGTAATGTCACTAACAGCATAAACTAATAACTTTATAGAGAAAATTTCGTGTCTCACCTGAACAGGGGCGTCGCTACAGGAAGAAAATATTTTTTCATCCGAAAAGATGACTCTGCTCCAGTCAAAGTTGATATGTTGTGCGGCAAAAGCCATGCGGTCAATCCTCTGATAGTCGGTCAATGACTGCTTTACAGCAGCTCTCCGACAATATAATCCGGCGTCTTTCAGTCTCCTCGCAACAGTCTTTCCGCTGCCGGGAAACTGACATAGCTCTTTCAGGCCACGGCAACTGAGGAATGGATTAGCACGTATATTCTCCAAAACACGATGATCATCTGCTGCAGTAGACACACGGCGCCGGCCACTTCCTCTTTTCCGCCCTATATAGCCCCTTTCCTGGTAGTCTTTCCACCAGCGTCTAGCTGTTCTTGCCGGTACTCCACACTTTTCTCCAGCTTCTGATGCCGAGTAGTTGCCATGCTCAATCAGTGCAACCACGCGCACCCTACTCTCTCGATTCCACTGCGACTGCATTGCGACTGTCGCCCTTGTGACGTTACCATGCGTTTTATAGAGAGAACGATTTACAATTCAGTGGAGAAACAACGACTGACAAAATAAAAGAATATCTTTTTTCAGTTATGTGACACACAAAAATATAAACTTCGTTAAAATGCTTTGTCGTTTCTTTCTTTACAGTGATTCTTGACAATCATTAGGCAAAATATTAAACGATGCTGTTGTTCATTTAAGTCAGCCCACAAATAAGCAATGAAAGATAAATTAAGGTTTCTGTCCCACTTATAATATCCATGTAATCTATTTGACTTATTACTTGAGTAACATGTTGAAAAAACACTGCGCCCTCTTGACACTGCCACTCGCAGCATGTGACGTCATGAGCAGTGGGCCCAGACACGTGGTGTTTGTGTTGACGAAACAGGAACGCTGCTGCAGCCACAGTGGTGTGAAAATAGCAGTCGGTCTTGACCATGATCACATCACTCGACTACCCAGAAACTGACTCCCATTCTCAAATCCAACGAAACTAGTGAAATCTGCGTTACGCGACTTTTCATCATGACAAAAACACCCTTCCCATACGCTACCAGAGTCGAAAGCATTCAGTAAATGAATTTTTCGAAATGTATATAAATCACTTCTGTATCTTGTGACGTAAAACATGGGCATTGATACTGCCCACAGTGCTGCTGCCAGCAGGCCCTTCTTCAGAAGTGGTCTTTTGTATTTTCGAATCGCTGCTCAATTTGATGCTCTAAAGCAAGCCAGAGCTTTATGGGTGTCTAACTTACGGTGTGACTAACACACGATATAACGCTTTAGGAATTATCTGAGGCCGGAAACAATGAAAAAATGTGCGTCATCAAGGAATGAGCTGAAATTAAAATCAGTGATGGTCGCAAGCGAAACGTTACCTAACGTGACCAGGTATTCTATCAATTACACGTCGGAAGGAGCTCCCATATGAGTACACTGATGCTTTTGTATCAAGATCACATTTTGGTCTATCAGGAACTAAATTCGATTGAAACTGGTCCAACTTCACGGCACTACATCAAACCCTCCGGACGCTCGCTATGGTCAACTTGCTCCTCTTAATATTATTTTGTTTCACTCGGTCTGGAGTGTGCTGCAAATTGAAAGGCTCGTTCAGCGGTTCTGAGCACTTTTATAAGCACAATTTTTTGATTGCATCACGGTAAACATTGCATGTAGATGTTATTTCTCTTTCCTTGATGTATATCCTTTAATAAAAGGGTAATGAGCAGCAGTAAAATTACGTAAGGCTATGCAGAATGTATTAGGTCAGGAAATGAGACGGTGGTAGTCGTAGGCGTGGTTTCCCATGTGGGCAGCAAAATAACTGCTGCGCAGAAGTAAGAAGGATATGAAATGTTGTCTGGAAATAGAAACAATAGCTTTATTGAAAAATAAAATCTGCTACATCCAAAAATGAATTCAAATATCAAGGCGTATACTCCGAAAGTATTTCTCTCCGTTTCTGCTGTTATTTGATGATGTAGGTAAGCACGAACAGTGGTAATACATGGGCTTTAACCATGATACGAGTCACAGACGTGGGAATATTACTCAAAGGGTTAACAATTAGGTTTTCTGCTCTTTTTAGACATGTAGGCATACCGCCATACCTGTCATTCGGACTGCAATGCATCCGCATCCGTTCGTGAAGAATTCCTGCTAAGGAAACGGAATCTTCTTGCCACTAACGTAGTCAAGGACTCACAACGTCGTACACCTTTGTTGGCAACTGTGTTAGTATGAGAATGATTTGCGGTTGTGGGGCTACATTGTATCTGCTACATCCATTTAATATTTTCTTGTCATCTCGATCAAATATTGTCAATAATTATCACAGAAGGAGTGGTTTTGAGTTAGGAAACGTATTTCAGTTCAAAATGGTCGCTTCATGCGAAAGGTGGTCGTACTCTTCATGTTTCACGTTGGGAGCTGTATACGTCAGCTACGATTATGGTAAGGGCAGTATTTACTACTGTGCGAACAAGGCACTGCTGCAGTAAAGTGCTCAAATTGTGTAACCATAGCTGCTTTTATTTTTCATTAGTTCCAGTTGTTCTGCAGAAGCTTGATCTTATCAATTCCTTCCGCTAGTGCTCTTTTTTAAGTTCTAATGACTAAAGGACCAAACTGCTAGGGTCAACAGTCCCTAGACGTAGAAACTACTTACACTAACTTTAACTTATTCGAAGGACAACACACACATTCATGCCCGGGGGAGGACCCGAACCTCCGGCAGAAGCGGCCGTGAAATCTGTGACACGTCGCACTCGACCGCGCGGCCACACCGCGCGGCAACTACTATTCTAAAGGTCAAAACTGAGAGACTATTCTTAGCCCTCCGTATCGTATGTGTTTCGAAAACCTCTCAGGATTTGCGACAGTAGTATTCTTCGCGAATGCCAATCTACAACAACAACCAAACAAGCCTAAGTCCCTGAAGAGACTAGAATTATCTGTCAGGGACCCGAATTTGTGTTGTTTACATCATCTCGGTGTCAAACAAGACGGTAACAGTCACTGAAGCAATACACGAGGTTATTATTGATGTGCCCGCAGCTCGTGGTCGTGCGGTAGCGTTCTCGCTACCCGCGCCCGGGTTCCCGGGTTCGATTCCCGGCGGGGTCAGGGATTTTCCCTGCCTCGTGATGGCTGGGTGTTGTGTGATGTCCTTAGGTTAGTTAGGTTTAAGTAGTTCTAAGTTCTAGGGGACTGATGACCTTAGAAGTTAAGTCCCATAGTGCTCAGAACCATTTGAACTATTTAACACAAAATGACATTAAAAATTTAAGTTATTCACAAGCAGCTAGTTGAGAATATGTATTAACATTAAATGACACGACGTACCGTCTTGTTCTGCATTTGGATTCAAACCCAGCTCATGCAGACTAAGCAAAGATTTCGTGACTGACGGACACTAACAGTCATTCCTGATTTGGCATACAGAGAGTGATATACCTCGATTTTAGACAGTATCAGTTAGCAAATATCAACTTTAAATTGCATAACGCAAACATTTTTAACAGACGCGAATTCCTACCCAGCATCTATTGTCCCTGTTAACGAACGACGAGAGATGTTAAATATTGCTTCTTCACAAGTAACTTACTTGAAATGCCGTGAGGTAAAGCTGTGTGTTGGACACGGATTCGAAGCCGGAACCTAATCGGATTGCTATCGAAGCACAGTCAAATGTGACATATCGGTATCTTGCGGCAGTAGCTAGATGTTTTAACTGAAATGACGAGACGAAACATTAATTTTTTCCTTCCCAGGACTCCAACCCGGCACCTATCGCTGTTATATTCTAGAGAAAACGAACGTTAAATATGGGTTTGTTGCACCAGCAGTGACATGTGAGCATGTTTGAACTGAAATAATATGACGAAGAGTTCAGCGCTCACTGGGAATAGAGCCCCACACATATCGTTGTTGACTACACACAAAGAGAAGTCAGCTACCGAATTTTTCTCCACCAGCTGCTCAGAATAGCATCTTGAACTTACAGTCATCTCGCAAATAGTTCTGTGTCTCACTGGGAGTTAAAAACGTCAGATATCGTTAGTGTTGACAGCGAATGAAAATACATTAAAAATCAAAATTATTATCCACCAGCAGATTGGTGTTCTCATGATAGAGCTTGATAATACATAATTAAATCTTTAGTGCCGGGCCAGGATTCGATCCCATTCACGCGTAATCTTTAAATGCATGCACACTTTGTTACTTCAGAATGGAGGTATATCAGACATCTTTCGTGGTTAGATAACAGGGACGAAAGGGTCTTGATAGGAGTCACGGTTTATTACAAAAATTGTCGTCTTTTATTTTCAAGTTTAGATTTGGTTACTGGTATTGGCAAAACTTTCGGTAATTCATGACTCTTCATGGCTAATCATCAATATGATGTGATTAGATTAGATTAGATTAGATTACATTAGATTACCTCTTGTTCAATAGATCATGAATACGACATTTCGTAATGATGTGGGACGTGTCATTTTAATGAAAAAGTTCTTTAAATACCATGATTCAATTTCTTTACAACAATTTTTTACACTCTCTCTCATTGCTTTTTATTTCCCTCTCTCTCTCTCTTTCTCTCTCTCTCTCTCTCTCTCTCTCCCACACACACACACACACACGCACACACAAACACACACACACACACACACAGACACACACACACACACACACACACATTCTTTTTTTATTATTATTTGTTTGTTGTGCTCGACTATCGGCGAGGCACGAAAACGCCTGTGAATGACTTTCTTAGTTTTGAGTACACTTACGAAAGAAATATAAAAACAACAATGAGAGTTACTGATTTATGATGCTCAGTTTGCAGTCAGTTCTGAGTATTATTAGTAACTACGCTCCAGTCCCTAAACCTAGTTACAGAAAGCGAATCAGACGCATTACGTATTCCAGGCCGTAGCAGCCGCGACTTGGAGACACCAGCTATGGTCACTTCCCAGACCGCTGTAGGATCACATCGGTTCGTCTTCTTCCTGCTGGTACTGTAACTGAGATTTGGCAACAAGGCAACGTATGTTTGGCAACTCTGTGATCGACGAGTTACTTCCTGGTGTGCACGGAATTAAGCCTCAAAGTTCACTTGATTTTACCTGTCATTTCCATTGAATAATCTGAGTTATTATCGCTTGAAGGGTAACAAAAGTTTGAAAATTTACGGTTTTCAGCCCAGGAAAGTCGTTGCAGGTGGAAATCGCAACTAATCTCGACCTTTAAATAGCGGTTTACGAGTTCTAGTTACTATTGCCCTCGAAATAGGAAGCTGAGACCCATACCTCCTCACCAGCTCTGTGGTAACGTGCTGACCTGTGAAACAGCGTCTGTTACGGTTCGCAGTTCCAGTCTCACTAACTGTAACGTTTTTATCCCTTCTGTGAAAGAGCTACAAGCGGTCAGATCAAACATCAATAAGGAAATCGCAAGAAAACGCTTTCAGCTCATAGTGCAATGTTGAAAAACTTACAATGCTGCACAACAGGTAACGCCTCTTTCCGCTGCTGACAAGCGAATTTTGGGTTTCTAGGAATACGTAACTATATTTATGAAATGCCACATTTGCATACCTCTTGAGTATGACACAGCATACCAATTAAACACAGACCCAATCAAAATCTAAGTGAGTAGTATTTTACTAATTCGTGTCGATAGAGGCATGCTTGTGTACAGATACTTTCGTCGTAAGGTTATCATGGTTAGTTTTATTTCATTTCTTATAATACAGTGCACAATTTTCGTAAGGTTTCCTTTAGTGTTGTTAAAACAATAGTAAACATGAGAGAGAAATTAATCATCAACGATATATGCGAATTCTCTGATGTTACCTATGACAGTCTGACAATGCACATGCAGTTTATTGATTACATGCATGTAGAAAACTTGTTCTGAGTTAAAGCTGTCAAAGTTTGAAGAAGAATAAAATATCACTACCACACGACAGCTAATGTAGAAAATACTTTTCTGACATATTATGGCACGATGCGCTCTCCCTACACATCTTCGAGATGCATCTGCTGCCTGCTGTCTATTAAACCTGAACAGAACAAAATGTCACAGTAGTTAGTCCTTTTTCCACATGCGACTACTTTGGGTTGAGAAGTGAAGGGAATTAAGTTCAAAGTTCCATTAGATTGATAACTTCAGCAGAGAGCAGAATTGCGTTTTATTAAATGTGGCACTGAATGTATTCGAACTCGCGACATCTTATCTATGCTACAAGCTGACACGTAGCTACAACAGCTCCAGAGCTCGGCAACTATTCCTCCAGAACTTTTGGATTCCACAGCACTGTGAGATTATGCATATGGCCAGGTCTTGACTTCTGAGAGACAAACAGTTACAGCTTTTCTTTTGGACTGAGCGACGTTTTCTAGTAACAGATAGCGCAATAGAATAGCTCAAGTGGAAAGGAACACTTCCTATTTAAACTTCTGCATCCTACACTGTTGGCAGTTGTGTGTAGGTGGCAGTTACGTGATTTTATTTCTGTGATTACAAAATAGTCGAATGTATGCACTGGGTAGCCGAGGCAGCTAGTTCATGGTGATTCGGTCAACCAGGTAAATGAATTTACTGAACATGCTGCAAATTACTACAGGGAGCCTGTGTGTCAGAATTCTCATCCAGTGTGGCGCAACTGCGTTACGATAGAAAAATGACTCGCAGAGAAGGGGATTTCGTGGTCTGTTGGACGGATGGTAGGTTGTTATACCTATGGCCTGGGTTCGATTCCCACTTCTGTCAATGATTTTAGATAGGGAGAGACAGATTCCATTCTCTCCTGGCTACACCAAGTGAAGGAGATATAATGGCTGCGTGGTCTGAAAATTCACATTAAAGATGATATTCCTTCTTTACCAAGTAGACGGTAGGTTGAACCACAATAAAGTCTGGAGTGGCGACATGTAGAAACTCTATCACCAGTAACCTTTCTTATACTAGTTATTTATTTCAAGTGACGACACAAACGCTATGCATGGTCACAGGACACTTATTCCATCTTTTATTTGAGCTTCTGTATGTCGATAAAATTGGTTCTGAACTGGGAATGCAACTCAGACCGCCCTTAACGCGGAATTTGATCCCTTCGTGGCAATACAGCTCGGCTACAATTTGTTCTTTGTCCAAAACTACAGATTCCTCAACACCTTCACATATTACGCGTGAATGGGATCGAATCCTGGCCCGGCACTAAAGATTTAATTATGTATTATCAAGCTCTATCATGAGAACACCTATCTGCTGGTGGATAATAATTTTGATTTTTAATGTATTTTCATTCGCTGTCAACACTAACGATATCTGACGTTTTTAACTCCCAGTGAGACACAGAACTATTTGCGAGATGACTGTAAGTTCAAGATGCTATTCTGAGCAGCTGGTGGAGAAAAATTCGGTAGCTGACTTCTCTTTGTGTGTAGTCAACAACGATATGTGTGGGGCTCTATTCCCAGTGAGCGCTGAACTCTTCGTCATATTATTTCAGTTCAAACATGCTCACATGTCACTGCTGGTGCAACAAACCCATATTTAACGTTCGTTTTCTCTAGAATATAACAGCGATAGGTGCCGGGTTGGAGTCCTGGGAAGGAAAAAATTAATGTTTCGTCTCGTCATTTCAGTTAAAACATCTAGCTACTGCCGCAAGATACCGATATGTCACATTTGACTGTGCTTCGATAGCAATCCGATTAGGTTCCGGCTTCGAATCCGTGTCCAACACACAGCTTTACCTCACGGCATTTCAAGTAAGTTACTTGTGAAGAAGCAATATTTAACATCTCTCGTCGTTCGTTAACAGGGACAATAGATGCTGGGTAGGAATTCGTGTCTGTTAAAAATGTTTGCGTTATGCAATTTAAAGTTGATATTTGCTAAGGAAACGTATGAAGACGCAGACTTCCTCGTTATCAATATGTGCGGCATGTCTTTCGTGTTAACGAAAGTAAATTCCCGCTTTACCTCTTCTTACGTGTCAAATGAAATGTATGCCATGAGGAATAGAATATTTGTTGACTGCGTCCTTTCTTGCTTCCATCCTTACCAACATATTTCTTCATTCTCGTGGTAATCATGACATTCTATGTGTATGCTGCAAAAGATTGCAAGTGGACAAATTCGACATCGAGGTGCAAAGCGTTTGGTATCTTACATTATATTCAATTCGAATAAGCTTCCGGTATATTTTTACTTCGTTTGTATTTTTAGATGATTATGAACGTTACGGAAATTTATCTCGCATGCTTTATGTTGAATGAGAAACATTGAATGATCCGTTTTGCTTTCCCTACGTTGAAATGATATAATGTCGGCGTCAACAGCCTTCTTCCACGCCGGAAGCTGAAACTAGTATCATTCTGGATTAATGATAATTGAGTGTCTCATATGTATCCATAGCCCACAAGGCGACGTCAGAAACCATCAGAGGAGAACGCCGCATAAAAACCAAACGTGCGCGCGCGTCTCCACTCTGAAGAACCGTATCGGAGAATCACGGCAAGCATTTCGCTGAAGAGCTGCCTCGTCAGAGAGCCGAGAAATGGCAGCATCGTAGCAAGTATTTGTCAACACTCTGATAGTGCATTTACTTCCGGGTGTAGGTCGGCGTTACCTCGCTAAATTCACTTGACATTCGTTTCCCACATCGAAGACTCGTACGATATAATCCACTGCAAGATGACACAATTAGAAAGTATATTTAATTTCTGGACTCCAAGAACGGCGTTCTTCACATAAGTAACACCTGTTTGTGTGTGCATTCGGGAGGACGACGGTGCAATCCCGCACCCGGCCATCCTGATTTAGGTTTTCAATGATTTCCCTAAATCGCTTCAGGCAAATGCCGGGATGGTTCCTTAGGAAGGGCACGGCCGATTTCCTTCCCCATCCTTCCCTAATCCGAGCTTGTGCTCCGTCTCTAATGACATCGTTGTCGACGGGACGTTAAAACAGTAATCTCCACCTCCTCTGTGTGTTTAAGGTTGCGTTTTGAGGCTCAGGCAACATCGCAGTGACTATAGTCCGCCTCTGGCCGCCAGTGTGTCGTTAGTTCAGAGGTTCCCTTGTGCTTTGCAGTGCTTGTACTATAAGACATAGCAGTTCGAATCACGGTAGAAGCCGCTGACTACAACCTTTTACTTTCCATTTTAATTAATGGAGTTGCAAACTGCTAGTAAAAATTTCTTATGCGAAATCTGAAGAATGCCTTTAAACATGAACCTTCGTCCGATTTCGACTTAGTAAATTAAGTTAATATCATGGACTTCTGCTTTGCAAATTCCAAGGTGCTTCACTGTAAAATAGGTCCTGAAAAGATTCAAACCGACTTTCAACGATATAAATTTGAGCTTTGTTCGTCATATAGGTGTAACATGTCAGAAGGTTGTTTATGAAGTGCACATGTTCATTAATATAGTTCCCTTCTTCTAAATTTTTGCAATAGCATTTAACTGTAGACGTTTTCTAACACCGGCGTTAGCAATTCCTTTCCGTTCTCTGAAACCTTCAAAACGACAAATTTTTCTGGTTTAAATCTGATGACCTTAACTATCACTTCCGATCAACAATAAATACTTCATGAACCCATACATGGAACTCCAAATGTGCAGTGTTCCTGCACTGCTACAGAGCATGCATTGCAAGGTATTCACACAGTTTATCGCATAGACTTACCATAAGAAATGAAACAAGAACTGTAATACACTTTACACCACAGACGCTCACTCTGGCTTGACGAAAACATCCAAACATTGACCAAAAGTTGCACAAATAATTGAGTTTGAAAGGAAAAGAAACGAGGTATGAAGCATTTATAAATTCATCGAATGTAGTGAGGTGGTTTAATTTCGTCCCAGTCTATAAAATTAATTTCGGGCCATACTCAGCTCTTGCCGATTAATGTAATATAATACCCGCCTACTAATCAGGGCGTCTGTCTCCGTTGCTTTTGAGCGTGAATGGAAATCGTAGAAATTTTCTGTGGAGCAACATTTAATAATAAAGCGTTTTAAATCATCAAAAGCGATGAGCGGTAGCAGGCGCTTTCGATAAAGAACGGGGGAGTGCAGCGCCGCTGCTGTCGCCACGGCCGCTGCCAGTAGCCAGCAAATGGATCCCGGAGCTTTGCCGATTACGGCGTCCAGAGGAGGACAGTCTGCAGGAAATCTGCCGCAAAATGGTTACTGGACAAAATTTTGATATCGGTGTGTCAGAAATCGAAATAGATTGAATCTGCGCTACTATTACATTCACGTGTTCAGTATTCAGGCAGAAGAGCCTATAAAAATATTTTATGCCAGCTGCTCTCGATCCACTGACATTATGAACAGAAACAACGCACGCTACCGCTAGACCACCGGTGCAATCAGCCTATAGGTTCTCCATCATGGGACAAGTTTTCCTCCAGGAAGTGCCGCAGTCTGCAGTGTTGCCAGATTGTGCAGATGACCGGACTTAGAGAATTAGCGAGTTGGCCAGTTTTATTGTCCCATGTCGCGATCGGCGCGGACTTAGCCTCTGAAGCGGCCGGCCGCCGGTCAAGTTTTATGTCAAAGAGTGTACATACAAGCAAATATTTACCAAAATACGAGCCGTAAAACTTCAACCACGTACTGCCTAACGGTTTTCGCGTGTTTCAAAGCAGTCGGCAAGACCGTGCACGCTATGAATGTCGTAATATAACGATTTATTAATAACTGTTTCACCGATATCTGTTTTTATAGCATAAGACTCTCTTACACTGAGGTGACAAAATTAATGAGATAGCGATATGCACATGTATAGATGGTAGTAGATCGTATGCACAAGATATAAAAGCGCAGCGTGTTGGCGTTGTCGTTTGTACTCAGGTGAGTCATGTGAAAAGTTTCCCGACGAGATTGTGGCCGCACGACGGCAATTGACAGACTTTGAACGCGGAATGGCAGTTGGAGCTAGACGCATGGGACGTTCCATTTCGAAATTCAATAATCCGAGATCTTCAGTATCAAGAGTGTGCCGAGAGTACCAAATTTCAGGCATTGCCTCTCACCAGAACGTCGTTGCCGTCGCCCTTCACTTAGCGACCTAGAGCAGTGGCGTTTGTGTAGAGTTGTCAGCACTAAAAGATAAGCTACATTGCGTGAAATAACCGCAGAAAGCAATGTGGAAGGTACGGCGAACGTATTTGTTAGAACAGTACGGAGAAATTTGGCGTTAACGGGCTACGGCAGCGGACGACCGACGCGAGTGCCTTTGCTAACAGCACGACGCCGCCTGCAGCGCCTCACCTGCGCTCGTGACCATATCAGTTGGACCATAGACGACTGGAAAACCGTGGGCTGGTCAGATGAGTCCCGATTACAGTTGGTAAGGGCTGGTTGAGTGTGGCGCAGACAGCACGAAGCCTAGTATAAAGTTGTCAACAAGGCACTGCGCAAGCTGGTGGTGCCTCCATAAGGGTGTGGGCTGCGTTTAAATGGAATGGACCGAGTCCTTTGGTCCAACTGAACCAATAATTAGCTTGGAATGGTTATGTTCGACTATTTGGAGACCATTTGCAGTCATTCATGGACATCATGTTCCCAAACAACGAGTGAATTTTTATGGATGACAGTGTGCCATGTGATGGGTTCTCAGTAGTTCCCGATAGGTTTGAAGAACATTATGGACAATTCGAGCGAATGAGCTGGACATCCAGATCTCCCGACATCATCTCCATCGAATATTTATGGGGCATGATCGAGAGGTCAGATACAGCACACAATACTGCATCAGCTCATTATTCCTGCAGAGGACTTCCAGCGACGTGTTGAGTCAATGCCACGTCGAGCTACGGCATTACGCCGGCGAAAGGAGGTCCGACTCGACATTAGGATGGGTCCCAGGAGTTTGATCACCACAGTCTACGTTATAACGCAGACCACAGAATGATGTGTAATGAACGTAACTAGTAGTGGTAATTGAAATACTTCATAGCTGCAGGTGAAGTGCTGGTGTACGTATACCTCAAAGTGTTAACAGCTGTGTCAGAACAATGCAAAAAATGAGTAAACTGTCTCAGCGTTGATGCTGAGCAAGGTGCTGCAGTGGTGGGTCACTGGAATCCCATTCAGAAGATGGCAAGTCTCATCCCTTGTAGCCATCCATATTTAAGTTTTGCACGTTGTACCTAAATCACTGGTTCGTTGAAAAAGACAAAGCCTATTTCCTCTCACAATCAGATCTCTTGCTCCACCTTGTAATGGTTCTCTATTTACGTGACCATTACGGCACTCCAACCCAAGTTCTCGATATCAGTAATATCGCACTACTTTTCTGCGAAGTAACAGACATATTTTTGTGACAATATTCACATTTGGTTTTATTAATGTATAGGTACTCCGATGTATCGATATATTACAGTGATATGGTTCTTGTGTGTATTCATTTCTGTGAGACTGTCATAATCTTTGACTTACTTGTAACCGTTTTTGGCGCGAATGCGTACAGAGCAGTCTTTGTTTCACTTTGCAGAAGTTAAGTTGTTATTTTGCTTTGTAAAAGAACACTCGAGTCTTGTGTTTGGTTAAAGTCGAAATTAAATATATGAAGATTGATACAAAACTGTTTTCTTGATGATGTGACAATTAAGAATATGTGAATTTACAAGAAGTTTAATAAAAATGTGGATCATGAACACCAAGTCAAAAATTATTTCTATCATACTATTGTTCTGATCTGGGATTGTTTGATCATTAGAATTTCCTGATAAACGCATTTGTTAGGTCTTCAAATATTGCTAAGATACAGATCTGGACCTTCTAGCAGTCAAAGTGGAATCACCCTAGAATCAACAAGATGAGCCATAACAACTTCGACGAAATTTACGTGGGAATCCATTCAAGATAAGTGCCAAAATTAATGACTTTTTTACAGTGACTTTATTATTTCCATTCTGACGATACCATCCACAGCCAATAACGTTGTTGTTGCCCGATAAAGCGAACATATGCTGCGTGAGCAACATTATTAATCTGATTGCTAACCTACTTTGCAAGTGGTGATATTGTTAGAACCTCTAATAATCTATTCGCCTAAGGGACGATAAACCTCGAGCTTCCTTCCTTTTATTTCCGAAATTGACCAACCGTCGAATCCGATTAGTGCGTCTCCCTCACGAGTGAACTGAACTGAATGGACCAGAATCCCTAGGAGACGCCCATAGTAGAGGCCATGATTTTTATCGCTGAAGTTCTGACTGTACAAAAGTGTTGATGGAATTTCTTCCTGATTTATTTTCACAGAGCGGCTTGTGGTTTCCTTTCTACCAACCCAAACATCCGTCATAAAATGTCACTGCGTCAGAAGACTACCGGTATGAACTGCAAAAAAATGTTTTCAGCGCCCCAGGAAACGTTTCATTCAGCGGAATTCTGTCTACGTTCATACTTTTTTCTTCTTGCACTTCCCACATTCCCGCTCGTTGATGAACTTTAAAGTTCACAAACTAGGCGATCATCCCTTTACAGAAAAGTTAGTTTCACTTGTCCGTCTACAAACTGGAGTGGAAATTATCCTTCACTGACTTTGTTTCTTCTTAAAAACTATTGGCACGCTCCAGGGAGAAGTTTTTCCAGATAAAACGGAAGTCAGCTGCACTCTACCGTAGAAACTAATTGTCTGTCTTCTCCCAGGCCTCCCTTAATGCGAAATCATTACACAGCTATTGTGACTGAAACGAGTAATGCAAGTTAAAAGAAGGTGCAGGGAAAGACTTGAAATGCGCAATTTACTGGAATAGCCAGGATACCTTTTGCTAAATAAAACTTCTGTTTGTATGATTATTGTTCCTTAAGTAAGTTTGTGAGCTAATTTTCGTGTATTTATCTTTACCACTTAACAAGGTTTTCCTCGTAGTATCGGGGTTAAATATTCGCAACGAAGCAGTGCACTTTCGATTCATCATTCAAAATGTCTAAGGTACCGTTCCGTAGTTCACAATATCTCGAATTTATAGTTGCCACTATGCGACATTTTATTATAGAATTAACATTAATGCTTTGCTAATTATTCATTTATTCAGTTGCATACAGTGCTTTCGGGAAGTCTCTGTGCGTCTGACTATGGACTACCGACGTGGCTTACACTGCAAGTTCGAAACAATGTTGGCAGCGCACAGGAAGGCAGATATGTTTTTTTCACAGATGGGCGATTGTTTTTTAACTCTTTCTACTATTGCGTAATATTTAATTGTTTTGTGCACTTGATGAAAGCTACTGAATGCGATGTGTACTGTTGAAATGATCACTTTGTTTTTAAATTATGGTGCTTTCACCTGCGGGACGTATTTTTCTAGTTGAACATGTGTATCGGCAAGGCGATAAACGTGTAGAAGGCATATGCTGGAAAATTCCGGAAACGGCTGTTCCTTGTCGTTTAACGGTTCGTCGACTTACTTGTAAATATCAAGAGACAGGCTCAGTGTTGGATGCCGAACGAACTGGAAGATCGCCTAAACTAAACGAACAGAAATTGTTGAATATTTCAGACACTGTGCAGGAGAGGCTAGCAAAATCACTGCGCAAGTGAACACAAGGAAAAAAACATCGGGCTTGCAACCACGCGTTAAGTGGCTACTCAGACACTGATATTGTTCCCGTAGTGAGCGACAGCAGTGCAAGAATTAATAGACGCGCATTAAATTAATAGATGCGGATTATAAAAAGCGAATCCGTTACTGCAAATGGTTTACATCTTTTATTGCGGGGAATACCACGGATATTCTTGAAGTCAGCCTCTATTCGGATTACAGACGAGGCTTGGTTCCATCTCTCTGATCAGTTAATACCCAAACTACATGACTATGGTCGACAGAGAATCTTCGTGCTGTGTTTGAAACGCCATTGCTTGGTCAGGAAGTTGGAGTCTGGGTAGCAATTGCAGACGGCATGTCATTGGACCTACATATTTTGAAGAAACTATGAACAGTGAATTTTATAGTTTAATGATCCACGATTTCATTGGCCAGCTAAGGAAGACGAAATCAACTAGCCTACTCATGGTTTGAACAGGCTGGTGCTTCTGTGCACACAGCTAACAACACTATGGGTATTACGTCAAAATAACTATGGACGCCCCTCTCACCACCCCCCTCCCCTCTCCCCCGCTCATCAGACTTTGCGTCACCAGAAATTTTTCTTTGTGAATTAAAAGTTGAAATAACTGCGTAGGCGAGTTTTCCAATAAGATTAAGCGGTTTCAGGCTTCCATAAACGTCTGTGGACACCAACAGATGCTGTAACTGCTCAGCATCCTTTCGTACACCCTTTAAGCCAATGCCGAAGAACAAATGAACTTGTGAAATGTAAGAACGTAAGCGGTTGACCGTTTAGATGTCTAGGTATGATGGGCTTCGGTTCGATTGTAGAAAAATCCGCGGGGAAACCACCTTTGTCATTTAACAGTTGGATTAATTAGGGATGCAGTATGTTACATCATTGTGTGACAATGTTTTTGTTTATAAGAAAACAAAAGCATATTTTTCCTAGTTTGCGCAGAAATCATTGTAATTTTGTAGAGTTCATATTAAACTTCAACTGCCAAGAACAGTTTGTTGTTTTCTTGCCTTTCAAAATCACACTGCATCGAAGAAACACGAAAATACGCCAGAATCGCCGCCAAGTAGACCTGACAATTTAATTTAAGCACAATAGAACCGGGCGCGGGCAGCATCAATAGGAGAAGAATTATACAATGCAAACTTTCACAGCTGGCAATTGCTTGGGCCTCACGGTTAATGCTAAATAAGCGCCACGTTCCTCCCCATTCCATTAGCAGCTGCGAAACACACGTCGCCGGACTCCGCCATCTTTGGCAGTGGTCTGATGACGTCACGAACAGACCGTTGCTACGACACGAGTAAACAGTTCTGTTTGGTGATCTTGTTTGATTTCTGAGTCGTCATAGCCTCGGATGATCTCTGCAACTTTGGAAGATGGAAACGTTAGGCAGAGAAATATGCCTTCGCCTACTGCCTGATATTAACAAAACAAAAACCATCCAGTGGAAACATCAGACAGAAAATTTCCAATGTGGACCCAATGAAAGTCAAACATCTTGAAAGCGTAACATAATGAAGCTAAATTTGACACTGAACAACTACGACTACTCACTTAAAATATACAAGCACAAATGAAAATTATACTTTTAAATTACAACATAGATTCCCCAACGCACCGTTCCTGATTAATGAAAGACACAAAAATTATAAACAGCTGTGGAAATAGCACATTCATTCGCTAAAGCACATCAGAATACGCATCCCACATTCATGAAGTTTGGTGTATCAATATGGGTTAACTAATAGTATGAAATAGCCACGGTTGTGCATGTTGTAGCATCAAGCAGTTTAAATGCATCTGCAGTATCTCATTTTGGGACATAGTGATGAATATGTTTAACTAATTTAAAGACAGTTTCTGATTAAGGCATCATTTAAATAAATAATGCAACACAGCTCTACTATAGAAGTTGCTATGCAAGTTCGCTGATCGAATAATTCTGAAGTAGTTGTCTTATTTGAAAAACCGACTGACGTGGTACAGTGGTACGACAAAGGACTCGCATTCGGGTGGTTGGCGGTTAAAATTCCCGTTCGGCTATCCAAAATGCCGAAATGCTTCCTTTCAAAATGATATCCCTCCCCAAAGCTTCCTCAGACCGAGAGTCTGCTCTGTCTATAATACGTCCTCGGCGCCATTTCATTGAGAACTACACACTCTCCATATTTCGATAAGTCATCGGGGCTTCATCGTTCGTGAACACTTCACATTGTGAAAGTTGGGTGTTACATTGCAACTTTCAATATTTAATTTGCTATTTTTATAATTCACTTTTATGGTGTACTACACTGGAGTGCGAAAGGAAAGGACGTAAGTAACTTTCACGTGATGCTAAGTTGCGTAGCTCGGTGAAACTTGGGCCATGCATAGAGATAACTACCACAGTACAGTACAAAACATAAATCAAGCAGTACGCAATGAAACGAACAAAAATAACAGTTTCATTTAAAGAGAGTAGTCACACTGAAGTCACCGCGATTTTTGACAGTTCCCTGAATGTTACAAAAGGCGGGGCATGGATCTTATAAGGTGTATAAGCACTTAAAGTAATAAAGGAGTTTTGCTATTTGGGGAGCAAAATAACTGATGATGGTCGAAGTAGAGAGGATATAAAATGTAGGCTGGCAATGGCAAGGAAAGCGTTTCTGAAGAAGAGAAATTTGTTAACATCCAGTATTGATTTAAGTGTCAGGAAGTCATTTCTGAAAGTATTTGTATGGAGTGTAGCCATGTATGGAAGTGAAACATGGACGATAAATAGTTTGGACAAGAAGAGAATAGAAGCTTTCGAAATGTGGTGCTACAGAAGAATGCTGAAGATTAGATGGGTAGATCACATAACTAATGAGGAAGTATTGAATAGGATTGGGGAGAAGAGAAGTTTGTGTCACAACTTGACCAGAAGAAGGGATCGGTTGGTAGGACATGTTCTGAGGCATCAAGGGATCACCAATTTAGTATTGGAGGGCAGCGTGGAGGGTAAAAATCGTAGAGGGAGACCAAGAGATGAATACACTAAGCAGATTCAGAAGGATGTAGGCTGCAGTAGGTACTGGGAGATGAAAAAGCTTGCACAGGATAGAGTAGCATGGAGAGCTGCATCAAACCAGTCTCAGGACTGAAGACCACAACAACAACAACCACCACCATGGACGTCAATGAACTCACCGGAACATGCACCCACGCTGGCCACAAGGTTGGTCAGGAGTTCTTGTGATGGGATGTCCCATTCCTCAACCAGTGCGGTTGCCAACTGCTGGGTGTCGTCGGTGTAAGTGGATGAGCTGCAGTAAGTTTCCCCTGCGTACCCCATATATGGTCGATGGGGGAAACAGACAGGCCAATCCACTCGCCGAATAACCTATCATTCCAGAAGCTCCCCCACCTACGGAGTTCAAAGCGGTCGACAATTGTCAGCCATAAAAACGAAGTCAGGTCCGAATGCATCTCTGAGAGGACGAGCAAGAGGAAGAACTGAAGTGTCGCAACAGCGCTGATCGGCGACTGTAAGGTGTTCAAAAATATGGAAGTCAGGTACAACCATTAACATTATCTGTCCACCACACCATAACACCTGGACCTCAAAACCGATGTTCATGGGTGCGGTAGGCATTCCCGCAGCTTGCCATACGAGAGTATTTCCTGCCAGCTGTGCTAAGCTCCCACAGTAAGCAAAACTTTGTAATCAGCACACCACTCTCCCGGTCGTTGTTAGTTTCCGTGACCGGAGCCACTAATTATCAATCAAGTAGCTCCTTAATTGGTCTCAGAAGGGCTGAGCGCACCCTCCATATCCAGTGACGTCTATCGGCTCAGTATGACACGGCACATGATAATGTACACAGACGTTTATTAAAACTTTATCAACATGAACATGGCATACAGAAAAAGTCATACTGGCATGAAATATAAGTCATGCTTGGATATGCAAATGATCAGCATCTGACTGCAACCGCAAAAAATCGTAGAGTGTAACGCAACCTATATCCAGGGTGATCCCGTGACTATGTGACAAGCTTTCAGGGATGACGGAGTAGGGTAAATTTATCAATCTGAGATAAGGGAACCTGGGACAGAAACGACTAGGTCAAACATTATAAGCGAAAATCGTTCTGGCACCTCTGACGGTCGACTTCTTCTATTGCAAGCTCTTTGCTTTCCATATGTGTTCAGAAGAAGTCATATGTTTCACAGCAGCAAAAATGAAGAAGTGCTTACAGGCGTTAAGGTGCGCACTTAACAGACCATGTTTGCTGGACTTTTTTACCTGCTTTGACCGAGGTTATCACCTCTCAGAACGTGAAAGCAGAGAGCTTGCAGTAGAAGAGGTTGACTATCAGAGATAGCAGAACAATTTGCGATTCTAAAATTCGACTCCATCTTTTCTGGCCCAGGGTCCCTTACCTCATATTGATACATTTACCCCACTTCATCATCCCTGCAAGTTTGTAACATCATTATGGAATCACCTACACTGACGTAAGGATTACACATTACATTTGTAATTCAGAAAGAGTGTCTGACTACTGCTTATTTGTGAGAAGATTCTGTAATGCTGCTTGTAAGAAGAAGTAATGACCACCAACATGTGTTGGAACATTCGACAGAAAGCGGCAGGATGGTGGCCTATCGAGACGGCAGTTTACGCCCTTCCTTGATACTGCTGCTTTCATTGCGGAGAATCACATTGTTGTCATGCAGATATAGAACCGATGGCTTTAGGAGGGTCATACACAAGAACACGCTAGATATCGGTGGAATGGCCGCAGAGAACAGTCATTCTCCACTTGGCCGAGTAGGATTGTACAGCCACGTAACGTACATCACGCACGGCGAGGAGCAGCTCTCCCACCTGGACGTTGTCCGTCCCCGGTAGCTGAGTGCTCAGCACTACGGAATGTCAATCCTAAGGGCCTGGGTTCGATTCCCAGCTGGGTCGGAGATTTTCTTCGCTCAGGGAGTGGGTGTTGTGTTGTCCTAATCATCACCATTTCATCCCCATCGACGCTCAAGTCGCCGGAGTGGCGTCAAATCGAAAGACTTGCACCCGGTGAACGGTCTACTCGACGGGTTACACGGCACAAAAAAAAAAGAAAGAGAAAAATAACTGGACGCTGTGATTTCGATGGCTTGTCAGAGGCTGCAGGAGGTCGTCGTGAGGAGAAGGTGGCTGCAGCAAAATAGGTGGCGTGCATGACAACTCTTTCTTACTCCAACAAGTTACTTTAGTAACAGGTGCACGTCTCCGTCCTGCAGTGTGGCCTGGCATCGACCTATGGCGTCCGTGTTCCAGGGGCGTGTTTGCTCAACATCACTGTTTAACCGTAGACGTTATCCCAGCGGCAACCAGTGTCTCTTAGTCCATAAAACTTCCTAGAAACCGGTACCTTCTCACTTACACTTAAGGGCGCCAGTATCCGGTGCAAGCTCTCGGGGAAACGAAAAAAAAAAAAACTTTTTGATAGCTACTTAGAAGTTGCCATTCGTCTTTGAGCCGTGCCGCGTTCGATATCTCGCGCTCCGATATCGGCCTCGTTATCTTTGGCCAGAGAAGGGGGCACGAGAAGCGGCGGGAGTGAGTTGAGAGAGTGAGGTCGACGTGGGCAGTCTCTGGCGTGGTGCACGGGGAGAGGAAGTGCCTTAACGCAGACAGTAACGGTTGAGTCGATCAGTGTTGCGGCCGGGTGGACCTCTTCTCCAGACCCGTGGTGTCGTTGCCTGGTGTTGGCCCGAGTACGCGGGCGGTTCGCTTCGTTAGCGGTAAAGGCAGGCAACATAAACAGATCGAGCTGGGCCCGTCCGATCAGCAGAAAGACATCCCCCGTTGGCTTCTGCAAGTTTCTTCGTCTCTGCGGTCACCTTTTTGCATTATCCCGGGCGAGCAACCTGGAGAACATTCTTCCTTGTAAATGTTCATGTTCGGCGTTAAGCCGTCTGACACGGTTTCATTGTGCGCGTGTGTATTCCTTCGCAGTACCATCAAATGGCTCTGAGCACTATGGGAATTAACATCTGAGGTCATCAGTCCCCTAGAACTTAGAACTACTTAAACCTAACTAACGTAAGGACATCACACACATCCATGCCCGAGGCAGGATTCGAACCTGCGACCGTAGTGGTCGCACGGTTCCAGACTGAAGCGCCTAGAACCGCTCGGCCACACCGGCCGGCGCAGTACTATCTTCATGGCCCATCTCCCGTTTAATTTTCAAACTGTTGCTTCTGTATTAGGTAGAGTTTGAGAGTAACACCATTAACGGTCGAATTGCAATCTCTGCTCAGCCTTTCTAATTTGATGTGGTACTGATTTACATATTAGCAGACTGTTAGTTTTAGAGCTTCCTTTTTTAAAAGAGGAACCATCGATACGTGGATCGTGTATTTTGGTCGATTATTTGATCTCATGACGTATTTACTGAGTGCCTTAAGTTTTGTGTGATATTGCTGGCAATTATATTCTGGTAACGTTTCCGTAAAAAGGGATTGGTCTAATTGCGAGTTGCATGTGGTTACCAGAGTTCTGTTCGCTTGTACCAGAGCCCAAGTTTTGTAACTGTTTGGTTCTCACGCATGCCGCCTTACGTGGATTTGTACAAAGTAGTCAACAGATGCTTTAAGTCTTTCAGTGAACTATTTTCTTGTGTTGCCTTGTTGGTTGGCCAGCGCTTATATCGCCATTTAAGATTGTAAACGTTGACAAGAATTAATAACGTTTTCTGTCCTTTACTGCAATTATCAGCTGCTAAAATTACGGAACGAATTGCTCCTCCCCCAGGCTTAAGTTTAACTATTAATGCCTTGTCTCATCTTTTGGGTGCATGTGGCGCCGATCTATAAACTTCCCCTTGCTTAATGAGTTTTTTACATTTTGAAATAGTTATTATTCTGTTTTGCCTTTATCATGTGCAGTTATATTAATTCTGTCATTGCGTGGTCCCGTAATGTTTGGAGTCGAAGCCTCATCGTTGTAAATATGTGAAGTGAACTAGTGAGCAAAAATTGTGTGAAAAACTGTGGGGAAACAGTACACTGAATAGCCATTGATCGAGACACCAACCTCACACGCAACAGAATGAAAAAATTGTAAGAACAGAGAAGCACATAACCTCTATCCACGAAACAGTTCTTTATAAAGGCTCAAAAATGGCTCAAATAGCTCTGACCACTATGGGACTTAACATCTCAGGTCATCAGTCCCCTAGACTTAGAACTACTTAAACCTAACTAACCTAAGGACATCACACACATCCATGCCCGAGGCAGGATTCGAACCTGTGACCGTAGCGGTCACGCAGTTCCAGACTGAAGCGCCTAGAACCGCACGGCCTCTAGCGGCCGGCTTCTTTATAAAGACGCATCAATTTTCTTCATGGCTAGTTTGAAGATGACATGCTGTCAAAAAAAAAAAAAAAAAAAAAAAAGACCAAAAAGAGCATGAAAACCGATGTATAACAATGTAGTTCATTCAGCGATGTAATTTGAAGGTGAGCGTCTAAACAAAACAAAGCAAATGACACATACTGTAATTCTTAGGCCTACAACAGTTAAATTATTATGAATTTCATATTGTACTTTACAGAAATAAAAATTTGACCCACAGAAGATGACACATAGGTGTTGAAACATGTCTGGGTAAATACAAAACTAAACAAATTGTCTTTGCATAAGGCTAATTTTGAAAACAACCCAATTTTAAATCGCAAACACGGAATAACACCAAGAGAAGGTTCAAACTTTAGTAAAATGAGTATTTTCGGCAGGTCGTAAATAATTGATGGTTCCGATCTGGAGCTTAAGAAAATTTGCCGACCTTTGGGCTTTCATTGCTTGTTGGCACTTGAAGCTAATTGGACCTAGGGACGGGTCCCCCAATATCTATAATTGTTCATGTATGCGATCTGCAGGTATTTATTTGTTAGAGAGTCGTAGCCTGGGTAATGGGGATGACTGTAAGACGTCCTGAAAGTTTGGGTGACGTCAGGGCTTGTTATTAGTCACTGAGTGGCTTACTCACAAGCAGAGTTTATTTATGTACATAGTTTTCCTATTCTTGCTATGTGCTTGCTAAGTTGAGTAACTTGTTTTGGCTAATAACTTTCTCAGTGATTTTCCTTAAGCAAATTTCAAGAACACTAGGTGCTCACGCAAGTGTTAACCTTTTGCATAATTTTCCTTTAATAATTGTTTTAAATCAAAGCGTAGGTTTTGTGATTTCATGTGAAACATACTTTCATCATTCTATATATGAGATCCATATTACGTCAGTCCTTATTAATCTTCAGCTTCCGTACTGTTGCGCCAGGGAGCGGGATGGTGATGTGGCTTTGAGCTGAACCCAGTGAAAATTACAAAAAATCCCGTCAAATAACATGTACTTAACAAATGATTGGATCCACTGTGCAACAAACACCATAAAAATATACAATAAAAACACAAAACCTTTAATAAACGCAATTCTCAATCAATTAAAAACGCAAACGCAACATCTTTACATATGCAATAAAATCGGTTAAGAAATCTTCACAATTAAATATATTTATTTTAAAATTATACTGACTGACTATAATATCTATATTCATGAGGCGTTTTGGAGACAAGCTTTCAGTTTGTTACTTGCATTCCTCAAGAGAGTCTGTAGTCGAAATGCTACAAATGTTTATTAATGGCAGACAGCCTGAAATTTTTTTAACAAGCAAGACCCTTTGCAGTTTGGATGAAGTCTCCTCGGAAATTTATTAGCACTAAAGACTTTCAATAAAACAGAACCTATCAGAACAAATTTAAGACTAGAGACTAGAACAGGCAATAAAAGAAAATAAATCTTAAAACATTATTACAGTAACTGAAATTAATACAGGATCACAAATCGTTTTTGGAAAAAAAAGCAATAGTTTTGGCCTGACCGACAACAGCAACGGCGCAAATTCTTATTTTAACAACTGTTTAAAATTTCTCTGCCTTTCGGTTAACAGTCTTTGGGACGGAAAAATTTTTACTCATGGCCCCCCGACCAAATTAGCACACAATCACACATGACATTAAATATAGCATACTCTAAACTATTAAAGATTCACTCTCATATTCTACAGCAGCTTTACTGACACACATAGCAACCTATGAGATCAACTGGCCAAGGCGAGAGTTTAAGCAAGTTCTGAAAATATTTAATAAATGGAAATTCAAATTTATGACACAGTCAAAAATTTTAATATAGAATCATGCAACATTCTGGTCATTAACACTTCGTTTGAACTATTCCGCTATAACAGGGTTCCTTTTGGCATTGCCAGTATTCAGGAAATTCTTAAACGGTGCTTGGAACGTATTGCACGATGTACCTGGCACAGTGAAGTATCTGGACGTTATTGTAGTCACTGTTAAAATGGCAACTGACCTTGGTGCCGTTTTTTCAACAAACCAGCCTCAAGTGCAACATAGACAAATGACGTTTTCTTTGTCTTTCTTGTCAAAGAGGGCGGAGGAGCGGATAGAGGTTCAGGGCACTCTCTTGCCCCAGGGGTGGGAAATTGCCCCTAAAGGCGGAAGAATCGTCAATGATCAACGACATGCGGATGCAGAAGGCAATGGAAACCACTGCATTAAAGACACCTAACGTGTATCCACAGGACATGTGGCCTGTAATTGAAGAAGTGTCATGATGATCTCTCCATTGGCAAAAGATTCCGGAATAGTCCCCCATTCGGATCTCCGGGAGGGGGCTGCCAAGGGGGAGGTTACCATGAGAAGAAGATTGAATAATCAACGAAAGGATAACGTTCTACGAGTCGGGGCGTGGAATGTCAGAAGCTTGAACGTGGTAGTGAAACTGGAAAATCTGAAAAGGGAAATGCAAAGGCTCAATCTAGATGTAGTAGGGGTCAGTGAAGTGAAGTGGAAGGAAGACAAGGATTTCTGGTCAGATGAGTATCGGGTAATATCAACAGCAGGAGAAAATGGTGTAACACGTGTAGGATTCGGTATGAATAGGAAGGTAGGGCAGAGGGTGTGTTACTGTGAACAGTTCAGTGACCGGGTTGTTCTAATCAGAATCGACAGCAGACCAACACCGACAACGATAGTTCAGGTATACATGCCGACGTCGCAAGCTGAAGATGAACAGATAGAGAAAGCGTATGAGGATATTGAAAGGGTAATGCAGTATGTAAAGGGGGACGAAAATCTAATAGTCATGGGCGACTGGAATGCAGTTGTAGGGGAAGGAGTAGAAGAAAAGGTTACGGGAGAATATGGGCTTGGGACAAGGAATGAAAGAGGAGAAAGACTAAATGAGTTCTGTAACAAGTTTCAGCAAGTAATAGCGAATACCCTGTTCAAGAATCACAAGAGGAGGAGGTATACTTGGAAAAGGCCGGGAGATACGGGAAGATTTCAATTAGATTAAATCATGGTCAGACAGAGATTCCGAAATCAGATACTGGATTGTAAGGCGTACCCAGGAGCAGATATAAACTCAGATCACAAAATAGTAGTGATGAAGAGTAGGCTGAAGTTCAAGACATTAGTCAGGAAGAATCAATACGCAAAGAAGTGGGATACGGAAGTACTAAGGAATGACGTGATACGTTTGAAGTTCTCTAACGCTATAGATACAGCAGTAAGGAATAGCGCAGTATGCAGTACAGTTGAAGAGGAATGGACATCTCTAAAAAGGGCCATCACAGAAGTTGGGAAGGAAAACATAGGTACAAAGAAGATAGCTGCGAAGAAACCATGGGTAACAGAAAAAGATGTGATTGTCCGAAGGACAGACTCAGCATACAGGAAAGTCAAAACAACCTTTGGTGACATTAAAAGCAACGGTGGTAACACTAAGTTGGTGTGTAGAATATATGAGTCTGGCGATATACCATCTGACTTTCGGAAAAGCATCATCTACACAATTCCGAAGACGGCAAGAACTGACAAGTGCGAGAATTATCGCACAATCAGCTTAACAGCTCATGCATCGAAGCTGCTTACAAGAATAATATACAGAAGAATGGAAAAGAAAATTGAGAATGCTCTAGGTGACGATCAGTTTGGCTTTAGGAAAAGTAAAGGGACGAGAGAGGCAATCCTGACGTTACGGCTAATAATGGAAGCAAGGCTAAAGAAAAATCAAGACACTTTCATAGGATTTGTCGACCTGGAAAAAGCGTTCGACAATATAAAATGGTCCAAGCTGTTCGAGATTCTGAAAAAAGTAGGGGTAAGCTATAGGGAGAGACGGGTCATATACAATATGTACAACAACCAAGAGGGAATAATAAGAGTGGACGATCAAGAACGAAGTGCTCGTATTAAGAAGGGTGTAAGACAAGGCTGTAGCCTTTCGCCCCTAGTCTTCAATCTGTACATCGAGGAAATAAAAGAAAGGTTCAGGAGTGGAATAAAAATAATAGGTGAAAGGATATCAATGATACGATTCGCTGATGACATTGCTATCCTGAGTGAAAGTGAAGAAGAATTAAATGATCTGCTGAACGGAATGAACAGTCTAATGAGCACACAGTATGGTTTGAGAGTAAATCGGAGAAAGACGAAGGTAATGAGAAGTTGCAGAAATGAGAACAGCGAGAAACTTAACATCAGGATTGATGGTCACGAAGTCAATGAAGTTAAGGAATTCTGCTACCTAGGCAGTAAAACAACCAATGACGGACGGAGCAAGGAGGACATCAAAAGCAGACTCGCTATGGCAAAAAAGGCATTTCTGGCCAAGAGAAGTCTACTAATATCAAATACCGGCCTTAATTTGAGGAAGAAATTGCTGAGGATGTACGTCTGGAGTATAGCATTGTATGATAGTGAAACATGGACTGTGGGAAAACCGGAACAGAAGAGAATCGAAGCATTTGAGATGTGGTGCTATAGACGAATGTTGAAAATTAGGTGGACTGATAAGGTAAGGAATGAGGAGGTTTTACGCAGAATCGGAGAGGAAAGGAATATGTGGAAAACACTGATAAGGAGAAGGGACAGGATGATAGGACTTCTGCTAAGACGTGAGGGAATGACTTCCATGGTACTAGAGGGAGCTGTAGAGGGCAAAAACTGTAGAGGAAGACAGAGATTGGAATACGTCAAGGAAATAATTGAGGACGTAGGTTGCAAGTGCTACTCTGAGATGAAGAGGTTAGCACAGGAAAGGAATTCGTGGCGGGCCGCATCAAACCAGTCAGTAGGCTGATGACCAAGAAAAAAAGGTGGAATACCTTGGTCATGTCGTCAGTGGTTCAATATATTCAAGCCAGCCATCGACTTCCAGTACCAAAGGACATTAGGCATCTGGCATCTGTGCTCTGCCAACTTTATTATTATCTCAAGTTCATTCTTCCTGCGGCGGCAGCAATGTAACTGCTGCATCAGCTGTCTTTTTTTTTTTTTTAAAAAAAAAAAAAAAGAAGTGGTACTGGATTCCCGCTTGCGATAAAGCCTTGCTTGAGAAAACAAGCTTGGCTCCATTCGACATGTCTTGTGGCCTATGAACCGTCAGAACCCTTGATTTTAGCGGCTGATGCTTCGGGTTAAGGCTTGAGCGCAGTATTATCTCATGAAGCAGATGGTGTGGAACATCCTATTGCTTTCATATCCAAAACTCTGACACAGGCGCAACGCTACAACAGTCAAATTAAAAAGGAGTCCCTGCCTATTGCGTTCGCTCTCAAGAAATTCCACTGTTATGTTTACGGCTGACGTTTCACGTTATTGACTAATGATAAACCTCTTTACCACTATTCAAGGCAGATTCCACTATTCCAAACAAAATGGCGTGTCTCCTCGAGACGTGGGAATTGTTTTTGGTTATCTACACTTACATCAGGTATCACTCAACATCCTGACATGCCAATGCTGATATTCTCTCTAGGTTACCATTGGGACAAGACATGCCATTTGATTCGGAACCTGAGGTTAATTTCCACATGGACTTTGAAGTCGAAGAACCTGTAGTCACCCTTCCCTTGGATGAAAAGGTCATTGCCTGTCAGTCCTTAGAATGTCAATGAAATATTCCGTCTGGTGAACTGAGGGTGGCTGATGAGATGGAAACAGTTAGATCATCCAAACGTAAAAGCATTCTGGCAAATGCGCCACAAGTTCTCAATCCTCAACGGAGTCCAATTGTTGCAAGGAGAAAATGGTCGCACCCGCATCATGATCCAATCTGCCTTGTGGCAATGCATTCTGTCGTCGTTACATCGGGGCCATTGGGGAGTTGCGCTCATGAAGAGCCTGTCCTATCAAGACATGTATTGACGAGGGATCAGCGCAGATATTACGAGCATGTGGTGACATCCAAGGCGTACCAAAACAAACAGGCTGTCCACTTGGCTAGATGCATCAGCACCATGGTCATGACACCATTTAGACTTTGGAGGCCTCTCTTGGTTACTCAAGGTTTATAGTGGTCGACATGGGAACCAGAGCCACTTATTTCTCAAGTGTCTTTAGCATTCTTGGCATGGCTCTGGCACCGATCTTTCACATAGGATTCCCAGAAACCAAGGTTACTGGCGATGGGCCTCAGTTCATATCTTTCGTAATGACCTCTTTTTGTTCTTCTAACCAATCACCCAAGTGCACCCAGCATCTTTTCATTCCTCATCCAATGGATCAGTGATTTTGTTTGTTTGTACTTTCAAGTCATAATTGGTAATGTTCCATTGTCTTCATGATTTAGATGAAGCCCTGACTCAGTTTATGGCATCTTACCGCTCCAATTCTTAGGGCGGCTTGAGCCCCACCAGAATGATCCGTAAACGGCTGCATTGGTCCAGGCTTTACATCCCATGAGAACTGCATGCCCCAACCGCCATCTCGACGCCACAGTTTTTCCATCAAAGATGTTCGGGCGTTGTTTTCCTCCAAAAATCACCTCCAGTTGCGCCCACCAATGCGATGGAAGAACAGTTACATGATGCCTACATTTGTTGCAATGGTCTCAACCAGGTGTACCCACGAACAACAGCGACTCTCGTTGTACTGGATAGTCACGATTCTTTGTTCCAGACTAGGAATCCCCCTCCTGCGACCTTGGACATCACAGCTCAAATACAGGAGCCACAGGCCACTGCCGTGCACAGCTAGTTCCCAGTCCATACCCCAACTTCGGTAGATTTCGATAGGGGTTACCACTTCCATGGAAGGCCAACGAAGAGGCACTAGGTTTATCAGTCATTGAGCTGTGCCACCCTCTCTAGCTCTTTGGCTGTGGGGGAGAGGTGCTATGTCCAGTCTGTACACCCTGCAGGATGGCAACCCTTCCCACAGCAGTGGTGTACCAGAGGCCAACCTCGAAGGGTTACATCAGTAGACGACAGAGATTCAATCATCCGCAGTTCTTCAGTCATACCTTCAATCAGAACCGTTACTACATACGACGCTACGCCGCATCAGCCACCGTCAAGTGTGGATGCTGCCAGTGTCTGCCTTCACCATTAGCAGGACGTTGCCTCTGCATAAGAGACGACCAGGAGCTTGATATTGGCCATCGACATAGTTTTGTTCCACTTCTGAGTGAATGTTAACTTTGACTGTTCAATCTAAGTTTGAACTTGTGTAAATTCAGTGCTAGTCACGAACTTTCACAAACTATTGTAGTGATTAACTTTCCTCTATCAGAAGAGTGTTTTGGTTTATCAAACGTTTCAGTAAAAGTGTTATACACATTTTACCTTTGGCGCGTCTTATTATTCCTCAACCGGTGAAAGCTTTAGCTTTTTGGACATTTTTTATACACAACAAGACTGTAGCAGCCATATCAGAAGGAAAAAGCTTGAAAAAGAAAAACATTGAGAGACCAAGAAAGAAAATTGTAGAAGGTCTATGACACCTAGTGAAAATTATAAGAAATAAAGAAGACTACACAAGAGTGAGAAGAGTGCTTACAGAGATATGGAAAAATCCTTAGAAGATGATGATGACGTAACCGAGACATTGAAGAAGTGGTCGCTGATACGTAATCGACCTGTGTTGCTCTACACATGCATCCAGACTCTACAATATCACGACCCATAAAATTTTGTTAGAGCAACGATGCACGTAATATATCTGACGAACGATTTCTTCTGCTTACTTCCGTACTAAAAGTCGTAAAATTGAAAATCCGCAAATATTTAAAAAAGTTTCTTAAAAATAATTCCTGTAGTCTGAAGTACAACATGAGTTCTTATATTCTAAAGGATTCTAGTAAAGTGTGTTGCATATGGTCGTATGATGTGGATACGATGAAGGAATCTGTTCTGCTTTTATATTATGTTAAGAGGAAGATCATACCCTGTTTGAAACTAATATTTTGACTGACCACTACTTTTATAAGGACCGAACTGAATCGTAAACTGGTTTCAAAACTGAAGAGGTATTAAGGTTGTACTGTGAATTCTTAGATCGCAAAGAACAATGTTACTGTAAAGCTATCTACAGAAATAAATGAGGAATATTATGTAATCGAATGATGAGGAGACTAACTATTGATTAAGATGTACTATTCATTCCTGTCTCTGATCTTATGGTGCATGCACAAAAGCTTATGTAAGATCGTGACACGTCGAGATCGAAGCATTACTGTCTTACAGTATTACAAATGTTCACTTACGGATCCGACACCAGGAAAATAGAAAGGATATCTAGCCATGGCTGGCTGTGAAAGGACAAATAAGTCACTGTCTTGTGTGAGCAGAAGGAAAACTGTTTCCACGGTTGCCTTGTCTCCAGGTGTCACTGATTTGCGTTGAGAAGCCTCAGCGAGTGATTTTTGGCATACGTTATAGACAAGTTGCACAGCGTTGGAACGAACGACTCAACATATGTGGCAGACATTATAGACGAGGTGTAGGATGTGATTATATTAGAACCGAGAGACTAGAATAAAGTGGCAGGTTTCATTGGCAGACTAAAATGCTTCAGATGAATGTTACCGAAAATGAAATGGGTTATAACCTTGTTGAAATGGTCTATACGTAGGTAGAAGCTTGGAGAAGAATTCGTTATTTTAAATAAAACTATCCTTGGGCTTCAAAGTAGCAGTTTTCGTTGTAGATCTGAGAAAAGTTGCATAATTTTAGATTTTCCCAGCAAATGTCGACTTTGAACTCTACTTCAGTGCTCAGCAATATGGCGTCGTCCATATTTCCACAAGATGTCGTGTTATAATCAGGACTGCCTGACTATGAGAACAAGTCAGCTTCCTGAAATATCGCACTATGTGAAAGACGCTATTCGAGAAAGTGAACATTACCTTTATGTTATTACAGGTAAGAGCTTACATAAAAATTCATCATTATAGCTTGTGATAATGTTGGACGTGTTTTACTTGTTTGTAAATTCGTGATGTCATTGAATCTATAAATAAACATGGTTGCACCAGCAATATGAAACAAACTTTTCAATTTTTATCATTTCACGCAGTTGACAATAGCTATAATATCGATCGATGCAGATTATGTCCAAGCCATGAGTGTCTGGTATTAACATTTCAGAATTCATATCGGTTATCTCGGCCGAAGTTCATCTCAGTAGAAGAAATATTGTTGATAGCTTGTTAATTTCCTATAATACTCTGTGAGTAAGTGTTGCCTTAGATGCATAATGGAGACCCGTGTTCCATTATGTGGCGACGTTTCTTGTGTACTTCTTCAAGCGTGGGTGTCGATGGCTGTTTTAAATGAATACTCAAAAATTTTTAGTTGTCCCAGAAGCTTTTAATGACGCTGCTACTTCCAAGTTTTGAGCTTCTGTTAGAAATTTGTGGCGATAGCTCCCTGTTCCATTCTGCATATGTTTATCACTCCAGTTAACTTCAATAAAGATACTGTGTCATAGTCCATTTGAGGCCAGAGAATAGTCTCTTGGTTCCTCTCGCTGAGAGACAATGAATAGTTGAGTAGCCCACTGTAGCGCGACTTTGCAGACTGTGTGTAGCACCAATTACCTGGCGCAATCAAACAGGCCGTATCTTACCTGTCTGACCGTGGATATCAACCAGACGATCAAAACTAGTACTGAAGATACCATAATGAACGACTACAATCTTCAAAGTCACGTGAGCGCCCATAATGTTAGTCACCACCTTGACAGAGCCCACTGGTCGAATTGGAACGATGTGTATGCTATAGGACAGGTACCAGCTAGCCATATGAACTCTCACCGTTGACGTAGTCCACGGCACTGAAGTACTGTGTTTGTGCCAGTCGGCTGTATGGAATCAGCGCTGTAAGGTAGGTCGATGTAGACACCTAACACAGTGGTAGGAACGAGGTGTCGTGTTAGGACGTGCCCTTGATCGCACCTTGAATGAATTTACGCTATTTCTTGACATATCAACGCGGACTGTCCAACATATCTACAAGGAATGGTGTTTCATTCACACCCATGTAACACAGGATTCTAATATTGGGGCTCCCTCCGTGTTTCGAGTCATTTCTAAACCAGGCTATGCCATCTTGCGGTGATGGCTGGTAAGCAAAGTACAGGGTGCTTCTAATTTAGTTGTACAATAGCAACCTTTGATTATGAAGAAGGTAAATAGTTTACAGAAATATTTAACACTCAATGCAGAAAACCTTCAAGTTTTATTTACATGTCACTCCAACTGCATACGCCTCACATCATTACAGAGCCTCCACCAGCTTGAACAGTCCCCTGCTGACATACAGGGTCCATGGATTCATGCGGTTGTCCCCAGACCCGTACACGTCCATCCGCACGATACAATCTGAAACGAGACTCGACCTACCAGGCAACACGTTTCTAGTCATCAACAGTCCAATGTCGATGTCGAGGGCCCAGGCGGGGCGTATTGCTTTGTGTCGTGCGGTCATCAAGGGTACATGAGTGGACCCTCGGCTCCAAAAGCCCATGTCGATGATGTTTCGTTGAATGGTTCGCACGCTGACACTTGTTGATGGCCCAGCATTGAAATCTACAGATATTTGCGGAAGGGTTGCACTTCTGTCGCGTTGAACGATTCTCTTCAGTCGTTGTTGGTCCCGTTCTTGTATGATTTTTTTCTGGCCGCAGCGATGTCGAAGATTTGATGTTTTACCGGGTTCGTGATATTCATGGTATACTAGTGGAATTGTTGTTCGGGAAAATTCCCAATTCATCGCTACCTCGGAGATGATGTATCCCATCGCTCGTGGGCCAACTGTAACACCACGTTCAAACTCACGTAAGTCTTGATATTCTGCCATTGTAGCAGCAGTAACCTGTCTAACAACTGCTCCAGACACTTGTTATTTTATACAGGCGTTATCGACCGCAGCTCTGTCGTCTGCCTGTTTACAGATCTCTGTATTTGAATTCGTATGTCTTTACCACTTTCTTTGGCGCTATAATGCATATACTCCTTGTATTTTCAGGACACGTGTACTGGGACAGGTGGACCATATAAAACTGGCTGTACATTAAGAAAAGAGTCAATTAGAATTGCGTATTTTTGTTTGTAACATGTTGTAATGAATACAGAATTATGCTATTAAATATTTTAATAAAAACAATTTTATTAATTTATAATAAATCTTAATTGAACATTGGCTTTTCTAGTGAGTTGTCCGGTTTTCTACATGCATTATTCTGCTTTCCTCTCACCACTGCAAATACACTTATTACCAAACGTTGACCATCGTGAACAGGCAAAGCACCGAATTCAATCGTCATTTTTATAAGTTTCGTCATACATTTGACCACAGCCAAAACATTTATCCTCACCTCATTCATTACAGCTATTTTTGTAATCTACAGTGTCTGCATCTGATGAACACGGTGGACTATTTGCAGAATTTTTCTTATTGAGATTCTTCTGCCTGTTTTTCTCTTCACGTCTCTCATTGTTGATCTTCTTGTGCCTTGTTTTCTTTTTCCTTTCCTTTCTGATTCCTATTTTTCTTCCTAGTTTCAATATTTTCAGCAGAGTTCAGCCCGTTGGATGCCGTTACTGTCTTCTTCTTCTTAAGACTCTTGGTTTTAGCAATAGAAGAAACATGTGATATTTCATTCAAAAATTTTAGTCTATGTTGATTTAGGGGTAGTCAGTTTTGAGGTGGTAATCTTGAAAGTTTAGGTTTAGTAGGATTGGAGTCCAAATTTGAGTCAGTGAAGGGCTTTGAGTTGTGCAGATAACTCTGCTCTCTTGATGTGCTTGGGATCAGTAGGTCTTCTGATGAACTTTGATGTGTTTGGTTGGCTCGTGTCTGAGAATCTGCTCTTGCGTTTCCTGACACAGACGTACCTTCCAACAAATAAGTATATTCTGAGACTGGAGGCATCTTCAGTGAGATTATTGCACCTGGCTTGAAGCTAAGTTTAATTGTGCTCTCTCTCTACCACGTTAAAACAAGTGGTCCATCTCTCCCGATTTTCTGACGGAGAAGGACCACCCCGAATTGTATCTGTAGGCAGGGAGCTCGGTGGCCGTTTCATGTTAGTTTTGTGCCTACAAGTTTACGAAGATCACAGTAAAAAACTTCATCAATATTGTGCAAACTAAGCCTTAATAACAAAATTATGTAAGTACACAGTAAAACTTTTCAGCTTATCAGAACAGAGAATGTAATTTTTCTCCAGAACTAACAAGAAAACGATAGCTACACGTATTCTGCACGACGTTTGTTCACAAAAGAGCTTCCTTGCAAGTAGGGGGAGCTGCTCTCTAGAAGCGCATTTGTGAAATACGCCGTTGGTCCGTCTCACCCAGTACCCAAACTTCCCCGAAAATACCCTGTCTTGTTTTAATATTTGTTGAAATAGTCAGCAACCATTGGCATTAAAGACATTTTATTCCTTTAGCAGTGCCCTTCTTCAGAAGATTGTAATTACCTCTTTACTAGGTAGCATCGAAAATAGCTATAATTGTAATCTAATAACAATTTTAATCTTCTCAAGAACGATACTAGATGTCTGAAACCGGTAAAGGAATAAAATTTCTTGTGTGCAGCCGGTTGCTGAAAATGGATAAAATACTTTGTTCAAGAGTTATTGTCGTTTATTTTCCTCTTTTTACAGGGGTTACTGCATCGTGTGGAATGACTCTCGTGTCGTTAGGCGATGGTTCACGGTAGCAGAGTATTTTGGGTTCGGTTCGTGTATAGGTCAGAGAACACCAGTAAATCATTGGATAAAAGCTTTTGAAGGATGCTGTGTTGTAGGATGTATCCCATAAATGGGATAATTCCAAAGCGTGCTTCTGCTCTGCCAAATCTGTTTAGTAAGAACGCTAAGACCGTGAACGACTTTTAATAAATCAAACTCTGTAGTGTGAGTTAAATGAAAAGTCTATGTAGCCGTTACGTTACTTTATAACGTCTCTATATGTATTTTTCACGAATATTTTTATATTTGTTACGAATTGATGAACTGAGTGACTTCAATAAAAGAAACTTTCTATTATGTAATAACTAGTGAAAAAGAAAATCAATAGACATAGAATACAAGATCGTTAATTCTCCGAAATGTTACTTTAAAGAAAACCAATGATAATAAAGATATAGTCCCTACGAAAGAGTATATTTATATCTACGACTTTTACAATTTAGTACACAGAGTAACACCCGTTTTGATTTGTGAACGGTTACACATTTCGAAACGCGGTTTTCGGCAAATTTTCGAGCGTTGAGGAGCTCATAAATTTTTCTTTGGCTAATTTTTTATTACTGGTATGAGCGAAGATATTGCAGCAACTGTTTTTCTCTAATAGGACCGTATACTTTTTATAACTGCATTCGAAGTTCTTGAGAAGACAATGACAGTGATATAGTGTTTGTTAATGTTGACATTGAAACTTGTCGTGAAAAATTCGAGAAATATCCTAGAATGTGAGAGCACGATAGCTGGAATCGGCAAAAGTGGTGTAAACACCGGCAAGCAGAGCTCTCGTGCTACGCTATGTCAAATGTCAACACATTTGCCTGTTTATTTGTCTGCACTGTAGGCCGCTCAGTTTTGCTTCGGCATTCGTTGCGTGCAGATATGTACACCAATGAGGAGAAGTTGGATATACCGCACTACTTTTATATGATGAACGTAAAAGGAACGCCATAAAAGCAGTACAGGGACTTAGGGCTACTATACGGATCGCCAATGTCCGACGCGCCGGCCAATTGCACTAATTATTAAGACAACTCCGCACAGTGGTACGAGATATGCCGCCAAGGAATGTTGAATCAGCCAGACGAATGTCATTCGCATCCATTTCATCTGCCACTGCATCAGGTACTCAATGACCGTGATTTCGAACGTCGTACAGAATTATGTCGGTTTGCCCTTCAGAAACTGAGACACGTGCTTCCAACGTGTGCTTTTAACCTCTGAAGCAACGTTTACTAACCACGATAATGTAAACTAGCATAACATGAAATACTGGGTAACCGAAAATCCACAAGGGCTTCGTCAGGTGGAGCATCAACGGCCGTGGAGCGTAAACGTAACGTGCCGCATTACATTGTGGGGCCTTAGGCGTTCTAAATTTACACTCATACGTACGCTTTTTGACGGACATTCTGCTGGTTCTTGAAGAAGACATTCGACAATGTATTACGACAGTTGTCAAGTTCACTCGTCACGAAAATACTGAATGAGAACTTTCCTAGAAGCAATTCTGTTGTCAAACGGCCTGCGATGTCCTCGGATTTGACTCCTCTTGATTTCCTTTTTTTGGGGAGCACTCAAAGACGAAGCCCCAAGTACGCCAGACGGCAGGTGTCGAATCTTCAGTGCATGCTCTACCACAGGACCGGCAAGAAATTCTACACATGTGCGGAGTCGCAGCACATGTGCAGCCTCCCAGTCACAGTGTGCACACTTACCGGACCTGTAAACGGGGAAACGGAGCCACCACCACTCATGTAATATATACAGGGTGGCCCATTGACCGTGACCGGGGGAAATATCTTACGAAATAAGCATCAAACGAAAAAAACTTCAAAGAACGAAACTCATCCAGCTTGAAGGGGGAACCCAGATGGAGCTATGGTTGGCACGTCTAACGGATATCAACTGCGTTTTTTAAAATAAGAACCCCCCATTTTTTATTGCATATTCGTGTAGTACGTAAAGAAATATGAGAGTTTTAGTTGGACCACATTTTTCGCTTTGTAATAGGTGGCACTGTAATAGTCACAAACCTATAAGCACTTGATATCACGTAACATTCCGCCAGTGCGAACGGTATTTGCTTCGTGATACATTACCCGTGTCAAAATGGACCGTTTACCAAGGTCGATATCGTGTTGATGTATGGCTATTGTGATGAAAATGCCTAACGGGCGTGTGCTATGTATGCTGCTCGGTATCCTGGACGACATCATCCAAGTGTCCGGACCGTTCGCCGGATAGTTACATTATTTAAGGAAACAGGAAGTGTTCAGCCACATGTGAAACGTCAACCACGACATGCAACAAATGATGATGCCCAAGAAGCTGTTTTAGCTGCTGTCGCGGCTAATCCGCACATCAGTAGCGGACAAATTGCGGGAGAATTGGGTATCTCAAAAACGTCGGTGCTGAGAATGCTACACCAACATCGATCGCACCCGTACCATATTTCTATGCACCAGGAATTGCATGGCGACGACTTTGAACGTCGTGTACAGTTCTGCCACTGGGCCCAAGAGAAATTACGGGACGATGACAGATTTTTTGTACGCGTTCTATTTAGCGACGAAACGCCGTTCACCAACAGCGGTAACTTAAACCAGCATAATATGCACTATTGGGCAACGGAAAATCCACGATGGCTGCGACAAGAGGAACATCAGCGACCTTGGCGGGTTAATGTATGGTGCGGCATTATGGGAGGAAGGATAATTGGCCCCCATTTTATCGATGGCAATCTAAAGGGAGCAATGTATGCTGATTTCCTACGTAATGTTCTACCCATGTTACTACAAGATGCTTCACTGCATGATAGAATGGTTATGTACTTCCAACATGATGGATGTCCGGCACATAGCTCGCGTGCGGTTGAAGCGATATTGAAAAGTACATTTCATGACAGGTGGATTGGTCGTCGAAGCACCATACCATGGCCCGCACTTTCACCGGATCTGACGTCCCCGGATTTCTTTCTGTGTGGAAAGCTGAAGGATATTTTCTATCGTGATCCACCGACAACGCCTGACTACATGCGTCAGCGCATTGTCAATGCATGTGCGAACATTACGGAAGGCGAACTTCTCGCTGTTGAGAGGAATGTCGTTACACGTATTGCCAAACGCATTGAGGTTGACGGACATCATTTTGAGCATTTATTGCATTAATGTGGTATTTATAGGTAATCACGCTGGAACAGCATGCATTCTCAGGAAAGATAAATTCACAAAGGTACACGTGTCACATTGGAACAAACGAAATAAAGGGTTCAAACGTACCTACGATCTGTATTTTAATTTAAGAAACCTACCTGTTACCAACTGTTTGTCTAAAATTTTGAGCCATATGTTTGTGACTATTACAGCGCCATCTGTCACAAAGCGAAAGAAGTGGTCCAACTAAAACATTCATATTTCTTTACGTACTACACGAATATGTAATAAAAAGTGGAGTTTCCTATTTTTTAAAAAAACTCAGTTGATATCCGTTCGACCTATGGCAGCGCCATCTAGCGGGTCAACCATAGCGCCAGCTGGTTTCCCCCTTCAAGCTACATATGTTTCGTTCTTTGTAATTTTTTTGTTTGATGCTTATTTCGTGAGATATTTGGCTCGGTCGCGATCAATGGACCACCCCGTATATATTCGCTTTACCCACTATCCGGGGTACGCGGCACGCAGGGCACACTTGTGCTCTTTTTAAAGTCTACTTCGAAAACAAAACATAAAAATAAATGGCACGTAAATATGCCGTACTGGTTTTACACCCACGTTAGGTACCTAGATACCCTTGGTGGCAGGGATAACAAACATGTCTCTCAACAATTAAAGAACAACCGGTTTATTCAGATAACAGTGTGCGTCTATGTAACATGGAGCAGGGTAAGTGACAGTCAGTAAATAATTTTTACTAGAAAAAGAAAGTAATTCGAAACTTGCCTGTCACTGGTGATTAGAAACGATAAAGTTAAGATGGGGCACGAAAGCACGGCACATTGATAAACGTAAGCAGTTGCGAAGACCTTCGTCACCAATACTCGATCTACCCATGATGGATAAAATGTTTCAAACACTAAGCACGGCACATTGATAAACGCAAGCAGTTGCGAAGACCTTCGTCACCAATACTCGATCTACCCATGATGGATAAAATGTTTCAAACACTTTAGTACGACCCCACATGAACATAACTCTCGGAGCTTCGTGATGCAGGCGTGGAGATTCTTGCAGTGGAAAGTTTCCGTAGAATTCTTTTGCACTTCGTACTTTAAACAACTTGTCCTTCAGCCGTGTATTGCACTGCAGTTCGACCTGTAGATGATTGGGAGTTTCTTCAACTGATGCTGAAAACGGCCATGCGAAGCAACGAATGATAGCAGACACACTCGTAACATAAACAAATCGTGTGCGAAATTTGCTCTTTAATTTTTACAATTATTGACCAGTCTCTTGAAATCTAGCACTTCCGTGGACAAAACCAAGGGTAGGGAAATGTGCACTGTTTTCAGACAGTAGTTGGCTCTCGCAAAGCGCAAACTTCCTTTCAAACGCATTTCCTTTTTCCAACATGTCAGAAATTCAATTATTTTCACATTGCCAATTGACGTTCAGGCTGTTCATGTGAGACATAACGTCCAAGGGAAACGGAAAGCAAGGGTCTTATGATTTCGGTTCCCTCTTTCCCTTCTCGTGTAAGATATGTACTGCTGCCTAACGTAAATCTAAATATCTTTTTAGCGTTGTGCCTCAGACAGCGTATTTCGATGTAGTAAGGCATGTCGCCGTACTCCTCTCCTAATTCCTCCATGAACTGCCGAAACTGGCGGTGCCTAAGTCCACGTGATTTCATATACGCACAACAATATTTATACGACATTTTCTAACGTTACTGATTTTGCACAAAGCGCCTCTCGATGTAGAATGCAAAGAATTCCATGCAATGTCCCTTGTGTTCGTCCTAGGTTTTTGGACATCAGTGCTACGAGTCCTCTCAGATGGCCTCGCATTGCCAGTGCTCCACAGTGGCCACTGAGATTAAACGATTACAGCCCATATCGACACCATCGGTTTCTTGCTCCAAAGCTTAGAGAATGTCTACGCTGCTCGCAGTCTCTTTCAGAGGCAGTATGACCAAAACGTCCTCTTGTACACACAGAGTGTTATCGACACCTCGTATGTACATCACCACCCGAGCTGTGTCTGTAAGATCTGTTGCTTCATCCAATGTAACAGAGAAAACAACAAAGAACTTAGCCTTAATTACTAAATGCCTGTGCACATCGTCGGCCATAACACTCTTACGTCGTGTCACTTTGTTTGGAAAGGCCGATTTCTTTCATGGGATACAGAAGTTCTGTTCGAATGTTCGAAAATTCTTAAGGGACCAAACTGCTTAGGTCATCGGTCCCTAGACTTACACTCTATTTAAACTAGCTTAAACCAACTTATGCTAAGAACAGCACACAAACCAATGCCCGAGGGAGGACTCGAACCAGCCCGCATCTCGTGGTCGTGCGGTAGCGTTCTCGCTTCCCACGCCCGGGTTCCCGGGTTCGATTCCCGGCGGGGTCAGGGATTTTCTCTGCCTCGTGATGGCTGGGTGTTCTGTGCTGTCCTTAGGTTAGTTAGGTTTAGGTAGTTCTAAGTTCTAGGGGACTGATGACCATAGATGTTAAGTCCCATAGTGCTCAGAGCCATTTGAACCATTTTTAGGACTCGAACCTCCGGCGGGAGGGGCCGAGCAATTCGCGACATGACGCCTCAAACCGCGCGGCACAAAAGTTCTGCAATATCAGTGACGCAGTCTTCTACAAACTCCCATTTGAAAAACAACATCCCAGATCTAGCTGTTCTTAATTCAGTTTTGAAACTTGCTCGCAGTGCAGATGTACTGTGAGTGTCATTCTGGAAAATTGAAAACAGTACGTTTCACAGTAAAATAGAAACGAATGTCACACAAGAAACGTACAGTTCAAAAGGCATCAAAAATTGTTCAAATGTGTGTGAAATCTGATGGGACTTAACTGCTAAGGCCATCAGTCCCTAAGCTTACACACTACTTAACCTAAATTATCCTAAGGACAAACACACACAGCCATGCCCGAGGGAGGACTCGAACCTCCGCCGGAACCAGCCGCACAGTCCATGACTGCAGCGCCTGAGACCGCTCCGCTAATCCCTCGCGGCAGGTATCAATTATTATGACTTACACAAGGAAACCTGTTGCTGGCCTCAATCATTTTGTTAATCGCTCAGTTTCGATTGCCGATCTTCACTGTTCAGTACAATGTACTCGTTTTTATTAAATGATTACTATTACAAACAGTCTTGACCACAATTTATTTAATAAGGTGACTGGTTTCGACCACTACTGTGCTCATCTTCAGACCATTGAGTAGGAACCTCTTTGTTGATTCTCCAACAAAGAGGTTCCTACTCAATGGTCTGAAGATGACCACAGTAATGGTCGAAACCAGTCACCTTATTAAATAAATTGTGGTCAAGACTGTTTTTAATAGTAATTATTTATAAGACATTGATCACTGCTGTTCCCATAATGCATTCAAAAGTAATTTATTAAATGAGTTGTAGAGTCTATCAGTTGTGAACTTGTGCTGCCGCCTATCATTCGGTGGAACGGCAAACACTGAGTTTTCACCCACTACTGTAAAAAAGAATTGCAGTTCCCAGCCATGTTTAAGTGAATGATGACACATATTTCCCTTTCTTTTTGCAGTATTCGTCATTTCTCATTACGTGTCACAGTGGCCAGAGGTAAGCAAGACAGGGTGTGGTTCGGTCCTCCCTGTACCACGTAAACAAGGAAGCGGAACCGCCGCCGTTCATTTGGTATACCTGTTTGGTCCCAGGTGTCGCTGTTCCGCTTTGATTGCTGGCTGATGTGTGCGCGCCTGTGCCACACTTTTGCTCTTTGCAGCAATCGGCTGGCCCTGCTCTACAATATCAGCTCTATAACTACACCTGTTCATCGTTCTTCCGAACGGAGGTTACAAATGTGCCTTTCAGTCTTTGGTCGACAGTTTGAACACGTGCTTAAGTAAAGGATAAAGTTATTTTTTTGGAAGATAAAATTTGTGTTACATGATTTGGGTGGCTACCTAATAACTGTTAGTACTCTGTTTATTTCATTTACGTGTGTTCTAAGTTGTATTGCAATATCAAATAAGTCCACAGCGTGTATTGTTCGTATCTGATAATACAGGCATTACGCGTTTACGTTCAGCATGAGTCGAAGTTTCATTAAGAAGAATATCTGTTTTATTCTATAGAGGTGGTCACCAAAGAATTTTTACTTTTTTATTAATTTTGTAGTTCAACGAATGTGTCCCGTATGATATAATTTAGAGCAGAGTAGGTGCACACAGGGTGGTCCATTGATCGTGACTGGGCCAAATATCTCACGAAATAAGCGTCAAACGAAAAAACTACAAAGAACGAAACTTGTCTTGCTTGAAGGGGAAAACCAGATGGCGCTATGGTTAGCCCGCTGCCATAAGTCAAACGGATATCAAATGCGTTTTATTAAATAGGAACCCCCATTTTTATTACATATTCGTGTAGTACGTAAAGAAATATGAATGTTTTAGTTGGACAACTCTTATCGCTTTGTGATACATGGCGCTGTAATAGTCACGAACACATGGCTCACAATTTTAGACAAATAGTTGGTAGCAGGTAGGTTTTATAAATTAAAATACAGATCGTAGGTGCGTTTGAACATTTTATTTCGGTTGTTCCAATGTAAATAGCCTTTGGATCCCTACATTTTACCCCTGCCACCTTTAGAATTTGGAAGAGAGTACTCCAATCAACATTGTCAAAAGTTTTCTCTAAGTCTACAACTGCCAGAAATGTAGGTTTGCCTTTCCTTAATCTATTCTCTAAGGTAAGTCGTAGGGTCAGTATTGCCTCACGTGTTCCAACATTTCTACGGAATCCAAACTGATCTCATCCGAGGTCGGCTTCTACCAGTTTTTCCATTTGTCTTTGTTAATGAAACTGTATCGCCGATTATTGATGACTCCTGCGTAGGTAGAAGTGTGTGCCTCTCTGGTCCTTCCCCTACGACTAATCTTCCCTTTTAATGCATAGCGATCACGCTTCATAATGGAGTAGTTGGATCTAGGTGTAAAGCAGAAGAGCGTGATGATTTTAGAACAACAGAGACGTGATAATTTCAGAGGTCATTTGAGAACCGAGTTGTAATGTAGAGTTTTAACAGACAATGGGAAATATTGTACTGTACAAAATTTGAGCAATATTCTTCAGGTTCCATTCTCAGTGTGTCCGTATCAGACAAACAGTGTGACAAACTCAATATGAAACTTCCTGGCAGATTAAAACTGTGTGCTCGACCGAGACTCGAACTCGGGACCTTTGCCTCTCTCGGGCATATCAGCGCACACTCCACTGCAGAGTGAAAATCTCATTCTGGAAACATCCCCCAGGCTGTGGCTAAGCCATGCCTCCGCAGTATCCTTTCTTTCCTCAGCGCTTGTTCAGACCCGTGGTCTAGGGGTAGCTTCTTTCATTCATAATCAAAACGTCTCCAGTCCCGGGTTCGATCCCGGCCACAGCCTAATTTTTGATAAATAATCAGCGTTGGCGGCCGAAGACTTCCTGCATAAGAAGTCAGCCTCATTCGGCCAACGGCCTTGTCAAAGAGGGCAGAGGAGCGGATAGAGGTTCAGGTCACCCTTGTCCTAGGGGTGGGAAATTGCCCCTAAAGGCGGAAGAATCATCAATGATCAACGACATGAAGATGCAGAAGGCAATGGAAACCACTGCATTAAAGACACGTAACGCGTATCCACAGGACATGTGGCCTGTAATTGAAGAAGTGTCATGATGATCTTTCCATAGGCAAAAGATTCCGGAATAGTCCCCCATTCGGATCTCCGGGAGGGGGCTGCCAAGGGGGAGGTTACCATGAGAAAAAGATTGAATAATCAACGGAAGGATAACGTTCTACGAGTTGGGGCGTGGAATGTCAGAAGCTTGAACGTGGTAGGGAAACTAGGAAATCTGAAAAGGGAAATGCAAAGGCTCAATCTAGATATAGCAGGGGTCAGTGAAGTGAAGTGGAAGGAAGACAAGGATTTCTGGTCATATGAGTATCGGGTAATATCAACAGCAGCAGAAAACGGTATAACAGGTGTAGGATTCGTTATGAATAGGAAGGTAGGGCAGGGGGTGTGTTACTGTGAACAGTTCAGTGACCGGGTTGTTCTAATCAGAATCGACAGCAGGCCAACACCGACAACCATAGTTCAGGTATACATCCGACGTCGCAAGCTGAAGATGAACAGATAGAGAAAGTGTATGAGGATATTGAAAGGGTAATGCAGTATGTAAAGGGGGACGAAAATCTAATAGTCATGGGCGACTGGAATGCAGTTGTAGGGGAAGGAGTAGAAGAAAAGGTTACAGGAGAATATGGGCTTGGGACAAGGAATGAAAGAGGAGAAAGACTAATTGAGTTCTGTAACAAGTTTCAGCTAGTAATAGCGAATACCCTGTTCAAGAATCACAAGAGGAGGAGGTATACTTGGAAAAGGCCGGGAGATACGGGAAGATTTCAATTAGATTACATCATGGTCAGACAGAGATTCCGAAATCAGATACTGGATTGTAAGGCGTACCGAGGAGCAGATATAGACTCAGATCACAATACAGTAGTGATGAAGAGTAGGCTGAAGTTCAAGACATTAGTCAGGAAGAGTCAATACGCAAAGAAGTGGGATACAGAAGTACTAAGGAATGACGAGATACGTTTGAAGTTCTCTAACGCTATAGATACCGTAATAAGGAATAGCGCAGTAGGCAATACAGATGAAGAAGAATGGACATCTCTAAAAAGGGCCATCACAGAAGTTGGGAAAGAAAACATAGGTACAAAGAAGGTAGCTGCGAAGAAACCATGGGTAACAGAAGAAATACTTCAGTTGATTGATGAAAGGAGGAAGTACAAACTTGTTCCGGGAAAATCAGGAATACAGAAATACAAGTCGCTGAGGAATGTAATAAATAGGAAGTGCAGGGAAGCTAAGACGAAATGGCTGCAGGAAAAATGTGAAGACATCGTAAAAGAAATGATGGTCGGAAGGACAGACTCAGCATACAGGAAAGTCAAAACAACGTTTGGTGACATGAAAAGCAACGGTGGTAACATTAAGAGTGTAACGGGAATTCCACTGTTATATGCAGAGGAGAGAGCAGATAGGTGGAAAGAATACATTGAAAGCCTCTATGAGGGTGAAGATTTGTCTGATGTGATAGAAGAAGAAGCAGGAGTCGATTTAGAAGAGATAGGGGATCCAGTATTAGAATCGGAATTTAAAAGAGCTTTGGAGGACTTACGGTCAAATAAGGCAGAAGGGATAGATAACATTCCATCAAAATTTCTAAAATCATTGGGGGAAGTAGCAAAAAAACGACTAATCACGTTGGTGTGTAGAATGTATGAGTCTGGCGACACACCATTTGACTTTCGGAAAAGCATCATCCACACAATACCGAAGACGGCAAGAGCTGACAAGTGCGAGAATTATCGCACAATTAGCTTAACAGCTCATGCATCGAAGCTGCTTACAAGAATAATATACAGAAGAATGGAAAAGAAAATTGAGAATGCGCTAGGTGACGATCAGTTTGGCTTTAGGAAAAGTAGAGGGACGAGAGAGGCAATTCTGACGTTACGGCTAATAATGGAAGCAAGGCTAAAGAAAAATCAAGACACTTTCATAGGTTTTGTCGACCTGGAAAAAGCGTTCGACAATATAAAATGGTGCAAGCTGTTCGTGATTCTGAAAAAAGTAGCGGTAAGCTATACGGAGAGACGGGTCATATACAATATGTACAACAACCAAGAGGGAATAATAAGAGTGGACGATCAAGAACGAAGTGCTAGTATTAAGAAGGGTGTAAGACAAGGCTGTAGCCTTTCGCCCCTACTCTTCAATCTGTACATCGAGGAAGCAATGATGGAAATAAAAGAAAGGTTCAGGAGTGGAATTAAAATACAAGGTGAAAGGATATCAATGATACGATTCGCTGATGACATAGCTATCCTGAGTGAAAGTGAAGAAAAATGATCTTCTGAACGAAATGAACAGTCTAATGAGCACACAGTATGATTTGAGAGTAAATCGGAGAAAGACGAAGGTAATGAGAAGTAGCAGAAATGAGAACAGCGAGAAACTTAACATCAGGATTGATGGTCACGAAGTCAATGAAGTTAAGGTATTCTGCTACCTAGGCAGTAAAATAACCATTGACGGACGGAGCAAGGAGGACATCAAAAGCAGACTCGCTATGGCAAAAAAGGCATTTCTGGTCAAGAGAAGTCTACTAATATCAAATACCGGCCTTAATTTGAGGAATAAATTACTGAGGATGTACGTCTGGAGTACAGCATTGTATGGTAGTGAAACATGGACTGTGGGAAAACCGGAACAGAAGAGAATCGATGCATTTGAGATGTGGTGCTATAGACGAATGTTGAAAATTAGGTGGAGTGATAAGGTAAGGAATGAGGAGGTTCTACGCAGAATCGGAGAGGAAAGGAATATGTGGAAAACACTGATAAGGAGAAGGGACAGGATGATAGGACATCTGCTAAGACATGAGGGAATGTCTTCCATGGTACTAGAGGGAGCTGTAGAGGGCAAAAACTGTAGAGGAAGACAGAGATTGGAATACGTCAAGCAAATAATTGAGGACGTAGGTTGCAAGTGCTAAAGTGCTACTCTGAGATGAAGAGGTTAGCACAGGAAAGGAATTCTTGGCGTGCCGCATTAAACTAGTCAGTAGACTGATGATAAAAAAAAAAAAAAAAATTCAGTAAGGTTCGCAGGAGAGCTTCTGTAAAGTTTGGAAGGTAGGAGAGGAGATACTGGCAGAAGTAAAGCTGTGAGGACCGGGCGTGAGTCGTGCTTCGGTAGCTGAGATGGTAGAGCACTTGCCCGCGTAAGGCAAAGGTCCCGAGGTCGAGTCTCGGTCGGCACCCAGATTTAATCTGCCAGGAAGTTGCATATAAGCGCACACTCCGCTGCAGAGTGAAAATCTCATTCTGGAAACTCAACATTTTCAAATCTAAATGGAAAAGTTTCCTTATAGCGTGTTGCTTCCACACTGCATTGGCGTTTGCGGCAGCTCTCTGTAATGAATAACTGAGTTAATGTATCAACGATGGATCCGACCCGAACAATTGCAACGGTAAGTTATGAACAAAATGAGATTAGCCAAAAAAAAAAAAAAAATTCTGTAGAGCACCTGCCCGCGAAAAGTGAAGGTCCCGAGTTCGAGTCTCGACCCGGATCACAGTTTAAATCTGCCAGAAAGTTTCATATCAGGCATTTATGCTGTGGCCCAGCTGAGACAGACGATGAGAGCTCCTAACGACACGAAAGAAGAGAAGAGACTGCATCGTAAAATGATGATCACACGGTAAAACTTGCGTATTATTTTAAGACTATTGAAATGTCGTGCATTACTTATTTCTGTGTTGATTGTACTTTTTGTGCACCTCAGTCGAATAATTTTCGATTTCACATCCCTTAAGATGAACGGAGTGGAGTGATACTTCTGCAAAAAATTCTTTGATATAATCTAAGTACGTTTTCTTAATAAGTTGGTTCGTCTTTGTGTTGCTTCCAGCCTTCCACATCTGTGGCACCGAGCTTTATGTAGTAAATTTGGCTTATAGCCAATTCTACTGTGTGGACAACTCAGCGCAATACACTATTACGCTAACGCAGCTGTTCAGTAAGACGTAACTACCGGTACTTCATCTGAAAGGACTGATGCATTTTATATGCACTACCATACCAATATTCTCCGTGTTTATTTATCTTATTTCATCTTATATCGAGTATACGTCGGTTTTCCCATTTTTTCAAATATTTTTGGTTTTTGGAAAGCTCATAGGACGTTGTCAACGGGCAGTTTGACGCACAATGCTCTAGGATTACGCGGTATGACGTGCACTGCTCTAGAATTACGAGGTCCATGCCCCATTTCGGATTGTGGTCTGTAAATAATTACCAGTAGGACAGTAGCTCGGGTTATCGGAGAGGAAAGGCTCAGAGCGGTTCCCCTAAGGTGATTTACGTCGATAGCCCTACGGATAGCTATGGGCCGTAAATCTGTCCACGCTCCAGGATGGAAACGCAAACACGTAGTCCCACAATGTCCTTAATGCGGTTCTTTTAGGTAAAAACGAGGAAACGAAAAGCAGCAGTTTACATTAGTTAGAAACTGCACCTACATAGGTAATGAAGGAGCTTTACGTGTACCTTGTTCATTTCATTGAGTCGACTGGGCATTGCTCTTAGCGTTTAGTTAGAAATAGGTGAATGAATGAACGAAATAATGGAAAGCAGTCAAATCAGAATTGCGATAAAGAGAAAAGTAAGAAAGAAAAGAATTGAGAGTCTGGCAATGAAGAGTTCGCCAACTGTTAAGAAAAAGGATTCTCATGCAGACCGTCACTACAATTGTTTTCGAATGCAAAGTTACAGTACGGCATCTCGAATGGTACGTACAGCACCTTGAGCTACCTCATAATTTTAATAAAATAATTCCGACTTGGACAGGATACCTCAGATAAGTGTTAGCGCATTTGCTAGTGGACATTTTGATAGTGGACATTTTGATAGTGGACATTTAGTTTTATCACTCCACATGTAAATATTTAATGGAATGCTGTATGGACGCTAGAATGTGTAACAAAGTAATTTTATCTGTACGCGCCCAAAAACGAAGATGCTTAAAGTTCCAACAGCTCTTCGTCTGTAGCCTAATGACCGTATTATAACAAAGAACATATGTAATGTATTCGTGCAAAGGGACTGACGATTCGTAGATGTCCAGTATGGAGTTAGTCCAAGGATCTGTCCTACCACCTTTGTTATTTTATATTTATACAATTGATATACGAGGTATTTTACCAGAAAAAGCAAGAATACTAGAATATGCTGATTACGGAGGGTGTCCCGAATATTTTTTGTCGAAATTATGCGCATGATGTAGACTCCAAACTTGCAGTAATTTGAGTTTATAAATAAATTGTCAGAGATGACTATTTAGGTATTTGTTGACTCAAGTTATACCAATTAATGCTCGTAGTGATTGTTCAAAGTAACCAGTCTCAATGTACACACTACAGTGCCGCTTAAAATTGCCACACCCTCTCTGATATCACTATTGTCTATCGTACAACGAGAAAGGCCGCTGGGAACCTACCAACCACATTATGATGGGGGTTTCATGCACCAACGACTTCACGTAAGCCCTAGGAAAAAAATTATCATGAGTACATCACAGACGATTTTATCATACGTGTATGTTATGGAGCTGTTGCTTTATGTAGGCAGAGAATTCTGGCCGGTCTCAGTACAGAAAATGAATCAAAGCTAAATGTGAAAATATTCTGTCCCTATTTCGCGTTGCAAAAGGAAAGACACGGGCATGGATGCCATCGTGGCAAAAAGTATCTACTGTCCGCTGCTGTGATTACTCCTAGAAGGTGAACAAGGTATGATTTTTGAAAGCTGCGCGGAGGGCTGCGAGGTTTGAGGCGCCATGTCACGGACTGCGTGACTCCTCACGCTGGCGGTTCGAGTCCTCTCTTGGGCATGGGCGCGTGTGTCGTTCTTAGTATCAATTAGTTTAATTTAATTTAAATAATGTGTAAGTCTAGGTATCGATGTGCTCAGCAGTTTGATCCCTTATGAATTCACATACATTTGAAGATTTTGGGAAGCCATGTATGTTCAAAAACATCATCCGCACAATTCCGAAGATAGCAAGAGTCGAAAAATGCGAGAGTTACCGCACAATCAGCTTAACAGCTCATGCATTCAAGTTGCTGACAAGAATAGTATACAAGAAAATGGAAAACAAAATTGCTTTTCTGTTAGATGAAAATCAGCTTGGCTTTAGAAAAGATAAAGGCACCAGAGAGGCAGTTTTAACGTCGCAGTTGATAATGGAAGCAAGACTGGAGAGTAGTCAAGGCACGTTCAGACAATCTGACGACCTGAAAAAACCGTTCAACAATCTCAAGTGATGCAAGATGTTCGAAATTGTGGGAAAAATAGGAGTATGCTACAGGGATAGGCGGGTAGAAAACAATATGTACAAGGACCAAGGGGGAATAACAAAGTATAAGACAAAGAAGGAAGTGCTCGGATTGAAAAGAGTGTAAAATAGAGATGCAGTCTTTCGCCCCGACTATTCAGTGTGTACATTGAAGAAACAATGACGAAAATAAAAGAAAGGTTCAAGAGTGTGATTAAAATTCAGGGCGAAAGTGAAGAAGAGTTACAGGATGTGTTGAATGGAATAGGCAGTCTAATGAGTACAGAATTTGGATTAAGAGTAAATAGACGAAAGGCGAAAGTAATGAAAAGTAGCAGAAATGAGAATAGTGAGAAACGTAACATCAGAATTGGTATCCCGAAGTAGAAGAAGTTAAGGAATTCTGCTACCTAGGCATTAAAGTAACCTGTGACGGACTGGCCAAGGAGGGCATAAAAAGCAGACTAGTATTAAGAAAACGTGCGTTCCTGGCCGAGAGGTCTGCTAGTATTAAATATAGGCCTTAATTTGAGGAAGTCATTTCTGCGAACGTACGTTTGAAGCACTGCACTCAGTGGTAGTGAAGAATGGACTGTGTGAAAACCGTAACAGAAGGGATTCGAAGTATTTGAGTCGTGGTGCTACAGAAAAAGGTTGAAAATTAGGTGTATTGATAACTTAAGAAATGATAAGGTTCTCCGCAGATTCGGCGAGGAAAGGAACGCATGGAAAACACTGACAAGAAGAGGGGACATGGTGACATGGCATCTATTAAGGCATCAGGGATTAGCTTCTATGGTATTACACGTAGCTGTAGAGGGTAAAAACTGTAAAAGAAGACAGAGACTGGAATACAACCAACAAATAATTGAGGACGTAGATTACAATGGCTGCTCTGGGGTGTTAACGTTGGCACGGGAGAGGAATTCGTGTCGGGTCGCATCAAAACAGTCAGAAGCCCGATGACTCAAAAAATGAATATTTCCGCGTTGAAAGTATTCTTCATTATACGTGTATGTTTGATAGGTGTAAACACTGATGTAAATGTCTTTTTTTTTTTTTTTTTTTAATCGTCTGCAGCGATGACTGTCTGCCATGACGTATCACATAATAACTGAACGTTGTAGGGGATGTTTGCAGCCTGTAGACTGCATTCTGTGAGTGGACCTGAGTAGGTCGGTCACCTATGCAGTGGAAACAATGGCTGGATGCGGCAGGAAGAGAAGTGAGAGCGAGTTTCACAGCTCCCGAGCACAGACAGCCGTTGTGAAAATGAGAGATACCACTGAAATCTACAGCAAGTCTTTAGGTACGAGGCTGTGTCCAAACGCGTAGTCATTAACGAATAGAAACGTCGATGGAGGAGGAGTACAGTGTAGTGTGGTTCTCGCATGTCGTATTCTGAAGTTATCGGAAGTTCCTGAACTGAATAATGAAAATAGCAACGGTTAAGAATGAAACAGCAGAGAGTACGGTGTGGGAGAAAAAGCCTCGTCATTGGTCGGTTTACATGATCCCCTTTTGGGAAAGGGACCACATCAGACGGCAGGAACACTGGCTTGGTTTGCTTATCTTGATGGGGAAGGACGTACTTCACACTGAGGACATAGCGTATGTCCGACGTAACCGCTACTGGCAGGCAAAGTTGACGGTTCGTGGTATTGCTCTGTGTCTTCGTTGAATGGCTTAGTATGTTATATAAGCTTAAGCATGTTTAATACATCGTGCTTCTAGTCTAAGAGAACCTTCTGTGCCACACACACTATTATTCGCATCACGTGAAAATGTTTAGTGAGAATCTAAGAAAATGTACGTTTTTGCAGACAATGGTGTCATACAGGGACGTGACGTAATGTTAAACCTTGAAAGAATCCTAACGTGAATGATTAAATTGTTTAAGAGCCTTTTCCACTACAACCTAACTTCCTTCCTTCTTTCTTGGCCGTTTCTACATCATCAAATTACTGTCCTTTATGCCCTTCTACAAGTGAGAAACAAAAATGAAGTTCACGGAGCTACATCAGCTGGGTAAGGTGCATTGACTAAATGAGTAATGCTGTTTTGTTCAACTACGGTGTCTGTGTTAGCAGGAGGATCCTGATGGCAGATGGAAATTATGTTCCGCATTTGCCACAGATTTATTTACGTCGCACTGATAAGTAATGTTCTCAGAATCTCTAAATAGGAAACTTGATTAATAGTTTGAAACGGTGACAAGAAGTTTGAATGCCCTATTTTCCGACCCCTCCCCTGCCCACCAAAGAAAGAGAAAATTAGAAGAATAATATCGTGATGTTTGACTTCCATTTATGAACTTTTCGGGCGAGGCGAGATTGACATCTTCCTTTCGTTTGATTGTTGTTGTTTCGTTTTCGAGAAGTAACCGTGGCAACGTGACTCATCGGTAGTAACGATCGTGGAAAAAAGTCTTTGTGAGCTTAGAGGCGTTCTTTCAAAACACGTTGTGTATGCTTACACCTGGCTCTCTCTCCGCTGGTCACTCAGAATCTTTGTATGCATTCGCAGAACCGAGCTCTAAGAATTTTAGTTAACTTCTTGGTCTTCAAGAATAAGTTCGCGAATTTTCTGGATATTTTCGTCTGATCAGACAGTTGACGGACGTCGGCGACGAGGTTCGAATTCAATCGACTTGTCGCCGTCTTTTGAAACGAGAAGTCATGAGTCATCTTTGTAGGCAGCATATTTGTAGCTGCTTCCCGAGCAAGAGATAAAATTTTAGAGCCGCGTGTTTTTCACTTGCAACCGTTATTGGAAAAAAACGAGGAGCGTGCGAGACTGTTGTGGCGTAAAAATCCACTGTTGGCAGACAAAACCTTCCCGGGCGACGCCAGAGGCAGTGCTGCACTCGCAAAGAGTTGCATTACACGTTCCTAGCGAGAGAAACTACACAAGCACTGCTCGTTGCAATGCTACTCCGAGAAGTTTTGGTTACATATTAGGACGAAGCTGGAGGCAACTGTCGCAGAAGCTCAACGGATTTCAACATAATCACCTAAATAAAAGGTTATGGCTATGCATCTGAGCTTTAGGTTCTACACCCACAAAAGCAATAAATAAACTAAGTTAATTTTGCGATCAGACCCAGAGGAACGCGCAGTACTGACCAGCAGCGGTAATCTTCTACCCACGGCGGAAATGGAAACTATACACATCAAAAGAAGTTTAGCATCACCCCGGTTCCCAGAACACTTGAAGATAGACGTTGACTGTGGGTATTGTATGACAGACACAGTCCCTTTGACTGTTCAGAGATTACTCTAAACCCGGCCAGAGATATAAACAACCATGCATGAACGGCGCCTATTAGATGGAGGGGGTCCGACAGCCGATCAGTTACAGTTATTCCACCAGGTAGGAGGTAAATGGCTTGTCTTGTCTGTAGTTCAACCACGCCTAGACGATCAATACCGCGGTTCTATCGCGTTCTCATTGTTACTTTGTGCCACGAAGGGCTCTCGACAAGGGAAGTGTCCAGGCGTCTCAGAATGAACCAAAGTAACGTTGTTTGGACATGGAGGAGATACAGAGAGACAGGAACTGTCGATGACATGCCTCGCTCAGGTCGCTCAAGGGCTATTACTGCAGTGGATGACCGCTAACTACGAATTATGGCTCGGAGGAACCCTGATAGCACCGCTACCATGTTGAAAAATGCTTTCCGCGCAGTCACAGGACGTCGTGTTACGACTCAAACTGTGCACAATAGGCTGCATGATGAGCAACTTCACTCCCGATGTCCATGGCGAGGTCCATCTATGCAATCACGACACCATACAGCGCGGTACCGATGGGCCCAACAACATGCTGAATGGACCACTAAGTATTGGCATCACGTTCTCTTCACCGATGAGTGTCACATATGCATTCAACCAGACAATCGTCGGAGACGCGTTTGGAGGCAACCCAGTCAGGCTGAACGCCTTATACACGCTGTCCAGCGAGTGCAGCAAAGTGGAGGTTCACTGATGTTTTGGGGTGGCATTATGTGGGACCGACGTATGCCGCTGGTGGTCATGGAAGGCGCTGTAACGACTGTACGATACCTGAATGCCAACCTCCGACCGATAGTGCAACCATATCGGCAGCATATTGGCGAGGAGTGCGTCTTCATGGAAAACAATTCGCGCTCCCATCGTGCACATCTTTTGAATGACCTCCTTCAGGGTAAGACATCGCTCGACTAGGGTGGCCAGAATGTTCTCCAGATATGAACCCTATCGATCATGCCTGGGATGGATTGAAAAGGGCTGTTTATGGACGACGTGGCCCATCAACCACTCTGAGGGATCTGCGCCGAATCGACGTTGAGGAATGGGACAACCTGGACCAACAGTGCCTTGATGAACTTGTGGATAGTATGCCACGACGAATACAGGCATGAATCAATGCAAGAGGACGTGCCACTGGGTATTAGAGGTAATGGTGTGTGCAGGAATCTGGGCCACCACTTCTGAAGGTCTCGCTGTATGGTGGAACGGCATACAATGTGCGGTTTTCAAAAGCAATAAAAATGGCGGAAATGATGTTATGTCGATCTGTATTTCAATTTTCTGTACAGGTTCCGAAACTCTCGGAACCGAGGTGATGCAAAACTTTTTTTGATGTGTGTATATGGAGGAGCGCATACGACTATCCACAAAGTTCTCAGCTTTCCGTGCCTTGGAGCAGCTACCTCTTTTTGAGTCAAAGTGTAAGGCATCCCTGTGCGCTAGGGGCGTAATGAGATGATGAACTACGGAACAGATAATATCTGATTTCCCCTTCTGGAGTATTCGAGCAAGTAGACCGTGTATAAGATTCAAGGCGAAATTCTTTTCTTCATTTCCCCGACAGCACCAGCTCCGCATTCATCAATCAAATTCATCCGTAATTAAATAATTACATTTTTCTTCTTTTCTTGTGAAATTAAGTTCTTCTACGGATACTTGTTTTTATTCTAGACGGACAGGATGCTAACTTTTAACAGCTTTGAAAAAGATATTCAAATGTGTGTGAATTCCTAAGGGACAAAACTGCTGAGGTAATCGGTCCCTAGACTTACACACTACTAAACTAACTTATGCTAAGAGCAACACACACACACACACACACACACACACACACACACACATGCCCGAGGGAGGACTCGAACATCTGGCGGGAGGTGCCGCGCAAACCGTGCCATGGCGCCCTAAACCATGGGGCCACTACGCGCGGCTAACAGCTTTGAGTTTGTACATTCAGTATGTAGAAGTAGATTGTGTTAGACGTATCCTGACATCCCTATGTAACACCAGATGTCACAAGAGACGGAGCCGCAAGTATAGAAGGAAGCGGATAGCATCGTGTCACCAATAGAGAACCAGTAACAGCAGAATGGGTCTGTCAGGAGAGCTTGTTGACTTCGGACATTGACTAGTTATGTCACCTGAGTAACAAATCCATCAGGGATATTCAGCTCTTTTAAAGTTGCCCAAGTCAACTACTGGTGACGTGACCGTAAAGCAGAAACTCGAAGGAACAACTACAGTTTATTAATTTTAATTTTAGTAATGAACAGCCTCAGTTGCACCGTTTACCTAGAATTTACCTAGGTTTCAATCGGGATAACCCAACCTTTTTCAGAATAACAGTAACTAACGTTTGTCGATAGTGGACATCGTCAAGCTAAAACTACCAATCCATAAACTATCGTCAGACTGTAAAAACTTATCTGAAACTGCCTAGGCCCCACTTCGCGACCGCGATGCGGCAGCCACGATTACTGTACTGGAACTGACCTAGCATCATGATGCCCGCCTATGCGGACACAGTACCTTGCACCTACGCATAAACTGTATAATAGTTACTTGTTGGGACAAGACGCGACCCTTAACTCCTGATCTTGAATTTACTAGTAAAGTGAAATAAAAGGTATAGCTGAGGAAAAGGGCGTTTATGTTATCTTGTGCAGAACGTACTTAGATCGACTGTTTTGACATTTATGAAGTATTCATTGGTCATGATATAAGAAAGACATGTGCTTACAAGGTATGGCCTATCTAGGAAAATTTTTGTGCATAAGCATGAAGTTTGAATACCTAAAGAGAACTTAGGAGTGGGAAGGACGATATAAAGCCAACATCGTCATTATTATGACTAGGTCTAGAAATTTTTAAGACGTAATTGTTAAGCACTGCTTAGCTATGGTTACAACGCATAGGCGAGCCTCATGACGCTACGATCAGTTCCAGTATAGCACTCGTGTCTGCCGCATCGCGGTCGCGAAGTGGGGCCGAGGCAGTTTCAGATATGTTTTTACAGTCTGACGATAATTTATGGATTGGTAGTTTTAGCTTGACGATGTCCACTATCGACAAACGATAGACACTGTTATTCTCAAGAAGGTTGGGTTATCCCGACTGAAACCTAGGTAAATTCTAGGTAAACGGTGCAACTGAGGCTGTTGATTATTAAAATTAAAATTAATATTTACACAGTTGCTGACAGGGCCGCGAAATGTTGAAGATATTTAACTGCAGTTTAACCGAGACCAGACAGATCTCATGTGCTGATGTAAAAGGTCCATCAAACATTGCGGAGGGTGGTTGCAAAAAGTCGTGTGGAATCGGCCGAAGCAACCACTTGCGAGTGCAGCTCAGCTAGCACAATAACTGTGCGTAGAGAGTTAAAAATAGTGAACTGGAATGACCGACTAGCCACTGAAAAGCCACACGTTTTTGCAGTCAGTACTAAGCCACACTTGAGGTGGTGCAAAGAGCGGCGCCATGTACAATGGATGACTGGAAACGAGTGATTTAGTGACGAATCACCCTATACTCTGCTGCAATGCGGTGAAAGGATTCGGGTTTGGCGAACGCCTGGTGAACGCTGCTTGCTGTCATGTGAATTACCAACAATGGATTGTGGTGGAGGTGGTGTTAACAGGAATGGTGTGATTTTCGTGGTTAGGATGCGATTCCCTCGTTGTGCTGAAGCAAACGCAAAATGCGGAAGGATATGAATGCATTTTGCAGCACTGTAAACTGCGTACATTACAGGAATAGTTGTGAGATTTCTCTTTTTTTGTATCAGCGAACTCTACACCCTGTTATGAGGCAGGATATGTGAGGCACAGGTCTGTGGACAATAACATTCCTGAAGTAGACTGGCCTGCCGAGAGTGCCGACCTGAACCCAGTGGAACACCGTTACGATGAGCTGGAACGTCTAACACGCTCCAGATGGCAGTGTCCAACATCACTGACTTCCGTGGTTTCGGCTCTGGAGGAAGAATGCACAACCATACATCCACATATATTCAGACACCTCACTGAATGTATCCCCAGCAGATATCAAACCGTCATAAATGCTCTTTGCACGATTTAGTCTCATTCACTCGTTATTAAATTAGAAAATACTATTGCTTTTACATACACTTGAATATTTATAAGCCACCACTACACAGATATTTTCGCACACTTAATCCATGTGGGAAATTTTCCAAAATTTAATTCCTCTGAACTATTTCTTTGGTCGGAGAACAGGCAGCATCTTAACCATTTCGTTATTGGTCAGAATTTGGCACCCCTCATTTTATTGGGCGATTGTGTTTTGTAGCGCAGACTCTGAGCTGAGCAGGGTCCGGAGTGCAAGTTTTGAGTGGACTCCGGGAGAAGACACAACGCAGTATACACGTTCAGAGTTAAGACTTCAGACTTCAGTCTTTAGTGAATGAATCCTACAGCGAGAGAAAATTCTGCTCTGAGAGGCATCCTTGGTTTTCTCTGACGGATGGTAGTGGCGGACATCTCCACTATATGAAGCTCGCATTCCTACACATTAATTCTGACGAGATTATCAGGTGGCATCGGCTGGTTCGGGAGGAGTGTTGTTTGGCGTTTTACGACACTTAATTGTATTCACGAGTACCCATCCATGACTTGGCGGGCACGAGTAGCTGCATCTTTGTTATCCTTTCATCGTTCAGTACGACCTTACAGTCACTGTGTTCCCACCAGAGGTCATGTTTCACGCGATAAAGTTGCTACGATGTTAATTACTTCGGGAATCCCCGCTTCCGTTTTTGAGAACTTTGCCAAGTTAATCAGTGCTTGTCGTTTCTCATTTATTTTTCCTAATTAAATGTTGATTTTGTCGGGTTCTCAGCTACGATCCATGTCCATATTACTCTTCTTTTAGTCGTGCACGCCGAGAATGAATGTAATAAACTCAGATTCACTTGGGCCAAGATTTTAATCCAGTAGTTAATCCCTTTTCCCCTGCAATATATCTTTAATGAGAATTGTCAAGTCCAACACTCAGGACTTATTTACTAGGACCACCCCTTTGATATTGTTAAACCCGGTGCACGAAGTTATTATCTCAATATGTGATTTCTTTGAGGAGGGATCTGCCTCTCAGTAACCCACCTGAAGCAGATCCTTTTGGTAGCTATAACCTCGGTTGGTTCAAAACGTTTCAAATGGCTCTGAGCACTATGGGGCTTAACATCTGAGGTCATCAGTCCCCTAGAACGTAGAACTACTTAAACCTAACTAACCTAAGGACATCACACACATCCATGCCCGAGGCACGATTCAAACCTGCGACCATAGCGGTCACGCGGCTCCAGACTGTAGCGCCTAGAACCGCTCGGCCACTCCGGCCGGCACCTCGGTTGGTGCATGGCACAATAAAGGTTTGTCTGCATTACTTCACTGTGAGCATATCGTCAGAAAATGAAGAAATAAAAGAACGGAAACATTGATTGCATGGATTACATTTGATAATTCTACTTTCATAACACTGCGGTGATACAGATGATACGAAACGCCTGTTTACGAAAAAGCGCTGTCAGAAACCGTCATGTGACAGATCTCGTAGCCAGGTTACCTCTCACTGGTTTGTCGTTTGACGGGTCTCGGCTTAAAGGATTCCAAATCCATTGCCCATCTCCAGAAAACTGAAGTGACAATTACACTCGGGTGTCAGCGTAACATCGGCTTCAATGGCGAGAAACTGATCCAGAAGCCAACCAGGGTATCTATTTCCTGTAGCAGACCACAGTCTATCAGCATGTGATGAGTTTGTAGTGATCTATGGAGTCGCGGCTGCCTCCATCGGAACTATCTGCTGCACAGATGCTATCGCCGCTTCTATCTGGTTCAGTTTCCATGTCACTGGTGTAGCAGGATATCAGGCACTTCATTCAAATAGGTGCACAGGTGGCTACATGAGGGTGTATGCAGTTCGTTCCACGTCTAGCAACACGCAAATAGCTCCAGCAGTACCAAGAATCGAAACTAGATTCTTTATACGGCAGTTGGACACATTGACGATTTTTTTCTTATTTTTTGTAAGAATTTGATAGCATTCAAACGCTAGTTGTCCTGCTGCGTCGACGTCATTTCAGCAGTAGCGACTTTCGGATCGGAGCTTGAACAACGATACAAGATGCGTACATTGGCTGTTCTTTGTCGTGTTGATGTCACGGCCGGGATTTGTTTAATGTAAGAGCACAACCATTGGCCTAATAAGTATGCATCTCCCAAGGAGTTTGACCGCTTTTTGGAATCAATGTTTGACACTATTGTTTTTTTTAACTTACTTACTTTTTAAGACTTTTGTATACTCCTCACAGTTCTCTTTATTCCTTGCAGAAAGTCCTTCTTTGCTCCAAGCCTATCGTTGACAGAAATGAGTCTTCAAGGAAACAGTCACATTCAAAATGAAAGGAAAGAATACATGGATATCCCGTGATATTCTTCACTGCTGTTAACGATACCTCGCGCCGACGGACAGCGTTACACTAAGGAAACATAATAACCCGTATGAAACCAATTCTGTACGACTTGACAGCTAATGGAAAACAACTGATAGATGGGAAGAACAAGGCGGGTGAGAGGAAGGGGAGGTGATCTGGGGATGAGTTGCAACAATGCTTAAGGTGGGAATAAGAAAACATGGAGGAAATTATGTCCCTGCAATGTGTTCGCAATCGTTGAGATATATTCCTATGTTGAATTGTCAGTCTAAGATTTAGTTACGATCGGGTGTCTCATTTAGAACGGTTTATTACACATGTGCACGTACGACGTTATCAGATGGAGAATAATTGCAGTCTGCTTTAGGAGGAAGGAGAGTTGTCCGGGTTAGGAGATCCAGTTTTCTCCAGTTTCAGCTCCAAACTGTCGGCTGGTGCTTGCACACGCTTAGCTACTGTCAGGGATGTGGACCCGATATTAGTCGAAACAATATTTTTTTTCTGAAACACGGCGCCAAGGAAATGATATTTTATCAAGGTCATCATATTAGTTTTCACTGAATCCACAAAATCTCTTGAGTCCTAGTCCAGAAGGTTTCAGCACTAAACAAATATCGACGTCTAATTCACAATGTGACTGACAACTTGTTCTGAAAAACAGTACGAGGATTTTGTTTTGGGGTCATCAGATTTCTCACTAGTTTGACACGTGTCGCCACAATTTCATCTCATGGCTCATACTTTTTGCATGCTAGATGAAACAATGTTGTCGTGACTACTTTTCCCAAAGATATAAGTATTTCTGACGAAATGGCGTCTACGGCAGGGGTCTTCTTTCGACATAGGTCTTTCAGTGCTCTGTCAAATCCTCCTCGCAGTATCGTATTTCCCATCTCATATTCATCTACTTTCTCTTCCCTTATATTACCTTCAATTATATTTCCTTTGTACAGCCCCTCTCTACACTCCTTCCACCTTACAGCTTTTCCTTCTTTGCTTAGTAATGGTTTTCCATCTGAACTTTTGTTATTCATACAGCTGCTTTTCTTTCCTCTAAAGTCTCTAAGTTTCCTATAGGCAGTATTTATCTTGCCCTTATTTATATATGCTTCTTGATCCTTAATTTATCCCCTGGCTATTTCTTCTTAGCCATTTTGCATTTCTCATTAATCTCATTTTTAGACGTTCGGCTGCTTCGTTTTCTGCGTTTTTATATTGTCTCTTTTCATCAGTTAAATCCAGTATCTCTTGTGGTATCCCAGGATTTCCACTAGGCCTTGTCATTTTACCTGCCTGATCCTCTACTGCCTTCACTATTTCATCTCGCAAAGCTACCCATTGATCTTCTGCTGTATTCCTTTCTCCTGTTTCAGTCAATCGTTACGTAACGCTTCCTCCAAAACTCTCAATAGCAGATGATTCCTTCAACTTATCCACGTCCCGTCTCCTAACTTCTTAGCATTTTGCAGTTTCTTCAGTTTTAATGTGCAGCCCATAATCAACAAATTGCGGTCAGAATCCAAATCTGCCCCTGGGGATGTCATACAGTTAACAGTCTGGTTCCGAAGTATGTATTACCAAAATATAATCAACCTGAAATCTTCTGGTGCGGGGATTTACAACGAAAGAATTTCTCGTTAAACTGTATGAGAACTTTATTTTTTCACAAGTGGTGGGAATATGAACCCTGTTGAAACTGATCAGAGAACAGAGAGAGAACTTGCACACGAGTCTAGATCCGCAGAAAGTACGATAAGCCCAAAATCTAAGAGGAGGATACAGGATTTGTTCGAGGAGGAAGCTGCAGAGGTATTAACGGGTATTTGTACCAGTCTATTCCACACGTACCCGAAGCGAATGAGATGTTCCCCATGTCGTAACTTCCTGCGATTAGGTAGCTTAAAATGAAGGATGAACCAAACAAACATTCAGTTGAGGAGCATCCTTTTGCCTGTACATCTGTCAGAACATATGGTGACATGAGCTGCCGCGAGTCTGTTTGGTTGTAACGCAAATGCACTGAAGGTGGGCATTTATCGCCGAAATCTAGATTTGCAAGAATAATGAAAACTAATGACATTGAGCGCTGTGTGCCTCTACTTCTTTACAATCCACAGTCGTTGTGCACAAAGGTCCCTGGTGAAATCAAAGTTGGTTGTTCTACTTGTTTTGTTTTTGCTCCATTGTTAGCGCTTTTCTTAATCGTATAAGAACCATCTAAACTTTTGAGCACTAGGAACTGCTGAAATGTATGGCAGAAATACTTTGTTTCATTCCTTTGTAATTAGGAGGTCCAAAAGTACAAATTAGCAACATATCGTAGTATTATACGCAGCTGAGAACCAGAGAACAACAAAGTTGAATATATTACAAGAAAGGAATTTGGCTGCCTCCTTAAGGGGCTTGTTCACATGAAAACTATCTCCTCAGCATTACAACAGGGAATATGAAATTATATAAATTGCTGTTTGAATTCTTGATAAATGTTGCCATTAAGTTATAGGCAATGTAAATAGGTAGCTTGCTCATTAATATGACATTATACTTGCGTTTTTTAAACTGCTCAGTAATTGTATGGATAAGAAAAACTGATACTACTAAGATAAAGAGAATCCTGTGACGTACTGGCTGCGTCGGCGAGGCCATGGTAGAGTAAAAACGAGATTAGGGGAGACAAAAAAGAATAATCTTGAACAAATGAAGTTTCGTCTACTCAAAGTTAGGACAGAATTTTTTGGTCAGTTTCTAAAATAATGTGACTAGACTGTTTAAAAATATCAAAGTTAAGTGGGGCAGTGGGAAACAAAAAGGCAGGTCACTGGACGAGTTGCAGAGCGACGACGAAGAACCTTGTATGTCACGTAGACAAGTGAAGTACGAGATGATAAGCTATTTGGTGGTATAGGGGAGGAAGAATTCAACGGAACAAGAGCTAGAAGGATATTGGAGAATACAGCTGAATGCAAAGAACAATATGTGAAGCAGTGCATAACAGGAACAGAACAATTATCCAGGTAGAAACAAAGTGGGTTAAATAGTAAGAATAGCAGCACAGGAACAGTTTGTTAGAAAGATGTGTTACTGGAAGAAAAGAAAACAAGCTGCGGATTATAAAGTAACTGAAACATTTATCATAAAAGGATCTTGTAATGAATGAGACAGGTAGCCACCACGAGACAGGAAAGATGCCTGCCACAAGACACATGGAGCTTAGGTGTTTGGGGGGGGGGGGGGCGGGGGGACCTGAGTATGGAGCTGGGCCATGAGCCGATAAAGAACGACTACAAGGTACCGTTACCGTTATCCGATTAGATGCGGTAGAGACATACACAGTTCGACTATAGGGACGCAGATAATTTTCAGAACAACGGCTCTTTCTCAAGACAGAGTTGACAAACAGACATACCCGCTAGATACAGAATTTGTCGATATTAGAACAAAGGAATGCTTTCATAGAAAATCTTCCTTGTAAACACGGTATACCGTCTGGCAAAATATAGCCAGAAGGGTAGGCGGAAACGAAATGAAACTTTACGATTTGAGAGAGTTTGCGGTGTTATTTCGGTGATTAAAAATCCGAGTGAAATATAAGAAGGTCGTTCGATAAATAATGCCCCATATTTTTTCTCATAACATATTTATTGATTAGTGTCAGAATTTGGTGACAATATACATCGACATTTCTTGTCCGTATCCTATTTTTCTACATACTCTCCATCACGTTCTATGGCCGTGCGCCAACGTTGTGGAAAAGCATGTATTCCCTGCTGGTAAAAACTCTTGTCCTGTAGGCAGAGCCATGTTTTCACTGCATGACTGACATTATCGTCATCTTCAATCAAAGTGTGTACCCTGTAGAGAATCTATAAGTGGCCCAAAGAGATGGAAGTCTTGATTGCAGGGCGGATGAGGCAATGATGTCCAACCCAATTTGGCGATGTGTTCCCGGGTTGTCAGACTTGGGTGTGGGCGTGCGTTATCGTGTTGGAGCAAGATTACTGCTGGATTCTTGTCCGATCGAGCACGTCGGAAACGGTTCCTGAGATTATTCAGAGTCTTCACGTATGCCTCTGAATTGATGGTTGACCCTCTTGGTATCACATCCACGAGAATGACACTATCACAATCCCAGAAGACTGTCGCCATGACTTTTCCGGCAGAGGGGGTTGTCTTGAATTTCTTCTTTTGTGGTGAAAGGGGATGATGCCACTCCTTGGATTGCCTTTTTGTTTCAGACGCAAAGTGGGGCACCCAGGTTTCGTCCGCTGCAACGATCCGTGACAGAAAAGCCTCTCCATCGATTTCAAAACGCTCCAACAATTCGTATGAAATGGGCTTTCTTTGAATCTTGTGGTCCGCTGTGAGCATTCGTGGAACCCATCGTGAGCACCTCTTTGAATATCCGAGAGTTTCGAATATTGCAGACGCACTTCCAATGCTGACCACCAACTGTAGAGCCGATTGGCAAGTTGTGATGCGCCAGTTGGCACGAATAATGGCATCCGCATGATTCAGCATGTCTGGAGCAGTGGCTGTGACAGGACGTCCCGAGCGTGGCTGACCATGGAGCTCTGTTTCTGCGTTTCCGGAGACTGTAACTTTCTTTACCCATCACCCAATTGTACTCCAATCAACTGGAGCATCGCCATACAGTGCACACAAACGTTCATGGATGTTCACCACGGTTTCTTTTTCTGCTCACAAAAATTCACTAACAGCACGCTGCTTGTAGCGTGAGTTATACATAGACGCCATTTTGAGGCTGTACTACGGCTCTCCCATCTCCCATAACTGTTCGAAACTTCACCGGCGCACAGGAAAAATATCAAATGTGAAGCACCAACAAGACGTCGTCTATGTATATTAATGGCTATTTAGAACAAAAATGTGGGGCATTAGTTATTGAACGATCCTCGTTCAAAGAACTTTGGGAGTATGAGCACACTTATCAGTGCGAAATGAAACTACTTTGTGTGAGTCTTAAACTGTTGAATGCAACTTAACCTACTGTCTCCTTACTCATTTTTATCATTTCAACACTGACCTACCGAATTACCCCTGACGAAGACAACTCAAACTTAACCTATTCATTTATTAACCACAATATAGAAGGCAACGCAATCTGAGTGCTCTAAAATGGCAACATGACTTCAAATAATGAACACAAAAGAATAGCCCTGGATTGGAAGAAATCCTAACGACAACCCATACTTTTTCGTAAGTCACTTACCTCATAGAAAGTCTTCATAACGCGAACTACAGAAATTACAGCAAGCAGCAACTACAGCCAGTTAAATAAAAATATTCTAACTACTATAGGCTCTAACTACTAGGAGGCATTTGGTTAGCAAAGAAAGATTTTGTTGAAGAGCATTCAATGTATTTAACAGATTTTACCTTACTCATGTGGCATCCAGTTCCAAAAATTATATAGTTGTCAATAATTCTACTACCCAAACATTACCAACTACATCCATCATCATTTTACAATGCATGTCCTACCAACACTGAGTCTGCATGAAGGACGCATGTCCAAGCCGTCCGCTCGCTAACTGCTAACTGCTAGTCCGTCCAACCACAGAGTCTCTTAGGCTCGATTCACATGGTGGGCAACGTCACGTCAACATCAACGCGGGTCACGTGACGTCAAAATATTCGTCCAATTCTTTCAAATGGCAAGGTTCACACGGTGGGCAACGTCACGTCAACGTCAGTTTGCCTGCCGGCTGGTATACTTCGAAAGAATAGTTTGACGTTGACGGTGGGGGTCACGTGGTTGGCGAACTGATTACGATTGCCTGTTACTTTTCTGTCTGTTCTGCGGCTGCTTGTATGGCACTAGTTCGATTCTGCCAGCAGTGTTCTCCACATCGACAATATCTACTGAGTTTTTAGTTATAAAATGTTTTTATATAAACATGAACGACGAGAAGTTAATCGAACTTGTTCGCCAAAATGTGGAGATGTATGACATGAGCTGCAAAAAATACATCGACACTTAAGAAGAAATATGGAAGAAAATTGGATTGGTTATCGGACGCCCAGGTAAATAACTGTACGAATATTGTAGGCCTACTGAAGATTATATTTATATTGTATGTAATGTATTTAGATGTATAACATCGCACCTGCATCTATTTATTTACGTATGTACTCACGATTAGGAGGTGAAAACGCTTAGCAGAGGTTAGAGCCTTCCTGCTTTCCAATTTCACAATTATTCGCGAGTCTTGAAAGTTTATTTCGACCATGCTTATATGTAATATTTATCATTCCGAAGCAAAGATGACTATTCTACGCCACATAGTCATTTTGGCTAGTAGTTTACTTATGTATAGTATTTATTTGCATACTTTCTGGTTCTGAGTCGCACTCAACATTTCGTATGGATACAGCTTATTTAAGTACAACTGCAGTAAAAAGTTCGATGTTCCACATTCATATACAGTGTGCAGTTGCTTCTCTGCAGTGCCAAAGTTTATGCAGGACGAACTGTAGCAGATTTAGATCTACATAACAAGAGGCCATAAATTGTGAATGTTTAGCATATAGATCAATTTGTTGATAGTGTTCAGTATTACAATAAATATTCTGTTCTATAAAATACGTAAAGGTACAGAACAGGAACCCTCAAAGGAGTTGGTAAAGCTGAAGCATCAGACTCACCTCAAACAAACCATTAGTTTTTCTCGTGGAGAAATTGCACGGCGCATGTTTGTGTCTGCTTTCTTGATGCTGCTGCTAATCAAAGACAGCAAATTAAAAAAATGCTGTCTCGACATTCGTAAATATTTATAAAATGACGTCTCCTCTTCTTCCAGCTCTCTAAACAATGTGTGATATTCGCCTTCACACATTTTCTTCACCCAGGTTCGTTTTGATTGCCTTGCCAATTTCCGCTCTCTTTCCTCACCATCTAAAGCAATTGCAATCGTAGCAAGTTCATCAAGTCTAATTATAATGTCCGCCATCCTCTCTCGTGAACACTTCTGCGGGTTTCCAATAACGCGCCAAAACGTGGTTCAAGTTTTGCCGTCGCTTGACGTTCCGTCCAGTGTGAATGCAAGTGGATTTTTGACGGTGTGTGACGTCACTGACGTTGACGTGACGTTGCCCACCGTGTGAATCGAGCCTTACCCAAAGCGCAGAGCGCTGTCAGCGATATTAATTACAGTCTATAGCGCTGCCAACGTAGACATATAAACAGGCCACTTACAGACGTTGCAACCCAATTGGCCCGGGTACATGCACTGATTTCGTTGGACTGGATGTCATAAAGCTTTTATATTCTCTCCTAAGGCAAGCTGACCTACAGCTGTTTCCTCAGTCACTACCTGTTGACATAGCGATGTCTCCCCGCACACCACGGTGCCAGGGGTAACACCGCAGTGTCTCTCCAAAACAATGGAAAAGTGGAATGCCTCTCCAAGTCGCCGCCATACTCGCCGACTATGCATATACGGCATAGTGAAATACCGCGTATTCTCGGCTGAACACAATACGAAGCCATATATCGACAGTCCACGATTCCCGACTGCAGCACCTCCACCAGACACAGCCGTTTGTGTTCTGGCATTAACGGCAGCCTGTGCTGCAGGATCACACAGATTGTTTCAGACGGTCAGACGCTGCCCTCCAATACTAAATTGGTGATCACTTGATGCCTCAGAACATGTCCTACCAACCGATCCCTTCTTCTAGTCAAGTTGTGCCACAAATTTCTCAGGTGGCAGTTAAAGCGGTTGCGATATGTTTGGTGCACGATACGGCCATCCTCCTTTGTGGAGTTCACTCGCGGTCGACTCGAATGTTGACGGCGAGAATGCCTGCTCTCACGCTTCCACGCACTCAAATAACGGGCCACTGGCGCATCTAAATGCCCCATAGACCTGGTTTATTGCACGTTTCGATGAACAGGTCAGATGGAGACTCGCAGTGAGGCCGTTTTCAAACTCTGCCGATCGCTGACAACTGTGGTTCACACGAGTAGGCGACGCTTACGTGCTCGTTGCAGTGGTCTCTTAATATCCAACGTTTTTCACTCCACTTACATATCTTATCAGGCCTGGTAATAGCACTAAAAAGGAACCACACTAATGCGGTCTGGTCTCCGTTCTACCGGTCACAGAAAACTGCAACTCTGATTATTTACACACACTCCGATGGCGTATATGTGTACGAAGTCACATTGCCATCTACAACGTCTTCTGGTGTTTCAATATTTTTTTTCAAGTTGTGTTGTTGTTGTTGTGGTCTTCAGTCCTGAGACTGGTTTGATGCAGCTCTCCATGATTCTCTATCCTGTGCAAGCTCTTCCATCTCCCAGTACCTACTGCAACCTACATACCCCTGAATCTGCTTAGTGTATTCATCTCTTGGTCTCCCTCTACGATTTTTACCTTCCACGCTGCCCTCCAATACTAAATTGGTGATCACTTGATGCCTCAGAACATGTCCTACCAACCGATCCCTTCTTCTAGTCAAGTTGTGCCACAAATTTCTCTTCTCTCCAATTTTATTCAATACCTCCTCATTAGTTATGTGATCTACCCATCTAATCTTCAGCGTTCTTCTGTTGCACCACATTTCGAAAGCTTCTATTCTCTTCTTGTCTAAACTATTTATCGTCCACGTTTCACTTCCATACATGGCTACACTTCATACAAATACTTTGAGAAACGACTTCCTGACACTTAAATGTGTACTCGATGTTAACAAATTACTCTTCTTTAGAAACGCTTTCCTTGCCATTGCCAGTCTACATTTTATATCCTCTCTACTTCGACCATCATCAGTTATTTTGATCCCCAAACAGCAAAACTCCTTTACTACTTAAAGTGTCTCATTTCCTAATCTAATTCCCTCAGTATCACCCGACTTAATTCGACTACATTCCATTATCCTCGTTTTGCTTTTGTTGATGTTCATCTTATATCCTCATTTCAAGACACTATCCATTCCGTTCAACTGCTCTTCCAAGTCCTTTGCTGTCTCTGACAGAATTACAATGTCACCGGTGAACCTCAAAGTTTTTACTTCTTCTCCATGAATTTTAATTCCTGCTTCAAACTTTTCTTTTGTTTCCTTTACTGCTTGCTCAATATACACATCGAATAACATCGGGGATAGGCTACAACCCTGTCTCACTCCCTTCCCAACCGCTGCTTCCCTTTCACGCCCCTCGACTCTTATAACTGCCATCTGGTTTCTGTACAAATTGTAAATAGCCTTTCGCTCCCTGTATTTTACCCCTGCCACCTTCAGAATTTGAAAGAGAGTATTTCAGTCAACATTGTCAAAAGCTTTCTCTAAGTCTACAAATGCTAGATACGTAGGTTTGCCTTTCCTTAATCTAGCTTCTAAGATAAGTCGTAAAGTCAGATTTGCCTCACGTGTTCCAATATTTCTACGGAATCCAAACTGATCTTCCCCGAGGTCGGCTTCTACTAGTTTTTCCATTAATCTGTAAAGAATTCGCGTTGGTAATTTTTCAGGTAGTGTGCGTGTTTTTTACAGTTTGAGGAAGTACAGTATTATGCAAGAGGTATCAAAACTGCAGTTAAATAACTCGCTGCCGGAACAGATACGTGCAAATAGCCCTAGACATCTTTGCAGAATGCTAAGGGTGAGATACTCCTAGGATGAGACACTTCACTCCTGGGATGAGATACTTCACTGTTAGAATTCCGAGTAATATCTTTGATCACAGCCTTCTTGAGAGACATTTCATCACATCCAAGAGGTTCTTCAGCACTTTGGTTTCGAGTGCAATGATCGTCAACAGTGTGATATTGACCAAGGTTCTTTGGGCCACATCAGTCGATACCACACAACTTAGCGACGTCTCGTTGCAATCTGCAACGGCGAATAGGAGAGGCTAAAGAACATGTGCGTCGTATCTGGGCACAGCAACGACCTTGCACAGAGGTCAATATAGAGCCAAGCGTTCTGCCCCAGCTCGAGACCTCATATGAAGCACATAACACCATCGGGTAGGGTAAAAGTGCTAGTCAGGTCTCAGATGGACATGTTCTTTTGTAAATGTTGAACATTGTACTTCAAGAGGAGACTTTGTTAATTAGTGCATCCATCGATGCTCCAATAAGCAATGACAATTGTGAATTATCAAACACTCCTGCAGCAAAAGATAGTATCAGGTTAAGTAAATCTTTATCATTCATGTAATAAATGAAGTAATATTTCAGGTCTTGTAGTGTAGAAGAGCCGTCTCCCAGAGCAATCGAAGAACTCACTGTCGCAGTCAGACGACTGTAGTTTCTTCTCGTCATAGCAAACAGGTCATATGCGGTATATACACCTGCATACACCCAGGCCTGGAAACTGTCAAAAGACATGCAGTGGCCACGTTCACTACTTTGTTCGAATATATTGTTGCTTGACTTCTGTATGAAGTCGTCCAATCCATCATCAAACCAGTCGCTGACTGATAAATGACATGCACTTAAGCACTCCACCTACAGTTCACAATCGCCAATGTCCTATTTGTCTCTTAGCAACTAGCTATGTAAAGTTATTAATTATTCTGTAAAAGGTAACAAATCAGTTCGTTGTGATCTAAAGCAGAACATCTGATGTAAAAGAAAACAGCATATTGTCCGTCCGTTCACCTGATGATGGCGACATGTATGATCGCCGAAATATTGTGCCCGTTGGACACTGTCGACCGGCAGTACACCCGTGGATATTTTGAATAGTATATTGTTGTTGTCATGGTCTTCAGTCCAGAGACTGGTTTCAGGCAGCTCTCCTTGCTACTCTATCCTGTGCCAACTTCTTCATCTCCAAGTAACTACTGCAACCTACACCCTTCCGGATCTGCTTAATATATTCATCTCTTGGTCTCCCTCTACGATTTTTATACTCCACGCTGCCCTCCAATACTAAATTGATGATCCCTTGATGCCTCAGAACAAGTCTTACCACCCAATCCCTTCTTCGAGTCAAGCTGTGCCACATATTCCCCTTCTCCCCAATTCTGATCAGTAACTCCTCATTAGTTACGTGATCTACCCATCTAATCTGAGCATTCTTCTGTAGCACCACATTTCAAAACCTTCTATTCTCTTCTTCTCTAAACTATATATCTTCCATGTTTCACTTCTATACATGGCTACAATGCATTCAAATACTTTCGGAAAATACTTCCCGACACTTAAATGCATACTTGATGTTAACAAATTTCTCTTCTTCAGAAACGCTTTCGTTGCCATTGCAAGTCTACGTTTTATATCCTCTCTACTTCGACCATCATCAGTTATTTTACTCTCCAAATAGCAAAACCCATCTCCTACTTAAAGTGTCTCCTTTCCTAATGTAATTCCCTCAGTATCACCTGATTTAATTCGACTACATTCCATTATGCTCGCCCGCCTAACCTCCGGGTCTAACGCGCTGCTTCCCGAGCCGGCAGGTGTGCCAGTCCCTAGCACGAATCCGCCCGGCGGGTTAGTGTCGAGGTCCGGTGAGCCGGCCAGTCTGTGGATGGTTTTTAGGCGGTTCTCCATCTGCCTCGGCGAATGTGAGCTGGATCCCCTTATTCCGCCTCAGTTACACTATGTCGGCGGTTGCCGCACGAAGACTGTCTCTACCACTGACACATTTAGGGTACACTCGTCTCGTATGAGCATCCAATTGCAAAAAGTCTCTCCGTCGTTTCTAGGTCCCCGGTTCAATCACACAAATATCACACATTCCATAACATCGGGTAAAGACCGCAACCCTGTGTCACTCCCTTCTCAACCATTGCTTCCCTTTCATGCCCCTCGACTCTTATAACTGCCGTCCGGTTTCTGTACAAATTGTAAATAGCCTTTCGCCCCCTGTATTTTACCCCTGCCACCTTCAGAATTTGAAAGAGAGTATTCCAGTCAACATTGTCAAAATCCTTCTCTACGTCTACAAATGCTAGAAACATAGGTTTGCCTTTCCTGAATGTATCTTTCAAGATAAGTCGTAGAGTCAGCATTGCCTCACATGTACCAACATTTCTATGGAATTCAAACTGATATTCCCCGAGGTCAGCTTCTACAAGTTTTTCCAGTATATTGTACTCTACTTAAATTTCTGCAGTTGGTACTCCTAATTAGTTTACTTAGTACTGATCTGAAAATCACACACTCACGTACATTAATCATGTTGTTTCTTACACCGCTCATGGATTTGGCCTTAGGTCTGTGCCGACTGGTCGACTGCTGCCTATAAGACAGCAAGAGGAGCGATCTGTGATCGTGGGACACGTGACCGCCAGCCGGGGTGGCCGAGCGGTTCTAGGCACTACAGTCTGAAACCGCGCGACCGTTACGGTCGCATGTTCGAATCCTGGCTCGGGCATGGGTGTGTGTGATGTCGTTAGGTTAGTTAGGTTTAAGTAGTTCTAAGTTCTAGGGGACTGATGACCTCAGAAGTTAAGTCCCATAGTGCTCAGAGCTCTCGACACGTGACCAGCATGACCCCAATCCCTCCAGCCGTTATTGCCAGTACATAAATCCTGATGACGTAGCTGCTTCTTTTTTTTTCAAGCAGCTCCTCATCTGGCCTGAGTGGACCGCGCTCCAGATCCTCCCACCTCAGAAAAATCCGAGAAGGTACCGGGAATCGAACCTGGGTCCTTACGCCTGAAGGCACTGACAGTATCAATTCGACATTAATACATTTAACGCTATGGGTCGTCATGCTCGTTTTATCTGGTGTTTCGACAGGTATTTGCAATTTCTTTCTTGCAACGTGTATCTGGAGTCAGCCCAAACAATTACTGATCATCACTGGTGCTTTGTTCGTTTTATCGATCTGCAATAACAGGGACTGTACAACACGATGAATAACCACTGCGACAGTAACGACTGAGCAGCCCTTCTGTGCGGCAGTATCAGTCAGTGCAGGCCCGTGCGGTGCTCTCAACGGCAGGAGTACTGGTTATTCTCCGTGTTTTACTGTCCCTGTTAATACAGATCGATAAAAGAAATATCTGCAGCAGACTAAATTGTGACCGCTCTATCGAATGCTCACCTAAAATTCCAGTTTGAGAATAATTTTGGTTGTAACGGGATGCTGGGCGTCGCACGAAAGACGTGGTGAGGAGTATTTAGCTGGACCTGCGGCGTGGAGGGGTTTGTGAGATATTCCGTGTGCAGGATGCAAATTAGAATTCACCTACCTCAGAACGGCATCTGCTCGATGTCCCTCCACTCGGCAACGTAGATACTTACAAGATGATGCAAAAGGAGCGCAGATAAAAAACGCCATCTAATATCTACAATTACTGAGGCTGCGCAACTCTAGCAATGAAGTAAATTTCTGTAGAAAAACTGTCATTGAAAAATTTAGATAATGGATTGGCTCCTGGAAAGTAATGTTCGCAATTTCCAAACAAAAATGTTTATTTCTTCTTATAGCCAAAGAAACGGTACTACTCAGCCCTTATTTAAACTATTGGTTATTTTCGTCAAGTTTACAATTCATACACTCATTTCGCACGCGCAGCAGTCAGAAATCTGTCCAAACCCGACCCATAGTTAAGCAACGTTTCCACAGTCATTAATTCCGACACTAATTTGGGTTAATACATTCGGTCCTTCTTATGGATTTCTGTAAAAAGAAAACTGCTCGTCATAAATGATCAGTGGTTGAATACTGAAACAGGCCACGCAGATACTACGGATTCCAAATTTTTACAAGCGAATATCATTCCAACAATACAGTTCTAAAACTTCCAAACTTCACAAAACTGTCTGTAACTACATCAGTGTTAGTCACGACACGTATCAAACGTGAGGAACTCAATATCCCTTCATTTCACACATTATTTTGACTGGCTCTAGTAACGCGACCGTCCGCGTTCAAAGCTGGTGAGAGACTCCCTTCTTGTGGCCTCACTCCCAGTATATCTATCAGGTAACGAGTGGGAAGCGTCTTAGTTCTGATTGGCTAACCATACTCGCTGCCAATCAGAATGCTCGCTCATGAACATACTCGCACCAAAATTGGCCTGTACCAATCCTTACATACAGACGCATCTACATCATTCTGATATACAAATATTAAACTAATGTTTAATAAGCGAAAACGAAAAGGCAATAAATCTGGAAATATCCTTTAGATACAGATAATACTCCAGCTGATTTCCTGCCTGCTCTGTTACAATAGCCATCTCACCTAGTCATAAATCATCATCAAAGTGTGTAAACTCCCTATGAACATTTCCCACGACAGGCTTGCGTAACTCTTGCAGGTTACTTACGACGATATATAATGCAACATTAAAATTTGAAGAATGTCCCACGTACACACTCTCATTCACTCATATATACACACCCACGACAATATTAGACACCAACGATAATTTTGTCTGATTTTTATATTACGAAAACGAAAAATAACTAAAATTTTAATATGAAACTCTCAATTAATTAATTATGCACACTGAGAGTTTTGTTTATGTTTTTTTTAGATAATACCGAAAGATAAACTATTATATTCCCAAACTGAATTTAGTTTCCAAAGTGTCGGTTTTTGACTTTTTTAGCAATTTTTCTATCTCTGAAACTATGAGAGTTATAAAGCTGAAATTTGGATGCAATCTTCTCCTGAATAACCAAAGTTAGTGTACCTCTTTTGAAAATGATTGAATAATATTTAATATCATTTATTTAGGTTACATGGGGGCTTAATTAAAAGAATTAATGGATAAATGCAAGAATTTTAGTAGCTGTGTGACCGGTTACGAAGTCTTGTAACCGGTTGGCCCTGACTAGTATTAGCAAGCAATCTGACTGCATAAAATAAAAATAAAGAATGACAATGAATTTACATTAATACAGTTGATTAATTAAGTCCCCTGCAACTATTAAAGCTACGAAACAACAAAGCACAAGTGTAATTGTTCTGTGTGTGGTAGTGTGACAAAACGTACATGTATCTGGCTCGGTTCTTTCTCAATACGACAAAATATTTTAAACATCCTTTACAATGAATTAATTGAATAACAGAAATACTATAATTGCACATAGAAACTAGATTTACAAGTCTAATAAATGAACGTGAACCAGATGCTTTATTGACTGTACCTGTGAGCAAGAGGGATTGTGATTAAAGAAAACTATAATACCTTTTTACCTCATTGTATATTGATGAAAATTTTCGATTAGACCAGCATCATAAATCAAAAGCTCATCTCCTTTCTCAAATACACTCTGACAATTACACCTTCTTCCATCTATACATTACACCAACCGAACAGCATCTGCTCTCTCGTCCAACAGAACAACAACTGCCCTCGACATCCTCTGAACTACTACTGCACCAGTGGAGGTTGTAACGACAATTATACGTATAATAAATTTTTTTCTTTATGAATTTAGATAAATTAATAATAGCAATGTGTTGAATTTCTTTTTCGATTCTTTTCGTGTCATGTTAAAGAAACTGTGTGTAACTTTTGAAACGAATATTATTATTTCTGTTAGATTTCAAATAATGTGGTAATCAAAGGGAAGTGTATTTAGTGTTAAAACTATTGTAAGATGTGAAAATTGTAATTTATACACTTGGTCCATACGTAGGTAATGCGTTAGGATATGTGTAGTAGAAAACCTGTGGTGAATACCCTACCTGTAGGGGAGCGGGAAAAGGTGGAGGCAGGCGAGGCGGGAAAACGCACACTAGCGCGGTTCTGCACAACGGGCTCAGTAACACAGTCGGAGGCGAGCAACAGTCGGAAGTACACGTACTGTACCGAGGAGGCTACCCAGGAAAAGTGGATTCCATTGAGCCTCGGATGAACCGATTCCGACGACTACTGGGCATGGCTATATTCTGAGGCACAAAATTGGAAAGATTACGACGCTAAGAAGATGGAAAGTGCCGATGTTGTGTGAGCCTTAGCCGTGCTTGCATGTGTGCCGTGCTGCCCGCTATCTCGCTGCCCGCCAACCGCCGCACCGACTTGCACAGGTCAAACATTTATTTCATCTTTAGAAGTGTATCTGTGTGGACCAGTGTCGAAACTGTTTCTAATGGTTCAATAATAACGTGACTTTCACCAGAATTGCTTTAGCCATGACTTATCCTGATCACTGACCTAGACAGGACCATTACCTCGTATTGTGCAATCCGAGTATCCTAAATAGAAAGTTTAATGTTAGTGTTAATGAAAATTATCAGCAGATTAATCTATGCCATAAAGGAATCTATAGTTCTGTATGTTGTTGCAAATATTGGTAAAGACCAAAAGAGTTTTTTTTTTTTGAATTGAGTTAGCGATGTTATTTAAATAATTTGAAACAGAAATAATGACAGTTAAATTATTCGGAAGTAAGACAAAAGAGTAGTTATCCAGAGATTGATAAATTTTGAGTGTTAATTTGCCTTCAGTACTTAACAGTTTCAGTATAACGACCATAACAGTTTCAGGGCCCCCCCCCCTTTGCTCTTGTTCATTCGTTCAAACCTTGATGTGTACTGATCAAATTTGATCAGTAAAGCTAAATTCTATATTAATCCTAAATGTATTAGAGTTTTTCCATTATTTATAGTAATATTGTGTGTGTACTTTTAAGATTGTCGACGCTAGGGCAATCTATGCCCGATTTCAGTCTGCTCAACATACAAAATGCAGTTCGTAGTAATCATTACTGTGTGGTGTTGTGTAAATGTAGCTCGTCCAAATTAGTACCAAAAAGAGAAAACTTTAGTTCAGTGGATTTTTCCGGTTTCAAACTTTGCCATATAACGCTTCATTACTACGAGTTACTATGCTTGTACATGCACCCACTTGTACAAGGAAAGACTCACTAATTGCCTAAGTAGGCTGGCGACCGAATTGTTAGTTATAGGTGGCATCTACGGTGTGTACTTCTTGTCCATGCGAAAGAATAATTATACTGTACATTTGCTTGACGCATCACTGTAGTTATTGACTGAAGGTAAGTCCGATTTTGCTTCGATTAGGTACACGCGGTCAACTAATGTACTAAAAATCCTTGTTTATAAGGTGAAGCCCGTGAACTTATTACAGTACAGGCTTTATAGAGCTAACCTACGTCCGAGCAGGGCGGTAGTGTTACAAGTGGCTTCCCGGTGACAGGACATCCATCTGTTGTCGGTTACAAATTAATGTAAATACCGAACAGTGGATGTTCAGTGGCACGAATTGCAATAAAGTTTAGCAAAATAAACTGCAGTGTGAGTCAAGTATAATAGTGTGGTATAGTTGGCATTCAATATGGACAGGAACGTAGGCAGGGTAGATGCGCCAAGTGAAATGGAGAATGCGGCTGGCAGTAGCCGGAGTTTACGCGGCCAGATAACAGATGGCGTTAGCGAAAGACAGTTGGCGTACATACAATATCACGAACATGTCAATGAACAGATTGAAAGGTTGAGATCGCCTCGAACACAACAAGGGACAAAACAGGAAGCAGAGGGTGACTTTGTAGATGATAGTGGGTATGTGAACGAATCCACTGACATATTTGATTCACCACAGATAAAGAAAGAACCGAAAGAAACTTCTGAAGTAGAATCGGAACACATCGATCCTGTAGAACAAAACAGTATAAAAATTTTAAGTATGAACGACTTATTTGAACAATTAACCAAACAAATTGCAGGACAGAATGAGCAACTTCAAAATCAAGTCGGCAATCAGGTTAATCAGCTTAAAACACATGTTGATCAGCAGCTCAAAACGCAGAATGAACAGCTCAAAACACACGTTAACGAGCAACTCAAAACACAGGTGGATCAAATTAAAGCACAGGTGGAAGGACAGGGAATTAAAATTAGTAAACAGATAGAACAGGTAGAACAAAAAGTGGGTAATTTAAGTTCTGTGGTAAATACTCTGAAATTTGAAATTGATACCATTAACAAAAATATGGATACTATGCAGGAGGAAATTGGAAACATTAATAGTAGATTTGATGTTGAAATTCTCAACATCCAAGAGAAAGTAGAACCTTTGGTTGAAACTAAGGTAGACGAAAAAGTTTTCGGTCTTAAAACTGAGATCGTAAACGAATGTCAACACGGGATATCGCAATTGAAAAAGGTAGTTTCAGACACTGAAAGTGATTTAAGTAAAAAAGTAACCGGATGTGTTCACAATTGTGAACAAAATACTACGAAAAATCAGGGCAAAATTTTCGATCTGGAGAGCAAAATTAAAGATAGGCCTGGTGTTGTCTGTAATGGCACACCAATTACGAAGCTGTTAGAAGGCGAGGAACGCTTTGATCCGGCCAAGAAACATAACGGGTGGCATCCGTTAGATTTTATCAAAAATTGCGAGAGAGTATTTCCTGAGCACTTGTCTGATCAGGAAAAGATAAACGTAGTAATTAGCGCCTTAGCAGGTGACGCTAAGCGCTGGGGAATAAATTTAAATACCGAACGAATGACTTTCGAAGAATTCAGGCAAAGATTTACGGAAGAATATTGGTCTGAACAAAAGCAGGACCATTTATGGCGCGAGTTTATCATGGCCAAACAGCATGCTAACCGGGGCAGAAATTCTTTGAAAGATTTCTGTGAGTATTGGTACCGGAAATTGACACACCTAAGAGGTAGAAGATCAGATTCGGAAATTATCTGGGAGCTATATAAAAAGCTTCCGGAGGATTCAAAAAGGTATGTAGGAAGCAATCATCGCAGCTTCCAAGCATTTCTCGAAAGAGTCGAAGACGAAGATCATTGGCGCGAAAGTCGTGCCAATTATCAAAGTTTTGGTAACCGTAATAACCGACACAATGACGAACGAAATGACGGCGATGGATTTCGCGTCAATGTAATACAGAGAGGAAGAGGCAGAGGAAGAGGCAGAGGAAATAATCCAGGTCGCGGTAGAGGGTATACCGCGCAAAACAATAACGACGCGGGAAACTAATTTCCGCGAACGTTGTGGGCCAAACGGAAGCGGACAATACATACCGGCCCCGATTCAAGAAAAGATACCGGACCGACCGTAATGTAATGAGACAGGCTAGGGACGAGCATGGAACGCCGCGACGTGTTGTGGCGAAACAAGCGTCAGGTGCGAGCCAGAATGAATCATCGCTGCCGCACAGAGCGCTATATGTTAACAGGCGAGTGGAGCATCAGAGGGCAACGGCCCAGCCTAGCCGAACATCTGTTCGGAAAGAAGCCGCTAGCAATACGGCAGCAGTAGGTACGAACGTAGCCGTAAGAGCTGAGGAAAATTTTACGAGTGAAAATTTCGTGGCAAAGGAAACAATAAATGAAACTGTGAATACACAGAGAGGTGCGGTTAGCAGTGTTTGCAATGAGATAAAAGGCGAGGATGAACTAGCAGAAGTAACTGATTGGCGTGTGCAGATCGATGATCTGTACAAGGGCCTAAAGAAAGGCGAGTGGGAGGATTTTAAGAAGGAGTATGAGGCGAAGAAATTAGTTGGTGGAAAGAGAGATAGTAGGGACGTCCATAAAGTGACGTGGCCCAAATTTGAAGAGGGGAGAATAAATAGCGCCGCGCAAAGTACGCGTGCTGCCAATAGGATGAAGGTTAATGATAGGAAGGATTTGGAGGATGAAATCCTCCGCATTGATGAAGAAATAACTTCTGCTAACAGTCCGCCAATAGTACAAGCTGCTACCGAGAGGCACCGTGGAGAAGGGGTAGATGATTACCTGAAAGTAATTAAAGTCCACGAGGATTACACCAAATATGAAGTCACAGTGGATGTGAATAAAGCTGGGGATGAGGCCGTTTTGCCAAAAGAGGAGATTGAATTAAAATCTAAGCCTGACGACAATACAGAGGAAGAACTTAGTGCCTGTCTCAGAAAAGCTTTTATGTTAGAACCTGAAAGCGATCCGGAATGGTCGGATTCCGACGATAGTTCAGATGATGATAGATACGTAAATACAGACGAAAATGAATGTACTAACTCTCCCTATTGTGCAAAAGTAGCGTGCTTAAGTGAATCTGATGTTGAGGAAGAGAGTAGTAATGACTCTAGTGAAGATGAATTTTCAGGTGTAAAGGAAAATGAATATACTTTTACTGAAAGAGGGTATGAGAAAATCAGTGAAAATAATAGGGATGCAGTTAATTGTGGCATTGTACCTAATGAGGAAGAAACTTCAAAGCAAAATCCAGACGTTGAGACCGAACAAAGAAAGAAAGAGCCACCTGACGACTCTGTGTTTATTTTGCGAAGAGTTCAAGTAAGCAAAGACTTTGAACTCCAGAAGCCTAAGAAGCCACCAGACTTAAGTGACTGTTTTATGAACCAGAAAAGACTGCCTTGTTAATAAAGAGATTAGGGGGCAGGATGTTGTATTTTTATATATTATTAATATTATGCATGACTCTATTATTACTGTAACTCAGTTTTATCTGAAAGTGAATTATTGTTTGTTGAATTAGAGCCTGGGGCAGATTTATATCGGAATTTGAGAATGTCATGAACACATTACATCATGAAACTACAGGATTTCCACCGGAAGAAATTTTGTTAGGCAGAAGTAGTAAAAGTTTAATTGAAGAAAAACTAGAGTTTCCACCTTGTACAAGTTTGGGATTGGATCAAAAGAAAGAATTGGTGATAAAAAGGGCAAAGCAAAAAGCTGAATCTAGATCTAAAAGACACAATAAAAATTTAAAAGTTTCAAAATTTAAAATTGGAGATTATGTTCTTTTAAAAACCCACGAAAAGTCTAGTGAACTAAACCATGAAATTTCAAAATTTAAGTATATTTATAATGGACCATATGTAATACAGAATATTCCACACGACAATGCTTACTACCTGATCTACCCAAAATCCAAAAGACCTTTAGGCGTAAGAAATATTGTGGACCTAAAATTGTATGTACCTAGGAACGAGTAAATGTGCTGTATCTTATGCTGAACCCAAATTATTCTAAATGTATCTAATCTTTGTAAATGTCTGTATACCCTTGAAAGTGTGCTAATGTAGTTATGTGAGTTTCAGATTACCAATTGTACTGTAACTGTAAAAATGTATGGAGAAAAGGGCTGAAAGAAAGGATAAATGCTATCAGCCAGATAAAAGATGGGACTGTCAAAAATGAAAATGGGCAGTGTATGAACTATAATATGAAGGACTGCCAAATACCAATGAGGGCAGATAAATAATCGATGGAAAATTGTAAATGTGATCCAGGAGATGTCACCATATGAAGTGAAAAGGACTGCCCAAATCCGCATAATAGGCAGCAAATATGTGTAGTTAATTTTCTGAATACATGTGTGTGTGTTTTGTTTAGTAAGTAAGAAAATGGACTGCTATTCAAAGCATGCAGCGATAAATTATTTTATAGTGTATACAAAATATGCAATTGTTTTTGTAGTTAAATGTTTGTATTCCAGAATTTTAAATTATTTCTTTGAGAAATTCAGAAAAAATGAGTAAATTGCTATTTTAGTGAGGTTATGATGGGAAGTTGGACTGTGCAAAAGGCACTTGAGTAAATGACAAGTAATTATTCTAGAAGTATTAAAAAAGTGTAAACCTATATACAGTGAGCAAAAGGAAATATGTAGTGTAAATCTTTTTGAACAATTAAGTAAAGACTCGGAACCACTGTATAATTGTAAGATTTATTAGTGTTCCCATAAAATTTAGACTTAAGAAAATTTTCTGGAAACAGGGGCATGTGTAACGACAATTATACGTATAATAAATTTTTTTCTTTATGAATTTAGATAAATTAATAATAGCAATGTGTTGAATTTCTTTTTCGATTCTTTTCGTGTCATGTTAAAGAAACTGTGTGTAACTTTTGAAACGAATATTATTATTTCTGTTAGATTTCAAATAATGTGGTAATCAAAGGGAAGTGTATTTAGTGTTAAAACTATTGTAAGATGTGAAAATTGTAATTTATACACTTGGTCCATACGTAGGTAATGCGTTAGGATATGTGTAGTAGAAAACCTGTGGTGAATACCCTACCTGTAGGGGAGCGGGAAAAGGTGGAGGCAGGCGAGGCGGGAAAACGCACACTAGCGCGGTTCTGCACAACGGGCTCAGTAACACAGTCGGAGGCGAGCAACAGTCGGAAGTACACGTACTGTACCGAGGAGGCTACCCAGGAAAAGTGGATTCCATTGAGCCTCGGATGAACCGATTCCGACGACTACTGGGCATGGCTATATTCTGAGGCACAAAATTGGAAAGATTACGACGCTAAGAAGATGGAAAGTGCCGATGTTGTGTGAGCCTTAGCCGTGCTTGCATGTGTGCCGTGCTGCCCGCTATCTCGCTGCCCGCCAACCGCCGCACCGACTTGCACAGGTCAAACATTTATTTCATCTTTAGAAGTGTATCTGTGTGGACCAGTGTCGAAACTGTTTCTAATGGTTCAATAATAACGTGACTTTCACCAGAATTGCTTTAGCCATGACTTATCCTGATCACTGACCTAGACAGGACCATTACCTCGTATTGTGCAATCCGAGTATCCTAAATAGAAAGTTTAATGTTAGTGTTAATGAAAATTATCAGCAGATTAATCTATGCCATAAAGGAATCTATAGTTCTGTATGTTGTTGCAAATATTGGTAAAGACCAAAAGAGTTTTTTTTTTTTGAATTGAGTTAGCGATGTTATTTAAATAATTTGAAACAGAAATAATGACAGTTAAATTATTCGGAAGTAAGACAAAAGAGTAGTTATCCAGAGATTGATAAATTTTGAGTGTTAATTTGCCTTCAGTACTTAACAGTTTCAGTATAACGACCATAACAGTTTCAGGGCCCCCCCCCCTTTGCTCTTGTTCATTCGTTCAAACCTTGATGTGTACTGATCAAATTTGATCAGTAAAGCTAAATTCTATATTAATCCTAAATGTATTAGAGTTTTTCCATTATTTATAGTAATATTGTGTGTGTACTTTTAAGATTGTCGACGCTAGGGCAATCTATGCCCGATTTCAGTCTGCTCAACATACAAAATGCAGTTCGTAGTAATCATTACTGTGTGGTGTTGTGTAAATGTAGCTCGTCCAAATTAGTACCAAAAAGAGAAAACTTTAGTTCAGTGGATTTTTCCGGTTTCAAACTTTGCCATATAACGCTTCATTACTACGAGTTACTATGCTTGTACATGCACCCACTTGTACAAGGAAAGACTCACTAATTGCCTAAGTAGGCTGGCGACCGAATTGTTAGTTATAGGTGGCATCTACGGTGTGTACTTCTTGTCCATGCGAAAGAATAATTATACTGTACATTTGCTTGACGCATCACTGTAGTTATTGACTGAAGGTAAGTCCGATTTTGCTTCGATTAGGTACACGCGGTCAACTAATGTACTAAAAATCCTTGTTTATAAGGTGAAGCCCGTGAACTTATTACAGTACAGGCTTTATAGAGCTAACCTACGTCCGAGCAGGGCGGTAGTGTTACAAGGTGGCGGAATAAATCTCTCGCGCGGTGACTCAGTGTAGCCACCTTTCAAGGTTTTATAGGTGGTGAATGTATGGTCGCTAAGAAGTAACACAGGAGCCGCTCTCACGCTGCCGTAGTAGCAGGTGTACATGAGTCCTTGGCTAAGACACAAGTGCCGGTTTCATTCACAGCCTCCGGCTCCGTTACTGTGGGCTGTATAGCAACGAAGGTTATCGCGCTTTAACTCGCGACGTTACAGACCGATTCCAGCTACAAGTTGCAAAACTGCAAATATCTGCCGAAACACCAGAGAAAATGCGCTTGACAACAGTTAGGAGAGAGAACCCAATGTATGTAACCAGTTTCGGTCACAAAAAATCAATTATAGTGTGATATCATTAATCAAATGCATGACAAATCAAAACTATTAACTAGCATCATGCTATAAACCAACGTGTTCAGTCCATCTATAATACTGTAGTACATACAGCACACTGCACATGGGGCAAAGCACAAGACCAAGATTTTTCATGCATCTGAATAACAGTGTCGCATTATACTTGAGGATAATCTGTTCCTGACCAGATCTGATTGTTCAAAAATTGACAATACAGCTGTGTACAAACCAGTCTTCAATGAGACTCGATTGTGCATATTTTATAATAATTTTCTAAATTTAATAAATTTAAGTTTCAAAGAATTTTTAATCGCAATAAGTAACTTGTTGTGAATGCATTTATTATGTTGTTGAAGGCACGTATGAAGTATCACAAAGTTCTAATTATGAAAGTAATTGCGTTGAGAGGATGGAAAAGGAAACAATGTTCGACAGCACGGACATGTCATCTGATTTTCCAGCAAACAATCTCAATATTTTGAAGAACACCCTTAATTCAACTGGTATCTGTCCGACTGGAACCCAAACTTACGTCCGACGGTGGGTTTCACCAGTTTCGCCGTGTCCGTTTCTGCTGATTATGAAAAATATCGTGAAAATCTGCGGAAATTCCAGTATTTGGCCCTGTCTAGAATCAACAGTTTTTCCATTATAATACGTTAATTGCTTCAAAGTTAAGCAGGTTACATAGACTTCCAGGAGAAATTAAAAATGAAGTAACGCGAATGAATGTTTAATAGTGATTGACGTTCGAAACCGACTGAAATCTGAGAGCCCTTTAGTTTCGTATTCTACCGGTGCATTTGTTGCTTAAATTCGCGTTCACTGGAAAAATGTTCATACATTGACGTTGCCGTCAGCATTCCTCTTGAATGCTTGCAACAAAACACACTTTTATTTTAATTTTATTGAGGCCTTTTGTATTATCTAGCATCGTAAAGAACCGAATTTCTGACGGTACCTCTTCAGTGGCAGCAGTGCTAAAAAATAACGCCCATGTGATAAGAGTGTGATGTACACAACGCCTGGGGGGGGAGGGGGGTGGAGGTGGGAAGGTGTTCACCCGTTACTGTGAAAGGGTGTGAGAGATAGCGAACGAAATAGAAGAGCACTGCATCAAACAGTGTGGATAAAATGTCACAACCAGCTATATCTGTGAGAAATCTATGGTTATAAAGTATGAGAAGCACAGGAACAGAACTGCACAATTGTCACGATATGTTACATTCTTGTTAGCTGGACGATTTCGTGCTGTTTTCCTTCTTTTCTCTATTATTTTCGCTGTGTCGTTCTAGGAGTCAAAGTTCGAAGGTTCAATATCTGTGTTGCCCACAAGATATGGTATTACTGTAGTTGTGGCAACAAGGAAATATTTATGTACGTGCTGTTTTGAAGTTCTTATGGAAATTTGGAAATTCTGTCACTGCCCCTACCCCTCTCTCTCTGTATGTGTGCGTGCAATTTTGTATGTACGTCCACTGATATCTGTATGTTCTAAGCAGTTGTTTATGGATTCATTCGCCATCTCCATAGGGAACAAAGATTATAGGTAGTGAGCTCAGGTGATTAAAAAAAAAAGCCTCACAAATGAAGAAACTGTTTGTGGTTCAGTAGACTGGTATTGTCTACCTACCTCTACAAGCTGAATGATAACAATGAAGGAAAAAGCAATAAAACTGATTTTTTAGTGGTGGATTTACGTAGGGCAAATTTAGAGAAATATGTGTAAAGCACATATACCGGAAATTGTTGAGGTAACACATGCAACTAGCTCAGTGGCAGTTAAAGTAAGGCGTCGAGTAACTAAACATAGTTGTGGCGCGACTGGTGTAGCGAGTTGTAAGTCCCTAACGAGTGTGCTGGCTTCAGATATTAGCAACGAACTTTGGGCAAGTGCTGATTCTAGATACTTTCACGATGTTAATACTCGTTTGGGATAGCTTCTGCCTAAGTAAATGTTGGTTTTGTGGATCACGTAATGTGATACATATCGCGGCAGTAGCATTCTTTGGCCGATGTGAACATCGCGTTCTACTTGAGAAAGACCTTAAAATGTCTATCTTACTAAACGGCTAACACGGTTCACGGTTCGTGGCTCGTGGTCCACCGTTGGAGTTGCAGTTTGCCTACACAACACCATCCAGCGGACGGCCAAAGATTTATTTTCAGTATTTCGTATAATTATTGACCGATGATAAATGAAAAGGTTGTCATAAGTGACTCGGTAAGAGGCATAATCTCACGTTCAATGTTTAGGCAGTAAGGCAAGTATTACAGTTAGAATCTGAGTATACGTCGTGAGACTAGCGGCGCGGAAATACCGCGTTTACGTACATCCTGTATTTGAGAATGAGAGTACTTAGTGACATATAGCACACTAATTAGGAGCTTCTACGAAACATTTTCTCGCTGGCGTCCTCCACAAAATGATGAAAGGAAAACAGTTTTTTGCTTACTACACCTTTAATATTCATTCAGTAGAAATGCCCTGAAGTTTTCTATTTATTACTTCTTTACCAGTAACGCTAGTTGTAACACAATTTGCAGACAGGATCCACCTATAACAGTGAACGCACCTACAAAAATTATATCATCGTACGACGCATAGTGCAGGAGACATAATGTCTTAAACAGTGAGATGCGTGACAAATTAGCTTTCGTTTAAAACGGAGCGCCAATTACCCGTACTATACGGATCCAGTGTTTAACAATGAGATAACTTTGCGAATTCACAGAAACTTTAAACTTAATTTTAAGCTTTTTCTAAACTTCCTCTCGTTTATATGTTTAAGGTCAGATATGTAACACGTAACTCGTTTATGAAGTGAGGTCTGGTTTTTTTATACGTAGGAGTTCGATTCTTCAAAGAATCATGGGTTTACTGGTTTTCTGCTGGAAGTGATATAATGGAGTATTCTACAGCTTAGCTCTAAAACACCATCTACGTCTATATCATTTCTCTGCAAGTCTCATTACGATGTGTAGCGGAGGGTATTTCTTGCGCCAGTACCATTTTCCTGTTCCATTAGAGAATGCGTGGGAGATACGGCTGACGATAAAACTCTGCATGAGCTCCAGTTTTTCGCATTTTCTCCTCGCACCATTTCATGAGACATGCGTGGGACTAAGCAATGTCTTCCATCTTTACTTGGAACGGACGTTCTCGAAATTTCAGCAGTAAACCTCTTGCTGATACACAGCGCCACTCGTTGAGCATCCCCGTAAACCGTAGCGCTCGATAGACAAAGGAGACAATTTTGTTTATTAAAAGACAGCACACAGCTGCATCTAATGCGTTCCGTAAGTTACGAAACCCGGCGTCCACCTGGTCGTAATTGTCTACGGCGCCTTTGATCTTCTGCACGGGAAGAGCGAGCTGAGTTTCGCGAGATCTCTGTTAGCGGAAACTACGTTCATGTTACCAGGAATGACTTTCGTTCGCCAAAAGAATCAATTTTTGAGCATAAAACATGGACTTAAATTCCACAAAAGTTCGGCGTGAACGATATAAACTTATAATTACGTGCAGCCTATAATACTCTTCCCCTAACAGAACCACTTAGTCCTGTCACGGGAAAAGCCACGTACACCATTACCGGCTGCTATTAAAATAGTAACATGCCGATAAGGTTACTCCTGTGAAGAGATTTTTAATTTTGTGACCGTGGCTGAGTGTAATGGGAAGGTGTCGGAGCAAATTTGTTTCCCTAAAGATTTCTGTTGAAAGAAGGCAGCAGCAAGGTAAACGGGAATCGAAGCAAGGTTCTGTTAGTAATAAAGTAAACTGTAATTACGTAAAAAGAAATGGTCGCTAGCCTAAATAGGCAAAGTCGTACCCCAGTGCTAGCATGGCTCATAAAGAAAGTTAACTATGTGGGTTGATTTTACTTGTCGCTGAACTTCAGTTTTTCTGATAAGGTACAAGATAATAGTATTATTTAGCAAGTAATATACCTGTGAATTGACTTGAACTACACAGGAGAATTATTAATGAGTTTAGGAAAACAAATGGCTCTCCATAACACTTACAATCAGTACATTAGAGTATGGATATAATGATAATTATACGTAAATGATTACTGATGGTGGAGTGCCAATAACATGGACAAGAGGTTCTTTTGCAGGTTAATTATAAGAAATTATTACTACTGAAGTAGTTACGAAGTAATTGGATTTTTTTGTACTAATTATTATTTGCACTCTCAAGGAATATTCACTACCCTACATTATATATCTCTTGTTATTGTAATATGATATATAAATTTGGCTCAACAATTAGCAAGGGGACCCAGAAGGCAATTTATCGATAGATTCAGATCGTAGCTGAACACTTCAGTCAAACAGAATATGGGAAACACCGTCAGATTCACAGCGCATGACATTATGAACACTATTATTTCAATAAAAAGAATCTTTGAAGTGAACGCTTTAACTGCCCATTTATGAAAAGGACGTGGACTATTTCAAAACTTATGCTCACTAAATAATTAGGTAACTTACAACCCCAACGGAATTTGTTAACTTTTGTTAAGGAAAATAGTTACTTTTCAGTGCAGTAAATTAGGACACTCGGGTGTACGGTAGCACTTGCGGTAGGACACTGTCTAGGTAAACGACTAAGGATAAAATACAGTGGCTCAACGCAAGGTTTACAGAACAGAAAACTGTTATTGGAAACGAAACTACATAACTTGTCCATGCATTATACAGTAATCAACTGATAAATTGAGATGAAGATGGAGGTAACATCGATCTCCCATGCTATTCAGAAAAGGCGGCAAAGGTATCCATGGCTCTTCCTGGACAACAAGATCTGAGAATTCTCTTCTCAGCGTCAGATTTTCACAATACAGACTTAACCAGAGTATGCCATGAATAAAAAACAGCATTACTTCCGCATTCGAGGTTATATGATATAATCTTGCAGCACTTCTGGCCTCTTTCAGTTCACAAGGTGTGACCCATTGCCTGCTAGCTACCGATTGACTCATACAGCACCGGAGCCTTGCAGTTAGATCGACAAATCCACGTTTTCTATTCTCGTCTACCCAGTTCCGTTGCGGAGTGACTTTCCTCCAAGTTTTACATGATTACAAACCTACGTTCTCTATGCATGAACCAGCAACATATAACATTTTCATTCTTTTACAGTGCATTACTTTTGACATACATTCATAAAGTAAATAGAACTATACAAATTGTCATATATGATCAATAAAAATTTACAGGGATTTACATCAAGAGCATAGTTATACAGAAATTACATTAAGTAAAAACAGACGAAAAGTTAGATAAGATCGTTATACTGTAGGTAATATCGACAATAGTGTTACAAAGCCTTGTTGGAAATAGGATTGATGTGCACTTTTTTCCAGACCTTTGCTCCAGTGACATGAGGGTACATTATGTACCCACATACATGTGCACACACACACACACACACACACACACACACACACACACACACACACACTAAAGACCAAGATCTCTCATGGATATGACGGGGTATCTAGCAGAATACTGAAGTATTGTTCTATGTATGTTAGCCCAGTTCTCAGCCATATTTGTAACTTTTCCTTTAGGAGCGGTCGGTTTCCTGACCGATTAAAGTACTCGGTAGTGAAGCCACTTTATAAAAAGGGAGACATTGATAATGTTGACAATTTTAGACCTATTAATCGGTGTTTGCTAAAGTGATCGAGAAGGTTGTATATACAAGGTTACTGGAGCATTTAAATTCACATAATTTGCTGTCAAATGTTCAGTTTGGTTTTAGAAGTGGTTTAACAACTGAAAATGCTATAGTCTCTTTTCTCTGTGAGGTTTCGGACGGATTAAATAAAAGGTTGACCACAAAATATTACTGCAGAAGTTGGACCATTATGGAGTAAGGGGAGTAGCTTACAATTGGTTCGCCTCTTACTTTAAGAACAGAAAGCAGAGGGTAATTCTCCACAATATTGAGAGTGGTAGTGATGTTCAGTCCCAATGGGGCTCTGTTAAGTGGGGCGTTCCCCAAGGGTCGGTGCTGGGGCCACTGCTGTTTCTTATTTATATAAATGATATGCCTTCTAGTATTACAGGTGATTCAAAAATATTTCTGTTTGCTGATGACACCAGCTTGATAGTGAAGGATCTTGTGTGTAATATTGAAACAGTAACAAATAATGTAGTTCATGAAATAAGTTCGTGGCTTGTGGAAAATAATTTGATGCTAAATCACAGTAAGACTCAGTTTTTACAGTTTCTAACTCACAATTCAACAAGAACCTATATTTTGATCAGACAGAATAGGCATATTATAAACGAGACGGAACAGTTCAAGTTCCTAGGCGTTCGGATAGATAGTAAGCTTTTGTGGAAAGCCCATGTCCAGGATCTTGTTCAGAAGCTAAATGCTGCTTTATTTACCATTAGAACAGTATTTGAAATAAGTGACACTTCAACACGAAAAGTAGTCTACTTCGCATATTTTCATACGCTTATGTCGTATGGTATTATTTTTGGGGTAATTCTTCTGATTCAAAAAGGGTATTTTTGGCTCATAAACGGGCTGTTCGAGCTATATGTGGTGTAAGTTCGAGAACCTCTTGTCGACCCCTATTCAAAAATCTGGGAATTCTGACATTGCCCTCACAGTATATATTTTCTTTAATGTCGTTTGTTGTTAGCAATATTAGCCTATTTACAAGAGTTAGCAGCTTTCACTCAGTTAATACTAGGCAGAAATCAAATCTGCATGTAGAATGCACTTCCTTGACTCTTGTGCAGAAAGGAGTGCAGTATTCTGCTGCATCCATTTTCAATAAGCTACCACAAGAACTCAAAAATCTTAGCAGTAGCCCAAACTCTTTTAAGTCTAAACTGAAGAGTTTCCTCATGGCTCACTCCTTCTATTCTGTCGAGCAGCTCCTGGAAGAGCTAAAAAATTAAGCAAATTCCAGTGCTACATTGTTGATTTTCTTCATTTAAACTTACGACTTGTCACCTGAATATGTTTTTTTATATTTCATTTTATCTGTTTCTAATATCGTGTTATAATTTCATGTATTGACTCGTTCCATGACCATGGAGACTTCTCCTTAATTTGGTCCCACGGAACAGTAAATAAATAAAAAAAAAAAAAAATAAACACACACACACGCACCTGCGTACCTACGTCCGCAGACAATGCAGATGTATGTAGTGCAGACGTTCTGGCAATTTAATGTAAAGACATTCAAACAGAGCTTAAACAGAAATCCTTGAAGAAACAATAGACCCGGTAGATCTCCAAATACCATTTGAAAAACCGAAATAACGTGAATGTCTAGCAGCAATACAGCAGTCAAAATTCTAAAAACTAAATGTGGGAAGCTCTGAAGACTTTATGAGTTCCAATATTTAAGCGGAAGCATTCAGGCTACTGGCCTAGAAAAGATTACTCATGAAATTCGTTGCTACAAAGTGGAAAAATCCTTCAGGATTACAGGAGATATTTACCAGATCTGGGAAAGATACCTACAACGAAAACTGCTGTAATAGTCATTAAGCAAAATTCTTCTTTATGGAGCTGAAGCCCTCGTTTTAAACAGAAAGAGAGACTAGAAGAAATCCAAAACGCAGAACAAAAAGTAAATTTTACGACAGGGTTCTACTGGAGGAGGAACATATACACAACGAGCAAATAAGGTAATCGCGAAGCAGGCCAAAATTTCTCGGATTGGAAAAAGATATGCAGGCTGAAACTCTACGTACATATTACCCGACAGGGGCAAACCAGATTGACTACACAGACAGAAAGCTAAAACTGAAACTGTAAAATGGATCGGTGCAGTGAAACAAGACCGGATGGAATCAGGAATTACACAACTTACTTGATATACCCGACAGAAATTTCCAATGGCAGATATTTTTTTTTCACAGAAAATTCACTTCCATATAGTTCCGAGACTGGTTTTATTCCTGGCTTATAAGCGACGTCAGCTCAGAAACTATGGTAACAGTTTGAACTAACAACTGTAAACCAAATATGTGCGTTGGAGCAGTCAGCTGTGACCAGGCAGTGTCAAACAATAGATGATGGGCGGTAGTGTGTCAAGTTATTGTGTGACAAATCGCAATGGAGAAACATCTCAAAGTGAAGTGTTCAAGATATTCTTCAGAATATCTGGGAGAACAAAATTGCCCCACACATCTTGGCAACCGAACGAAACAACCAAGCTGCCGGGACCTCATTGACATGCAAAATGCAGGCAATTGTTTTCTGGAAAGAACCACCACAGGTGACGAGGCTTTGTTGTTACCAGTATGGACCTACCACAAAACTACGAAGCAGAGACGTCCACGACGAAACATTACATTTTTAAGAACTATCTAAGCCACTCTGCATGAGAATATTATAAAGAAAACCAACGATTTAATTTCTCTTTTCGTAATCAAAGTAAATATTTGTCAAAGTATCCAAGGTTCTGGGATTTTGTAGAATTGCTTCTCTGTATTGTTTACAACAAACGAATGCATAAGCTTATTTTTCTTGTAAATGATTCTGTGTCTTTTTCTTGAGTGAGCTGGGAGAGATCGAATCTCAGAATCACGTTTTCCCTTTTACTGGCAACAAGCCACCTGCTTGTCACAGTTAGTCGCGTGTAATTATTTCACAGTTAATTGCCATTTTCTTTGTCATGAACATAATTTTTATTGTATTTTTGTATCTATATATCTTTAGACATATAGCTGCTGACGGCGTAAAGGTGAAAGCGGATTGTTCGATGACAAAACGATCGAACTATATTCCTGCTCTGTTGCTAACTCTCCGTTAATCAAAGACAGCGTACACCTGAGATTAATTAAGCGATACTTTTCTTTATCTTAAGTAATTTTCTGTTTAAGTTTATTCTCAGCTGATCGGCCACACATCGTCGAACAGTGACATCAGCCGACATAGTCAACGGGCTGAAGCTCTGCCACTTCTTTTTCCCCATCGCCAGTGGTACGTGTTTTCTTGTTGCTGTAATTAATTATGCGAAGTCTCATAGCATTCGCAATATTTAGTATCGTTACTTGTAGAGAAACTTTTCACTGAAATATCTTAATATCCAAGAAAAGCAGGTTTCAATATGAAGGGTCAACGCTTTGACGACATAACCGACTGAGCCGTGCGTGGCTCTTGTTCCCGCCATCATGTATTTTACACCCTGTTTTTAACGTACTTCCACCTCACTACGTTAATTTACATTACTACTGTCAATGAGTTGCTGCCTTGCCTGACCGTGACCGGCGCTACCAGCGCGTATCGATATATCCCCTCTCGTAGTATCTTTGCTTGTCTGCTATTACTTCTTGGTCTTTGCCTGTCGTAGACGAGTTCGTTGCGAGTTCGGGTCGCGAGTTCGGGCTGCCAGTCACTTGGAACGCGTCTGGAGCGCAGTCAGGACCTGCCAGCCGGGGAGTTGCAATGCGGCGCTAGTGCAGTCGGGTTAGAGCAGCAGTGAAGTCTGCGTTGACATGGCTCGCCCGACCATTGCCGCCACGCATCACTTGAGCCGGGCAACGGTCTTGGTGGATCGTCGGCCGGTCGTCCTACGGGACGACGTGTTTTGGCTCGCCAATCATTCATGAGTCGGCTGTGTGTGTGTGTGTTTGTGTGTGTGTGTGTGTGTGTGTGTGTGTGTGTGTGTGTGTGTGTGTGCATCGACTCCCGATTTGTCTTCGTGAGTGTTTAGCGGCTGTTGGGTATCGTTCAGGTCTTCGTGCAAGTGTTTGTCAGGTTCTGTGTGTGTAGTTGCCGTTATTTCCATCGAGAACTATTTTATGTGTTGTCGGCATTCTGAGGGCGGTGGTCCATCTCATCGGCGACGTGTAATTGGTTGGCTGAGCGCTTCTGGTCCCCTTCAATTACCACCTTGTGGAACTTGGGTCGGTCCTTTCCTGGCGCAGGTACGTCGTTTAGCCAGCGGGCATGCTTCCTCTGCATGGTTGGGTACGAGCCAGTATTTCCGCCGTTGTGTGTCTGGAAGTGAGTGGGAGACGCACCAGCAGTGCAGTCGCGACGGAGCAGCAGTCGCGGACGAACCAGTAGGCAGTCGGTCGGTTGCTGCGGACCAGGGAAGATATCTTCGCGCGGTGCAGTTGCTGGGTCCGCTGCCGGTCCCTGCGCAGTGTCGAAGCGAGTGTGGAGCTGTCCGATCGCTACGAGCTTCGTGGTTCACCGACCCAGGTCGTCAAAGTTGAGTAGTGTTTTAAGTACCCAAGCCTCTACCATTCATGTTGTGGTTCGTTTCGGTGGTTCGCTGTTCGGGAGGTTTTCCTGTGGGCAATACCGGGTGTTTGTACATATTTGATTGTGTATAATTACGTCCGTAACATTTTGTGTTTGTTCTCATGTACCTATTGGTGGCAAGCAAGTCGTTGCGTCGGTCGGTCCGTAGCTGTTCCCTGGTTGGGTTCCGATGGATCAAGTGTAGTTGGGCTCACCACCTGTCTCACCTAAGTGAACGAGGGCAGACCGACCTCCCTGGCGGCTTCTGAGTGCCGTTGTCTTTATTGTCTTTACCACCGGTGTTTAATTATATGTTTTCAGCTACTTAAAATTTAAGGCTTATGGTTACTTTTTCTTTTTTTCTTAATAATTTTGCAAAATTAATTGTGGGATTTCAGTCTTGTAACTTTATTCTTAAAATTATCTTTCTGCCTTTAAAGGATTATGGTAATACATTTTAAAATTTTGAAACTTAATTGTGGCCTTCAGCCGCTTGTATTGCACCTTGCATATGTTTGTTCTATCTAATTTGCTTTGAGGCTTTCCACTTAGCTGTGATAGATGTTTTTTTAATTATTTTATTGCTATTTGAATTCGATTTTTATCTTGTTGATTTGTTAAGACTTCTTGTTTGGAGGCCTTCAGCCGTAAAAGAGGTGCACTTGGTAAAGGTTCGGCTATGTGCAGCTTTGGTTGTAAATGTGTTATTTACGATAAATTACAATTAAAAGGTGAAACTGACCCCAACATTCTTTGGCCCTTTCCACAATCCTAATTACCTGTTCTGCCCAGCGGGCTTAGCGGGCGTCTCACCGACCTTCAAGCCAACGTGACCCGTGAAGAATACTCTAAAGAAGCATTTTTCTGACAGTTTCATGTAGTTGTGTGAACTTATGTCCATAGTGCTCAAGTGGTGTAGCGTGAGGTTGGGTAGGATGGGGTGTGGTGCGTGAGACTATGGAGAACATCCCAAGCTTTAAAACCTACATCTTGACTTTTTTCTATTTCTTTATTAATCGATAGATTTTAGTTGACAGGATACACACTGAAGAGCCATAGAAACTAGTACAGCTGCCTAATATCGTGCAGGGCCTCCGCGAGCACGCAGAAGTGCCGCAACAAGACATGGCATGGACTCGACTAATGTCTGAAGTAGTGCTGGAGGGAACTGACACCAGGAATCCTGCAGGGCTGCCCATAAATCCGTAAGAGTACGGAGGGTGGGGGGCGAGCTGGAGATCTCTTCCGAACAGCACGTTGGAAGGCATCTCATGTATGCTTTATAATATTCATGTCTGGTGAGTTTGGTGGGCATCGGAAGTTTTTAAACTCAGAAGAGTGTTCCTGGACTCACTCTGTAGTAATTTTGGATGTGGGGTGTCACACTGCCCCGCTGAAATTGCCCAAGTTAGTCGGACTGCACAATGGACACGAATGGATACAGATGGTCGGACAAGATGCTTACGTACATGTCTCCTGTCAGAGTCGTATCTAGACATACCAGGAGTCTCACATCAACGCCCCACGCTATTAAAGAGCCTTTGTCAACTTGAACAGTCCCCTGACGACATGTAGGATCCATAGAGTCATGAAATTGTTTCCATGCCCGTACATGTCCGCCCGCTCGATACAATTTTAAACGAAACTCGTCCGACCAAGCAACATGTTTCCGTTCATCAACAGTCTAATGTCGGTGTTGACGGACCCGGGCGAGACGTAGAGATTTGTGCCGTGCAATCATCAAGAGTACATGAGTGGGCCTTCTGCTCCAAAGCCCATAACGATGATGTTTCGTTGAACGGTTCGCACGCTGACACTGGAAGATGGCCCAGCATTGAAATCTGCAGCTTTGCGGAAGGGATGCACTTCTGTCACGTTGAAAGAATCTCTTCAGTCGTCGTTAGTCCCGATCTTCCATGATCTTTTTCCGGACGCAGCGATGTCGGAAATTTGATGTTTTACCGGATTCCTGATATTCACGGTACACTCGTGAAATGTTCGTACTGAAAAATCCCGACTTCGTCGTTGATATTTCCACGCCGGCGATGTCCTGCGATGGATTAATCACCTGGAGTCGTAGCGCATTACTTGCTTATTGCCGGCTGCTAACCTTTCATCATATACGATGGTCAGCCACGCACCTGCTTAGCTTGTGGCCGGGAAGGCTACGCCGATCGTAGACGGTGCTGCCTGCTGTGCCCGCTGAGTCAGTCGGTACTGGCGTTGACTGCCCTCGACGACGCAATGGACGTTTTACCTGCCTCTCCTGAACTCCTGCCGGAGGCAATACAAATGAACGATCACCGTCCCGACCCCATGGTTGTTGATCATGGAGCTGTACCGACCTCCGCTTTACTGCTATCTGGACACATGTCGGGCGATAGCCGCCTGCCATCCGGCACGGAACGGCATGTACGGAAGCAACGGTCGCCGAGGAAACGGAAGAGACCATACCGTACCCCTCCTGATGATTGCCTCTATCGGATGTGAGCGCAGGATGACGATCCTGCTACTGATGGCGCGCTGTCCTCTTGACACCTGATGACGCGATGTCCTTAACCGCCTCCATCTCCAGTCAGCATCCACCTCCTGACACCTATCTTCCTGAGCCTGCTCTGATGCAGCTGCTTCCCCTTCTGTGTTTCACACTGCCTGTAAACGTACCTCTGATAGTGTTCCACTGAACCATCCCAGTGAGATGACTGTCTCCTGGGCGGACGACGTCGATGCTGACGATGGACATTCTGGAGGTGTAAAGATCGATGGAGCCCTCCTTGGTGGTAACGGCTCCCGCCCCACCACAGTAATTTACCGTCTAGTAAAATCGTCAGACGATCAATTCCAATTACAAAATGATCTAGAGAGAATTTCTGTAAGGTGCGAAAAGTGTATACTAAAAGAAATCCGATAAATTTTGAAGATAAATCACACAAATCTAAGGGCTTTCAAATCGACAGAATACCTAGGAATTACAATTACGAGCGACTTGAATTGGAAAAACCACATAGATAATATTGTGGGGAAGGCGAAACAAAGGCTGCCCTTTGTTCGCAGAACACATAGAAGATATGACAAACCCATTAAAGAGACAGTCTACATAACATTTGTCCGTCCTCTGCTGGAATATTGCTGCGCGGTATGGAATGTCAGAAGCTTGAACGTGGTAGGGAAACTAGAAAATCTGAAAAGGGGAATGCAAAGGCTCAATCTAGATATAATAGGGGTCAGTGAAGTGAACTGAAAGGAAGACAAGGATTTCTGGTCAGATGGGTAATATCAACAGCAGCAGAAAATGGTATAACAGGTGTAGGATTCATTATGAATACGAAGGTAGGGCAGAGGGTGTGTTACTGTGAACAGTTCAGTGACCGAGTTGTTCTAATCAGAGTCGACAGCAGACCAACACCGACAACGATAGTTAAGGTATACATGCCGACGTCGCAAGCTGAAGATGAACAGATAGAGAAAGTGTATGAGGATATTGAAAGGGTAATGCAGTATGTAAAGGGGGACGAAAATCTAATAGTCATGGGCGACTGGAATGCAGTTGTAGGGGAAGGAGTAGAAGAAAAGGTTACAGGAGAATATGGGCTTGGGACAAGGAATGAAAGAGGAGAAAGACTAATTGAGTTATGTAACAAGTTTCAGCTAGTAATAGCGAATACCCTGTTCAAGAATCACAAGAGGAGGAGGTATACTTGGAAAAGGCCGGGAGATACGGGAAGATTTCAATTAGATTACATCATGGTCAGACAGATTTTCCGAAATCAGATACTGGATTGTAAGGCGTACCCAGGAGCAGATACAGACTCAGATCACAATATAGTAGTGATGAAGAGTAGGCTGAAGTTCAAGACATTAGTCAGGAAGAATCAATACGCAAAGAAGTGGGATACGGAAGTACTGAGGAATGACGAGATACGTTTGAAGTTCTCTAACGCTATAGATACAGCAATAAGGAATAGCGCAGTAGGCAATACAGTTGAAGAGGAATGGACATCTCTAAAAAGGGCCATCACAGAAGTTGGGAAGGAAAACATAAGTACAAAGAGGGTAGCTGCGAAACAACCATGGGTAACAGAAGAAATACTTGAGTTGATTGATGAAAGGAGGAAGTACAAACATGTTCCGGGAAAATCAGGAATACAGAAATACAATTCGCTGATGAATGTAATAAATAGGAAGTGCAGGGAAGCTAAGACGAAATGGCTGCAGGAAAAATGTGAAGACATCGAAAAAGATATGATGGTCGGAAGGACAGGCTCAGCATACAGGAAAGTCAAAACAACCTTTGGTGACATTAAAAGCAACGATGGTAACATTAAGAGTGCAACGGGAATTCCACTGTTAAATGCAGAGGAGAGAGCAGATAGATGGAAAGAATACATTGAAAGCCTCTATGAGGGTGAAGATTTGTCTGATGTGATAGAAGAAGAAACAGGAGTCGATTTAGAAGAGATAGGGGATCCAGTATTAGAATCGGAATTTAAAAGAGATTTGGAGGACTTACGGTCAAATAAGGCAGAAGGGATAGATAACATTCCATCAGAATTTTGAAAATCATTGGGGGAAGTGGCAACAAAACGACTATTCACGTTGGTGTGTAGAATATATGAGTTTGGCGATATACCATCTGACTTTCGGAAAAGCATCATCCACACAATTCCGAAGACGGCAAGAGCTGACAAGTGCGAGAATTATCGCACAATCAGCTTAACAGCTCATGCATCGAACCTGCTTACAAGAATAATATACAGAAGAATGGAAAAGAAAATTGAGAATGCGCTAGGTGACGATCAGTTTGACTTTAGGAAAAGTAAAGGGACGAGAGAGGCAATCCTGACGTTACGGCTAATAATGGAAGCAAGGCTAAAGAAAAATCAAGACACTTTCATAGGATTTGTCGACCTGGAAAAAGCGTTCGACAATATAAAACGGTGCAAGCTGTTCGAGATTCTGAAAAAAGTAGGGGTAAGCTATAGGGAGAGACGGGTCATATACAATATGTACAACAACCAAGAGGGAATAATAAGAGTGGACGATCAAGAACGAAGTGCTCGTATTAAGAAGGGTGTAAACAAGGCTGTAGCCTTTCGCCCCTACTCTTCAATCTGTACATCGAGGAAGCAATGATGGAAATAAAAGAAAGGTTCAGGAGTGGAATAAAAATACAAGGTGAAAGGATATCAATGATACGATTCGTTGATGACATTGCTATCCTGAGTGAAAGTGAAGAAGAATTAAATGATCTGCTGAACGGAATGAACAGTCTAATGAGTACACAGTATGGTTTGAGAGTAAATCGGAGAAAGACGAACGTAATGAGAAGTAGTAGAAATGAGAACAGCGAGAAACTTAATATCAGGATTGATGGTCACGAAGTCAATGAAGTTAAGGAATTCTGCTACCTAGGCAGTAAAATAACCAACGACGGACGGAGCAAAGAGGACATCAAAAGCAGACTCGATATGGCGAAAAAGGCATTTCTGGCCAAGAGAAGTCTACTAATATCAAATACCAGCCTTAATTTGAGGAAGAAATTTCTGAGGATGTACGTCTGGAGTACAGCATTGTATGGCAGTGAAACATGGACTGTGGGAAAACCGGAACAGAAGAGAATCGATGCATTTGAGATGTGGTGCTATAGACGAATGTTGAATATTAGGTGGACTGATAAGGTAAGGAATGAGGAGGTTCTACGCAGAATCGGAGAGGAAAGGAATATGTGGAAAACACTGATAAGGAGAAGGGACAGGATGATAGGACATCTGCTAAGACATGAGGGAATGACTTCTATGGTACTAGAGGGAGCTGTAGAGGGCAAAAACTGTAGAGGAAGACAGAGATTGGAATACGTCCAGCAAATAATTGAGGACGTAGGTTGCAAGTGCTACTCTGAGATGAAGAGGTTAGCACAGGAAAGGAATTCGTGGCGGGCGGCATCAAACCAGTCAGTAGACTGATGACCAAAAAAAAAAAAAAAAAAAAAAAAAAAATGGGAACCTTACCAGGTAGGGTTGACAGAGGACATCGAAAAAGTGCAAAGAATGGCAGCTCGTTTCGTGCTATTGCGCAATAGGGATGAAAGTGTCACTGATATGATACGCGAGTTGGGGTGGCAGTCACTGAAACAAAGGCGGTTTTCTTTTCGGCGAGATCTATTCACGAAATTTCAATCACCAACTTTCTCTTCCGAATGCGAAAATATTTTGTTAACACCCATCTACGTAGGGAGAAATGACGAGCATAATAAAATAAGAGAAATCAGAGCTCGAACGGGAAGATTTAGGTCTTCCTCTTTCCCATGCGCATTGAATAGTGGAATGGTAGAGAAGTAGTATGAAAATGGTTCGATGAACCATCTGCCAGGCACTTAAGTGTGAATTGCAGAATAGCCATGTAGATGTAGATGGAGTGATGTGCCCTGCCCTGGGTGCCTGTCTGGAACCGCATGACCGCTACGGTCGGAGGTTCGAATACTGCCTCGGGCATGGATGTGTGTGATGTCCTTAGGTTAGTTAGGTTTTAGTAATACTAAGTTCTAGGGGACTGATGACCACAGATGTTAAGTCCCATAGTGCTCAGAGCCATTTGAACCATTGGAACCTGGGTGCCTGACGGGGAGTTCCCTGTGCTTCCCATGTGTTTGAATCGACCAGTGTCCAGCATCTCAGCCTTGTGGATTCTTTGGAGCAAGTTAATGGCGATCTTCCCGGGTTTACGCATTTCATTAGCCGTTCTTCCAGTCTCCTCGATCATGATTACATCTCCTGCATTGTTGTCAGTGGGTTGCAGGATGCTGAAGTCTGGCCTGTTGTGTTCTCTGACCATGATACACAATCTGCGCCATCAACCTCTTCCGCCAAAGGGTGTGGCGAGGCTTTGGACAATGGAAACCGAACGCCATCCACTTTAATTCACCCGACTGCCGGTAACTCATCGAGACTACGTGGACAGTTAGTCGTCGATGCCGTCATGCCTGTCAGTGCGCCCTGTCTTGGTGGGTGCTCTGTACAGGGCCTGCCCTCCAGAAGGCCTTAATTGGGTACGGAAAGGAGGTTGCGGGGTGGTGACAAACTCAAGAATTTTTTTTACCATTCTCCGAGAATGTACTATGATGCCGTATTCGCCAGAGCTCCAGGCGATGGCGAATTGTGCCAAGGCACAGCTGACACCCCTCTCTCGCCGCCACCTTGAAGGAGCTGTGCTCAGGGTGCGTACACACAATGGGTTAGTGCAGGAGCGTCCATTTATGTATCATGCCATAGCAGAACGGCGCCACCGTCGGAGGATTTTGATTAACGTTCTTACGACCGATGACGGGGGGAGTTTTGATGCCCAATGGGATATAGGGTCTGCTCTCCATGCACATTATGTTATGCTGTACTCTGAACAACGTCACCACCCTGGCGACATTACGGCAGTCTTCAGACCCTCCCTTGACTTGGTGCGTGTGGATGCGACGATGGGTCTGCTTGCTAATGTCACAAAGGGTGAAGCTCATGATGCTATTCATTCGGGTTCTACGAAGATGTCGCCTGGCCCTGACGGACTCCCACTGGAGTTTTATCGGAAATTTCGTACCCTTCTGGTCCCATAGTGGACGGAAATTTGTCAGGAATCTGTGTCACCTTACGTATCGATTCCTGGCGGTTTCCTAGATGGTTTCCTCATTCCTATCCACAACGGATATGCGATTACCGCTCCTTGACATTACTCAACAGCGACACAAAGACCTTTACCTGGCTGTTGGCTGCGCGGCTTAAACGGACAGTATGTGGTTTCCCCGATCAAACTTCTTTGGGAGGTGCCGCACTGCCCTCTGTCGCTATCGGGATACAATCGCTCTCGCTCACGCTCGTCGTATGCCTGCACTGTTGGCAGCTCTTGACTTCAGCCAGGCGATCGATAGGGTCGATTACCACCACCTGAAAGCGGTGCTCCGCAATATGGGATACCCCGATACTATCGCCGGAGTCGTAATGCGTCTCATTCGTGGGGCTAAGTCTCGTGTACTCTACAATGGCGTCTCACTCCTCTCATGTCGATCCGTCAATTAGTGCGTCAAGGCTGCCCGCTTTCTGCACTGTTGTATGCTTTCACCATGGAACCGTCGCTCTGCAGCATCCGTCAACGCCTCCCTGTGATGTCTGTCGACGTATGCAGCTGCACTGCTTATGCAGACGATCTCGTCATCGTTCTTCGTAACGGTGCTGAGGGCAGGGAGTCACCGGCATGGGTTACAAAGTACGGCGAAGCTTCTGGTAGCTGGCTTAACGTCCGAAAATTGAGCGCCATGTCTATAGGTGCGTGGCTTCCCGCGGACAGCGCTGCTCCTTAGCTTGTAGCTGATGCTAGTCGATGCTCAGGACTTGATTTCGCAAGTAACCCGCGGCGCAAGATTGCGCTCGACTACCTGCACCTCTTTTTCCAACTGCGTGCTGGGCTCTTAGATCACCGTTTACGAGCACTCGACCTTCTGCAACGGACACGGTATGTAAAAGTGTATTTGGCGTCACGTACCCCTACGTGACACAGACACTTCCTACTCCGTCATGCATGGTCCGCTGCATGCTAGCGGCATTGAGTTCATTTGTTTGCCACGGCTGCTGTTCGTGATTAGGTACGAGACCCTCATCCTCCCCCGGTTCGAGGCTTATGACTGTATCATGTGCCTGATAGAGCGGTAGCCCTTTTCATTGGCTTTCACATGACGCTGTGGCGCCGTAGTCCTATGTACCTTACCAGCCTGTTGCTGGATGCCCTTGCAGCACTTTTTCTCTCAGCACCTATTTCGCTTTAGGACATCCCACCGCCCTTCTTTTACTTCTGCCACTTTTTCCTCGACCTGAGCTACCTCCATATTGCAATAATACTAGCGCACTTGACATCCACAAAGGTGATCTATGGCTTTTTTCCGCAGCACAGGTCACCGAATCTGGTTGAGGGGAAGCATCCCCACGTCGACTAGCATGCCATCTGGCGATCGGTTCTCGCTCCTTATATTGACACTTGTGTCCAGTCTGCATGGTACCTTACTGTCGACTGGAAGCAAGTATACCGGTTACGCCTTCAAGACTTTCACCTAGCAGACACCTTGTTGTGTGTCATCTGTTATGTTTTGGACACAGACGAGCATCGCCTGGTGTGCGGATCGACAAGATGTGTCTCGTTATTGGTGCGACCGATGTTGTCCCTAATTACCCGTACGACTCCTCATCAGATACCTACTCAACTGCTCTTCTTTCCAGACGCGGGATACTTCCCGCAAGCGAAGATGAGCTCTGTGAAGTGGATTTGTGGACACGCAGCTCACTACTTGTTTGCTGATGGCGAGAAAAGTATCCTTCATTTTTGGCAGTTCCTGAATGAACGTTGTTGTTCAGTTGTCCGCAGTCCGAAATACAGACAATGTATATCTAATTTCCTTTGCATTGTCTTCCTTAATTCACCACAGTGTCAAGGTGTTCCTGTGATATCCCCGCCTCTTCCACACCTAGGACTTATATGTTGTCTGGTCTTCGGAATGTTCTTGTCGGAAAAACTATAAGTCGATAGTCTCAATGACTTTGACGTCTTGGTGTGCCCTCCCCCTCGCGACGCAGGTTTCCTGCTATTCTCGGGGGTATTAATATGGAAAATGGAAATAAACAGCTAAACTAATGATGTTCGCTGTATCTCTACTCCATGTTACTTACGCTTTTTTTGGTTCCTGGAGGGTGGGAACTGGTGGTCAGGCCTCGGGTTAAGACCCCTGCTCACTTTGTCCCCCTCTCCTTCCCTTGGGCGCCAGGAACGTCCCTATGAATTAAAAAAAAAGAATTTAAGGTGACCACTAACGACAACCAGGAAATCAGAGTTCGAGTCCTGGTCCAACAAAAATTTTCATTTGTACTAAAATAATCTATAGCTGATGCAGAAGGATAATCGCTGTCTGCAAGTTCATTCACAAATGATGTCAAGCTACCAGGTTGATATTAACGAGCATGATTGCTTTTCTTGTAACTTTGTTAGTACCGAGATCATGAACAGCAGTACATCTTTTTGAAATAGCACCCTACATTTTTTATTCGTCAATACGACGTGTTCAACAGTGCATCAAAGTGTACCAATCTTGCAAACATGAAGTTATTAGAAACATAACAGAAAACTGACTGACTGTTCTGTAGTAATATAAAGAGAGCATGCACTACGGCAACGTAACTCGTCCTCCTGCTGGATTTAGCACTAAACAAATGAAAACATGAGGATAATGTACGGTGGTAATTAAGTCAACTATCTTCAGTTGAATGTTTGTATGAGTACCATGTACACCAAAGAAGAAAACGTGGAAATTCTACATGCACTCGTGTTGTACATGGTGAATATCATTGAAGTTAAACTTTCAAACTGCTGTAGAAATAACACCACTGGTCAGAAAGACGTCAAATTGCAAAGGAATATTATCAGAGGCAAAACGTAGCAATATATGGCGCTGTAAGCATCATAATTTAATAGTGGTCGACTACAAATGACAAATGAATCATACAACAATGGGTAAGGTATCCGTTTGATATTAAGCAAACTATACTACTCAGTGTGCATGGGTGTACAGGTATGATACTGTTAGTTACGTAAGCCCATCCAACACAGCAAGGTCATATCGCATCGGATGGGTAAAATCGGTTTTTAATTGTCGTGAGGCTAAAAACCCATAAAAAGCACCAATCACGTCGGGTTTTAATCGTCCTGATGCCAAAAACCGCATAAAAAGCATCAATCAAAATCAAATCGGATTATTAATTTCCGTGCGACTGGCCCAAAACATGTTCAATATGCTGTACACCGTTTTCTGCAACAAGTTGAAATCGAGATTCGGGCAGTTTTCCGTGCACTACACGTTTGCACAACACCACTCGCCTCCTCCTGCATTGCTGTGGCTACTGCTTCCACTGACGTAGAATCAAATCGTTTCCTCCCTCTAGTAGGTTTGCACACCAAGGAACCCGTTTTTTCGAATTTCCAAATCATTTTCTCCAGACCCACGGCAGTTATCGGACCAACGCCTTTTTTCAAACCCTTCAGTGACCGGAACTTGTGCAGAGCGATGTGTGCACAGTTATCATTCTTGTAACGCAGCTTTACAAGATCCTGCATTGAGACAGTCATGGCGAACGTCGTAGACCGAAAGGAGGGAAAGCCGTGCACCCGGCGTGTTTATAACAATTTCAATGGGTCGTGCGCATGACAGGTGTTTTTGTTTATGTAATCTGACACATTCAGCGAATCTGTTGATCAATTTTAACACTATTTTTTTGCTGTCATATGTTTTCCTTGTTCTCCAATAATATTCCGTTGGAATTTATCGTCATTCTGACCAGTGGTGTTATTTCTACAGCGTTTTGAAAGTTAAACCTTAATTATAATCACCCTGAATGTAAGAAAAAATAATGGAATTATTGTTCTGATTTCGCTGGTTTAAATTGTGCTGACACAGATCTCCAACTAAAGATGGTTGACCGAATGATAGATGTTCTTTTTAACTGTATTTGTTTGCTATCAACTCCAACAAGTGAACGAGTTACGTTACACCAAGTATCTGCATAGTTAACTAGTACAGAACAATCAAAATAAATTTTATGTTAAGTTTTTAAGAACTTCATGTTAACATGAATGGTGTGTTGTGATTTACTTCCGAACAAGTCCTGAGGGGAGGAAGTTGATTGCCAAGTTAAAAATATAGAGCGTTGTTTAAAGGTAACGAACAAAACATATGTTTTTGCCGTGGGGTCTGCCTTCAGCAAAACACAATTTTGTTTTTTGTCCCAGACATGTTTCACAGCGGTTGCAGCATCATCAGTGGGTTTCTTTATTTTATAGCTTCTTAGCACATGGTGTGGTTTCCTTGCTGTATTACGTTTTTACAGTGTCTGTTCTTCTTTAAAGTTTGTCATATTTTCTTTTTCCCTGTTCTTCTTCACTGTGAAGTTCTGTGTATAGAGTTGAGTTGTCACTGTCACTGTTTACCAGCTGTAAAAACAAGATGGCCAACAAACAAAGTTAAAAGAATGGCATTAAAAGTTGATTAATGCCCCCTTAGTACCTAAGAAACATTTGCTTTGCATATTTTTCAAATTCAAATGGCTCTAAGCACTATGGGACTTAACATCTGAGGTCATCAGTCCCCAAGACTTAGAACTACTTAAACCTTACTAACCTAAGGACATCATACACATTAATGCCCGAGGCAGGAGTCGAGGATGCGACCGTAGCAGCAGCGCGGTTCCGGACTGAAGCGCATAGAACCGCTCGGCCACAGGGGCCGACGATATATTTTTATTTTGTTTCGAACAATAAGTAATTTTGGGTCCTGAAGATAAATGGAACAGCATATAAAGTGTGATTCAGCTACCCCTACCGCTGTCGTTTTAGGCAGTCCACATTGTTATGCTGACCTTCGCAAAACACGCACAATATTTCCATATTGTATCGATGGTTAAGTGCAAACAGTTAGTCCTACATAATGGGCAGAACTTTTGTGTAGGAAATTTAATGTAGTTAAATTTTGTACTTGGATACGTTCTTGCTGGAGGCCACAGTTTTCAAGTTATTGAAGAAAAACGTACAAAACTGTCCTTCAAATGCACCTTCACCCTACAATCGCCCCTCCCTACTCAGATTTTCTAGTATGTACAACTGTACAAGAATTTCCGACTACACTCACAGTTCCCGATATTCGATCTTTTTTGGTCTCTATTCAAATGGTTCAAATGGCTCTGGACACTATGGGACCTAACATCTGACGTCATCAGTCCTCTAGAACTTAGAACTACTTAAACCTAAGGAGATCACACACATCCATGCCCGAGGCAGGATTCGAACCTGCGACCGTAGCGGTCGTGCTGCTCCAGAATGAAGCGCCTAGAACCGCTCGGCTACAACGGCCGGCTGGTCTCTACTGATTGGACTATTGCGCCACCGGCGTAGTCGGTACTTCGTTAAGATTATCAGTTTACATATGCCCGTGAGAATAATGAGCAAAAGAACACTTACAAGCACATTAGTTTCGTAGTCAGAAGGCCTGAGGGATATGACGACGTAATTATTTATTTTACACTCTTAAAATTCACGAAATTGTTAAGCGAAGTTTACAATAACGTCAATTTTACAATCTGTAAGTGCTCGACTAAGCCACTGGTATAATAAGGCCAGTTGATGAAGACCAAAGAAGGTCGAATGTAGGAAATCATTCATGCAGTTACAAATATTTGTACTGTGGTAGGAGGGAGTGCCATGAACAATATAACAAATTCTGATAGGTGGCTCCTGGGTGTAGGCTGAAGGTGCGTTTGAACCTGAGCTCAGTACGTTTATCACAAATAACTCGAAAGCCGTGGCCTCCAGCGAAAACGTTCCCAAGTACAAAATTTAACTCCATTAAATAGTCTACAAAAACGTCTTACTGGTTTTTCTGATGGGCTGATAGTTTGCGAGTAGCGAGCGAGAGAATACTAAAATCTCACGTGTGACTTATAAGGCCAGGTACAGCATTGCGGGTTGCATAAAACGACAGCGGTATGGGCACACCCCCTACGTATTGTATTTCTTCTGCGAACTTAGAGAGTAGTGATTTGATAATCAGTTTGAAATAAACCGTTGGTAGACAAATTTTAACGGTGATGTACACTTCAGGAACTGTTTTTGCAAAGACTGACAGACTAATGCCCGAAGATGCGCAGCCGGTGTGCAATGCGGTGAGTGCTCTCTAAATATGTTCAGTACCGTGACTAACAGCTTAGGATAACACACCAATCATTTATTGAAGGAGGTGACCGCGATGGACAGTACGAAATTGAGAAGAACTCAGGGACTTTCGGGCAAGCAAGTACAAGCATTGTAAGTGAGAGAAGGTGATGGGAGTGAAACGACTATTGGCGTATCGGCGTGCCCTACGGACGATCACAGAGCTTCCCTTTATTGCGCAGTGAGCAGGAGCGCACGATAATGAAGCCAGGAACAAAAAATACGAGCAGAGCAGAGCAGAGCAGAGCTAACAACAGGAGGTGGCGGCCCGCTGCTATTAGAGCTGGGGGCGGCAGCAGCCTGGGGGTCGCGTGTGAGCTGTGTGTCGCTGGGCGAGAGCGCCTCTGTGGTCGTGGGTGAAGCGCTGCCCACAGCTTTCGCATTCTCTCCGCTGACATTCGCCTGCTGCAGCGCGTGTTCTCGCATAGGTCATTCGTCTCTAGCGGTCCTTTGTACCGTAACAGCAGTCTGAAAAGTCATTTCAACACTGCGCAAAGCTGCAATACTATCTGATGTACTACCAAGAGAAATGTAACTTGAGAAATGTAAGTTGACTTTTCTGTGCGCTTTGAAAAGAAAAAGAAAAGGTATTCATTAAGTTGATACTTATTTTCATATAGCACTTTGTAGCACGCCCGGGAGTACAAAAGGGTGGGGATCCTGTTAAACTGTTTTCACTTCTCACCGTGCGCCCTGTCCACGCCACGTACCTGATAATCCCGTGGCGGTCGTACTGTTCTGCTCCACACTGCTGCTGGCTTGCCTGAAATAATGTATGTAATATGCAAGCAAGTTGGGGGAGCCACTCAACGTCAAAGAACAACACTGTTCGACGTCTGGTATGAACAACTATGTTCTGAGACGCTAAAGGAAATCGCACGTTGCACTGTTTAGATTCTACTTCATAAATGTTTATCCCAATTAGCAATATTGATGATTACCTGTCCACAATATCACTTGGACGGGCGTACGCGTACCGAAAACGGCGCGGATGATTGTTGACGATGCGAAGGCCGAGTAATCGAACGAAAGTTCTTACGCTCGCCACGCATACACAGATTTCTTTTGATATCAGTCCTCCTTGACACTAGTAATGATATAACACTGTCCGTAAAGTTAATTTTTCAGTTCTCAGTTCTCACTTGCACTAGCGTGTGCGTAACCGTCGCGGCGCGGCTGATTGTTGATAATGCGGGACACTATGACCGAACGCACGTCCTCACGCTCGCAACAAGACACTGGTACTTGATTGCACTCTTTTGTGGTAACTAATTTTTTTTTCTGATTACATTAGTTCATTCTTGGAGACCGAACACGGCGCGAATGATTGATACTGTACAGTACGACACGCAACGAGACGATACACAAATACATCAGCTACACTGCTCATTTTTAAATTACTTCTTGATGCACTTTCCTCTGAATCATTTGGTTATTTTATCACTTTACTGTAATAGCACTTGTAGCAACACTTCAATTTCCATACCAACAAACCTCTCACATGCAGAGCTACACCCAACACAACATAACAGTTCCGTGTCCCGTGCTCGACTCTATAGACGCGGCCGCCCGCAAAGACATTCCACAACTAAGCCAGCGATATGACAATACGCTTACAACTTGTAACAATGAAACCTATATTTTGGCACAATGCGTTTATCATGTTAATATTACAGACTAATTTGTTAATGCTATATTCCACTGTTTCTTGAAGAAATTCAACCATCCGCTTTTTGCACAGTAAGTTCAGATACTACGGGTCGCGTCAGCATTTTCGAAATTGAGATTTTTCTAAAGGTTATAACGGAACATTTTTCACATTAAACAGTACTAAGATATGCTACATAATAAAAACAGTGCGGAAATTCATCTATCAAGCATAAATTAGGCGAATATGCTCCTGTTAAAAAGACTCTGAAAAGTGGGGAACCAGCTGCCTCACTCTAGCTTTCTCAGCACCATAAAAAATTTGCAAAAAATTTTTGCGTGCGAACACATTCGCGTTCTTTTTAACATGCAACTCACATCTCACTCCCACAACCTCCCCTAACTGTAACCCACTCACACCCACAAGTCCATCGTTGTAAGTCGCTCATATCCATCCACTACAACTTGCTGATTCTCACTCACTCATTGAGCCCAACTCCTTCTCAGTATCTCTTTGTGTCTCTCTGTCACTGTTTCGTACCTCACAGCCACAGTCTCCTTCGTTCTGTCCCACTACTACTGTCTCTCCTGTTACTGTCTCAGTATTGCTCTCTCTTACTGCTATCATCACATCCATTCTTTCCCAATGCTACTATCTCTTCTCACTATGACTATCTCTCTCTTCCTTGTTGTCAGTGTCATAGGCTCTGTCTATAATTATCACTGACTCTCATCAACTTCCAGTTTCTCCTTCCCTTTATTGCTCTCACACTGGCATTCTCTCCTTCACTCTTTTCCTAACACTGTTCAGTCACCGTCGATGTGTTTCACTGCCACAGTCCCCCCTCTCTTTCGCCCGCATCTCGTGGTCGTGCGGTAGCGTTCTCGCTTTCCACGCCCGGGTTCCCGGGTTGGATTCCCGGCGGGGTCAGGGATTTTCTCTGCCTCGTGATGGCTGGGTGTTGTGTGATGTCCTTAGGTTAGTAAGGTTTAAGTAGTTCTAAGTTCTAGGGGACTGATGACCTAAGATGTTAAGTCCTATAGTGCTCAGAGCCATTTGAACCATTTGAACCCTCTCTTTCTCCGAAATTGCCATTGACTCCTTCTCCCTTTCTATACCACAGCCCATGTCAGCTACTTTCCAATATTTATTAATTAATCGTCTGTTTCCAATGCTACTTTCTCCTTCTCTCCCAGTATAAAAAAGGACAGATATACGTGCAAGACAAAATTTTCAGAACATTTTTAAAATTTCTAAGGAAAGTAGAAAGAGGCAGCCGATAGCCCACTTTTCAGTCACATTCTTTTAAACGGGAGCATGTTCGCCTTTTTCGTGTTCTGATAGGAGGGATTTTTCCGCTAGTTCCATTCTTTTCTCTGTCGCAGTAGGGAAGGTCACTCACATGAAAAGAACTTCATGAGTCAGTAAAACAGGTAGTTTACTTACGTGAAATTCGAATAACGCAAAACTAACTTCACGCTTCATGCCGGATTTTACACACATATTTTAAGTATCCAAGTGGGTAATTTTGAACCTCTGTATCTCCAAAACGTATAAAGACAACAACAAAAGTCTTAAGGTTGTTCGAGATTGGGATCTTAGGAATACAGGGTAAGTCGTAAATGAGGAAAAATATGGTATGCAAATTGTCACACCCTGAGCTAAAGACGTAAATTCGTTTTCCGCATGTTCCTATGTCAATAAATGACAGTGCAATTGAATGGTAAAAATTTGGAAATATGAAGTGGATTTTTGAGTGTTATTGTGCGCCGACATTGGCCAAGGGGACAGATCGGCAACAGGGCGCAACACGCGAGTGTTGCAGGTAGTCTAGCCACTCACGAGAAGGCGAGGCATGCGGCGTCAAGCGACGGTCTGCGTGACACTGCGAGCAACGACAGCGCCCACATCTATCTCGTACCGGTTACGCTGGCCGGTATTATGTATCGTGGCTAGTTGGCATAGGGAAAGGAACGGGAGGAGGGGCTGCACTACTCGTACATGCATGTTTTATAATTTGGTTTTTGTGTCCCAGACTTAGTCTTAAAAAACGAGTTCATAGATGCCGCGAGAAAACAAATTACAACTACACAGGTATGTGGCAGTTAATACAAACTAATACAGTACAGCTGTACAAATCGAAACTAACGTAGAAACACATGACCAGAAGCTGCAGTGGCAGTTTATAAGTACTGTTCGAAATGACGGCCACGATATGTGTTGGCAAAGTTGAACTCTTCACGGGAAGAATTGCTGAAAACGGTCCAACATGATCGAACATGATCCAACATGACTGTATCTCTTTGCGTAAAATCACATTCTGCGTTGAAGGGTGTTGACATCAACAACCTCTCCTTCATAAATCACAGATTTCAGATGGCCTCACAAAAAGAAATCCAGTGGATTCAGGTCTGGCGATCTTGCTGGCCATGCTACAGGGCCTCCACGACCGATCCATTACGAAGAGAAGACATTGTCCAGGTGGCGTCGCACTGTGCCGCTGAAGTGAGCGGGGGCACCATCATGCATGCACCACAGGTTCACACGAGAGGCCAAACTAACGTCTTCCAACAATTCCGGTAATGTAGCATCCAGGAAACGCAGATACCGCCCTCCTGTAAGCCTTTGTGGTAGCACCTGTAGCACTATGAGATGATGATCAATAATACCACACCACATATTGACACTGTATCGTTGTTGGTACCCTCGTATCAATGTGCTGTGGGTATTTTCTTCCACCCACACTTGCCAGTTACGCGAATTCACTATACCCTCCTCGTGAAATAGGCTTCGTGATAAATGCTGGTCGTGGATCTGACGCCGTAGGATAAAGTTGCGGAAATCCAGCCTCCTCTAGTTGTCTTCCGGCAATAATGCACCTTCTGCATGTGAAAGGGATGGTAGTGGTTTCTGTGGTGTCACCGCAAGACACCCCACTGGCTAGATTGTAGGCTTCAAATCGGCCGCAGTCCGTCAGTACACATCGGATCCGCGAGTCGCTACTGTCGACGCTAGCAGACCGAGCGCCGCTTCTCGCCTGGTCTTACGAGAGAAGCTAGCGCACTGGCCTGTTCTACAGCAGACTTTAATAGGAATGGTTCACTCGTTATAGCTTCAGAGATCTCATTTGTAAAGACGCTAGTTAGCATAGCCTTTAGCTAAGTCAGTAGCTACGACCTAGCCAGGCGCCACATACAGTTTATGCATTGACAGTTGATCTACCGGGTGATCAAAAAGTCAGTATAAATTTGAATACATAATAAACCACGGAATAAAGTAGATAGAGAGGTAAAAATTGACACACATGCTTGGAATGACATAGGGTTCTATTAGAACCAAAAAAACAAAGTTCACAAAATGTCAGACAGATGGCGATGGACAGCAAAACGTCAGTGACTGTGCATGACAATCGTGTGTAAAAGGAGCTGTAATGAGAGAGAGAATCAGATGCGCCAGCAGTCGCAGCATGCTGACGTTACCCGAAAAGGCGCTTTTAGTGAAGCTGTATTACCAGAATGGGGAATATGCTAGTTCAGCGTTACGATACTATCGCCATAGGAAGGGGAATCGAACGGGTAATGGTCCGTTGACAAATACAGCTGTGGCGAGAATGATTTCGAAGTTCGAAGCCACGGGTTGTTTAGACGATAGACCCCGTAGTGGCCGACCGAGCACAAGGCGTAATACTGCTGAGGCAGCTCAGGAAGAAATGGAGACTGTAGCGGGTTCGTCTATGCACGGGGAAGTCAGCACTCGTGCACTCGCACGTCATACCGTCACTCCATACACTACTGTCTGGTTGGCATCATGAACTGTTACCTGGCGATTTAGTGAAGCGGAGGGCATTTGCGGTGTGGGCGTTTCGAAAGATGGCGGAAGATGACGATTGGTTGAGTAACGTGCTGTGGACCGACGAAGCTCATTTCACGCTCCGAGGGTCTGTCAACGCCGACAACTGCAGAATTTGGACTACCGAAAATCCTAGAACTGTCGTGGAAACTCCATTGCACGACGAGAAAGTCACGGTATAGGTTGGATTAATCACATCTACCGTTATCGGGCATTTTTCTTCGAGGAAATGCGTGATTCTGGTTTTGTGCTGCCGTGACGGGTGAGAGGTACGCCGATATGTTACAGAATCGCATCATCCCCAGCATGGCTGATAAACACCTGCTGGAACGTACGATGTTTATGCAGGATGGCGCTCCACCCCATATTGCTAGACGCGTGAAAGATCACCTGCGCGCGTCGTTTGGTGATGATCGTGTGCTCAGCCGCCACTTTCGTCATACTTGGCCTCCCAGGTCCCCAGACCTCAGTCCGTGCGTTTGTTGGCTTTGGGGTTACCTGAAGTCGCAAGTGTATCGTGATCGACCGACATCTCTAGGGATGCTGAAAGACAACATCCGACGCCAATGCCTCACTATAACTCCGGACATTCTTTACAGTGCTGTTCACGACATTATTCCTCGACTACAGCGATTGTTGAGAAATGATGGTGGACATATTGAACATTTCCTGTAAAGAACATCATCTTTGCTTTGTCTTCCTTTGTTATGCTAATTATTGCTATTCTGATCAGATGAAGCGCCATCTGTCGGTCATTTTTTGAACTTCTACTGTTATGCGAGTACTCCATAGTACGGTATATTTGGTTCTAGTAAAATCCCATGTCATTCCAAGCATGTCGGTCAATTTGTACCTCTCTATCCACACTATTCTGTGATTTATTCAGTTTTCAAATTTATACTGAATTTTTGATCACGCGGTATATGTGTGAAGCAATCAGAATTGCAAAGAAGTATTCGCAGTTCAGTCTATAACATGCACTTGTAAATATTATTGAACAAAGTCAAGATCGACGTTCGCCGCTGATACTGAATTAAAGCTGAGTATTTAATTGTGTTCCTGTTTACTAACTTTCTTATCACCTAAGATGTTCCAGATACATCCCGTCAAGTATAGTTCATTTATTCTCACGTCAACCTACGCGATCAACGCGTGCAATTAATGACCAAACCTCTTGATCAGACGGAAGACCGTTCGCTGGGTGCAAGTCTTTCGATCTGACGCCACTTCGGCGGCTTGCGCGTCGATGGGCATGAAATGATGATGACTAGGACAACACAAGAGTCAAGAGTCAAATTGCGTGACGCAGCCGGGTCACCCTTTTTTCATAAGGCCCATAGTTCCGCCTCATACACAACAGTTTCTATGATGTACTTGTATAACAGTAGATTGTGACATTTCGACAGCAGTGGCGAGAGATCTGGTGCTTATTGTTCGGTCCTCCGCAACAGTTTGTAACACTTTTTCTTCGTCATCCGCTCTGTACGTCGACGGTCGGCCACGACCACTAAATCCTGGAGGTGCTACACATGCAGTATACTCCCTCAAGCGCCTGTCTACAGAGTAAAACGTTTTTACAGATGGAAGGCGCTGGTTAGGAAACCGCTCGTGATACAGTTGCTTTGCAACGTCAGCTCTTACATCTGCAAGCCCGTAGGTGAGATGAATGTCGGCGTATTCCTCGTTTGTGAAACTTGCCGTGGTACTGTAGTAACACTGCGACGCGGCCGTTAGCAGCTGTCGACACGGCGAGTATCGGGCAGAGTGAGCAGCGCAGAGCTGTTGTAAACACGTCATGCACGCCGCTGTTTTCTTCTGCCGCCGTCATGAACGCCACGGTTTTCCTTCCGCCGTTGACCACTCTTCCCGCTTACAGGACTCCCTGACATGGGACTGTGCACTCCGTTACCGCCGGCAACGTGTAATTCACAAGTTCTGATACAATTTTACATACGTTACGATGGGATTTGTTCTTTCTTGTATCTTTCAAACTCTGGCAGATACACATCAGCTCATTGGTGTGTCATGTCGCAGGTTCGAATCCTGCCTCGGGCATGGATGTGTGTGATGTCCTTAGGTTAGTTAGGTTTAAGTAGTTCTACGTTCTAGGGGACTGATGACCTCAGATGTTAAGTTCCATAGTGCTCAGAGCCATTTGAACCATTTTTTGTCGTGTGTTGTCTCTATGGGTGAATGACATGTCGTGATCGTGAGGCTGCTCGGTATCTCGTTCAGTGGTTAACAGGTGTTTTTGTTTTACATACACAGTACACCGAGGAGAATGAAATTAACAACGGTGCGTCATGTGTTACGCACAGCAGCATGCGGTCCTCGATATACACTCCTGGAAATGGAAAAAAGAACACATTGACACCGGTGTGTCAGACCCACCATACTTGCTCCGGACACTGCGAGAGGGCTGTACAAGCAATGATCACACGCACGGCACAGCGGACACTCCAGGAACCGCGGTGTTGGCCGTCGAATGGCGCTAGCTGCGCAGCATTTGTGCACCGCCGCCGTCAGTGTCAGCCAGTTTGCCGTGGCATACGGAGCTCCATCGCAGTCTTTAACACTGGTAGCATGCCGCGACAGCGTGGACGTGAACCGTATGTGCAGTTGACGGACTTTGAGCGAGGGCGTATAGTGGGCATGCGGGAGGCCGGGTGGACGTACCGCCGAATTGCTCAACACGTGGGGCGTGAGGTCTCCACAGTACATCGATGTCGTCGCCAGTGGTCGGCGAAAGGTGCACGTGCCCGTCGACCTGGGACCGGACCGCAGCGACGCACGGATGCACGCCAAGACCGTAGGATCCTACGCAGTGCCGTAGGGGACCGCACCGCCACTTCCCAGCAAATTAGGGACACTGTTGCTCCTGGGGTATCGGCGAGGACCATTCGCAACCGTCTCCATGAAGCTGGGCTACGGTCCCGCACACCGTTAGGCCGTCTTCCGCTCACGCCCCAACATCGTGCAGCCCGCCTCCAGTGGTGTCGCGACAGGCGTGAATGGAGGGACGAATGGAGACGTGTCGTCTTCAGCGATGAGAGTCGCTTCTGCCTTGGTGCCAATGATGGTCGTATGCGTGTTTGGCGCCGTGCAGGTGAGCGCCACAATCAGGACTGCATACGACCGAGGCACACAGGGCCAACACCCGGCATCATGGTGTGGGGAGCGATCTCCTACACTGGCCGTACACCACTGGTGATCGTCGAGGGGACACTGAATAGTGCACGGTACATCCAAACCGTCATCGAACCCATCGTTCTACCATTCCTAGACCGGCAAGGGAACTTGCTGTTCCAACAGGACAATGCACGTCCGCATGTATCCCGTGCCACCCAACGTGCTCTAGAAGGTGTACGTCAACTACCCTGGCCAGCAAGATCTCCGGATCTGTCCCCCATTGAGCATGTTTGGGACTGGATGAAGTGTCGTCTCACGCGGTCTGCACGTCCAGCGCGAACGCTGGTCCAACTGAGGCGCCAGGTGGAAATGGCATGGCAAGCCGTTCCACAGGACTACATCCAGAGTCTCTACGATCGTCTCCATGGGAGAATAGCAGCCTGCATTGCTGCGAAAGGTGGATATACACTGTACTAGTGCCGACACTGTGCATGCTCTGTTGCCTGTGTTTATGTGCCTGTGGTTCTGTCAGTGTGATCATGTGATGTATCTGACCCCAGGAATGTGTCAATAAAGTTTCCCCTTCCTGGGACAATGAATTCACGGTGTTCTTATTTCAATTTCCAGGAGTGTATTTTTCCTCATTTATCACTCACCCTATACATAGTAACAATTACACTCATTTGCTGTGCATGGCCGTCATCGAATGTGCGGATCGGTTTGGGGTATTTCTCGATAACGGATAAAGATTTTTGGAAACGGAAAGATGACACTTCTTGATAAATAGCTATAGACTAGTCCGCCTGCTTAACTGAGTGGTAACGTGATTGTCTATCAAGCAACGGGTCCGGGTTCGATTTTCGGCCGGACTGGAGATTTTCTCCGCTCGTGGACTGGGTGTTCTGTTGTCCTCATCATCATTCCATCTACATCACCGGCACGCAAGTCGCCCAGTGTGGCGTTGACTGAAATAAGACTAGCACTCGGCGGCCGAACTTCCCCGGACGGGACCTCCCGGCCAATAATACGATACGCTCATTTCATTTTACCTATAATATATAACTTTAATGAGGAATTTTCAGTGGTTATTTACTATTTAAATTTTGCTTCACATCTGATTTTACGTGAGTATTTTACGTGCGTATTATACGTCTACAGGGTGGCTATAATTAAACATTCGCTACTTCAGTTAGTGTAGACGGAAAATTATTTACCGTATGAGAAGCCATCTACATACGAACGATGGTCAGACTGTGCTGCAGAATTTACGTTGTAGGTAGTGTCAGTGTCATGACTTGCTTTTAGGCTACGGTACTGGTACGGCGACAGAGAGCTGAAACACAAGCACCATTGTAAATTATAGTTGCAGAAAGTCGAAATGGATCCAAGTGAAGCGAGCGGCCTTTACTCCTAAAGCTGATTTATCAAAACAACGACAATACTGCTGGTGCTCTTCACGAGTGTCGACGGGTTAAAGCCGGCCGCTGTGGCCGAGCGGTTCTAGGCGCTACAGTCTGGAACCGCGTGACCGCAACGGTCGCAGGTTCGAATCCTGCCTCGGGCATGGATGTGTGTGATGTCCTTAGGTTAGTTAGGTTTAAGTAGTTCTAGGGGACTGATGACCTTAGAAGTTGAGTCCCATAGCGCTCAGAGCCATTTGAACCATTTTTGACGAGTTAAATGAATACGGTGAGGTCTTCTTTGCGCATCGGGTATGATACAATTGCGCCATAAACGTTTGAAGAAGTTGTCGTTTCGGTGGCTCAGAATGCTGGACGCAATGTGATCTTCAAACTGTGCACGAGCTGTATGACAACAGCTGAAAACTCCATGGTCCACGGGAAAAGATATTTAAATGATGAAACCATTTTAACCACGCTACACTCTCAGTCTTATTCCATTAATGCCCTCACATAGAAGTTACATTATTGACCGGTTTTGGTGTTAGGTCATTGTCAAATGTCTGCTGTATACAGTAGTACCAAAAGTACAGTATATAAGTAAGACATATTAGTGGATAATATTACGATTGCGTATTACAATTATTGTTCAAATAACTAACATGATATTGGTGATGTGTGTTGTGTCTCAACTAGGAAAAACGTTTTATTCCTGTTATGTGCAAGGGCGTATCTGTAACATTCGATATGTGTCTACATGGGACTGTGTCTATCCGCACATAACACTTTATAAAAGAGGTTGTCACACATATTACCAATATTCCTTAATGTTGCAGATATTGTCTTGCACATACCAGATCTGTAACAATCGACATGTGTCTCTGTGTAGCTGTGGATGCTCAACACAACACGAAAAAAAAAAAATTTTTTTTTGACCCACACATCATCAACATCATGTAAGTAATTTAAACAACAATTGTAAAACGCAAAAACAATCTGATCCACTAATATGTCTTACCTGTTTACTGTACTTTTGGTATTATACTAGAGATATCTGATAACGGCCTGAGGCACAAACGGACAGTAATTCAACTTGTAAACAATGTCGTCTAATGGAATAACTAACAGCCTACGGTGGTTAAAATGGTCCCATCGTTTACACGATACATTGTCGCTTTGGAACCGTAGATGAAGAAATTATTGATTAAAGATTTCAATAAAAGTTTCAAGGTTATTCGAGATACTAATCTTAGGAGTATATTGTAAAAATTTCAGCCGTTTGCTATGCATAGCCGCCTTGAATCCGTGGCTCGGTTTTGTACGAAAAAAATGGTAAGAAACGCTTTTAGGGTTTTCTAAGGAACCACCCATAACTTAATATCGTCTGTATCGGGAAACGCGTAAATATGTAAAGAAAATTTTCAAGTCTCCTCGGCCATGATCTTAGGAATACATAGTAGAAATTTAAGCCATTTACTGTGGATAGCCGTCTTGGAATCCACGGCTCGCTTTTGGTACGAATAAATAGTAAAGAAATCCTTGTTTGGGGATTACAGGGAACTGCCCATGAACTAATGGTGCCTTCATAAGCCCCTTAAGGTCCACTGTAGACCACTTCAAATGCAGAAAGAACCAAGCGATTTGTTCCATTTGCCTAAGCAAAAGGAAGTGAGTAATTTTCATACTTTGACCCTTTAATGTAGGATAGTGACACGAAGGCGATCCTATTGTTGGGCAGGCAAATGGCCTTAGCTCTAAGGGCTGACCAAAACACCTGACCTACCTTTCTATCACCGAATAGAATCTAAGGTAAGAGTTCCGACACAATCCCGTTTTTATGCACGGCATTTTGGAACATATTAGGCAGCATATGCTGTCGTTTATGTAGCGATTATAAAACTCAATCTTATAACCATATGACAATATAAAAATATTTTTCCAGCCTTTGCATTTTGTCCGTTTAATGTTTTGGAGCGCTACATCGGAAATGAAATTTAAATACCTTAGAGGTCGTTTTTGATTAGAAGAACTTTTAAGTGGACCATATATGGTTTTAAACAAACTGCGAGAAGTGCATGTTCCACATCTTAGTACTAAATTTCCACGTTGGGAGGAAATTAACTCAAATAAGCAAAAATTGATACCTAAGCCACTAAGTTAAAGTTCTGTACAGAACAGGCCTGAGTAAAAATATTATTTTAACCTTTAGTAAATATTTATCGCACCTACAGTAACGACAGGTCAACTCTACACAATTTCAATGGCCCAACCGACACAAGTGGGCCACTGAATTCAGTATTGATTGTACAACATTGTTCTCTGCTCGTCACTGAATATTCTCGCACTAAAAAGTATGTTCTCCTGACATTTTTTTTGCTTTTGTTTTTTGGAAGGGAGGGCGGGCAGGGCAGAGTGAGCAGGGGTCGTAACCCGAGGCCTGGCCACAGTGTCCGCCTCGCCCGTCAAGGTGTCAGAGGTGGTAAAGTGAAATATTTTGTGAGAATTGTTATTTATTTGCATATTTTTGTTTACTGATTTTAATATATTCGTAATTTGTATTTACTTTATACCACAATAAAAAGAATATACCTAGCACTGCATCGTGCTATGAGTAAACAATACAATATCTCGGCACGTTCCTACACCGAGGTGTTGCGTATATGATGCAGAAGGGTGTGTCGCTACTCTCCTTAGGCTTCATCATCCAGGTATGTCGCATGTTTTTTTTTTTTTTGGTCATCAGTCTACTGACTGGTTTGATGCGGCCCACCACGAATTCCTTTCCTGTGCTAACCTCTTCATCTCAGAGTAGCACTTGCAACCTACGTCCTCAATTATTTGCTGGACATATTCCAATCTCTGTCTTCCTCTACAGTTTTTGCCCTCTACAGCTCCCTCTAGTACCCTGGAAATCATTCCCTCATGTCTTAGCAGATGTCCTATCATCCTGTCCCTTCTCCTTGTCAGTGTTTTCCACATATTCCTTTCCTCTCCGATTCTGCGTAGAACCTCCTCATTCCTTACCTTATCAGTCCACCTAATTTTCAACATTCGTCTATAGCACCACATCTCAAATGCTTCGATTCTCTTCTGTTCCGGTTTTCCCACAGACCATGTTTCACTACCATACAATGCTATACTCCAGACGTACATCCTCAGAAATTTCTTCCTCAAATTAAGGCCGGTATTTGATATTAGTAGACTTGTCTTGGCCAGAAATGCCTTTTTTGCCATAGTGAGTCTGCTTTTGATGTCTTCCTTGCTCCGTCCGTCATTGGTTAGTTTACTGCCTAGGTAGCAGAATTACTTAAATTCATTGACTTCGTGAACATCAATCCTGATGTTAAGTTTCCCGCTGTTCTCATTTCTACTACTTCTCATTACCTTCGTCTTTCTCCGATTTATTCTCAAACCATACTGTGTACTCATTAGACTGTTCATTCCGTTCAGCAGATCATTTAATTCTTCACTTTCACTCAGGATAGCAATGTCATCAGCGAATTGTATCATTGATATCCTTTCACCTTGAATTTTAATTCCGCTCCTGAACCTTTCTTTTATTTCCATCATTGCTTCCTCGATGTACAGATTGAAGAGTAGGGGCGAAAGGCTACAGCCTTGTCTTACACCCTTCTTAATACGAGAACTTCGTTCTTGATCGTCCACTCTTATTATTCCCTCTTGGTTGTTGTACAGATTGTATATGACCCGTCTCTCCCTATAGCTTACCCCTACTTTTTTCAGAATCTCGAACAGCTTGCACCATTTTATATTGTCGAACGCTTTTTCCAGGTCTACAAATCCTATGAAAGTGTCTTGATTTTTCTTTAGCCTTGCTTCCATTATTAGCCGTAACGTCAGAATTGCCTCTCTCGTCCCTTTACTTTTCCTAAAGCCAAACTGATCGTCACCTAGCGCATTCTCGATTTTCTTTTCCATTCTTCTGTATATTATTCTTGTAAGCAGCTTTTGTAAGCAGCTTCGATGCATGAGATGTTAAGCTGATTGTGCGATAATTCTCGCACTTGTCAGTTCTTGCCGTATTCGGAATTGTGTGGATGATGCTTTTCCGAAAGTCAGATGGTATATCGCCAGACTCATATATTCTACGCACCAGCGTGAATAGTCGTTTTGTTGCCACTTCCCCCAATGATTTTAGAAATTCTGATGGAATGTTATCTATCCCTTCAGCCTTATTTGACCGTCAGTCCTCCAAAGCTCTTTTAAATTCCGATTCTAATACTGGAACCCCTATCTCTTCTAAATCGACTCCTGTTTCTTCTTCTATCACATCAGACAAATCTTCACCCTCATAGAGGCTTTCAATGTATTCTTTCCACCTATCTGCTCTCTCCTCTGCATTTAACAGTGGAATTCCCGTTACACTCTTAATGTTACCACCGTTGCTTTTAATGTCACCAAAGGTTGTTTTGACTTTCCTGTATGCTGAGTCTGTCCTTCCGACAATCATATCTTTTTCGATTTCTTCAAATTTTTCCTGCAGCCATTTCGTCTTAGCTTCCCTACACTTCCTATTTATTAGATTCATCAGAGACTTGTATTTCTGTATTCCTGATTTTCCCGGAACATGTTTGTACTTCCTCCTTTCATCAATCAACTGAAGTATTTCTTCTGTTACCCATGGTTTCTTCGCAGCTACCCCCTTTGTACCTATGTTTTCCATCCCAACTTCTGTGATGGCCCTTTTTAGAGATGTTCATTCCTCTTCAACTGTACTGCCTACTGCGCTATTCCTTACTGCTGTATCTATAGCGTTAGAGAACTTCAAACGTATCTCGTCATTCCATAGTACTTCCGTATCCCACTTCTTTGCGTATTGATTCTTCCTGACCAATGTCTTGAACTTCAGCCTACTCTTCATCACTACTATATTGTGATCTGGGTCTATATCTGCTCCTGGGTACGCCTTACAATCCAGTATCTGATATCGGAATCTCTGTCTGACCATGATGTAATCTAATTGAAATCTTCCGGTATCTCCCGGCCTTTTCCAAGTATACCTCCTCCTCTTGTGATTCTTGAACAGGGTATTCGCTATTACTAGCTGAAACTTGTTACAGAACTCAATTAGTCTTTCTCCTCTTTCATTCCTTGTCCCAAGCCCATATTCTCCTGTAACCTTTTCATCTGCTCCTTCCCCTACAACTGCATTCCAGTCGCCCATGACTATTAGATTTTCGTCCCCCTTTACATACTGCATTACCCTTTCAATATCCTCATACACTTTCTCTATCCATCTTCAGCTTGCGACGCCGGCATGTATACCTGAACTATCGTTGTCGGTGTTGGTCTGCTGTCGATTCTGATTAGAACAACACGGTCACTGAACTGTTCACAGTAACACACCCTCTGCCATACCTTCCTATTCATAACGAATCCTACACCTGTTATACCATTTTCTGCTGCTGTTGATATTACCCGATACTCATCTGACCAGAAATCCTTGTCTTCCTTCCACTTCACTTCACTGACCCCTACTACATCTAGATTGAGCCTTTGCATTTCCCTTTTCAGATTTTCTAGTTTCCCTACCACGTTCAAGCTTCTGACATTCCACGCCCCGACTCGTAGAACGCTATCCTTTCGTTGATTATTCAATCTTTTTCTCATGGTAACCTCCCCCTTGGCAGTCTCCTCCCGGAGATCCGAATGGGGGACTATTCCGGAATCTTTTGCCAATGGGGAGATCATCATGACACTTCTTCAATTACAGGCCACATGTCCTGAGGATACACGTTACGTGACTTTAATGCAGTGGTTTCCATTGCCTTCTGCATCCTCATGTCGTTGATCATTGCTGATTCTTCCTACTTTAGGGGGAATTTCCCACCCCTAGGACAAGAGAGTGCCCTGAACCTCTATCCGCTCCTCCGCCCTCTTTGACAAGGCCGTTGGCAGAATGAGGCTGACTTCTTATGCCGGAAGTCTTCGGCCGCCAATGCTGATTATTTATCAGAATTTGGGCAGTGGCGGGGATCGAACCCGGGGCCGAAGGCGTTTTGATTGTGAATCAAAGACGCTACCCCTAGACCACGGGTATGTTATTCCACCGATAATCGGACTTAGTCTTGTCAGCTCAGTTATTGGGTGTTTTCTTCTATCTGTTGATGATCCAGTTGCATGGAGGGTCGCGTAGGGCACTCCCTAAGTAATTAGAAAAATACTGTCTGTCCGTATTTTGGGTTCCGTACGATCTTTCAATGATGTTCTTGTAGGTAGTTCCAAAAGTCTAATACATCTTTAGGTCCATCGTGAAATAAGTAGTGTGCCGTATGCCCACGGATCCACGTGACTGCGTTGGTTTTGGTGCGCGGGAAATACTGTTTATCCGGAAATAGTAGAAACTGAGGTGTACCACTCGTGGAAAATACGGCAAAATTTGTCGCATCAAGCGCACTACGTCTTCCGCCACGCCACATGTGAGACGGTGTTCGTACGTGTCTGGCATTCCGCATTCTACACATAGAGGCGATTTCGCCATATTTATCTTGTGGAGGCGTGATCTGGTGATCTGTTTACTGTTGACTGTGATGTACCATGTGGATCGGACGTCTGTATCCACTGTAAATGCGTGTATCGTACGCCACACCAACTCCCAATTAACTGAGAGCTTTTGGTCTCCACGATGTTTGGTGGGCGCCTCTGCTGTAGGACATATATATCCCGCACCGACGCCTGTTTCGTCGGTGGTACTGCGATACGAACATAGCTGTGTTCAATGTAAAAGTTCCTGAAGTAGTAGAAGGGTGGGGATATGTCTTCCGTCGTCAGTGGGTGCATAAGGGAGGACGGAGCTAAAGACTCCACCAGCAAACCTGTCAAACTTTCCTGGTGGTGGCGCCACAGCTTGATGTGTGAGCTGACATACAGGGCCACAGCTCTGGCGTGGACATGGAGTAGACCAAGACCACCCCTTTCTGGGGGAAGGGTCAGCGACTCATAACTGACTTTGAAGAGCATGCCTGTAAGGACGTGGGCTCCGAATGCCGCTAATAGACGTCGAGCCATCAGTAACGGTATTGGAAGGACACGCGCTATGTGTGGAAGGCGCGATGCGAGGTAAACATTGACAAAGTGTGTCCTTTGAAGAAAGTCAAGGATCCGCAGACGAAGGTTGAAGATCTGGACCCGAATTTGTTGTAATAAGCGGCAGTAGTTAAGGGCTGCAGTACGCCGTATGTCGTCGTGAAACTGTATGCACATGGTTTTTTTTTTTTTAGGCTAGGCAGTAGTGCGAGGGGTCCTGATGAACACTCACCAGTCGACGTGCAGGAAGGGAAATCAGGACGCGCTCAGTGAAAGACAATTCAGCTATCAAGATATTAGCAGTAAATTTTCAGAGTGTTCGGAATAAAGTTTCTGGATTTACTACCCTCCAGGAAGCGCGTGGCGCGCAAATTATTCTCGGAACTGAGACCTGGCTGAACCCTGAGATAGGAGGTTCTGAAATATTTAGTGAGGGTTGGAACGTGTATCGGAAAGACAGATGAGACACCGTAGGAGGTGGTGTCTTCATTGCAGTTGGCAAAGATTTTGTGTCTACTGAGGTCGAAGTAGAGTGTGATTGTGAAGTTATCTGGACACGTTTAACAGGGCTAGGGGAAATAAAGTTAATTGATGGGTGTTATTACCGGCCACTAGGTTCCACCGTGACAGTTCTAGAATCATTCAAAGGGAGTCTACATTCTGTATCGCAGAGGTACCCGGATCATGCTATATTAGCAGGAGGCGACTTCAACCTACCTAGTATAGACTGGGATGTCTATGGATTCATTACAGGTGGTACAGACAAGCCGTTGTGTGAATTACTTTTGAACACATTATCCGAAAACTGTTTTGAGCAGCTAAATCGACAGCCGACGCGTAATGGAAATATTTTAGATCCGGTAGCCACGAACAGACCAGACCTCATCGACGGTGTCAGTGTTGAGACAGGGATTAGTGATCACGATGTTGCCATTACGACTATGGTTACGAAAGTTAAAAAGTCGGTCAAGAAGGCTAGGAGAATATTCTTACTAGAAAAAGCAGATCAGCAGTTGTTAGCACCCCACTTAGTAAATGAATCGACTTCATTTACTTCCGGTACGATGGACGTTGAAGAATTATGGACAAATTTTAAACACGTTGTAAATCACGCATTGGACATGTATGTGCCGAAAAAGTGGGTTACGGACGGAAAAGACCCACCGTGGTTTAACAGCTCAATTCGGAGAATGCTCAGGAAGCAAAGGCAGTTGCACTCGCGGTACAAGAAAGATCGGAAGAATGATGACAGGCAAAAGTTAGTAGAGATTCGTGCTGCTGTAAAAAGAGCGATACGCGAAGCATTCAACCACTACCACCGTCGTACCTTATCAAAAGATCTTGTTGAAACCCCAAGGAAATTCTGGTCTTACGTAAAATCGGTAAGCGGGTCGAAGGCTTCATCCAATCACTCACTGATCAGTCTGGGCCGGCCGCGGTGGTCTAGCGGTTCTAGGCGTGCAGTCTGGAACCGCGCGACTGCTACGGTCGCAGGTTCGAATCCTGCCTCGGGCATGGATGTGTGTGATGTCCTTAGGTTAGTTCGGTTTAAGTAGTTCTAAGTTCTAGGGGACTGATGACCACAGTAGTTAAGTCCCATAGTGCTCAGAGCCATTTTTGATCAGTCTGGCCCGGCAACGGAAGACAGCAAAACGAAAGCTGAAATTTTAAATTTAGCATTTGAGAAATCTTTCACGCAGGAGGATTGTACAAACATACCGCCGTTTGAGTCTCGTACAGATTCCCGTATGGAGGACATAGTGATAGATATACCTGGGATTGTGAAGCAGCTGAATGGGTTGATAATAAATAAATCGCCAGGTCCTAATGGGATTCCAATTCGGTTTTACAGAGAGTACTCTACTGCATTGGCTCCTTACTTAGCTTGCATCCATCGCGAATCTCTTGCCCAACGTAAAGTCCCGAGCGATTGGAAAAAAGCGCAGGTGACGCCTGTATATAAGAAGGGTAGAAGGACGGATCCTCAAAATTACAGACCAATATCCTTAACATCGGTTTGTTGGAGGATTCTCGAACATATTCTCAGTTCGAATATAATGAATTTCCTTGAGACAGAGAAGTTGCTGTCCATGCATCAGCACGGCTTTAGAAAGCATCGCTCCTGCGAAAAGCAACTCGCCCTTTTTTCACATGAAAGGGTATCAGATGGATGCCATATTCCTTGACTTCCGGAAAGCGTTGGACTCGGTGCCCCACTGCACACTCCTAATTAAGGCACGAGCATATGGGATTGGTTCCCAAGTATGTGAGTGGCTCCAAGACTTCTTAAGTAATAGAACCCAGTACGTTGTCCTCGATGGTGAGTGTTCATCGGAGGTGAGGGTATCATCTGGAGTGCCCCAGGGAAGTGTGGTAGGTCCGCTGTTGTTTTCTATCTACATAAATGATCTTTTGGACAGCGTGGATAGCAATGTGCGGCTGTTTGCTGGTGATGCTGTGGTGTACGGGAAGGTGTCGTAGTTGAGTGACTGTAGGAGGATACAAGGTGACTTGGACAGGATTTGTGATTGGTATAAAGAATGGGAGCTAACTCTAAACATAGATAAATGTAAATTAATGCAGATGAATAGGAAAAAGAATCCCGTAATATTTGAATACTCCATTAGTAGTGTAGCGCTTGACACAATCACGTCGATTAAATATATGGGTGTAACATTGCAGAGTGATATGAAGTGGGACAAGCATGTAATGGCAGTTGTGGGGAAGGCGGATAGTCGTCTTCGGTTCATTGGTAGAATTTTGGGAAGATGCGGTTCATCTGTAAAGGAGACCGCTTATAAAACACTAATACGACCTATTCTTGAGTACTGATCGAGCGTTTGGGATCCCTATCATGTCGGATTGAGGGAGGACATATAAGCAATTCAGAGGCGGGCTGCTAGATTTGTTACTGGTGGGTTTGATCATCACGCGAGTGTTACGGAAATGCTTCAGGAACTCGGGTGGGAGTCTCTAGAGGAAAGGAGGCGTTCTTTTCGTGAATCGCTACTGAGGAAATTTTTGAGAACCAGCATTTGAGGCTGACTGCAGTACAATTTTACTGCCGACAACTTTCATTTCGCGAAAAGACCACAAAGATAAGATAAGAGAGATTAGGGCTCGTACAAAGGCATATAGGCAGTCATTTTTCTCGCGTTCTGTTTGGGAGTGGAACAGGGAGAGAAGATGCTAGTTGTGGTACGAGGTACCCTCCGCCAAGCACCGTATGGTGGATTGCGGAGTATGTTTGTAGATGTAGATATTCCGGGACATTTGATAGTGCCACGAAACTGTAGGGGGTCGACACACGCTGTGGTCAAACCGTCTCACCGAGCGAGGTGGCGCAGTGGTTAGACACTGGACTCGCATTCGGGAGGACGACGGTTCAATCCCGTGTCCGGCCATCCTGATTTAGGTTTTCCGTGATTTCCTTAAATCACTCCAGGCAAATGCCGGGATGGTTCCTCTGAAAGGGCACGGCCGACTTCCTTCGCCATCCTTCCCTAATCTGATGAGACCGATGACCACGCTGTCTGGTCTCCTTCCCCAAAACAACCAACCAACCAAACCGTCTCCTACGGCCATGGCGACCGACTTGGTGACGTTAAGACAGCTGCCAGAAGCCACACCGCACGTGGTAATCCATTTTAGTGCGCTGATTACATCGTCGCGATTGAGGAACACGAGAACCAGGTCCTCTACATATGCTGTACAGTAAAATGTGACGTCACGTGAGACGGGTGAGGCGTTGTTGGAGGCCACAGAGAAGCGGTTCCAGTGCTAGAGCATAGAGTAACGTCGACAAGGGGAAGCCTTGACGGATCGGAAAATCGGGACTGCGAGAGACGCCCGTTAACAAGCACTTTGGAAGTCGCCCCTCGGAGGAGGCGCATCGCGACGTCTATGAATTGCTGTGGGTACTGCATGTGTTGGAGAACGGACGTTAGATACGCGTGATCTGCCAGCGCTCCCGGGATGCGGCGTGCCCTGGCTAGTATGTCACGGTTTCGACAAAGTGCTGTGTGGATGTTGTTGGTACCCCCTAGGGAAGTCTGATCTGGTGAGATGACGTAAGATAGGGTCGGTCGTAGACGGTTTGCTGATAGCCTCGTGAATATCTTCATGTCGCAGTTGACGAGTGTTAGCCGGCGGTAATCTTGTATTTGAGCCCCACCTTTAGGCTTGTGAACCGGTATAATTATTCCTTCTACAAAGATCGTGGGGAGCGGCGCGGCGGGGGACGTAAGCTCCCGACAGATGTCTGTCGACTTGGGAGCCACTAAATACTGGAAAGTTCTATAAAACTCCACAGGGAGCCCGTCGGGGCCAGGAGACTTATTCACCGCTGCCTTACCTATTGCGTCGATAATGTCTTTCAATAATTCCGTTTGTAAATCCTGTGGGGCAGTGCCATGAATCAATTGTGAGACTCCTGTCACCATCATCCGGGCGGAATATTGAGCAGAATAAAGTCGTGCGTAATGGTCGAAGAAGGCTGCACCAAAATCGCGTTGTGTGGTGCGGTGACGCCCGTCCTCAGTGGCGATTTCATGTATCAGCGCCTGTCTTCGCAGTGTACGTTCTCGAATGACGTGGTACATGGTGGGTCGTTCCGTTGCGTGTCTGTCTTGTGTTCGTGCTCGGACGATCGTCCCTTTGAGGTGTCGGCGCATATGGGCTACGATCTGTGCCTTCGCACGCTGCACTGTCATCTGTCGTTCCGGTGTAGGTGGCAAGGAGGCGCATTCGCGAAGGACGGAGAAATAAAAGTCGAGGGTCTGCCGCCTCCAAGCAGCAGTCTCACGACCATACGCAATAAAAGTTCTCCGTAGGGCCGGCTTGGCGCAGTTTAATCACCAACTAATCGACGTTGGATACGTCGGGAGGCGGCGGACGCAAAAAACTCCACGTGTCTTCGATGGCTCGTCGACAATCCGGAGAAGCGAGATGAGCAAGGTTTAATTTCCAGGAATGTCGGCTGCGCCACACCCGTTGGCGACGAAGGCTGGCGGCACATATATAGGCCTCGTGATCAGAAAAGGGTACTGGCCACACCTCCGCGTCACTCACCGTTGCCGCGAGAGAACGGGAGATTTCCTCGGACATATTCCCATGTATCTACCAGCTGGAAATCGCTGATGAGTGTCCCAAGTTCGGGGCACGGTAAATGGCCTGGCAGCTGATCTTTAGGTGCTTGGGTGCTATTTAAATCGCCCCCTGATATGAAATCTTCGTGCCTGCCCTGGAAAAGCGGTGCTACTCCTTTTGCGAAGAAGAGCGATCGGTCGCGACGGCGATTCGTTCCGGAAGGTGCGTACACATTGATAAACTGGACGCCTAGCACCGTTACAGCCATTCCTGTAGCGTCGGGGAGATATCGGACTTCGTCCGCCTCGAGGCCCTCTCTGAGGAGAATTGTGACTCCACTGTTAGTTGGTGAGGCGTGGGACACATGAGCCGTATAACCATACATACCCGGGAAATCGGCGACGAAGACTTCTTGGAGAAAGACGATGTCAACGTCTGCTGCATTGAGCATGTCTTGGAGCAGCGACAACTTCGTACGTGTCCGAATGGTGTCAATGTTGATGGTCGTTAAGCGATAGGTCTGTAGATCGTCTCCTGCGGTGGGGGCCGCCGTCAGCGTCGCCGTAAAAGGTGGGGCCTGTAATCTGCAGGCCGCGTCCGCGCCGTCATCTGTTGTTACTCGGGAGGGGCCGAGGTGTGGGAGGAGAGACCCCTCTCCTCATCCACCACAGTGGGCGTAGAATCGTCTTCAGTGTTATCCGCCCAAGGTCCTTAAGTTAAAGGTGGCTGCGTTAGAACACTTGTGGGCTGAGTGACTAAGGGTGAATTCGCAGTTGTTTCTGGTTGTGTACCAACGGCGTGCGCTGTGCTTGCGATCTGTTTTCCCGAGAAAGCGGAATCGGGTTTGTCGAAATCAGGCAAAGTGACAGGTGAGAGCGATCCTGTGTCATCCATTTCCCTCGTCTCGTCGGCCGTCCGGTCGTCAACTGGAGAAGACGCACGCTGGAGGCAATCGTGTGAGGGTGTGCGACGACGCTTTTTATGGTTTCTCGGTGACCTTTGTTTACGGACGTGGGTTTCTATGTCAGAAAGAGTTTGTGGTTCCCGTGTCGCATCTCCCTCAGGGAGAAAAGCAGAGGTCGGTAGAACCGTAGCGTCGAGTTCCATTCTCTCCTCCGAATGTTCATGTGGAGTCGATGGGCGGCTTTCTTCAATCTCTGCAGACACCGTAATGTTGTTGGTCAATCCAGGACTGGCGACAGGTGTGCATTCTAACGCTTCTTGTCTTCCAGGTGGATTTTCGTCTGTCTTGACGGTCGATCGTGTCACTCTTGCGTAATTGAGGGGGAGGAGAGCCGTGAGCGTAGGAGGTGTTGTCGTGTCATCTAATGGAACTTGTGTAGTCCGACGTTGAATACACGCCGAGCGTACATGACCCACCTGGCCGCAACCAGAACAAGTACGGGGTTGTCCATCGTACATTACGATTGCTCGACAGCCACCTATGACTAAGTAAGATGGCACATGTTTCTTTAATAATTCAATTTTGACTTGTCAGACGCCATTGAAGACCTGGTATGTCTCGAAGGTGTTCCATTTTTCGGCCACGTGGCTAATTACCGTCCCATAAGGGCGGAATGCTGAGGTAACTACGTCCGGTGCACCTCGAACGGGAGTTCGAAGACTCTTACTGTGCGTGATCCTTGTCCAGCATGGTTAACGGTAACCTCCCCGACGTGACCATCGGAGTGTTTGAACTTGAGAGTGTTCGCACATCTGTTCACAACTCCGTGACGTAGCTCGTCATCGACCATCTTGACGTAAAAGACGCTACTTGTGATGGATAGGTGGATACCGATGATGTGCTGTGTTGGTATTTGAACTTCGTCACGGATGAATCGTTCGATTTCAAAGGCTCGTGGTCGTGCGTAGTCGGGCTGGAAGCTGATCTTGATGGGAGCTTTTCTGTATGAATGGGCCATAGCGGCTCAATGTCAACGGACGCGAGTACTAGGTGCGGCGAGGAAGTAAAAAAACTACGCGCGCTCGCGACTCTGTGGAAGGGACGTAAACAAGACGTCCTCGCCGCTCAACGGCCGAAAGCAGACTATCACTTCATTACTTCTGGAAACAGAATAATTCTCACTCGCTTTCCAAGTTGTTATTTCAAAAACTATGACTTTTTTTCTACCGCTTCCTTAACATTTTTTGTCCCATATACAGGGTGAAGCGAAATTCGCGTTGCGTAGCCTCACATGCCAGCGGTAAAAAAATGTCCCTCACAAAATTTCATCCGGCAAGTACATCCAGAAGATAAGGGACGCTAAAGAGTGGCCATCTGGCAAACACTGTAACCACATGTATGGCAACTACCTCTGTTAGCACCTATTAGTCGTGGGGTAGAGTTGCTGCATTGGATATAGTTTTGAGTAGGCATGCAAGAGGTCGAGGGTTCGATCGTGGGTTGGGACGTACTTGTTTTATTAGTTACTTTCATTCTGACATTTGATACTGTAATTACACCGTTTCTTAGGTAACATGTATCCTAAATTTGCCCTGAACATAGCAACAAAACTACAAAAACAATGTCAGTTACGAGATGCCAAAGACGATAGCACAGTACAATAACACAACATCTACTTGTCATTTATATTATATGTAAGATGAACTCTCAGATGTCAAATATTAGCAACCACTGACAATAATAATGTCCATATTGAAGACCGCATGACCAACACAACAGAATACATTGTCCTCAGCAAAACACATACTCAAAGCGACCTCCAAACATTGCGCAACCCGCCAGAACATGTAGCTCTAAACCCTTCGCAGCAAAGCTGCGTCCACAGTAGCAAGAGCACCATGAGCACGCGCTACCAATTCTTCCAGATTCGTCGGCAGAGAAGAGTACACGTGCTCCTTCAAGTGTCCCTATAAGAAGAAATACAGGGGATTTGGCCGTATAACAAGGACAAAAGTGCCACGAAAGTATCTAAAATTGAATTTGCTTGTTCAGCTGGATTTGCAAACGTTTTTGTAAACAGCAGAATTTAAAGAAGACGAAAATAATATTTGAGGCCATTCCACCCCCCCCCATCCCCCCACCCCCTCCCCGGAAGCGAATTTCGCCAGTTTGCTACGTTACACCATAAAAAATTGCTATCATTTGCTATACCCCTTTCAATAATTAATGTTCAAAATATTCAAATGGGTGTGAAATCTTATGGGACTTAATTGCTAAGGTCATCAGTCCCTAAGCTTAAGCACTACTTAACCTAAATTATCCTATGGACAAACACACACACCCATGCCCGAGGGAGGACCCGAACCTCCACCGGGACCAGCCGCACAGTCCATGACTGCAGCGCCTTAAACCGCTCGGCTTATCCCGCGTGGCAATACGTAATAGAATTATTATGTCGTGCATAGAAGTACACTCATCATATTTTAAAATATCACGTAAGAAAATATCTAAAAATTACGTTTAGTAAATTGGTAATGAACATCATTCCATGTATTCTAAGTCAATGCAGATAAATTAAAAAGAGTGTTTAATGTTCGAATACGGTATTGATGAGCTGCCTGATACACTCACATCTATTAAATATGTAACGTTGCAAAGTATTATGAAATGGAACGAGTATGTAAGAATGGTTGTAGGGAACGCCAATGGTCTACTTCACCTTACTGGGAGAATACTGGGACTGGGTAGCTGCCCGAGTTTCTGGGATCCCAACCAGGTCGGATTAAAAGAAGAGCTTGAAGCAATTCAGAGTCAGGCTGCTAGATTTGTTACCGGCAGATGCGATCAAAGCGCGAGAATCGCGGAAACTCTCTGTGAACTCAAATGAGAATCCCTAGAGGGATGAAGAGATTGTTTTCGCGAAATACAATTTAGAATGTTTAGAGAATCGGTTCTTGTAGCAGAGTGCGGAACGGTTCTACTCCAGCCAGCGCGCGTCTCACGTAATGGCCGCGAAGACAAGATAAGACAAACGAGAGATCGGATGGAAGCATTTGGACAGCCGCTTTCCCCTCGGTCCATTTGCGAGCGGAACACGGAAGCGAACGTCTAGCTGTAGTACCACGTATCCTAAGCGATGCCCCTTCCAGTGGCTTGCGGAGTATGTATACTGATGTAAATGTACTGATATTTGGCAGTATCTCTGGAAACTCTTATAAATTCGGTACTGTGAGGATACGATTGCTTCTGAGGACGTTTGCTTTGTACGTACAGTAGGTTTGTTAGCGAATTGTTTTCGTGGTAATTGCTTTCCGGCACCTATTTTAACACATTATTTTGTGCCTCTCGAAATTTGAATTCCATTTCTCTTTTATGCACCTCCTTCATGAATGCACTGATATTTCTTGACATGTTCCAAGTCAGTTATCAGTCTAATAATGAACTGTACGTTACGAGTAATCCAACAACCTTAAGTTGGTACGCATCTGGCGCGGTGTGTGCGCGAGGTTTATCGAGCGTCTGTTGTGTGTGGGCAGTGGAATATGTGCTGCTCCCAGGCACTTGGCAGTTAGCTGGTCCTAACAATACTGGCCCTTGATGGTAATCCTTTCCACCAGAGTTGGCTGCGACAGCCATTCGCATCTGCAATAACACGTAGGAATTTTATCCACATATACGTTATTATTCGCAATACTTCTCGCATAACCATTGCGTTGGACACAAGAAGCAAAGAACGACATGCTTGGAATTATAAATAGTGTTCTGTTCATTCATAAACAAAAAGGTAACCTAAATTTTAGCTGTAATGAAAAGCAGATTATTTCAGAGTTTTATATACGCACAGCTTTCTCAACACAAATCGATTGGATGATGTGCTCTGGATATTACGGATATGGTAATCTGCGGAAGAGGAATTTACGAATGCGCTTTTCATAATATTTCTTGTGGGTTTGTAAAGCGTCAGATAAGCTCTACGGTTGCTCATTCCATTTGCGGGTCACTATTATATCTCAAACAGAATTAGTTAAGAAAAATTTTCTGTTTAAAAGCTGCTGTTGCTGCAACTCAAAATTATACACGGCGTCCCAGGACGAATGGTGAATATTCAGGGATATGACGGGACACAAAAGTGTCTACTGAACATGGGATCTAAAATGTATACTCTAAGATCTATGAGCACTCGTTCAGTAGATGAGATGTATTTCACATTAGCGGAAATGAACAACACTTAATAGCTCTTCAGATACGCACCTTGCAGCCCATATTTATTGGACTTTTTCTCTTGGTTTTGTCCATGCTATCAGCTCTCAAAATGTGGAAAACAAAGAGCTTGCAGAAGAAGATATTTATTTCACAGTATCTAAGGCGAAGAAGCGCTCTCAGCTCTTAAGGTATGCATTTTACAGCCTGTGTTTACTAGAATCTTTCGCTTCGAATGATCGTTCCTGCCATGTTTCTGAATGCTGACAATCCCTCCTGGGACACCCAGTATGTGCGACTTACGAACCTGTTTCTCCTTGACTCGCCAATTCATGTTAACTAACAGACATCTCTTTCCAAACATGTAATTATGAAAGCACATTTATTAGCACAGAAGCGTCACTTTGAATCGATGGTGGTTGCTATTTCTACTAGTACGTATATGAGCTACTTACTTACTATTTGTACTGAATTTTTATTTGCACTTCACACATGTAATCATGATTAGGAAAAAGGTCTCATATTGGGGTAGTAGGAGGCACTGGTACTATAGTAGATCGAGGAACACACACTGTTAAATACACAATATACATAAATGATCGCCGAATTAACGAAGCTTCTGAACTATCGTACCGGTTTTAAATCTTTTCTTAAGGCTAAGAGAGCTTCCTCCAACAGCTCCCAGTGTTCGCGCCAAGATGCCGTGGAAATCAAAATATCGTCCACTTAGATAGGTTTGCTCATTCAAAAAAATGGTTCAAATGGCTCTGAGCACTATGGGACTTAACATGTGTGGTCATCAGTCCCCTAGAACTTAGAACTACTTAAACCTAACTAACCTAAGGACATCACACACATCCATGCCGGAGGCAGGATGCGAACCTGCGACCGTAGCAGTCCCGTGGTTCCGGACTGAGCGCCTAGAACCGCTCGGCCACAGCAGCCGGCGCAGTCACTTATGGTTTTGATCTGATAGCCTCATGTGGCCTCAACTTAACTAAATATTCAAACTCCACCCCCTTATCATGCTTACCTGAGAAAATATCCTCACACCGATTCAAAAATAATACAAATCGTCCCCTTCCGCGTTCTAAATCTCTTCAACCGCTTCAGTAGTTCCTTTTATTCGGTCGTATATAGAATTACAATTATTGTCCCAACATTCACTAATTACTCTATGAGTAATACGTTGGTCTCCAGGTAATAGTTTTTTGAAATTTTTTTCCTCCTCTTACCCTCCAGTTCAAATTCAAGGCATTCCTCAACACAATTTAAAGAAGTTTTGTATCTACACAGGAAATCCGTATCCAGTACGACATCTTTAACTAAACCATTCAGTATAAAACATCTCATACTGCAACAGTAATCACTACAGCTAAAACCTATCTGTATTTCATGTTTTATGGATTTAATTGGTCCACCAATTGCAGTCTTAATCTTAACACTGCTGAACGGAAAAATTACAAATTTCTTATTCTTATCTCTATTTATAAATTGCTCTGATACGGCCGACACTTTACTTCCGTAATCTAAAAGTGCTCTTTTTTTCATCACCCACCTCGATTTCTAATATAGGTTGTACGTTGATGAATTCTTCCTTCTATAAAAATTGCTCCTTCGAGAGATCATTTTCAGCATCCCTTTCATTTTCTTCCATGTTTATCGTGCACACTACTATTTCAGAACAACATTAATTGTCATTATGCATTCCGAGATTTTTCTGATTTACCTCCGACTCATCTATACAATTTAAATCACTCTCGAAATCCTTCATTTCATCAATCTCGTAAGCGTCAAATATAATTCTCCCTTCCTCTGAAGTAACGATATCAGTAGCTGCAACATTATCACAATTAATCACACAAAACTTCGTTTCTCTTAAACAGGTTCTAGCTGAATACTGCCACGTCACTACAAACTTTTTCACAATTAGCTCTGTTAACATCCGCCGATAACTCATAATATTCGGTACTTAAAACATCCATTTCATCCGTCAATAGCTCCGACAACCTCCGCCAATACACCATGTAAATTCCTCCTACCACAGCGTTCCACATTAGAATTCGCAGTACACATTAATTCCGCCAAACACAAATCTAACCATTTCTCCTTTACATTTTTTTCCCTATCAGATTCCTCAGATACCTTGGAGTCTAATTAACCACATAACACTTTACTTTCACATTCACCCTTCCACACCCATTCAAAATTCATGGTTTCTGGTTCACTTCCATCAACAGAAATAAAAGCTCAAATTCCTTCCTCCGACATATCAAAATCAGTAGCTTAATCTTCGCAACTTCAGCATATAAAGAATCACCTCTACTTCCCTTTAACAATAAATCACACAATTCACCGTTAGGTAATAAGTAGTCTCCAGCTGACGAGACTACAGCTTCACCGTCTTCATAGATAGCTTCATCTGCTTTCTTGCGATACAAAAATCATCTACATCACTTTCGCCTATACTGATACAATTGTTCTCTTTAGAATTCGTCATGCATTCCACCTCCAACAAATTCAGATCCGCCTCAGCCTCTCTTCTGTTCACAGAATCTTTCAACAAACGTACATTCGTTCCATGATCCTGTTCCCTTTCAGAAAATAAATTTTCACCCCCCAAATGTTCATTATCAAATTTTGCAGCCTCTCTTGCGCCCTCGTTACGGCTACAGTACTTAAAATTATTCCCCATTTTATTCTTACTTGATATAATCTCTATCTCCAATGTTTTGGCTTCTTTGCTGAATTTTCGACACCCACGAGTCCTTCTCAACGCCGGTTTATTTCGCCATCTCCGGACCAATGCGGCGATTTATAATTTCCCGACCACGTAGCCTGGCGCTGAATTCCGTGAGCCTCCTGTCCCTCAAATCTTCGTTCCCGATTTTGGTTTTCGTTATGAATGTTCTCGTTTCCATTTCTCCTTTGCAAATTATTGTTACAATGATACCTGTTTCGCTAATTATTATAATTCCCGTTTTTGTGCCCATTTCCCTGTCTACTGTTCCACCTCTGTGACTTGAATTTCAAAGCCTGTTTAAGTTCCTCAGTAAAATCTAAAAACTCATCAATTGAATTTGTTGGACGGCGGACAAGGTCCCATAGCAAAAATTCGGGTAGTCGTCTATTGAGCGTCGTAATCTCCGTGAACAGTTCCAAAGGGCGATTTATATGTGTCAACTTAGGTGGATCACGCACACAAGAATCTCACATCGATCCACTCTGTCTCTGTAACTCGGTCCGTTTGGGAACTTATTCTGAAGTCGCGTTTGCTTCGCTCCACTCCAGAATTTGTTCAATAAACAATTCTCAAACACTTCATAGGTAGTAAATGAAGCACTCAACAAATTGCCTACGATTGTGCGTTGCCCTAAAGATGCCTTTTAGCTAACTTAATCTTTGCCTCTCCCGACATTCCTCAGACAATACCGACATAGCAAGAAAATCAAGTGGATGATAATTTCCATCGTTTGTGTAAGACTTCGTCGTTCCTGAACTAAACCATGGAACACCTATCACAGTAGTAGGCTGTTCGCTGCTAAATAATCTACTTCTATCCTCATGACCTTAAACTGCTGTTCATGCTGCAAAGCTTCTGTGTTTAATCTTGATTAAAATGTTCTCTACTTTAAACACCTCCTTTTAACGTTCAGTTTGCCTGACAGATTGTTAACAGACTTGTTGGTCACGTCGTCAAGCGCATTTTGCGGCTGCACACAAACTTTCACCGCCACCCAGTTCAACTTGTCCCCGAAATCTTTCTACACCGTGTAGAACCAAGCCAACCTTCTCAGAAATTTTGCTTACATCTTCTCTTATAAGAGGGTTGAATGAAAAGTAATGCCTCCACCTTCGTTAACTGGGTTTGGATGGGAATATTCTAATAAATCAAACACAGAAATAATTCTTAGCATGTGATTTTTATTTAACAATATTCACTTTTCCACATAATCACCAGCCAGTTGGATACATTTCTGTCAACGAAGAGCAAGTTTTGTGAAGCCGTCAAGGAAGAAGTCAACATTCTGTTTCTCCAATCACAGTCTCACAGTTCTCTCAACGTCTTCATCAGAAGCATAATGATGTCCCCGCAGATCGTCTTTTATTATCGGGAGCAGATGGAAGTCAGACGGTGCTAAATGTGGATGCCGTATGGTGGTGAGATTCAGTCTCTGAAGTTCTGCTGTGGTGGGACGTGAAGTGTGTGGCCAAGCAAAGCAATAATGTGACCCACACGTTCTTGTGAAATGCCAATTGTGCTTGCAGTTTCTCTTTGAATGATACGACGATCGTTCTGAATAAATCTGTCAGCATTTTCCTTGTGAAACTGGGTGGTTGCTGTCACAGGAAGTCCAACTCTTTGTTTGCCATACAGGTCAAATATTCCCGCCTCAACATCTTTACACTTACTCACCCAACGACGCACAGTACTCACATCAACACAGTCACCATAAACTGCTTTCATTCTCTGATGATTCTCCTTTCTTCAGTCCGGAACCGCGCGACTGCTACGGTTTCAGGTTTGAATCCTGCCTCGGGCATGGATGTGTGTGATGTCCTTAGGTTAGTTAGGTTAAAGTAGTTCTAAGTTTTAGGGGACTGATGACCTCAGATGTTAAGTCCCGTAGTGCTCAGAGCCATTTGAACCATTTTTTGAATCTCCTTTGGGGTGACATTTTCTGCTGTAAAGAAGTCAATGATTGCACGTTGCTTAAATCGCATTGACCGACCGTCTGCGCAGGGTCCCATACTTATCAATGTAACAGAACAACCTTTGAATGCTAAGGCTTCCCGCCAACTGGAGCTGTGGAGAAGAGGCTACGGAACAAGCCCTTACCTGCCGCATGCCAATGCTGCCAACTGTTAAAGAGTTACGAAGGTGGAAGCAATATTTTTCAGTCAACCCTCGTAGCTTCTAATTTTAAATCGATCCTCCCTTCTATTTCAGATTTTTCTTCACCTCAACTTTTACACTTTCTGCTTCACTTGCTCTACTGAAGCTATCTCTGTCTTCATTGAACCTATCTCTGTACCCAACACCCCCATTTTGGATCTCAAATTTGTCAGAATTTTCCTTAAACACACCATTGAATTACTCCCACTTACATCTCCTTCCTTTGATCGTGTCCATCAACATCACCACGTTCAGATTTTGGACTAACTAGTCCACTAACATTGTATGAACCACATATTCTGGATGACTGCTTAATCTTTGTTAGTTCTGTCACTGACGATGACGCTGCAGAATCACACGTTTTAACGCTATCGGCGCAAATTGTTAACTTGTCGGTCACGCCGACTGTTTCTGCTGTGCTGGTGGTGCCCGAAGTGCCGATGATAACGAACTCCTAAGTCGCCGCGGGTGGCCCGCTTTACCGTGGCCGCCGCTGCTGCTGTGCCGTCGTCGAGGTCTCTACTGCTGCCGGTCGCTGCAGACTCGAACTCAGCACGCCTCTACGTAGGCTTCTCCTTCTTTCTTGAAGTCCATAGCTAACTTCCCTACAATTAACTTTTGCTACCGATCCTCATGCAAGAAACTGCTACGAAATCTGCTGCTCGGATCACCCTCTCGAACTGCGAGCGTGACAAATAACTACCTTGAGAGGAAACGTGCACAATACACAGAAGAGATATTGTCGGAGTAAAGAGCGTTCGGTCGTCTCTAAGGTAATTATAGATCTATTAAATAGTTGAAACAAAAAGAATTTTTGGCTGATGTTGTGTGTCCTATAAAAAGAGCTGCTATTTATACAAAAGTCAGCCTTGTCATAAGTGGGCGCGTCAGAAAGAAAAGCAAAAATAAACCACATGGCTTACTCGAATGCTAAGAGTTTAGGAAGGAAACCTATCGATATAAGTAGGTATAAAAATCGGTTCATATTTATTTAGAATGTCTGTTTAATATCCTGGGCTTGAGAAGACAATTCAGATGTTTTGTCAATTTGCGTGCTGTGTGGTAAGCTACGTTTGCGCACATATTAGTACGCTCACTGCGCAGACACTACAAGTGCCGACGGTGACACGGTGACAGGAGCAAACACTTCCAATATGCAGTGGCCATACATTGGTTGAAGGCTGGAGGGTCCCTATCGCCCCTCCATCTTCACAGTAATGAACACAGTGGCCTAAAAATGCAGTGTTATTTGACTTTGCTCTCGGAAAGTAGGATGAGTCTGGCCGCAATAGGATATCAGCTGGAAAGGTGATCTCAACGGGTAGAGTCAGAAACGCCAGTTGTCTTTTTAAGAAAATACCAGTTCGCTTCGTGGCCGTGACAGGTAATTCTGCGTTACAGCTTGTCTATGGTGGGACGGTGACTGCGCTGATACTTGACATCAAGTCCAATACGATCTGTACTCTCATTGGTGGATAACGGATTGTGTGCCACTTGATATCACGAGAACGCCACTGCCATTGGTGGAACAGGAAGGCTGAGATGAAATCATACCGTCATCCAAGAAGTTTTCGGTGACACCCGTACAGTCAATCCCTCTCCCGCGTATTAGCAAAAATGTGGTACTGAGCTGCTGCCTCTGCAGAATATCAGCCCCCAAATAATGGACAGCAATAAAATTCAGGGACATCTTTTAACTGGAAATTCACTCGACCATCGTCGAAAGGTGGATCAAGACTACCCTACCGCACACAGTAAAATAACCTAGACATGAGTGTGAGTTGCTTGAGTGATTGCACGGTACACCGGAGAAACAATACAGACGTCTTCCTTTGAATATTGGAAAGTCCCAAATTCCCGAGAGGACTCCCAGGCACATCGTAATAAATCGAAAAATGTGATACCTCCATAAAAACGGCTAGAGAGCTGTATTAGTTTCCTAGCTATCATCGCAAGAAGTGGAAGGATCTTACTGAAGTAATATGCATAAGCCGTAGATTCGAGCTGTCTGAAGCAGATTAAGGGTACACCGTTCCCATTCCGGGGTTGCTCCTTCCCCGTAACCGACTTACAATTAAATGTAGCCATTTGGAGTAGAAAACGGTCACTTATAACTTCCAAAGTTTTATGTGTCTCGACCACCGCCGCCCACGAAGTGACAGCATTATCAAAGCAACGTAACTTCTTCAATCATAGTTTGCCTTCATTGATGCGGACACCAGGTAAAAGGCAAAAGACATCCGACCTAGCCTGGAGCAATGGAATCTCTGCGTAAGGACGGAGTACGCGCGCACCGAGGTCGTCTGGTCACTACTGTCCATCCTTGTAACTGAGCGACGATCCTTTGAAGAAACGGCTCAAGTGACAGAACAACGAACGACATTAAACACGAAAATCACTACGTATGGTAATCGGTGGTGTCATTTGGCCATTGACAGCCACCAAATCTTGGACACCGATAAACAAATTATACAAGATCTGCGCCTGTCGACTGTGAACCCAGCGACTTCCAGTACCTGCAACAGGAAGCCATTGCTGACCTGGTGGAACGCCCTGTCAAAATCCAAAAATGGCAGAGCACGAGGAAGAGAAGTAACAGCAGCCACCGATATGACATCACGACATTGAGCTACCGCAGCCAGAATAGCACTACCAGGAATACAGCTTTGATGGTCAGCGTCAGCTTTCCCCAGCAACGCAGGCAACCGGCTGTTCAGCGCCCTCGTTACAGTCTTAAAATAAAAATTTAATATGGCAATCGGACGTGATTTATCACTTGCTTCCTGAGCAGAAGTTTTATGAATTAATGCAACTGTGCTACTTTTAAACAAATCGGGCAGAAACCTTCCTCTCAACGCTTCGTTCAAAAGCAATGTAAAAGCATTACCCAACAAACTCCAAACACACATATAAAGCTCAGTCAGACGATCCATTCCCGGCGACTTACGAGAAGATGTTCTGACAGTAAGATGATAGACATAGTCACATTGAAGAGCTTGTAAAAACGCAGCATTACGAGCAGATATAAGTCTACATCCAGAGCACGAACAAATAGTTCGGATGACGTGTCGATAGAAAAGGATACCCCATACAGGCCAGCATAGAATTGATATAGAGCATGCAATATATCCTTTTGTGCTTCACAAACTCCTGTTTTTAAACATTTATTTAGTTATACTATTTTTTTATAATACCTAAATAGCTTATAATTAGAGTTTGACACACTCTGTAGGATGGGATCCTTGAAATTAAAATCTACACATGACAGAAGGGTCAGGCATCACAACATCTGGGTCAACAGGTAGGATTTCATGGCCACCAATCGCCTCCACTGTAGTAGCAACAGTTGGTGGTTACGACGCAAACAGCAGTTGAACGGCGTTGCCTGGTGAAACGTTGTTGTTATGCCTCGTGTAAGGAGGAGAAATGCGTACCATCACGTTTCTGACTTTGATAAGGGTCGGATTGTAGCCTATCGCGATTGCGGTTCATCGTATCGTGACATTGCTGCTCGTGTTGGTCGAGATCCAATGACTGTTAGCAGACTGTTGAATCGGTGGGTTCAGGAGGGTAATACGGAACGCCGTGGTGGATCCCAACGGCCTCGTATCACTCGCAGTCGAGATGACAGGCATCTTATCCGCATGGCTGTAACGGATCGTGCAGCCACGTCACGATTTCTGAGTCAATAGATGGGGACGTTTGCAAGACAACAACCATCTGCACGAACAGTTCGACGACGTTTGCAGCAGCACGGACTATCAGCTCGGAGACCATGGCTGCGGTTGCTCTTGACGCTGCACCACAGACAGGAGCGCCTGCGTTGGTGTACTCAACGGCGAACCTGGGTGCACTAATGGCAAAACGTCATTTTTTCGGATGAATCTAGGTTATGTTTACAGCATCATGATGGTCGCATCCGTGTTTGGCGACATCGCGGTGAACGCACATTGGAAGCGTGTATTCGTCTTCGCCATATTGGCGTATCACCCGGCGTGATGGTATGGGGTGCCATTGGTTACACGTCTCGGTCACCTCTCGTTCCCATTGACGGCACTTTGAACAGTGGACGTTACATTTCAGATGTGTTACGACCCGTGGCTCTACCGTTCATTCGATCCCTGCGAAACCCTACATTTCAGCAGGATAATGCACGACCGCATGTTGCAGGTCCTATCTGGATACAGAAAATGTTCGACTGCTGTCCTGGCCAGCGCGTTCTCCATATCTCTCACCAATTGAAAACGTCTGGTCAGTGGTGGCCGAGCAACTGGCTCGTCACAATACGCCAGTCACTACTCTTGATGAACTGTGATATCGTGTTGAAGCCGCGTGGGCAGCTGTACCTGTGCACGCCATTCAAGCTCTGTTTGACTCAGTGGCCAGGCGTATCAAGGCCGTTATTACGGCCAGAGGTGGTTGTTCTGGATACTGATTTCTTAGGAGCGATGCACCCAAATTGCATGAAAATGTAATAACATGTCATTTCTAGTATAATATATTTGTCCAATGAATTCCCGTTTATCATCTGCATTTCTTCTTGGTGTAGCAGTTTTAATGGTCAGTAGCGTAAGATGGCCACTTTCATTGCAAAGAAAGCATGCCCCACTTGCCCACTACATGTTATATGAATGAGGGAATGAGATGCAGATCTAAAGGAATGTTATATTTGACTACCATCTCCACTGAACGAATTTAGTTGTTATATTGCTGGTTGGTTTGATTTGGGTTGGGGACCAAAGAGCGGATTAGAGAAGGGTGGGGAAGGAAATCGGCTGTGCCCTTTCAAAGGAACCATCCAGGCATTTGCCGGAAACAATTTAGGAAAATCACGGAAACTGTAAATCAGGATGGCCGGACGCGGGTTTGAACCGTCGTCCTCCCGAAAACGAGTGCAGTGTGCTAACCACTGCGCCACCTCGCTCGGTTTATGATGTTGCAACCTGTGTTGAGTGGACTAGCGTTTGCGTCGTATACTCCTCACACCTTCTTAAATAAACTGTCGTCAACTTCCAGCGGGAGACTGTACATTCTGACATTGATATAAACAGCTCTATGATAGTAAGAAGCACCGTATGTACGGAACCATCACGATACTCAAAGAGAACTTGACAAACATGACGAAAAGCAACCTCTCTATTTGTACTGGATCCAAAAACTTTACGAAAAAGGCATTGTTATCGGACTCAATATAGGCTTCACCAACCTGATCAGATGTTACATGAAATGTACCAAAGAGCCAATCACGAATCTCCGAAGATCAAGGCTGCACTGGACGCGTAGATTTCGCGAAACTAAAGCTGACTGTAACTTTTCTTGGAACGCACTTGGAAGCCGTGACGGATATTACAAGCGGCCTAGGCCGCTGCCAACGAACTCACACGAGTAATGCAAATGACCAAACAATGCGGCATACACGGAGACACATACAAGCCCGAGGAGTAGCTGTCCTGGCGCGCGTGACCCTGCGGTGTGCCGATAAACTGACAAACTTGACGCTCGGCGGAAGTACCGGTATCGGCTTAACTGCCGACGTCACTCTGCTAGACAGTAGAATATGTACACATGCTACAGTTTGAAAACACAAGAAAGTTAATAATTCGATCATTATTTAACTTACGATCCCATATTATATTAATAAAAATGTTTGTTTTTAGAAGATCTTTCAATGTACAGGACTGAAAATACGATTTACCGTCATCAACTTTGACCTAGACTTTTTCAAATACTAGGGAGAGTCCAGCAAAAAGCCGAAACACGTGTCTCTTTATTTTCAGTACAGAAGGTCCCTGCAAGAAACGGTTACCCACATGTTAGACACTCGTCTTGTAAGTCGATCTCGCTGCGTACCACATTGGGATAGATGTCTACAAACTGTAACATTTGGTGTGCTCGAAGTCCGAGGCATATCCTCACAAAGGGCAATAATCAGCGAGAATGGAATCCTTCAGGTACCAGAGTACAATGACAGAGAGATCAGGCTGTTCTGCATCTGGAATCGAACGTGTACTCCATTTTAGAGGTGGTCGCCAGCAGGAAGCAGTCACCCTGAGGGAGACCCAGCGATGCAGAGGCCCTGAGTAGTCAGCTTACGGTCCTCAGATCATGCTGGAGACCAACTCCTTGGTAAGCGACTGGATACTTCATCTGGAACTGCTTTGGTGTCCATCTCGACCTCAGCAGCCGATGGAGACGGCAGCGTTCGGCATCACGTACACACCTCACTACGGTCCTGCATCATGAGAATGAGTGTCTGATTTAGGGGGCTGCTTATGAGTGTCTTCTGCGCAATACTTCTCCAACAGCAGAACACTCACCCCCTAAGAGACAACAGGTCATAGCAACCATTGCGTAGCGATTACTTCATTTGTTCAGCTTTTCTTATTCAATACGTACATCGAGGAAGCAATGATGGAAATGAAAGAAAGATTCTGCAGTGGAATTAAACTTCAAGGTGAAAGGATAACAGTGACACGATTCGCCGATGACATTGCTATCCTGAGTGAAAGTGTAGAAGAATTACGTGATCTGCTGTACGCAATGAACAGTCTAATGAGTACACAGTATGGGCTGAGAGTAAATCGAACAAAGACAAAGGTAATGAGAAGTAGTCGAAATCAGAACAGAGAGAAACTTAACATCAGGATGGATGGTCACGGAGTAAAGTCAAGGAAGAAGAATTACATGCTCTACTGAACGCAATGAACAGTCTAATGAGTACACAGTATGGGTTGAGAGTAAATAAAACAAAGACGAAGGTAATGAGAAGTAGTAGAAATGAGAACAGCGAGATAGTTAACAACAGGATTGATGGTCACGAAGTAGATGAAGTCAAGGAATTCTGCTACCTAGGCAGTAAGATAACCAATGACGGACGGAGCAAGGAGGACATCAAAAGCAGACTAGCAGAGGCAAAAATGGCATTCCTGGCCAAGACAAGTCTACTAATATCAAATGTGGCGATCCGATGGCAAAGTGTGGGTATGGCGAATGCCCGGTGAACTTCATCTGCGAGCGTGTGTAGCGCCAACAGTAAAATTTGGAGGCGGTGGTGTTATAGTGTGGTCCTGTGCTGCACTAAGGAGAGGTATCGATGTCGGTCGGTGAGGCCTGGCACGAAGTCGGCGCTCCAAAACATCCCAAAGGTGTTCCATAGGATTCAGGTCAGTACTCTGTGCAGGACGCTCCATTACAGAGATGTTATTTTCGTGTAATCACTCCGCCACAGGCCGTGCATTATGAACAGGTGCCAGATCGTGTTGAAAGATGCACTCGCTATCCTCGAATTGCTCTTCGTCTTTCTTCCATTTACTCTCAGTCCACACTGCGTACTCATTGGACTCTTCATTCCGTCCAGCAGATCATGTAATTCTTCTTCACTTTCACTCAAGATAGCAATGTCATCAGCGAATCGTATCTTTGATATCCTTTCGCCTTGAATTTCTTTTCTTTCCAGCAAAGCTTCCTCGATATGCGGATTGAACAGTAGGGGAGAAACGCTACATCCTTGTCTTACACACTCTTTAATACGAGCACTTCGATCTTAGTCGTCCACTCTTATTATTCCCTCTTGACTGTTGTAGATATTGTATATGACCCGTCTCTCCCTACAGCGTACACCAATTTTTATCAGAATTTCGAACATCTTGCACCATTTTACATTGTCGAAGGCTTTTTCCAAGTTGACAACTCCAATGAACGTATCTTGATTATTCTATAGTCTTGCTTCCTTTATTAACGTCAGAATTAAATCTCTCGTGCCTTTACCTTTCCTTTTATCGTCGTCTACCGCATCTTCAATTTTAGTTTTCATTCTTCGGCATATTATTCCTGTAAGCAACTTGGATGCATGAGCTGTTAAGCTGATTGTGCGATAATTCCCGCACTTGTCAGCTCTTGCCGTCTTCGGAATTGTGTGGATGAGCTTTTCCAAAAGCCAGATGGTATGTTGCCAGACTCATACGTTCTACACACTAACTTGAATAGTCGTTTTGTTGCCACTTCCCCCAATATTTTTAGAAATTCGAATGGAATGATATGTATCCCTTCCGCCTTGTTTGATCTTAGGTCCTACAAAGCTCTTTTGGTTCATATGGCTCTGAGCACTGTGGGACGCAACATCTGAGGTCATCAGTCCTCTAGAACTTAGAACTACTTAAACCTAACTAACCCAAGGACATCACACACATCCATGCCCGAGGCAGGATTCGAACCTGCGACCATAGCCGTCGCTCGGTTCCAGATTGTAGCGCCTAGAACGGCTCGGCCACACCGGCCGGCCAAAGCTCTTTTAAATTCTGATTCTAATACTGAATCCCCCACCTCTTCTAAATCGACTCCTGTTTCTTCTTCTATCACATCAGACAAATCTTCCACCTCATAGAGCTTTCAGTATATACTTTCCATCTATGCGCTTTCTCCTTGATTTAGCAGTAGAATTCCTGTTGCACCCGTCATGTTATCATCCTTGCTTTTAATGTCACCGAAGATAGTTTTGACTTTTCTGTATGCTGAGTCTGTCTTTCCGACAATCATTTCTTTTTCGATGTCTTTACATTTTCCTGCAGCCATTTCATCTTAGCTTCCCTACACTTACAATTTATTTCGTTCCTCAGCGACTTGTATTTATGTATTCCTGAGTTACCCGGAACATTTTTGTACTTCCTCTCTTCATCGATAAGTTGAAGTATTTCTTCTGTTTCCCATGATTTCTTCGCAGTTACCTTCTTTGTAGCTATGTTTACCTTCCCAACTTCTGTGATACCCCTTTTTAGAGATGTCCATTCCTCTTCAACTCTTCTGCCTACTGAGCTATTACTTATAGTTGTATCTATAGCCTTAAAGAAGTTCAACCGTACTTCATCATTCCTTAGTACTTCAGTATCCCACTTCCTTGCGTACTGATTCTTCCTGACTAATGTCGTAAGGTTCAGCCTGTTCTTCATCACTACTATATTGTGCCGTGAGTCTATATCTGCTACTGGGTACACCTTACAATCCAGTATCTGATTTCGGAATCTCTGTCTGACCATGATGTAATCTAACTGAAATCTTCCCGTATCATCCGGCCTTTTCCAAGTATACTTCCTCCTCCTATGATTCTTGAACAGAGTATTCGCTATCACTAGCTGACACTTGTTACGGAACTCAATTATTCTTTCTCCTCTCTCATTCATTGTCCAAAGCCCATATTCTCCTATCATCCTTTCTTCTACTCCTTCCCTTACAACTGCAGTCCAGTCCCCCACGACTGTTAGATTTTCATCCCCCTTTACATACTTTATTACCATTTCAATATATTCATACACATTCTCTATCTCTTCATCTTCAGCTTCTGACGTCGACATGTATATCTGAACTATCGTTGTCGGTGTTGGTTTGCTGTCGATTCCGATAAGAACAACCCTATCACTGAACTATTCACAGTGACACACTCTCTGCCCCAGCTTCATATTCATAACGAATGCTACTGCCGTTATACCATTTTCTGCTGCTGTTGATATTATCCTACACTCATCTGACGAGAAATCCTTGTCTTCTTTCCACGTCACTTCACTGACCCCTACTATAACTAGATTGAGCCTTCTACTTCAGTATCACATCGAAAACAGTGGTCCTAGGGATGTTTACGAGTGTGAAGACCTCGCGTACAGACGTATGACACAAGTAACACCCAGTCAACTGACCATGTTAGAAGTCCGTGAGTTCCGTGAAGCGCCCCATTCTGCTCTCTTACGATGTCTAATGACTACTGAGGCCGCTGATATGGAGAACCTGGCAGTAGGTGGCAGCAAAATACACCTAATACGAAAAACGTATGTTTTTGGGTGTGTCCGCATACTTTTGATCACGTAATCTATATCCATTTGTAACGTCAGGTCGTGAGTACAATATCCAATGTAAAAACACTTTTATAAATAATATATTCTGTAAAGTATAAATAAGTTAAAAGCGATTGTTTGCATATGTACTGATTAAGGCATTAAAGCTGAAATAAGCTTATACTCAAAAACAACATACGTAGTAGCATACTGTCTACTAATTGTCGGCACTCTCTATTTAACTCTCTACGTACATTCATTGTGATAGCTGGGCTATTGGTAGCACTTTTTTTTACCTCAGTGGTAATTCCCTCCGTTGATTTGTAGTTTGTCTCTGTAGTGCTCGACTATAGCTGTCCGTCAGTGCATGAGGTCTGCCTGGCCTTTGTTTGGCTGCGGTCGTTTCTTTTCGTTTACATTGGATGGATTTAGAAGGGTATAGATAACCCTGATGGATTTGTTACTCAGATAAGATCCAATGCTTTGTCCACGTTTGAAGTCATTAAACTCTCCTGTCCGACCCGTTCTGCTGTTACTGCTTCTGTACCGACAACTTAATTGCCCCCGCGTCCTTTTGCGCTGACAGGCTGCCCTATGTGACATATAGTGGTCAATTCCACATCATTGTGGTGTCCGTGCACTTATGATCAGATAGTGTATTTGAAACTATTTGCAGTGTTCATGTGAAAAAGGATGAAGAACATTAATTTACATGAATGTGAAAGTATAGACGGAAGAACTTAAGAAAACCAAAGCTGATAGACTTAAGCATGTAACGCTATCTCCAGGTCCAGTAATTTCAGTGGTGCAGCATTTCCGCTGTTCGTAATAACTGCAGTATTCTAAGTAAACCAATAAGCATAACACTACTCGTCAGATCTGTACAGTAAGTTACATACATAGCTCAGTCGTAAAGTTACCACAACTGCGCAGTATGTCCTCCAGAGGAGCCATTGGATATTAGCGAGCTCTAAAACGCCGATAAAATCCAATCTTCGAATGTAAAAGAGGATTTCGTGCAGAGTACGTCACGAGCGACGTCTCTGGGTTAATTGGATCACCGGTCTTTAACTGCGACGACAGCTGTCACACGAATAAACGACGGCGTTTTTTATAGCTGCGAAAGGGATCAGCGACGCCGACCAAATGTGACGTCAAACAGACGGCTACGTAGGTGATTACGGCCGCTTGGCGGTAGCTAAAATTCGACTCTGCAGTGTACTCGCTTCCAAGCTATTTCCCGGCCGTAAATTTGACTCTTACTGCCTTTGACAGCGGTGCATATTATATCGCAACAAGTAAGCAGGTGGAAGTCGCTATTTCATACTTAATCTCATAGACTAAGCGAAATATATCTTGAACTTGATGCACATTGTGCCGTGTTCGGCGCTATGGCCAAGGTTGGCACTACCCGAAATGCGTTTTAGGTTTACCATAACTCCCTACTGACGCTGCTGGCGGCCCTACTGACAGAAAGAAGAGTTTATCGGTCCGAGTGCAGCGTGGAAAGAGGGGAGCGACGGCGAGCTGCAATCCGTGCTAATGATGATGTTTGGTTTGTGGGGGGCTCAACTGCGGGGTCATCAGCGCCCGTACAAAGTCCAGCTTTTTACACAGCCAATTTTTTTACCCAATTCAATATAGCCACTGTCATGAATATTGATGATGAAATGATGAGCACAACACAAACAAGCAGTCCACGGCCAGAGAAAATCCCCAACCCAGCTGGGAATCGAACCCGGGACTCGTCATCCAGAGGCAGCAATGCTAGTCACTAGACCATGAGCAGCGGACGGAATCAGTTCTGCGAGTAAGCTGGAAGTTGTCGCTGACTTCGAAGGAACGCCGGACAGGAATAGACAGTGTGTTTATTTGGATATGCTTAGCGGAAGGGACCGTGGTCGGTCGCGGGACTGTCGTAGTGTATGCTCGGCAGGAACGCACTGTGCTCTTACGGAAGGCGAATATATGGTTCAAATGGCTCTAAGCACTATGGGACTTAACATCTGAGGTCATTAGTCCCCTAGAATTAGGACTACTTAACCCTGGAATGCTGCCCAAGAATTTTTGACGATCACTGCTACCCATTCGTCGATTCGACGAACAACCACCACTTTTCATGTGTATAATCAACAATAACAGCAGTATATGTAGATCTGAGCCTCGGGATGTATGTAATACTGGTTTACAATCAATAACATATCAAGATTTCAAAATAAGTAGGGTTCAAACGAGGACTAGTATGGGGATATAGGTAAAGAACTATTTCAGAAGTAGGTTTGGTTCGATGTTTATTAATGTAACAGCAACCAATTAAATTCCTTCTGTCTTTTGGGCAACAATCACTTGAAAATCTGTAAGAAAAGAACAATATAACTAGACAACAATAAGCTTTACAATAGATTCAACTGTAACAATCAGAGTAATATTGTAAGAATAAAAGTAACACATTACTATATACAGATTTAGCAACAAAAAGAAACACTTGTTCTTCAGGGGCTCCTCACCATTCATGTTCGTGAATTGAAGACTAGTAAATAAATGCTTTTGAACGTGTACTTTACATACTACTACAGCCAATCAGTCTAGGTAAATTACGAGTACACAAATATCACACACACACACACACACACACACACACACACACACACATATATATATATATATATATATATATATATATATATCAGAGCTCACAAAGAAGCCAAACAATCTCCACAAAGCATGAGTTTATGATCTCCACAAATATTTTTATTGCACTTTCCGCATACTGATTTTGTCATTCTTCGTTTTTTGTAAGGACAGTATGCACATATTTTTCTATTGCCATGAAGACGACTAGGTTGTTGGGTAGGTTGTTGGTGGCTATTATCAGCTGGTTGTATCACGTTCAGGCATCTGCATGTGATACTGTTGAGCAATTGTGGGATTGGTTGCGTGAGTCGAATGTGCATCCAAGGCGACATCAATTCGTCAGCCAATGTCATGGCGAATGCAAACGTTGTAGGTGCTCTTTGGTTATTCGGAAGATTGGCAACACAAATGACACAGGAGTTGTGAATAGCTATGTTCACCATGTTATAGAAGAGGGAGAGGGGCCAACGTCTAGTTTTTCTACCACAATTCATATTACTGCACACTTGGTGCAAGGTATCCACTGCTCCTTTTGTAGAATTATAATTCATTACAATTTGTGGTTTACCAGTTACTTCATTTACGCTGTTGTCATAATGCATCGTAGAAATAAGAATAACCATTTTATTTTTCCTGATTGGTTTGAACGAAACTGCGGTGATGTCCTCGGAAAACAAGAAGAAACTTGAGCCGGGGCCAATATTCATGAACTTGGGATCTGTAAAATCCTTCGGTAGTTCTCGCTTATTTTTCTTTATTGTCCCAAGCACAGTTATTACACGACTGGTGAGTAAGGTCTTTGCAAGGAGTATGCTACTGAACCAGTTGTCACACGTCAAGTTACGGTTAGAATTGCTCAGTGGCTCCACAACTTTAGTAGTGATGTATTCGCTAAAGGACATTTCTCTTGGGAGCGTTGTTTTACCGGTGTATATTTCAGCATTGAACATGTAGCTTGTTGAATGATCGCATATCATGAAAATTTTAACCCCGTACGTATTGGGTTTCGATGGAAGGTACATCTTGAAAGGACAACGGCCTCGATATCCAACCAGCTGCTCGTCAATAGTAACATAAGGGCTTCGTCTGCAGTTGCTTTTACAAGGAATGGGTCCCATATGGCAGACAAGAGGGCCAATATGTCTATCTTTCGCCTTTCTGCTCTCATTTCTTTGTCATCGAATCGCAAGAAATTTATGAGAAACTTGAATCTTGATGATGACATTGCGGCTCGTTATCTTTCTCCGGACCTTGTTGTATCAAACAGAACTTCAACTAACATTGTCGATTTTAGCAGCACTCATCACAAGCAATCCAAACAGGGATCCGAATTCAGCATTCTTTTGTGAAGCTAAGCGAATCTTTGTATTGAGAACGTTGTGTTTTTATTTCATCGTTGGTGTAAGTAATCATTGCGTCCATCATATATGAAGTAAACAATAAATGAAAGCACTGACGTGGACTTTGTGCGTTTTTCGCGTGACCTGCAGGGCCTGGAGTGAAGTGAATCACGTTCCTCTTCGGCGTTTTTCCCGGTAGTTTGATAGGTGTTGTCTTCCAGCTGTAGCTACCACCTTTCCAGGTACTAAGAATTTCATTCTTCTCAGGTGACACAAGAGGTGATGTAATGGTTGAGCTGTTAGTTTCAGTTACCCTTTTCTTATTACGCCCTGTTCGTTTGTTTTTCTGTATGAATTCAGAAGTTGAGGTTGAGGCTTGAATGATGTGGTTTGCAATTTCCTGTTCCACGTCGTCGATGGGTCGACGATTGGTCTCATCTGCCTCTGAACTCGAGGAAGGCTCATAATTAGGGTCGGCCTCTTCTGACATGTTCAACAACTCATCTTCAGAGTCCTCTTCCTCCGACGACAGCACGTCGCCCAAATCCTCTTCTAAAAGTGCTCTAATTTCGCCATCATCCAAGCATTTTCTACTCGAAGCCATGATCTACAGACAAAATGAAGAGTGTTGTTATTACTACCTAAATATCTGACGAATTTACTAATGGAACTACACTACTTCTAGTAAATGTGTGCTGTTACTGCTACCCCTTCGTCATATCAACGAAGGAATTTTATTCTGTAATGCTACCCATTAGTCGCTCTGACGAATATGGTTTCTTCTCTTCCTGCTTCTCATTCGTCGTATCGACGAACCGACATCTAAACTATTGAAGGAGACTCACCAGGGGCTGCGTGCCGCCCACTGCTCGTGCCAAGGTCACGTAGACTACTAATCACTCGAAGCATAGCTGAGCGCACACGACGCTACGCAGCGGTACTGTGGCTCAGCACAGTAAACATTCTTGCATGTTCGTCGCATCGACGAAGGGTACCATTCCAGCATTCCAGGATTAAACGTAACTAACTTAAAGACATCACACACATCCATGCCCGAGGCAGGATTCGAACCTGCGACCTTAGCTGCAGGGCGGTTTCGGACTGAAGCGCCTAGAACCGCTCGGTCACATCGGCCGGCTGAAAGCGAATAACCCGAACGCATAGAAACTGTGTGTCGGGACTGTGTCGGACATCCAATTCCTTCAGGTATTGTGTACTGACGATTTTGTTGTAATTTCACGATTTTCCATCCTTATAGCGTACTGTCATTTGTGCACGAAACTGTTAGTACATATTTTATTGCTCGCGTGTAAACACTTTGTTGTACAAGCATTTGCCTTATTTATAGTGTTTCGTTGTATCCACCTTCTGTGTTTGGTAATTAGACGTTTTATTAAGAGCCGGCCGGTGTGGCCGGCGGGTCAAGGCGCTTCAGTCTGAAACCACGCGACCACTACTGTCGCAGGTTTGAATCCTGCCTCGGGCATGGATGTGTGTGATGTCCTTAGGTTGGTTAGGTTTAAGTAGTTCTAAGTTCTAGGCGACTGATGACCTCAGATGTTAAGTCCCATAGTGCTCAGAGCCATTTGAACCATTTTTTTTTATTAAGATGTGTATAGCGTATGCTTGCTTATTTCTTAGTCCGTAACGGGCTTGTGCAGGGCCTATGCATTAGGGAAACTTTGTAGTGCTTGTTTCTGATACTGGCGTGTGTCAGGTACACTGTGACATATTGTACTCCGTTTGTCGTATGAGGGAACGTTTATAGTGTAAATACTGCATGTAACGGCGCAGCGTCTCGAACCAAGCTGCGCAAAAAGGGAAGGAACCGCTCGAAAGATTACTCTGTGTTCACTATTGGATGCTATACCAAGCCATTTCGAATGTTGATATACGAGTTAAGTAAAGTCTGAAGAGTTCACTACAACTTACAGTTATCTTTGTGGTGTTTCAGCTGAGGCTACGATCTTGCTTTCTCTTGCCCCTTAAAGTAATTCAAGTAAATTTTAATTTCTGTAAACCTGTTAGGTTCCAGAGTACACAGTCGTCTGGTTTAGATTTTTGAGCTTTATGGAAAGTCTGCTTACTTCTGGATTCTTGTACTGAATAGTTATAATGGTTCAGCTGTAATGATTAGCCTCTTGTTTTCCTTGTGTGTGAGCTCTAAATTGTTGAATAGAACACAATTTGTAAACTGTTGAAATTCTGACACTTTTAATTAATGTGCGATGTTTTACTGTAGCTGTGATGCAATCGATCGTTTCCACCCTTTCTTATCCTATGGCCCCAGAAACTCCTACAACACGGATACCTGAATATCAAATTCGTATGAACATAGACACTTGCACCCACTTTCTAAAAGTAGTGTAGCATCTTTCGTTTCGAGTGCGACTACATGACATCCAATCAGCCGCCTTTTTCATTGCCTTTCCTGTCACTGGTCTAGTAAATTCATGAAATTGGAAAGAGACAAGCATGATAGTTTCCACATCCAACGTCGTGAAAATTGTCAACATAGGCACATCAGAAACAATCCAAGTTTTATTTGCACTAGACACAGTGATATAAAAGAATATTATAGAATATTGTGAGATGGCAATGTTGCACCCGGAACGGTTTCCAGTACAGAGTAGTTTCTGCAAGTTGAAATCAAAATGCTGGACAGTGTTGTAGCCATCTGTTGGAAACTTTGGCGTGTGAGAGGATTTACCGGAGTGAACACCTGCTTTGAATGTGCTGTGAAATTCCAGTAAGGGAAGTTGTCCGCAAATATTACCTCCGTGTCACTGAGCTCTGAGCGCCGAGTCCAGCTAGAAGGAGCCTAGCGTGATAGGTAGGATTGGGAAAAGGCTTAACATAAGTTCCCTGCCGGTGTGTGTACGGAAACAGAAATGTTCAGCGGATGACTAAGTGCTGCCTGTTGTACTGACAAGGGAACCTCCCCATCCCACCCCCCTCAGATTTAGTTATAAGTTGGCACAGTGGATAGGCCTTGAAAAACTGAACACAGATCAATTGAGAAAACAGGAAGAAGTTGTATGGAACTGTGAAAAAATAAGCAAAATATACAAACTGAGTAGTTCAAGGGAAAATATGCAACATCAAGGTCACTGGGCACCCAAGAGCGCCGTGGTCTCGTGGTAACGTGAGTAGCTGCGGAACAAAAGGTCCTTGGTTCAAATCTTCCATCGAGTGAAAAGTTTAATTTTTTATTTTCAGTTTATGTGACAAACTCCTATGTTTTCATCACTTTTTTGGGAGTGATTATCACATCCACAAGTAAACCTAAATCGGGCAAGGTAGAAGAATCTTTTTACCCATTCACCAAGTATACAAGTTAGGTGGGTCGACAACATATTCCTGTCATGTGACGCACATGCCGTCACCAGTGTCGTATAGAATATATCAGATGTGTTTTCCTGTGGAGGAATCGGTTGCCCTATGACCTTGCGATGAAATGTTTTCGGTTCCCATTGGAGAGGCACGTCCTTTCGTCTACTAATCGCACGGTTTTGCGATACGGTCGCAAAACACAGACACTAAACTTATTACAGTGAACAGAGACATCAATGAACGAACGGACAGATAATAACTATGCAAAAATAAAGAAAGTAAAATTTTCACTCGAGGGAAGACTTAAACCAAGAACCTCTCGTTCTGCAGCTGCTCACGCTACCACGGGACCACGGCGCTCCTGAGCTCACATTGTCCATGATGTTGCTTATGTCGCCCATGGGTTGCTCAGTTTGTATATTTTGCTTATTTTTTCACAGTTCCACACAACTTCTTCCTGTTTCCTCAATTGATCTGTGTTCAGTTTATCAAGGCCTATCCACTGTGCCAACTTATAACTAAATCTGAGGGGGGTGCGATGGGGAGGTTCCCTTGTGAGTCGGGTAGGAAGTTCGCTGCTCTCCTCACATACGGGCGAGTCAAATAGAGCAACGTAGCGTATTGACTACTCAGTGTAAATGAATGACAGTGTACGAACATGTTGCTAGAGGTCTCTCAGTCATCCACATGGCATGATATCGGAGTAACTATAGCGCCAAATGGGCTAAGCCCGCAGTCCGGTGCAATCGAAGGAAGAGAGTCTGTATGTCAGGGAGCGCTGTTCGCCAGTACAGCGTGGCACGAAGAGAATATTTGGATTTCTTCACAAGGGAAAAATTCGTCGGGTAACTGGAAGAACAACGAAATGTGACTAGCGTAACCCAAAAGTTTGGCATTGCTCACAGCATTGGTTCACGTGGATGGGGAACGTTTTGAACTGCACGTCCTGTTGCCCGAATAAGAGGAGGTAGTGGAACATGGTCAAATACAGCAGTAGATGATCGCTACATTGTGCAACAGACAAGAAAGTTGGGAGAAATCTCGACCACATTTCACAGTATAGCAAGGTATGCAGTCTCATGCTTCACAGTGCCACCATCTGAGTGATAGTTGTCTCTTTGCCTGACGACCAGTACATTGTGTTCCTTTGACATCCGTGTATCGATGCCACCTTTGCGATGTTGCAAGAGCATAGGGGCTTGATCAGCAAGGAGTGAGGTCGCCTGATCGTTTCAGGTGAGATCAGATTCAGTCTGAGTAGTTATTTCTGGGCATATTGTCAAGGCGAGAGAAAGGAACACAGGATACACGGAGTGTCATTGTCGAACATGTCCTTACGGTGGTCCAGACGTTACGGTACGGGGAGGCAAGACGTTGCCTGAGCATACTGACCTCCAAATATTTGAACACGGCACACTCGCTGGTCAAGCCCATGTACGTCTTTTCATTCCTTATGTATGTCTTTTCAATTAATTTTATTTCATTTTTATGAGCGAAAATTTGCGACCTCAACAATCACCACAGGTGGAGTGGATCTTGGAACGAGATGATATTCGGCGGATAAACAAGCCTGCCCATACCCACGACTTAAATCCTACTAAGCACGTGTGGAATGATCTTGGGAGATATATTGCAGGACATCCACATACACCAACGACTGTCCAGCAGCTGTCAACCACTGTAGTGGAAGAATGGAACGGCCTACTCCAAAATCCAACCTCGTGGTCAGCATAGGAGCACATTGCACGGCTTGCATTACTGCCCGTGGTGCTCACACGCCCCGTTAAGAATGATTTACCGCCTTTTGTAATGTCCAGGGAACCATCATAAATCGCCGTAAATTCCGCGTAATTACTGTCTTTCAATAAAAGTGTCGTTGCCATTCGTCGTATTGCGAATTTGTTTAGTCACCTTGTATACTGTACTGCAGCAGCTATGTTACTTGGTAGTGTCACATCGTGCGAAAGCTACTTTCGCCTTCAAGTTTTGCACACATATGTATCTGGCTGCTCAGGCATGCAAACGCGTGGAGGAAAATCCCCACAAATGCATTTTGTGGACTTAAAAAAGATATAGGCATAAAATGTCAAGTTATCAACAGTGAGATGGAAATTCAGCTCTGACACACTGAATGACATATGAAATCTAAATCTCATTACCTACAGTACATCCCAAAGCCTTTACACAACAGCAGAATCTCTGCAGAATTATTGCGTAAACGCGTAGCAATAGCGCTATGTTGAGGAAATGGTTGATTTGAAATAAGTTATTAGTCAGATGATATGAACCATACTAGTAATTACATCTATAATTTTATGTACGTTAATTTACTAGTTGTGAAAAGACTAACTTATCGATGTTGTAAGCTATTGCTTTAACGTTCTGTAAGGAGCAAGTGAGTATTTCTATCGTATAGCATCAAATTAATGTGCGTTTCAGCATGCTTCATGGAAGACTTCGTTGGTGTAAACCGAGAAATATACTCGAAGACTGTAAATTTTACATTTACCTCACTAGTGCCGCCACGGCTGAAATCGAGGCTGTGAAAGCGACAGCCGGTTATAGGCTAAATACTGTGGTAGCGGGGGAACACACGGTGATAGAGTTGGACGAGAATTGTTGTCTAGGGAGAAAAAGGGACACTTCGGGGATAGTGGAGTGAACACTTCCTGCTTGTGGATGCTGGAGCGAGGACTTCACGTGGCGACACAATACAGAGACATTAATCTTCTTATTTTATGGGCAAACAGAGGCCCAAAGTTGAAAGTCAGAAGTTTTGCGAGAGAGGTCAGTAAGACACTTAAATGTTTTCACCAAGCGTTTTGTGCTATTAATTACAGAGTTTCCGTCAAGTGTCCTGACAAAAGTGGAAATATGAAATGACAGTGCAGCTGTCGTTTTTGCTTTAATTTATAATCACTAACGGTGTTCCGTTATATCATCCTCAAGCCCCTTCAACGACGTAAGTTGCGAGGAACTCAATCTCGAGTGAAGTCGTAGCAGGAGCCAGTATTGGATAACCGGTGTCCGCACATCTTTGGTTTACACGACTCCGTAGGCTGCTGAATGAAGGGATAGTGCCATGTGAACGAGGAATTTACGGACCCCGTTTGTTTAATACTAGCTGCAGTACCCGATTTCGCTCAGGCAGTTTATATGAGATTTGTGTGATAATTGAAATAAGAGGATAAACTTTCATGTATGAGAGACAGAAAAATTATTGAAAACATATTCTAGCTATTTACAATACTTGTTAATGCATAAGAGGTATTTTTTATTGAAAAAATTCTAATTATTTACAATACTTGTTTATAAACAATATTTTTCATTTTATTATCCGGGGTATATTTAAAGAAATTATTCGAATTTCCATCTCGAGAGTAAGCTACGTGTAGTTGACCGTGAGACAAGCAGAGTCGTTGAGGTTGATGGCGCAATATATTAAAGTTTGTCCTTGTTTCTTTTTAATTGTAAAACTGTAGGCTTATTTGATTGTAAATTGCAATCTTTTAAATTGGACTCGCACTTCAGTATAGATCAGTGGTCTTCGGGATAAACAGCTTATGTCCATCGTACTTTCCAGTCATAAGTCTGGCTTCGATAATGTTATTCTATAGCTGTTTGACGACATACTTGTTTCATTACATCGTTCTGGTGAATTGAGATTTCTGAGTAGTATGATCGGAGATCCAATTTTAAGTCGAAGGAATTGTAACTGCATCCCTCGTACTTGCAAAGAATTTAGAAACTCTGTAGGAAATTTCACACTTTGTTAAACGTTTACCATCGTGTCCATCGATTTGTGGCATGTGCTCTCTTCACCTGGAATTCTATTTTGAACATTAAAGTTGATATCGTCGACAGTGTTATTTTTAGTTGCCAAAATTGCCCTTTCAAATAGCCAGTTCGGATTTATATAGTTTTGAACAGTGTTTGGTCGATGAGTTTGTTTCCAGCTGTGGGTGTGTTGCACAAATCACTGTTGAGTGATGCCGATCTTCTGGTCAGTAGGATATGTGCCTTCTGCTGTTTGTAAAAGGTGTTGAACAAAATGTGCTGCTGTTTCGTCTTTCGATAATTCAGATCTGATGGTTTTTGTAAGTCATAGTTTTTTTGTAGGTGTGGCCAGAGATGTGATTTTTTTAAGCATGCATTGATCTCGTCTGCTGGTGTTGACTTGGGGGTAACTGGAAGTGTTTGTCGGAAGTCTCCTGAGAGTATGAGTAGAGCTACTCCCATCATTTCAGAGTTTCAGCGCAAGTCTTGGAACGTTCTGTCCGTGGTTTCGAGTGACGTTTTATGTGCCATTGTGAATTCGTCCCAGAAGATGATTTTAACTATATATACGAAGACAGTAACTTGTTCTCGAAAGAACAGTTACTGTTGATGACCATGCAGCTTTTCCCTGGAATAAATGATGACTAACTGACAACCTCAGCTGCCGACAGGTGTTGTTGATATACCTCGATGTGGACAGCTGAAAATGTGTGCCCTGACGAGTAATGAGTAGGTGGGCAAATGTCTATAAGGTACAATACATATGTAGAATTGTGGACAGTTGGGAATGTGTCTCACGGGAAGCGTGCAAGGGATAAGTCCCTGCAGTCCCGCTATTCATCTGTGTCCTCGGTGGCTCAAATGGATAGAGCGTCTGCCATGTAAGCAGGAGATTCCGGGTTCGAGTCCCGGTGGGGGCACACATTTGCAGCTGTCCACATCGAGGTATAACAACACCTGTCGGCAGCTGAGGTTGTCAGTTAGTCATCAGATAATTTTAACTTGCCTCCGAAGTTCATCCCGTCCAGATGCTTACCAGATGATGACAGTGCAAGTGTGATGGGTTGTTTGATACTATTTCCACCAGCAGTAGATTTATTAGAAACGTTTACCCGTTGTCGCCTGGTCCGTCGAAGTAAATAATTCCACCAGTGTTGTTGTCGATACGCTCCATGATAACGTTGTAAATTTCCCTTTGATTGTCACTGATGAGTGGTTTGTTGTGAGCAATGTATTGAAGTAGTTCGTTGATGATGTAACTTTCTTCCTTTGTAATTTCGTAGTTCAGCATACACATAGCCTCTTTTCGTGGTGCTTGCATCCCAAGTTGTACTAAGGTCTGGCTGTTTACTGCTAAACATCTATGTTCCTGGGGAATGAGTTCCATTGAAGATGTCGTCGTTGAATTCGAAGGTCAGTTCAGGATGAACTTGACGGATTTGGTACTATCCTTAAAGGAGTCCCATAGCTCTTTCAGATTCGCTGGATTACATGTTATTAGAATTGCGGTGAATAAATCTGCCATTTGTTCAACTGAGGCTGTGAGTGAGGTTTCTTGTAGTGTTAATTCCCAGTGGTTGTCGTTTTCCGGTAGTCCTCAGTGTTGTCACTCTTTTCTGTACGTTTGGCACAGTTAACTGTCAACAGTCTTGAGATCTGTGAAACTTGTTGGTCCCCGTATCTCGTGTTACAACATCCGGAGATTGGATCATCCGGCGTTGTTCGGATTTGAGGTTTATGCTCGGCGCAGTGCGATAGTTTTTATGATTCTTGGATGATCTTCTACTAAAATTCCTTGTTTTCGTCGTTGAAAGATGTTTGTTACGAACCACGATTAATAGATAGGGGCGTCGACATATAGTAATGTTTTCGCGAATGGATCCGTTTGGCACAGTTGGTAAAAAGCTGTTAATGTTGTGTTGTGAGGTGGTTCGCACGCAGTTTTTCTGGCAGTGTCATTTGTAAACTCTCTGTCCATTCTCCAAATGAACTTCTGGACGTTGCACAGTTGATTAGCGTTCCTGTATGGGAAAACCGAAAATCCACCATGCTGCTTCATTACTGTTGATGTATCTCCGAAATTGGTACATGAGGTTCTCGTCGTTTCTGTCTTTTTGTTCGCTATCTTTGGTTATTTGTTACTACCTTTGTTCACATACTTAGAGACATATTTTACGAATTTCACTGAACTGTCGTCTTCTACGTTTATGTGTGCTTTGAACATTTTGGTTTTGGGTGATCGCATTTTATATTTTGGATAGCCATCAACTCCAGTTTTTGTGTCACCCAAGTATTGTTTTGAATATTTTTTTTAAATTTTCCACCAATCATGCGTGGCGAATTGGGGTTTAATGGCCCACATGGTCTGTAAATCGTATTTTTCACAACTATGTCGTACAGCTCCGGAGCTTCTTGTGGATTGGGAAATTCAGCTTGGATGATTTTGTCGAGATCCTTTAGATGAATTCTGTCGTGTAGCCATATGAGATCATGTGAATGAGGCAGTCCTCGTTTTTGACATTCGATTGTGTACATCCAGCATCTAACAATTCCAGAGACGTGGTATTTTGTAATAAATATCATTCGTATTTGTCGAAAAACTCGGCTGTTATGTCATGCCGACGCAAGGTGGCTTGTCTGTATGACAGTTGTTCTTTCATTTCTGGCCACTACAAGTGGCATGTGAATGTTATAAAGAGATCGGGTCGTCCATATTTTCTTATGTAGCTCATGGTGTCTTGAGTGTATTCGTGCATGTGTCTCGAACTTCCTGTATGTGATCAGAGTGAGATTACCATTGTTGAAATATCTCAATGTTTCCGTCATTTATGATTGCGTCTCGAACGTGGATGTATTCTTCCATGCCTAGCTTCTTCTGATTCAATTTTATGTGAAGCATCCGTACCGCTTCTACTTTTTGCACGCATATCTACCAGAAACTGTTGGAATAAACGGCGAATGTTGAGAATGTTACTGTATGTTTTATTGTCTCTGATCATTAAGCGGTAATCAAAGAACCTCTTTAAAGTGACTTTTTTATTTGTTTCTATGCCTGTTTTGGGTAGTATTTGTTTCACATTAAAATGATTTCCTTCCTCTCTGTGCAGAAATATAGATGGATATTGAAGAGCATTATATGAACACTGTGTCTCATTAATGCGTGATAGTCGGTGAGCTCTATACTACCTGGATGTATAACTTCAGCACTCTGATGGTACCAGCCATATATGCTCATACTTCGTTTCTTACCAAACTACAACGTGGCTGCTACGAAATATCACTAGAACACGAAAAGAAAATACTTTTTGGTTCCGCTTCCACATCAGCCTATAACATCATATGTTGACATAAAGTTCATAACAAGAAATCAACCTGAAATTCTTTGTCACGTACAGACCGATGGAAATTTGTTTGCCAGATTACAACATGGCGGACGATATAAAGCATATAAATCTGCTGACATGCTCCAGTTCTGTACTCAGAGACCAGACTTCTGCATCCAGGTTGTATAGAGATCGCTGATTGTAGTCCTTCTCTTCTTCGTTGTGCAATTACGACACGGTTTGCGTTTTCATTGCGCGCAATTACGATGGCGACTTCGTCTATCTGTGGTGCGTAACTAATCGATGTTCGTTTTCTCCATGTGGTCTTTTGTCGAATTATAAAGTTATAGCCATCATAAATCTTCGGTCTAGTGCTGTTTTGAATATGTGAATCATTTTATTATATTCGTGTTAGATCCTGTGTACATCTCGGGCTACTTCTCGTCTCAATCCACTAATATTTGTGCATCGCTGATTGATTTCTGTTTCTTCATTTCCGATTAAATGTACTTGCAGAAATTTATAGTCTTCGTTGGATAGTGGTAGTAATGATCCCATGTTGCAATAGATTTGTCCTTGGATGAAAAAAAAAAAAAAACATAATCGATTTCATCTCCGTTAGCGTTGATTGAAGCGGCACCGAAAGAAATCATTTGTAAGCTGGTGTTGCACGCTTATATATTTTGAAGAAAGTGTTTTAATTCTAGAGTTTTCCCTTTCATGTAATGTAAAAATTCCTGCAGAGGTGCTTCCAGTGGTCTTAATTTAATTTTTCCATTCGTGCAACAGGATCCTGGTATTTCTCTATTTAATTTTTTCTCCATGCCAAATTGGCAGATGTTATGAATTTTTCCTATTACGACGTGTTTGTGTTTGTCATATTCTTTCGTCGGGTCGTAGTGGAATGCTTCATTTGTTAGGTTTACTATTTACTTTTCGTTGTTCGAGCTTCTCATAGGATGATATATTCATGGATGGCTTAGTCCGCAGTCATTTATTACAAGATAGTCTCAAAATTTTTGATTCTTCAGTCTGTTCATTTGGTTGTTCTTCGATTTCTGTGCTTCTCTTAGTGCTCATCCTCGTTCGTTGGAAACCTAAACGTGTTTCGCGCTCTTTGTCTGTTTCGCTTTTCCGCCGTTTTTTCTTTGTCGCACTTTGCATCAGAACTGGGAAGATCTCCTCCTCTTTCACATTTAGGAATTGTATAAAATACACTACTCGCCATTAAAACTGCTACACCAAGAAGAAATGCAGATGATAGACGGGTATTCATTGGACAAATATATTATACTAGAACTGACATGTGATTACAGTTTCACGCAATTTGGGTGCATAGGTCCTGAGAGATCAGTACCCGTAACAACCACCTCTGGCCGTAATAACGGCCTTGATACGCCTGGTCATTGAGTCAAACAGAGCTTGGATGGCGTGTACATGTACAGCTGCCCATGAAGCTTCAACATGACACCTCAGTTTCATCAAGAGTAGTGACTGGCGTATTGTGACGCCACCATTGCCTAGACGTTTTCAATTTGTGAGAGATCTGGAGAATGTGCTGGACAGGGCAGCAGTCGAACATTTTATGTATCTAGAAAGGCCCGTACAGGACCTGCAACATGCGGTCGTTCGTTATCCTGCTGAAACGTAGGGTTTCACAGGGATCGAATGAACGGTAGAGCCACGGGTCGTAACACATCTGAAATGTAACGTCCACTGTTCAAAGTGCCGTCAATGCGAACAAGAGGTGACCGAGATGTGTAACCAATGGCACCCCATACCATCAAGCCGGGTGATACGCCAGTATGGTGATGACGAATACACGCTTCCAATGTGCGCTCACCGCAATGTCGCCAAACACGGATGCGACCATCATGATGCTGTAAACAGAACCTAGATTCATCCGAAAAAATGACGTTTTGCCATTCGTACACCCAGGTTCATCGTTGAGTACACCATCGCAAGCGCTCCTGTCTGTGATGCAGCGTCAAGGGTAACCGCAACCATGGTCTCCGAGCTGATAGTCCATGCTGGTGGAAACGTCGTCGAACTGTTCGTGCAGATGGTTGTTGTCTTGCAAACGTCTCCATCTGTTGACTCAGGGATAGAGACGTGGCTGCACGATCCGTTACAGCCATGCGGATAAGATGCCTGTCAACTCGACTGCTAGTGATACGAGGCCGTTGGGATCCACCACGGCGTTCCGTATTACGCTCCTGAACCCACCGATTCCATATTCTGCTAACAGTCATTGGATCTTGACCAATGCGAGCTGCAATGTCGCGATACCATAAACCGCAATCGCGATAGGCTACAATCCGACCTTTATCAAAGTCGGAAACGTGATGGTACGCATTTCTCCTCCTTACAGGAGGCATCACAACAACGTTTCGCCAGGCAACCCCGGTCAACTGCTGTTTGTGTATGGGAAATCGGTTGGAAACTTTCCTCATGTCAGCACGTTGTAGGTGTCCCCACTTGTGTGAATGCTCTGAAAAGCTGACCATTTGTATATCACAGCATCTTCTTCCTGTCGGTTAAATTTCGCGTCTGTACAACGTCATCTTCGTGGTGTATCAATTTTAAAGGCCAGTAGTGTATTAATCAAATCACCTTTTCATTAACAAATATACCAAGTACACTTGAGACACTTTTCCGACTTTATTTTCGATTTATATTTAGTCTTTGTATTACTTTGACTACTCACACTTCACTGTTTGCTTTTATTCACTCACTGCAATACTTTTGCGGTTCCTCCCTTTGTAAATGTTAAGAAACTGACGTTCGAACCCACGAATGGTCCTCCTTTATATACCCCTAACAAAGGATAGCTCCATTAGTAGCAAATTCCAGAACATATCAAAAAGGCTTCGAATGGTCCACAATGTTCCAGAATATTCCAAAACATTCTGTAATCTTCCTGAATGTTCCAGACTATTTCCGAACATTTCACAACATCCCGATCATTGTGGAACTTTCCGGAACATTCTGGAATGTTGTGGAACTCCCTCGAATTTTCTCGAGTGTTGTGGAATGTTCTCGAATAATTTCGAATGTCCTGGAATCTTCTAGAAATTTCTAGAGGACGAAACTTTCTACTCCGTATGTCTTCAAAAGCACGCCTCTTAGGTAAAAACTGGAATATTCTTCATGGATGGGGGATAGAGGGCTCCCACACCGTACAAATCCCTTGATTGTATCGGGACTCGTTTCGCAGTTTTAGCGGCATGCACAATATACACTTACTTTCGTAATATATACTGATTACGAGTGCACACGAGATTGGATTCCTACCAATCAAAGTGAAGCAAATTAACTTTGCTCTTCACTTAGTGGAATACAATGAAGCGTTGTATACGTTGGGTGGCAGTTTTCGTTGCTCTCTCAACAGACTTCAGCCGCCAAAGGGCTTGTATTAAAATATTATTGGAATCTGTGAATTACAGTGTGTTCTAATTTAATGAATCATATTGTATCAATTTATTTATATTCATTTAATATTGCCAGTCGAGGGGAACAGTTTTCACCGGCTCGCGATGGGCCGTTACGTACTTAATTTCGAGCCAAAGATATTATTTCAAATCCGATTGCAAGCTATAGTTTCGCACATAGGGTGTCGCGTCACAAATGAAGCTATGATTTATTTAACAATGGATGTTTAATAGTCAACAATACACGTAATAAATGAGTATCACATGCCCGATCTGAATACTGCACGATGCCGACAGCTGCCATAGTAAGAAAATGTGCAAATCAAGGCAACGAAAACGTATATGCTTTGGATGTGACCTTAAGAACTACAAGGTCTTAACCCAAAGCCCAGTTGCAATGACACTGTACAGAGCACTGTGGGAGGCTGCGTTCATACCGTGACATCATTTCAGCAGAAACAGTCCATCTGTTGCACCCAGCAATGTTGAGAGCAGGTGCAGACACCAACAAGTGACATCATTTCAGTAGAAGTAGTTCCATTAGTGGCACCCAGCAATACTGAGCAGGTGCAGACACCAACAAGTGACATCATTTCAGCAGAAGCAGTTCCATCTGTGGCACCCAGTAAAGTTGCAGAGGTACACACAGCAACAAGTCACATTAGTTCAGTAGAAGCAGTTCATCAGTGGCACCCAGCAAAGTTGAGTAGGTGCAGACAGCAAGAAGTGACTTCATTTCCATACAAGTAGTCCATCAGTTGCACCTAGCAATGATGAGCAGGTCCAGAGAGCAGTCCATGATATTCACTATCACTGATCACACTGTTCGTTAGCAGAAATTAAACATGGCCTAATGGCACCAATCATGTAGAAAAAAAATACAAGTAACAGTCCATAATCTTCACTATCACTGATCACACAGTTCAAGCATGAACAATAGTTTGAATACACATACTAATGCTTTTACACTAAACATATAAATTCTAATAAACACACAAATGATTTCAGGTAATTGTCATATTAACTATTACAAATACTCAAATATCAGTAAACCTATAATATTTATGGGTGTCAGTGCAAGCCACTACAAACAAATACAATAATATTCAGGAGATAGGTGGGTAGGATTAGGAAAGGAAAACACACAAAACACACTCATTCATCTTTCATCCACATTAAGTACTACTGTGTATTTTAAGTCCCCAGCAACTATAAAACCTACAAAACCAATAAGCACAAGAGTAACTGTTCTGTATGTGGGAGTGTGACTCAACGTACACATCTGGCACGGTTCTTCTCCAACAAGACAAGAATTTTTAAATACCAATTATACTGACGTGATAAAAGAAAATTAGAAAAACTGTAATTACGCAAGAAAACCAGAATTCACTCTAATACAAGAACACAAGCCAGATGCTTTGTTGACTGAACCTGTAATGACGCATTATTTCAGACACACAAATAATAAAAGAACATTGTGGTTTTTACCTTCATATATATTGACGAAATGCACTCTGATCATTACAATAACATCTGCTATCTCCCCCATCAAATAACTGGATAAAACATGGAACAAACACTCCTTACTACAACATCTCGACAAGCCTTGCCCACTAGCACATCTCAACACGAACTGTCTTCTACGAGCTCTGCCCACACATTGACTTCTACGAGTTCTTAACAGGCACTGACTTCTGCGAGTTCTTAACAGGCACTGTGGAGGCGGCTTAATAGTACTCTTTGGCGCAATCTCTGGCGCAGTGGCTCAGTGTAGCCACCTTTCAGAGCCCACTGAGTGAGAAGAATATATGAATTACTTTTGGGAGCAACCAGTGTGAAGAAATACATGTGACTAGACTGACAAGTTCTTAGCAAGTAGAACATAGCGTGTTATTTTTAACGAGGAGGAATCTTCAAACGTAACAGTAATTTCAGATGTACTCCAAATTCAAATGGCTTCTAGCACTATGGGACTTAACTTCTGAGGCCACCAGTCCCCTAGAAGTTAGAACTACTTAAACCTAACTAACCTAAGGACATCACACACATCCATGCCCGAGGCAGGATTCGAACCTGCGACCGTAGCAGTCGCGCGGTTCCAGACTGTAGCGCCTAGAACCGCTCGGCCACTCCGACCGGCAGATGTACTCCAAGGCAGTATTGTAGGACCGTTACTGCCAGAAAAACGTGTAACCCTTTCGCGGGTCAATTTTTTGTAGCAGCTCAGGGAGGATAATTTTTTTGCTATACTATTAGAATTGTGATCAATTGGCTATATTTTTCGATAATTTTGTTTCTGTGATTTAGGACCACAGCACAGCACCTTTGGCTCTGAGCACTATGGGACTCAACTGCTGAGGTCATTAGTCCCCTAGAACTTAGAACTAGTTAAACCTAACTAACCTAAGGACATCACAATCATCCATGCCAGAGGCAGGATTCGAACCTGCGACCGTAGCGGTCTTGCGGTTCCAGACTGCAGCGCCTTTAACCGCACGGCCACTTCGGCCGGCGCACAGCACCTTTGTGAGATATTAAAACTGTGGTGATAAATGGATTTCCCAATACTTTTGTGAGTTGTTATGTGTTGTCATTACACGAGAAAAACTATGAGCAGTGTTTTCTGTTTCTTTGTTTAAAAATTTTACTTACCACGGTATGAAAACAATCCTAGAAACTTTGTATCGCGATCAAGGTATGTGCAGATGTTGCACAGCAAGGGAACACGAGGACAGACACAGTCGTCGTCAAATTCCGGTGGATCACGTCTCACCACACTGGGGGCTCGTCGTACTGTGCACCAGTCACACTGTAACTCCCTTACATCTACTCCTGCCATCGAAGTAACCGACTGCCTACAACAATCTGTGTCATCGCATACGGTTGGCCAGAGACCAACAGTAGATGGATCAAGGAATTACCATCGCATGTGCAGGCTGCCGTTGACATCACAAATACAAACGGCAAACGGCAGCGTTAGGAGTAGCGCCATGGACTCCTGGCGAATGGCGTCGCATTGTGTTCGGTGATGAATCGCTGTTCTGCACTGCCCCGGTGACTACAGTCGGGGTGTACAAGTATGGCGGCGATCTGGGTAGAAGCCCAATTCTTCCAGTGTTTAGGACAGACACAGCTGTGTTACTCCTGACGTCATGTCGTGGGAAGGCAGCAATTAAGACTTCAGGTCACAGCGGGTACTGATTGAGGGAACTTTGACGGCACAATGGTATGTCACTCTCATCCTGCGTCCTCACGTGTTACCTCTCATGCGACAGTATCCCGCCGCCGCTTTTCAACAGGACAATACTTGTCCACACATTTCACATGCCTATAAACCGTAATCGTCATTTTGAGTCACACCCAAGGCCAACACGATTCCCAGATCTGTCCAAAACTGAAACTCGCTCGTCAAATCAGTTCCAATAACAGTACCCAATAGGCTGTATCACGGACAAGTTACAACAGTCGTGGGGCAGCTTGTCCCATGATACAACGGCCTTACGGCATCTTTCTCGACAGGATCAGTGTGTGCATCACACCATACAGGATGCAACGTTATGCCGATGAGTAGCCGCCTACTGGCAAATTCTTTGTAAATTTGATTATCTTTTTTAATTTATGAAATTACATTACATACCCTCTCAACTCCTGACATTTGATTTCGTTTCCAGCTCCCTTTTTAGGTGTTTCACTTTTTTGAGGCAGTGTAGATTTTTCACAAATGAAACACCGTAGTCGTAATTGCAACCGAATTATATCACAAACTAACCGTAATTAAGCTCTACTACGCAGAAATTCACTGAGTCTAGCTTCCTTAGAGAGATCTAACGGTGATGGTCTTAAGCATGATTCGAATAGAGACAGATTTCAACGAAGATTACTGCAGGTGTCAGAAGAAAAACATTTGCAACACGAGAATAAATTCAAAACTCACGCTCATGTTAACATCTGCAGCCATGTGAGCGAACTACTGTTCTAGAAGATTTAACTACGAATGTAAGTACTATGAACCCAGTTTCAGTGAAACTATATTTTCTTATAAATAAATTCACGATTCAATATGCAAATTTGTAAAGCATTTAATTATGAAAAGAAATAAGAAATTATGTCAATATTTCGCACAAAAATCGCGCAACAGATGAATGGGAGGCATTATGTCTCCAAACGAACATTAACCACAGTAAAAATCCAGTTATAAGATCCTATAAAAATGTAGAAGAGTGCAAAAGTGACTACGTCATGGTTGAGACACTGCGCCAATTATTTCGGAAAACAAGAAAAAATACAAAAGTAAATCTTCCACAGTAACTCTGCATTCAGCAAACGACGGCGAAACTTCAGCTACCACCTGTAAATTTGAGTGCAAAAGACCTGCTGTCTACTACCATTAATGTAGGAAAACTACTTGAAATCCAAGCTGTTTCATTATTTGAACTGTTTGTAATCACTGATAGTAAATAATGAGGTGCTTTCTAACATGTATGCACAACATGATGGCAGACAATAGTTGCATCATGAATGCACGTAAATCTTCGCTAAGTGATTCAGGAAAGTGGTAATGTGTAACAGCAAAAGCAATTAAGTGATCTATATTAACTTCAGAGTAAATAAGCAACAACTTGAGCCACTTGGCTTTCAAAATACATATGGAATATTAAGAGTGAAAATTAGTGAGCATACAAATTGAAATCTAAGTACCGCATAACCAGCATAATACAGAATGACCTAGCTTGTAGGAGAGAATGATAAAACTGAATGCATAATGCTTTGGACTAAATGAAAAAAAACACGATCTACCGACCAACTTCTAACTGAAGAAAAGCTCAGAGATCCTGAACTTCCGAAACACCATGCGCCTAACCAACTGACCTGTGAAAATCATCACAAGTGTAACAAGCACAATAAATGAAAATGACCGTGCATTACCACTTTTCATTGTAATACCATCTTATTTCGTACTTGATTCACTCACGTAATTTTAAGTATCTGTATGCTTTACTTCATTTAAATGCTTCCAGTTTCTTCTCCTCCGTCTGACATACGGAAGAGATTTAAATATCACTCTGTTCTATTCGATACATTACCAAAACCTACACCTACTCCCTTCAGTTATGAAACAAGCAAGTTTCGAGTACTCTGCAGGTGGAATGGGTGGGAACCCAGTTAGAAAACTGACACACACCAGAACACTGGAAGTGACCCTAGGCAGCGTATTCGTGGATAGGGAGCATTGTTACAAAGCGCTAGTAGTGCCAAATGGTACTGACACAGCCAACTTCGGATCGAAAATAATACCGTCGGACAAAAACGTAAACTAGTCAGAAGAGAAGGAGGAAACGAAATAAAACTTCTCTGGCAGAGAGGGTGCATTATGTTGCCGGCCGGTGTGGCCGATCGGTTCTAGGCGCTTCAGTCCAGAACCGCGCGACCGCTACGGTCGCATGTTCGAATCCTGCCTCGGGCATGGATGTGTGTGATGACCTTAGGGTAGTTATGTTTAAGTAGTTCCAAGTTCTAGGGGACTGATGACCTCTCAGAGTCATTTGAACCATTTTTCGTGCATGATGATACTTCTTTGATTACAAAATCGAGTCAAATTTACAAAGAACAAAGATCTTGGTAATATGAGCTCATTTACAACTAGCATGTAATACAACACGTCCATCCACCCCATCCCACTGGCAGGATACACGCCATGATTCGGTAGGAAAGGGTGTCATAAGTCGTTGTGTCTTCCCGAGACAAATTGACCACCATCTATTGTAAATGGTCCTTGGCGTCCTGGGTTCTTGAACTAGGATGGAGATGACGTCAGAGTTGGTCCCACACATGTTCTATAGGAGACAGACCTGGGGAACCTGCTGGCCACAGGACTACCTCAGCATCACGCTGCCTCTTCATAGAGACAGTGCCATGTATGGACGGGAATTGTTCTGCTCGAAAATAGTACCATAACATCATCGCATGAGAGCTAGCACACAGGTTGTCCGTGACGTGCTGTTCTGCCATTAAAGTTCTTTCAGTCACTACCACTCGTGAACTGAAGTCGTACCCGATGGCTTTCCACACCATGTTGTTGCTCTGGGCCACATGATGTAGAAAGTTATCGGGTATGACTTCAATTCATGGGTGGTAGTGACTGAAAGAACTTTAATGCAGAACAGCGCGTCACATCTAAAAACATTGGATGACTAGATCCTCCTCCCAGTTCGCCGCCATACTCACTGACGATGATCGTCTAGTGTAGTGCTAAACTACGTATCATCACCGAAGACAATGTGATGGCATTCATGAGGAGCCCAGGCGTCCGGCTCATGGCTCCACTCCAAACGAAGCCGTTTCTAGTGTGGTTAACGACATGGGACGATAATTCCCTAGACCTGATGCTTCTAATCACCGACAATGCTGTAGCATGACAGGATTCCTCAGCGAGTCCATTACTTGTTGTCGGTTGGCAGGTGCAGAAACGAAGGTGTTACAATGTTCCTGGCGCACAATACAGTGATCCCCATTAGTGGTCAGACGTGGTCACCCAGAACACTGTCCGACTACCGATTTTACGGAATACAAGACGCATTTTTTTCTTCAAAAAACTGTCACCAACATTAAGGTGCGTCTCGTACTCGAAATTAATATGAAATGGTCCAGTGTTTGATATAAAATTTGCGCCAGTCTTAAAAATGGCCATATATAAAATGCCGCGGAAAAACTATCTCTATCTGGCAACAGTGTATTCAACTGGCAGCAGCAATGCACCGATGTGACGAACATGAGTTGTGAGGATTCACAAGCTTACTAAAATTGTTCCGTCCCATCACAAATGGTTCAAATGGCTCTGAGCGCTATGGGACTCAACTGCTGAGGTCATTAGTCCCCTAGAACTTAGAACTAGTTAAACCTAACTAACCTAAGGACATCACAAATATCCATGCCCGAGGCAGGATTCGAACCTGCGACCGTAGCGACCGTTGCGGTTCCAGACTGTAGCGCCTTTAACCGCACGGCCACTTCGGCCGGCGTCCCATCACAAATGCACAACACTGTTGAACTCAAAGTGATTTATGTTATCGGTAGGAACACGATATTTTTGTTAGTAGCTAGTTTCGTAACGGAAAAAAATCAAAGGTATTTATACAATGCGGGATATAAATTGAAAGTAATAGCGTATGCAGAACACGGAAACAGAGAAGCTGAGCGGCATTTCGGCACTCCACCAACAAAAAAAAAAACTAGTCACAATGGGCGGGCTAGTTAAGAAGAAGCGAAAAAAATGAGGAAGACTAAATGTGCAAATAGATGACTGGCTGCAAAAAGGCTAAAACTAGCAGATAATGTATTGAAATTGATTCAAAGACACCGTCAAAATGCCATTGGCACTAATACGAAAGTGATTCAAATAAATGCTCTAATGCTAGCGCTACAGAGGAACTTAACAGACTCTATGAGTGGAATTGGTTGGTGCTACAGATCTATGAAGCGTCATGGACTTAGCATGAGAACCAAAACCAAATACCACAAGAGTATGAAGAGTAAATATTATCTTTCCATCGATATTTTATTCAACATCGAAAGAAAACCAGTGTGGAACTAAGCCAAGAAACGAATATGGACGAAACTCTTTTGACATTTAATGTGCCGAGTAACAGTACCGTTGTCATGAAAGGTGCTGTTACTGTAACTATAAAAGCAAGTGGACGTGAAAAATGCAATACACTGTTGACCTTTCATGTTGTGCTGGCGGTTGTAAATTTAGTCCACTGATCATTTTCTAGCGCAAAATAATGCCGGAACCATCTGAAATACCGTCAAGTGTTGTCGTTCACGTACATGACGAGGGTTGGACGGACAAGGGTAATATGATATTATGGATTAAGAGATTGTGGGAGAGAAGGTAAGGGTGCTTTATTGAGGAAGAGTTTTCTTCTTCTGCTAGATCAGTTTAGTAGTCATTTGAAAACTTCTGTGAAAAAGAAATTGAGACAGGGAAGTACAGAGCTTCGCTGCCATTCCGGGAGGACTTACTTCACAATTGAAACCTGTTTATGTCTCGATAAATAAGCCATTTGAAGTGTATACGAAAGAGGAACGGAACAATTGGATGATGCATGACACCCAAAATGAATTCACTCCGGAGGAAGCTTTAAAACGACCTACAATCCGACAAGTGGGTAATTGGATAAAACAGTCGCGGTCTAAAGTGACAGAAGACATTATTCTGAATTCTTCCAAGAAGTGCGGCATAAATAACGGTCTCGATGGCAGCGAAGACCATCTTGTATATGGAGAGGACAATGATGTCAACGAAGAGGAAGAAGAAGAAGAAAGCGCAGACGAAGATTTTTCAGGAATTTTAAAGGTCAGTTCGGGTTTATAAACTAAGCATTGTTTTTGGTCTGGCTTTGCAATCTAATAATAAAAATGATAAAAATGTCATTTAAAAAATGCTTAAAAATTAAGATTGGTCTTATAGTTTGTAGCGTTTTATAGTCCGTAAAATAGGTAGTACGCCACGTTCCCTTGCACTCCAGTATTGGGTCACTGTTATATCCGAATGCCCCACAAATCTGGATATTGCACTATACGACCAGCCGACGAAATGGAGATGCCACAACGAGGCCCCTTTAAAACTCTGTTGGGAGCTGATAACACTGCATCCCACCAGTGCGTGGCGTCCCCGAGTCATTCATACTGATAACACCTGACGCTATTCACGCCCCTTATATACGTTACCAGTTATGGTAACAGCACTGTACAGGAACAACACTGACGTACCCTGGTAGCCGTTCTACCTGTCACGGAGAACTGGAACTGTTTACAGCAGCTGATTATGTACGTGTACAAAGTTACATTGTCATCCGACCATGTCTTCTGGGTGCTTCATTTATCGTGTCAGGCAGTTTATAGTTAATTATGTTCACATTATGTTTCATTTTTATACTACCGGTATTATACATTTAAATTTCATATATATATATATATAAGTATCGGACACCCACAAAAACATACGTTTTTCATATTAGTGCATTGTTCTGCCATCTACTGCCAGGTAATCCGTATCAGGGATCTCAGTAGTCATTAGACATCGTAAGAGAGCAGAACTCACGGACTTCGAACGTGGTCAGGTGGTTGGATGTTACTTGTGTCATACCTCTGTATGCGAGATTTCCAAATTCCTAAACATCCTGAGGTCCACTGCTTTCGATGTGATACCGAAGTGGAAACGTGAAGTGACACGTACAGAACAAAAGCGTACCGGTCGACGTCATCTGTTGACTGACAGACACCGTCGGCAACTGAAGAGGGTCGTAATGTGTAATAGGTAGACATCTATCCATACTATCAACAGTAATTCCAGACTGCATCAGGATCCACTGCAAGTACTATGACAATTAGGCGGGAGGCAGGAAAATTTGGATTTCATGGTCGAGCGACTGCTCATAAGCCACACATGACGCAGGTAAATGCCAAACGACGCCTCGCTTCGTGTACGGAGCGTAAACATTGGACGATTGAACAGTGGAAAAACGTTGTGTGGAGTGACAAATCACGGTACACAATGTGGCGATCCGATGGCAGGATGTGGGTACGGCGAATGCCCGGTGAACGTCATCTGACAGCGTGTGTACTGGCTACTGTAAAATTCGATGGCATTGGTGTTGTGGTGTGGTTGTGGTTTTCATGGAGGGGGTTTGTACCCCTTGTTATTTTGCGTGGCACTGTCACAGCATAGGCCTACATTGATGTTTTAAGTCCTTTATTTGCTTCCCACTGTTGAAGAGCAATTCGGAGATGGCGATTGCATCTTTCAAAACGATCGAGCACCTGTTCATAGTGCACGGCCTGTGGCGGAGTGGTTACACGACAATAACATCCCTGTAGTAGACTGGCCTGCACAGAGTCCTCACCTGAATCATACAGAACACCTTCGGGATGTTTTGGAATGCCGACGTCGTGCCAAGCTGCACCGACCGACATCGATACCTCTCCTCAGTGCAGAATTACGTGAAGAATGGGCTGCCTTTCCGGCACCTTGTTGACCGTATTCCTGCGAGAGTGGAAACCGTTATGAAGGCAAAGGGTGAGCCAACTCCATATTGAATTCCAGAATTAGAGATGGAGAGCACCACGAACTTGTAAGCCATTTTCAGCCAGGTGCCCGGATAATTTTGATAAAACACACACACACACACACACACACACACACACATATATATATATATATATATATATATATATATATATATATATATATATGGTGGTCCATTGATCGTGACTGGGCCAAATATCTCGCGAATTTTAGACGAACAGTTGGTAACAGGTAGTTTTTTTAAATTAAAATACAGAACGTAGGTACGTTTGAACATTTTATTTCGGTTGTTCCAATGTGATACATGTACCTTTGTGAACTTATCATTCCTGAGAACGCATGCTGTTCCAGCGTGATTACCTGTAAATACCACATTAATGCAATAAATGCTTAAAATGATGTCCGTCACCCTCAAAGCATTTGGCAATACGTGTAACGACATTCCTCTCAACAGCGAGTAGTTCGCCTTCCGTTATGTTCCCACATGCATTGAGAATGCGCTGACGCATGTTGTCAGGTGTTGTCGGTGGATCACGATAGCAGATATCCTTCAACTTTCCCACAGAAAGAAATCCGGGGACGTCAGATCCGGTGAACGTGGGGGCCATTGCTTCGACGACCAATCCATCTGCCATGAAATATGCTATTCAATACCGCTTCAACCGCACACGAGCTATGTGCCGGACTTCCATCATGTCGGAAGTACATCGCCATTCTGCCATGCAGTGAAACATCTTGTAGTAACATCGGTAGAACATTACGTAGGCAATCAGCATACATTGCACCATTTAGATTGCCATCGATAAAATGGGGACCAATTATCCTTCCTCCCGTAATGCCGCACCATATATTAACCCGCCAAGGTCGCTGATGTTCCACTTGTCGTAGCCATCGTGGATTTTCCGTTGCCCAATAGTGCATATTATGCCGGTTTACGTTACCGCTGTTGGTGAATGACGCTTCGTCGCTAATTAAATGCGTGCAGAAAATCTTTCATCGACCAGTAATTTCTCTTGTGCCCAGTGGCAGAACTATACACGACGTTCAAAGTCGTCGCCAATCAATTCCTGGTCCATAGAAATATGGTACGGGTGCAATCGATGTTGATGTAGCATTCTAAACACCGACGTTTTTGAGATTCCCGATTCTCGCGCAGTTTGTCTGCTACTGATGTGCGGATTAGCCGCGACAAGCAGCTAAAACACCTACTTGGGCATCATCCTTTGTTGCAGGTCGTGGTTGACGTGTCACATGTGGCTGAACACTTCCTGTTTCCTTAAATAACGTCACTATCCGGCGAACGGTCCGGACACTTGGATGATGTCGTCCAGGATACCGAGCAGCATACATAGCACACGCCCATTGGGCATTTTGATCACAATAGCCATACATCAACACGATATCGACGTTTTCCGCAATTGGTAAACGGTCCATTTTAACACAGGTAATGTATCACGAAGCAAACACCGGGCGCACTGGCGGAATGTTCCGTGATACCACGTACTTATACGTTTGTGACTGTTACAGCGCCATCTATCACAAAGCAAAAAAAGTGGTCCAATAAAACATTCATATTTATTTACGTACTACAAGAATATATGATAAAAAATGGGGGTTGCTATTTTAAAAAAACGCAATTGATTTCCGTTTGACCTATGGCAGGCCATCTAGCGGGCCAACCATAGCGCCTTCTGGTTTCCCCCTTCAAGCTAAACGAGTTTCGTTTTTTGTAGTTTTGTCGTTTGATGATTATTTCGTGAGATATTTGGCCCGGTCACTATGAATGGACCACCCTGAGTTTGTACATTATTTAATGATGCTTTGAAATGAATAAACAAATACTTTAAAAAGTATTTTTTGGCTTGCTCCAGTCTGGTTATGATGTCATGTTTTTTCATGTTGAATCTCGTTTACAATTTATGTGAAGCTTTTCAGTTCTTCCGCTGTTTTCTCCAATTCTGATGGTTAGCAAGGCGGTTTTCTCCACTATTCATTGCTTTCATCTCCCTTTGATTCTCGTTAGCTCAAATGTAGGAGCTGTCATGGACAACCATCGTCGTGAATATATTTTAGCTTAGCCGTAGAACGAGCTGTTGGAAATATTTAGATGGATTGGAGGGTCACACGTGGGGCTTAAGAGCTGTTATGTTGTGGAGGGTAGAGCTATCGGAGATTGGAGAGAACCACGCAGCACGCATATGTTGATTATATTATCATGTCGGTTTGAACAAGCAAAGGAGCTGTCGTAAATGTTTCCTACACAGGAGGTTATGGGACACTTTTAGCCGAAGACGCAGAATATTCAGTGTCGATCGTGGCAGCTATGATTACTATGATCCATCAGAAATAGTGGCTGTGGTTATTTTGGCTATGTAGTGAACTGTTGATACATCGTAGCTGTTTACACTCATAATATAGTAAATTAATTAAAATGTGCATGTACGTCGGCTAAGAAAAATATATTTTCCTTTGCTAGCTGCTCCACTTGCGAATGAGCGGAATACCCATGTCTCAGAACATATGTCTATTGTTAACACTGGGACGTTTGTCATTAAATAGATATCACATACTACTTCAAAGTCAATGTGGTACTGCATTAAATGTGCGGCCCTTAAAATAAAATAAAATTTTACTTTAATTATTTAAATTCCAACAAAATTGCGAACTTCTCAATGTCGCTCAGGAAACATGAATGACTTCTGTCCAGCTGTGAGATATCGTTTTGGAATACGATACGTTGCATCACTCGTAACTATACGAGCAGCATCGGTGGGGACCCTTCTTGGAAAGCTGCAGGCTCCGCGCAGCTGTGAATGAGAGATCTCGTCTGTCACAGGCAGTGCCCCATTGACGACAGTTCATGAGAATTTCCAGAATAGAAAACTATTTACAAACGAACAGCCTAGGTAGATGAAAAATCTACTACCAAAAACTGTGTAACGAAGGTCCAACCGAATTTCCAGATATGCGAGTGGAAGTCAAAAAGTAAAGGAATTTTTCAGAAAAGGAATATTTATTATCGTGATAGAAAACTTAAACATACATTATTTGTCCACACAACTTTCCTGCGCTTCAACGTACTCTGTCCAAGGTTCCACAAGTTTTTTGATTCCGCCGGAAAAAAGTTTTCTGGTTGGACCTTGTGGCGAAATAAGTAAAAAAATTAAATTTATTGATTTTTTTGAACAGAGAAAAAACTATGGATATGGAACTTTAACTTTAGAATTTCTGAAAGGCTTTTTTACGGACTGTATTGACCGGCTTGAATGCGGACAAATTCAGTGCTGCGTGAAATTTGCCTGTAATATAATTTACAATTCCGATTAATAACATTTTTGAATACTACGTCGTCGTTGATTTAATCAGAGTTCTCACCTTCGACGTAGAATTAGTCCTTCTGCCACAATATTAATTCATTAGTCGCCATCGATGTTCTCTTTGTTGACCCTGTGAATCTTCCTAAGTCGGCATCGGTATACTTCACGAAGACGGTGGAAACAAAGGAATACACTGCTACGTCGCTTTAAATAATTCTAGTAAAACTTAGATACTTTTCACTATTTTTTAGTCACAAGACAATAAGACTTGCTCTGCTCGTTCCACAAACCATAAATACTAACAAGATGGCTGCCTTTCAGCACACACCAAAAATTACGTCCATCCCATACAAGGTAACAATCGAACGTGTATCTTAACTTCTTGGAGTTTCAAACAAAAGAGAGTCCAATGTGAACATTACAGAGATTATATTCGACATTCATCTCAATTTAATCTTTGGGGCAGACTTTAAAGTATTGAATCTCTCGGCGTCGAAATGTGTCATTACAACCTGTGCCCAATTTTGCACTGCATCAATGAGTTCTACATCGGTTGCAAATCTCCTCCCTCTGAACGCTTCCATCAAGAGTCCAAACTTTTGGAAATTGCTTGCGGCCAGATCTGAACTATATTGCGGGTGTTCCAGCGATTCGAATGTGCATTATCTTGCTGCAGGATGACTCCTTTTCTCAGTTCCCCTCGACGTTTGAATCTGGTTGCAGATTTCAGTTCAGTTGATAACAAATCAAAGTACTTCTCACTGTTCACAGTGCAGCTTCATTGGGTGAAACTAATGGCTATCACACCTTCCATATACCAGAATAGTGTTAGCATAATATTACCAGCTGATGGTTGACGTTTAAGTTTCTTAACTTCTGGTGATGATGGGTGTTTCAAAAATGGTTCAAATGGCTCTGAGCACTATGGGACTTAACTTCTGAGGTCATCAGTCCCCTAGAACTTAGAACTACTGAAGCCTAACTAACCTAAGGACATCACACACATCCATGCCCGAGGCAGGATTCGAACCTGCGACCGTAGCGGTCATGCGGTTCCAGACTGAAGCGCCTAGAACCACACGGCCACACCAGCCGGCGGGCGTTTCCAAATCATGACTGTACCTTACTTTCTGGTTCGTAATGGTGCACCTACGTTTCGTCTACGATTTGCTGTAAAAAATCCATATCCCTCGCGATGATGACACGCCAATTGTTTACGAGAGATATCCATTCTTTACGCCTTATGCTGCGACGATAATTCTTACGGTGCCGACCTTCCGCACAAAATGGTTCAAATGGCTCTAAGCACTATGGGACTTAACATCTGAGGTCATTAGTCCCCTAGACTTAGAACTACTTAAACCTATCTAACCTAAGGATACCACACACATCCATGCCCGAGGCAGGATTCGAACCTGCGACCGTAGCAGCAGCGCTGTTCTGGACTGAAGCTCCCAGAACCTCTCGGCCACAGCGGGCGGCCCTTCCGCACATTTTCTGAATATTTCGCCTGTCGTGTAAGATGGAATACGCTGAACCATGACTGTTATGTAAAGTATTGGTGATGTAGCCCACCGTTTCCCATCACCATACCCTCAACGGCTTACACAATTACCCTCAGTTGTTGACGTCAGTGGCCTGCCTGACCTCTTCTCGATACGTAAACAAGTTCTTTGATGCGCTCTGTCCATTCGTAGATCCAATTTCGCGATAAACAGCTGTCACCATATTGCGCTTGCATTCGACAAACAATTTCCGAAGGTTTAACACCTTCCACAAACGGAAAATGAATCGCTGCTCTCAATTACTCCATGGTGCACATCGAACCCGTTTATTCGCAGAACCCGTTTATTCTGAATCTGGGGAACTACGACCACAACCATAGATGGAAACATAAAAGACCAAAAGACATACTTGTAAGGACATAACATCTATGGCCAAGCATACGCAAACATAACGGCACAGGCGAGCCCCTGTTAATCAGACCCATTACTGGATATCCAGCTGGATTGGAGTACACTGCCGAATAACTGGCACCACACAGGGAAGCCGTACCGTACACTGCATGCAAACAAGCTCCACACATCCCCCACACAGTGAGATGATCTATGGCCGATCTCCCACTACTGTATAACGATCTTGATTGTTCCAGGAATGCAGCAGCAGCAACAACTGGGACACATCGCCATCGCTTGTCATGGTAATGATGCATGATACCTATACTAACAAATCCAACCTTGCATGAACTATCGCAGCTAGTAAGCCACTACTGCTCTTACTACCCATCCCACTGTCGCAGAGGCTTTTTTCCCACGGCACGAGCCATGGCACTTTTTTTCCTCTGCTCTTCAAATCGCTACCCTCACTCGCGTTTCGTCCACTATCTATCACCTGATGGACCGTGTTAATGCGTAGCCTTACCCAGACGCACGGACAACATCACAGCCCAGCATCCTGTGATCCACATACTAGACAACTAACATGTTTACGGAGGTGACAGTAGAACTTTTGGTTTGGTCACCACGTTGGTGCGGGCGTGGAGGGGCCCCATCTCTAAAGAAAAAAAAAAAAAAAAACGGCCCATCAGATAGTGAGATTTTGTTTACGTTACCGTGGTAATTCCCAGTGTTGCCGTAGTGCTGGGCGATCACTGCTGGCTCGCTACCTGTCCGTGTTGAACACTGGCAACTCCGCTGCCAGCTGTCAGAGATCTGAATGGAGTGAAGGAAGGATATGAAATCATTTTATAACATTTTATATTGCGTACAGTACAGGAACAGCTCGGAGACGATGATTGCTTGTACAGTATCTTTGATGGTATGGTCTGTGGACAATAACTACGTTGAAAAGTACTGTCTTGCCTTGAGTACTAACCTGAACACAACGGAACATCTTTGGGATGACTTGGAACTTCGACTTCACTTGAGACTTCAGCATCCACTTCTCTTGTTTTACTGCTTGAGAAGGAATGGGCTGCCTGTCCTCAACAGACATTCACACGTCTCATTGCAAGTGAGACGCTACTCATCAAGAACAAAAACATACGCTTCACAAGCAAAGCTGTTCTGCATTAATGTCAGAAGTCGATCATAATCGAGAAATGAAATAACAAAACTAGAACTACAGAAATTTATAGAAAGTCACAAGTCATTGGGCACAGTATAACGTCCACAATATTATTTCTTGCTTGGGTCCTAATTCAGTAGTCTTACAAAGGAATGCAAATTTCTGCCACGCAGGTGTTGGTATAGAATTTTTAGCGCTGTTAGCGTCAGCATATCTGTTCATATCTGTCAATATGCAGTGCCCTCCCCCTCCCGTCTGTCAATATGGAGTGCTCCCCCCCACCCCCCACTAGAATACCTACTGCAAGACAAATTTGCATACTTTAGGCGGCATTCGCGGTTTGTCGGGTGCTGCTCTATGGTTATTTTTATTCTTTCAGTCAGTTATTTACTTGTAAAAGTTCTTTAACATGTTTACAAGTGCTACATAACCTAACGAAAGTTCATTCAAGTATCATGTACATATACTGCAGTACTATTAATAATTAGTATACGGCTACGAAAAGCGAATCCTTTTATTCAGTTAAAACATTGTCAATAGTATGCTGCCTGAGCCTTTGAGAAAAATGATGTCTTTCGGGAGTGATTTTAGTAATATTTTTATCACTACACATTTCCCTGGTGGTGCAAATGTTGAAATATTATATTACACTCAAACAGATTTGTTTATTTATGTCATGTTTCGTAAATTTTTCTGTTAAATAATAACGCAGACAGAACATTCCCTTTCATCAAGAAAAACACGAGAAAACGCGACTACTTACTTTGTTGTAACTGAATAAAATTAAACGCGTATGGTAACGAACGAATGCATTTAGGAGCTGCGTAGAGATATTCACATCAATATGCTATCATTTTATACAGCAAGTACACATACCATATTTACACAAAGTAAAAATTCAGAATATCAATTTCGTTAAAGATATTTTTCCTAGAATGTCAAGTGTGGACACACTCAGAAGTGAAAGTATAGCAGAGTTCATCGAGCTTATATGTAAGCAATACTTTCGTACACGAGAAGGAAGCGAAAGCAAACACATAAAATATCAGTGACTCCAAATGACTTGTAACCAATAAGTAATTGGCTTTTGTGACGAATGAGAAAACATAAGAAAACAGTTGACATATAATAAGGTTTTTTACTGGGATGGAGAATAAGACTTTTGGAATTCGAAGGCATACGTGGATCATGTACGTGGATTGAGAAATCATTTACAATACTGAACAAAAACAAATACCCAATAGCGCACGTGCGTCCACCGACACTCAACAGTTATGTAGCAAATTACCGTTTTGATCATCAGGAGTTGGTTGTAGTGGAATGAGAGAAAATACCGTATGTTTCCCTATCATCTAAATACGTGGAACGCTCACCGTTATAGCCCATTTCCACCACTAAAATATCGTATACTAAGGGTGTATAATGTAAATAATGTTGTTGTGGTCATCAACATAAGGGAACAATTACTAAATGAAATGCACAGATCACTTAGTGTGTAGCATCTTTTGGAGACTACTAATCAGACAAAAAAGTTCTAAAGAGTATCTCATACAAAATTAAAACCTGCAGAAGATAAACCCATCTATTTAAAAGATTCTTATATTTGATTTTTGAACGTTGGTTGTGATAATGAAAAAGGAAAAAAAAACCTAATTGGCTAAGGAAGGGTTGGTTTCGTCAATGAAAGAAATATACTTGCTTTAATGACCCGCAAATGAGAAAGTCATTTTAGTACATTAATATATGGAAATGAAATTTATGACGATTGGATGGTAGTAATGGGTAAAAGTAGGGTTTGTATTAATTAAAACGGAAAATTTTCTTTGATAGAAAATGAATCATATAAGATGGCGAAGAAGATCTGTGGAAACTTTTGGGAGAAAAAAGATGATTGCAGTCGTACATTTGCTGGAAAGTTCAGAATTTGCTTTAAGAACTCTAGAGGTGATTAAAAAGGTTTATATATATATTCTCTCCCACCTGCCCCTCTTTCTATCCATCTCAACCGTCCACCAGCTGTACCCATCCGTGGGTGTAAGCCCTGCAAAGCAAGTCGATAATGCAGGTTTATACACACCAGGAGCTGATAAAATATGTTTTTGCGCGTATCTCCTTTCCTATAGGACCTAGGAGGACCAGACACCCTACAACAGAATACTCATTAATATGCAAAGATGCTGTACAGCACTTCTCCAGTGTATACACTTACAGAACATTACATACTAAAACAATATTAATATGCGTGACACAACGTCAAACATGGAATAAACATTTATTAACAGAATGTTTGTAGTTTACTCACCTTTGCAAACTGCAAGGTGCATAACGCTGGAGTCCAAGTTCTATAAGCTATCTAACCTAACATACTGAAAGGGACTATCGAATCAATAGAGTTCTGTTTGGACTGCTGCCAATGATAATTATTCCGTTCAGTCTTAGAATCTGAATGTCAGTAGATATTCGGCGTTTAATTGTCCGACGACCACGCGTAAATAGTGGCACACGTAAATAGTGTCAACTGTTGATCTCTATCGGTTGTTGATGCCTGTGTACCTGAACTGTAGCGCGGAAGAACTGTAACACATAACGGATGGAATAATTTACGTCTGCAATATTCCTGGCGAAAATAAAAAGTTGTTCCATTTATCAGAACCATCTGTGGTAGCTGACATAACTATAGAACGACGTATTGGTCGATTTGGAGGATTTATGGCAGAAGCATAAACAACTTCAGTTTATGAGCGCCATCTAGGCGGCGATGAAACGGAACTCTGAGACGTTTGCCATCAAGTTTGTTTGATTTGTAGCGCCCTATGATTATTTTTCTGAGTAACTTTTGACAGCTGGTAGCGGGGGGATTCTGCAAAATCGACACACAAACGTGGCTGTGGAAATTACTGTTGAGTTGAAGCTGAGTCGTATTTTTGACATAAGTGGCATCGGTTCTGTGTCTCTACGTTTTTCCAGAAGCTGTGCTCTCCAAATGGCACTGATGGAGCATTTTAAGTACCGGTACTTTAGATTTAACTCCCTTTTTGCTTGACGCTGAATGTACCAAAATTAAACAAATGTGTACTGGTAGCGCATGTCCTAGACGCCAGTTGGATTTAATTTCAGACTGATGTGTCAGGTTTCTATTTAAAGGCCATTCCATCTGAAGCTACTGTTTAGTTTTATATAAACATGCATCACTTGGCACAAGCTTTGCAGTTTAATTAGACTTCAGTAGGAAATTTTTCACAGAATCTAGAATACCTAAATCTTCTTGGGGTGTTGTGAGACTAATCAAACTGAATGAAAGGCTGTTTTATTGTGCCATACGCTTTTCATTTCTTTTTATTAGCGAAACGTGTCCAGTAGCCAGTAGTAAAGTTTGTTTCTACCTGTAATATTTACATTATACGAGGTGCGACAATAAAGTAATGAGACTGATTTTCTTTGCAAGATGTGGCAACCCTGCAGGCTTGCGTAGGCATGATATCTTTGACCTTGTTCTATAAGCTGCTTCTAGTCCAAGCGGCACATCGATGCAACTGCTCAGTCGTGAGTTGTATTGTAGTAAGTTAACATATGTTTGTGTCTCTCGTCACGGAAATGGAACTGGATAACATTGCGCAACGGTATGCCATTTCTTTTTGCGTTAAATTGGGTGAAAACGCGACGACAACTTGTGGTAAGCTTCAGAAGGCATTTGGAGAGGAGGTTATGTCAAGAGTTCAAGTTTTTCATTGGCATAAAATGTTTAGTGAAGACAGAATGAATGTTGAAGATGAAGACTGCAATGGACAACCATCAACTTCACAGACGGATATCAACTCGGCCAGGGTGTGTGAGCTCGTATGATCTAATCGAAGATTATCTGTGAAAATGATTGCAGAAGAACTGAACATCAATCGAGAAACGGTTCGTTTAATAATAACTGAAGATATTGATATGAGAAAGATTTGTCCAATAATGGTCCCCAAAAATCTCACACCACAACAGCGAGAAAGACGGAAAGATGTGGAAGCCGATCTGTTAGAGCAAACGGAAATCAATCCAGAATTGTTGAGCCGTGTTATCAGTGGTGCTGAAAGTTGGCTTTTTCAGTGTGATCCAGAGACAAAACGCCAAAGTTCGCAGTGGTGCTCAAAGGGATCACCCAGGCCAAAAAAAAGCTCGCATGTCAAAGTCGAAAGTGAAATGCATGCTTGTGTGCTTCTTTCATTCCAAAGGAACTGTTCATAAAGAGTGGGTGCCTCCCGAACGACCAGTTAACCAATATTACTACAAAGAAATTTTAGAAAAACTTCGTAAAAGAGTTCGTGTCTGTGCTAACATTGCTGATAATTGGATTCTGCATCACGAAAATGCACCATCCCGTACTCCTCTGTCAGTACAGCAATTTTTAGCCCCAAGACAAATTTAAGTACTACCACAGCCACCTTAATAACCAGATATCGCTCCGTGCGACTATTTTCTATTCCCAAGAGTCAAAACGGCGGTGAAGGGACACTATTTTCAAACAACACAAGATGTCCAAGAAGCTGTGACGAGGGTCTTGGAGACGAGTTCCAGAAATGTTACCATCAATGGCAGAAGCTCTGAAAAAAGTGTGTGCAATCAGAAGGGAACTACTTGAAGGAGGCAACACTAAACTTGACTAAAGCGGTAAGCAACACTTTTTTCACATCAGTCTCATTACTTTATTGTCACACCTCATACACTGACCACCTGTCAGAAGCCCAAATAAACAGCTATTCAGCACGGAGCCTGCGAGGCGTGCAGGAAGAGGGTTAGTGAGGTATTGGAAAGAACCAACAGGAATGTGGAGCCACGCCGACTCCAGTGCAGTAGCCAGCTGCACTAGGTTTCTCGGTTGACGACCAATGGTGGGAACAGACCGACGAGCTGGTCCCACTGTATGTAAATCCAGGGAGTTTGGTAGCCAAGGGAGCACGGCCAACACATTCTGGTGCTCTACAAACCACGCACTTACACTGAGAGCTGAGTGAAACACTGTGATGTCCCGCTGGTAGATGCCATTGTGCCGAAGAAGAACCAGCTTCATGTAGGGATGCAAATCATTTTATATTATTTCCTTTTTTGCTCTAATTTGTAGTATTATAATTGATGATGTAATGATGACGCACTTGACAAAAACCAGTTTCTGATAAACGTATTTGTTAAATTCCCAAAGACTGCATTTAACATAACAAAACTTGCAGAAGCTGTAGAGGTGTGTGACGAAACAAGCGCTGTATCATTTGGGAGATACGGCGGCGAGCGAGTGTGCCGGGACTCACCCCAGTTCACTGCTACTAGCGCCACGACACCAAATGGTTCAAATGGCTCTGAGCACTATAGGACTTAACTAATGGCTCTGAGCACTATGGGACTCAACATCTTAGGTCATAAGTCCCCTAGAACTTAGAACTACTTAAACCTAACTAACCTAAGGACATCACACACACCCATGCCCGAGGCAGGATTCGAACCTGCGACCGTAGCAGTCCCGCGGTTCCGGACTGCAGCGCCAGAACCGCACGGCCACCGCGGCCGGCATAGGACTTAACTGCTGTGGTCATCAGTCCCCTAGAACTTAGAACTACTTAAACTTAACTAACCTAAGGACATCACACACAATCATGCCCGAGGCAGGATTCGAACTTGCAACCGTAGCGGTTGCGCGGTTTCAGATTGTAGCGCCTAGAACCGCTCGGCTACTCCGACCGGCCCACGACACCATAATGCGTCTGTGCGTAGCACACAAGTATTGCACCATAACTAAGAATGAAATTAAAAGTTAAAGTTGCTTTTTCAAACTTTGTAAAATGTTCAAATGTGTGAAATCTTATGGGACTTAACTGCTAAGTTCATCAGTCCCTAAGCTTACACACTACTTAACCTAAATTATTCTAAGGACAAACGGGACCAGCCGCACAGTAAATGACTGCAGCAAACGTTGTCAGCATGTGCTTTAGTGTAATAATTCTTAAACTGTCAAGTCTCAGACTGATGAGGTCAATATTTTCACCTAAATATATCCTTTTAAGAAAAAAGTAAGTGGCGCTAAATAATAAAGCTAGGAAGCTAGAAATCAGTCATAATGTGCAGATGTATGTCAAAATTAACTGATGCAAGTCTCGACGTGATTAAACAAAAATTTTGGTCAGAATCCTCATTTTTAAGAAAAACTGAAGGCGCTAAATATTAGACTCAGAAATGTGAAAATTTGCATGGCGCTTCAGTTCAGCATAAAAATAATAACAAGGTCACCCCATTAAGCTACCTCTCATGCTTTTCGAGTAATTTGCAGAAAACTAAATTTCGAACTAAAATGTCCTTATTTATAGGAGATTCAGTATCTGTTAGCCCGCCTGGTTGGCCGTGCGGTGTAACGCACGGCTTTCCGGGCAGGAAGGAGCGCCTGGTCCCCGGCACGAATCCGCCCTTCGGATTTATGTCGAGATCCGGTGAACCGGCAGTCAGTGGATTGTTTTTAGACGGTTTTCCACTTTTGTGGCGAACATTCATTTTGATTGTCAGTAGCCAAGGTGAAAGACAATTTAGTAGGAACTTACTGTAGAGGTCGCCTCTGAACTGCTCATAGTGCTGCTTAGGATAGAGAGATTTACTGTCAGTATGAACGTAGTGAATATTACAATGTTCTGCGTGTAAGACTTTACCAAATATATGTATCAATTAGAACTCGAAATCTTCATTTGTAATCATAGTCCTGATCCCGCTGAGTAAATAGAGAATAGAAACATTTCTTTCAGTGGGCTGGACAAGAATGTGGACTTGCAGATGTTCTCCATCGCTTTCTGGCTGACCACAGAAATAGTTGCCAAGCTCTACTAAAAGACGGCGAACAATATTTAGAACAATTCCAGTTGCCTCCCATGTCTAATGAGTGAATGATTATTAATATGATTACCAACCCGCCGCCCCACAGATGATGAATACAAAACCACTGAGAATTAATGAAGGAGCGCTGCTTTTTTTGTCTTCTTCCTGTAAAACAATTTCTCTCTTGTTCAGAACCTCTTCAGCTGTACAGACCTATGGTGTGTAAGCAGTACTGTTTGTTGGATATAAATGTTATTAATTTTTGTATATTTGTGATTATTTCGTCATAAAAAGTCACTACCTTGTCTCCTTACCACTGATGCAATCTGCGTAGTAATTTACGTATGTTCTAGGAAAAAGTAAGCGAGGTTGGCACCAGATTGTTCGGACGCGAATGATCGGACTCAGTTGGTGTCCATCCGTTAATTACTTTTCAGTTCGGTGCCCAAACTCCCTAGAGATACTCCGAAAATTTCTTGGCTGTATGCAAAGGTTTGCAATCAAAATTACAAAGGTCCGAGTGGTTTCACCTTCCGAGCAACGATGTCTGCCAGCCTACTCACTGGCCTAATACCATGCAGATCTACTCATAGAAGACAAGAGGGTTGGGCCTATAAGGTGAATGGTTGTATGAAACCAGGGAACCTGCCTGTGACGCACCACATTGCATCTCAGTAAAACAGTCTATCTTCAATGCGGGTTGCCTCCATGTCACGGCTGTTCTATTGTACTAAGTAGCACCATTTACAAATGGTCACTGCATCTTTCATAAACCTTCAACTATTCAACTCTTACTGCGAGAGATGATTCCCACGTCGGAGATGTACATGGCCCCGAAGGATACACATACTTATGCTGATCCATTGTGCCTTCCACAATGACAAGGTCTCGTAGACGGGGCCACGAAAATCTTCCCCATACCATAACGGCCCCTATTCTGGTCTGAACATTTTGCTTTCAGACGTTTCACGTCGTACACGCCAACACTCTTATATCCAAGGGACCATTAATGTGGGCACCACTCATTTTCGACGTTAATAATGCAATAACCACTCACATAGCGCTGGCAGTGGAAGGTGTGAAATGCACTTTTGGGAGACGGGGAAAACAGTGCAGTCGTTGTGGTAACGCAGACGCCCAAAAGTGCACGACGATTGCTTTCGGTCTAAGGGTGGCTACGTTTGTAAACTGTTCGCGTGTCGCCGGCCGCTGTGGCCCAGCAGTTATAGCCTCTTGAGTCCGGAACCGCGCTGCTGCTATGGTCGCAGGTTCGAATCCTGCCTCGGGCATGGAAATGTGTGATGTCTTTAGGTTAGTTAGGTTTAAATAGTTCTAAGTGTAGGGGACTGATGACCTCAGATGCTAAGTCACATAGTGCGTAGAGCTATTTTAAGTTATTATGGATATAGTTTTCTTCTAATGTGCAGACGTAGAGTATGGTGTGAGACAAAGACAGTGGAAGCGATTCAATCAAATTCTTGTAAATCAGCATGCTAGGCTACAGAAATACACGTGGTAGATTCTAAGTGTGTTCAACTACTAAAATAAAATTCACAGAAGCAAAGCAGGTGTAACACACACGTTTCCGGAAGCATGCCCTAACGACGGAAAATACAGGGTGATTCAAAAAGAATACCACAAGTTTAGGAATTTAAAACTCTGCAACGACAAAAGGCAGAGCTAAGCACTATCTGTCGGCGAATTAAGGGAGCTATAAAGTTTCATTTAGTTGTACATTTGTTCGCTTGAGGCGCTGTTGACTAGGCGTCAGCGTCAGTTGATGCTAAGATGGCGACCGCTCAACAGAAAGCTTTTTGTGTTATTGAGTACGGCAGAAGTGAATCGACGACAGTTGTTCAGCGTGCATTTCGAACGAAGTATGGTGTTAAACCTCCTGATAGGTGGTGTATTAAACGTTGGTATAAACAGTTTACAGAGAATTGGTGTTTGTGCAAAGGGAAAAGTTCTGGACGGCCGAGAACGAGTCATGAAAATGTAGCACGCATCCAGCAACCATTTGTTCGCAGCCCAGGAAAATCGACTCGCAGAGCTAGCAGAGAGCTGCAAATTCCACAATCAACTGTATGGAGAGTCCTACGAAAAAGGTTAGTTATGAAACCTTATCGTCTGAAATTGGTTCAAGCACTGTCTGCAGCTGATAAGATTAAAAGAATCGATTTCTGTGATTTTATCCTTGCTCAAATGGAAACAGATAAATCTTTCGTTTCAAAGATTGTGTTTAGTGATGAAGCAACTTTCCACACTAACGGGAAAGTCAACTGTCACAATGTCTGTCTATGGGGCACTGAGAATCCGCGGGAAACAACTCAGTATGAACGTGACTCGCCTAAGGTGAACGTTTTCTGTGCCATTTCAGCCAATAAAGTTTTTGGTCCCTTTTTCTTCGAAGGTGCTACTGTAACTGGACTACAGTATCTGGAGATGTTAGAGAATTGGCTGTTCCCTCAGCTCGAACAAGAAGCACAACAATTCATATTTCAGCAGGATGGAGCGCCACCACATTGGCACTTATCTGTCCGTAACTACCTGAACGTCAACTACCCGAGGCGATGGATCGGCCGCCAGGCAGCCCGTGACGGAGCACTTCATCACTGGCCTCCAAGAAGCCCTGATCTTACCCCCTGCGATTTTTTCTTATGGGGGTATGTTAAGGATATGGTGTTTCGGCCACCTCTCCCAGCCACCATTGATGATTTTAAACGAGAAATAACAGCAGCTATCCAAACTGTTACGCCTGATATGCTACAGAGAGTGTGGAACGAGTTGGAGTATCGGGTTGATATTGCTCGAGTGTCTGGAGGGGGCCATATTGAACATCTCTGAACTTGTTTTTGAGTGAAAAAAACCTTTTTAAATACTCTTTGTAATGATGTGTAACAGAAGGTTATATTATGTTTCTTTCATTAAATACACATTTTTAAAATTGTTGTATTCTTTTTGAATCACCCTGTATATTACATTTTACAAATGCAAGATGAAGAAAAATTCCTTACACACATTGGTACTCGTTCTTCTCGTAATTTTGCAGATTACAACGAGAACACAGTATTCCTCACCGGATACAAAATAAGGGACATGTGGCTGAGTCCGCTCACCATGACTAGGTTTGACATTGAAAGAAAGTGTCTCAACTCGAACAAAAGAGTCCGCTCACCATGACTAGGTTTGATATTGAAAGAAAGTGTCCCAACTAGAACAAAAGAGTCCCCAGAAGAACGGTTCAGAATAAGTTCGATTTCTGAAAGTAATGGTGTTTTCTGTTAATGAGTTCAGAATAAGTTTCTTCTGATTACGGTGCCAAGTGGCGTGATTACAGACAAAGGATCAAGACGATGTAACATATTAAATCACACGAATTTCGAAAGAGAGACCTTTGAAGGGATCACTAACCAATACGGGTTTAATTGAGAAATGAACCAGTGCACGAGATGCTAAAGTCAGTGGTACATAGACACCTGTGGTGCGTCTCATCACAGGCAAAGAGTACCTCAACAAATCGACTGTTACAGCTATAAACGGAATAAATACACACAGGTGACTGAAAAGCGAACTGCTGAAATGCAGGCCAAAAAGAAACCGAATGAAACCTATACATTGTCGTGTCAAACAAGCCGAAGTCTAGCTACAAATCAGCATAATTAAGATCAGAACGGTTTACTGTCTTATACACAAAAGTCCTCGACAAAGAGTGCCTGACTGTTTGCTAAATTTGGCGGGTCGCCATTGCCGGCAAGTGGCGGTAGGACCAAACAATCACTCGCTACCAATTTCTGTTCCGTGACATTAAAATGAAACGGTATGTACCTGGCTTTCCCTGTTAACTCCCAACTACCAGAATAGTATAAGGTTAGTATAGCTAAATTAACTTTTTGGTCCGTCGCAGAACTTGAAAATAGACTGATTCATTCATCCACTTATCCAGAATGATTCAAGAAAAGGAATGTGAACCAAAAAGATATCGTTGGAAAATAAATAAATAAAACATTTTTCCACTTATTCTTCCTCCATAGGTTGGTTACAACAGCAAAAAAAGTAAGATATAATGCGTTTCATGTATTAATAATTTTGAAATGGGATTGACTATCTTTGGATATAAAATAAATTTGAAGATCTGATTACTTTCAAGTCTCCCAGTTGCTAGTGCTAACTCAAGGCGAAAAGAGGCCTTTGTCGTCAGTCCCCTTTGGAGAGTCCACACACGATAAGGTGGCCAATGGACAGTGACCAGATTCCATCCAAAGCGCTGGGCGAATTCATCCATTTGTTTGGAAGCGGTGGCCGTCAGTGTTTGCCATCTTTCAGCTGATCGGTGATGACGGAATCGAGACGCACGCCCTGCAATCGTTCTCAAACGATTTTACAGAAATTATTGTGTAAAAGAATTCATTATAGCGTTACTTGTAGCTTCTTATGTCAGGTTGATGATCATTTCTTAATGGGCATAGTTATTGTGATATTTACGTATAACTAAGATACTGTGCAAAATTCGAAAAAGTTTGAAATGAAATATGGGGGTCGCTATGATTTTGGGTTTGATGCATATTACATAATATGTTGCTGCATATGAAATTTAGCTAACATGCTGAGTTTTTCTTTAGACTTGGTGGAAGTCTCTGTCTGGCACCACTCTTCAGAAAGTTAATCTGACATCGCATACTCATTTGCGATTGCACCACGTCAGTGGTAAAGCCAGAGTGAGATATCTACAACAATCCTCGTATTTCATAAACGGTTTGAGATATTGAAATGTCATTTTCGAAAATTATGGCACACAAAAAGGAGAGCGTTTAGACATGTGGTTATGATGCAAATCCTTAATTATGTACTGTATTATTCCACTAAATACAGACTTTTTCGATGAAAGAGCATAATTTTTAAGGGCCATCAATAGCTGGTGAATCGAGAAATGCTGTGGGTCTTGAAGTAACATAAGTGTTATTACATGTTGATTTTGTACCGAGGATGTGGTTTTTCATTAGATAATGACCCTACTTTTCCTTAGTTCCTCACTTAATAAACTTAATAAACAATTGTTTCAGAATTTTCTCGCAACTGTGCCTGCACAACGTCTTAGCAAGGTTACACTGTGTACACGTCGCTGTATTATGACAAAAGAAGCGCGTTTTAACATGGTAAAAAGAGAAATGTGTAGATTTTACTCAAAATTCGCCACTCATTATAAAATTAATAAAATAAAATAAAATAAAATAAAATAAAATATTAATTATTTTTATCTGTATGATTGGCTCTCCTATGAGTCGTCAGGTTTTGATTATTCGGTATCAGACGCTTGACAATGGCTTTTTCGTAAAGGCAATGTTACTCGTAGTTGACCGTGAAATAAAACTGAAATAATCGGACTTCGTAATTAAATCGTTTCCAAAGACTGCTGCGGTAGGTGCGGACTCATAAACTAATTCTCAATATTACAATAATTTGCCAGCCATGCCAAAACGTCGTACAGAGGTGATTGTCTACTAAACAAAAAAAATTACACAGTTAGTTAAATCAGATATATTCAATGAATAAGCCTACAGTTCATAATCCTACTTACTTTTATAAATATAAATTCTTTACAGAATCGAGTGCCTAGTATGGTTGCAACTCGCAGTAATTTTCTATATCATGAAATATGGCGGTGTGCCAGACAATAAACTAAAATACGTGCTTCTCGCACCACTTCAACCAGGGCTCCTCTTTTTTAATCAAACATACGAGTAACGAAAATGTGCTTTTGTTTTATCAGCGACACAGCGCTGCAGTTGTGTGCCATAGGCTTTATTTATTTGTCACTGATTATTTATTTAATTAATATCTCGCGTTTCCGAGGAAACTCACGCTCGGCATGCAAATGTGCCTTTATATTGCCCCCTGAATTGCGAGGCGAAAGGACACACCTGCAGGCGAGCAATTCACCTAAAGGCACAAGAAAATCTAAGTTATCTACAACTATTTACATGACTTACATTACACATTATACACATTATATACAAAATTTGAATGACGCGGGTGCGCCGTAAAAGTTCTTATGTTGGCAGATAGAGTGCGCGCATGCGCAGAAGCGTCTGTGTAACTGCGGCACTGCCGTTATTTCGTAAATTTAGATCACGCGGCACAGTATTGCAGTTCATATTGTTCGTGTGCGCGCGCATTTCTTAGTCGTTGCACAAAGAAAATATTCCACCAAGATTACGTATGAAGACTACATTCTATGACAGGTAACTTAGTTTTAAAATTACAATATTTGTTATAATACAATACAACTTTAGATTGTTGAATGTTCTTAGTTACATAGCATTGCAATGAAATGCTTCAACGAAAAATGTTCTGTTGTTTCAGGTGCGTTGACCTATACACATGGTGTCGTTATCACAGTTCATATTCATCTGCTGCACAATAATTTTTTACAGGTTAGTATCGTCGTGGTAAAGTTTTTTGATCACAGTAACATCGTTGTATAACAACGTGATTAATACATAAGCGTGTCCATTTCCTATTTCCATTATAGTCGTTGTGATGCAGTTCGTTGTGACAAAAAGCATTGTTTATTACAGATCAGACGTGACCCGTCGAGTAATTGGTCCACGTGCAGTTCGTTTTTTTTTTTTTTTACATTCCGTGGAAGCTTGGTTGCAGAACCTCGGACGGCACATAGCTGGCGTCGATCCTTGGACAGTCCAGGTAAGAGTGTCCGTCACATTTCGAGAACATTTCATTCCCTGAAGTTCCAACCAAAACTCTTCCACCCGTCGTGTTGTTTTCTGGACAGGCACTTTGTGTCCATTTAATCCAGTTAACATCTTGAAGTTGGGTACTGTAGTAATGTCACTAGACGATGCACGAATTATTCACTTCACATTTTCAGTTTTTTGCTGAATATAGCTCACCTAAATGTTCGTTAATGTCCGTGAACAGAGGTTCACTATGCAATGTCTTTTTGGCACTCGTTTTGTTCAAATTTTTACATGATACATCAGTTAAAAAAATAAGTAATTATACATACACACGTCACATATTTTCTTAGCATAAACATAATACAGTTGCACATAAACATGTTTACATCATCATTACATAGCTATAGGTTATTACATTGTGTCACATTTGATTACATGAATTGCATCCTCTTTAGCGGTTTTGCTGGGATATTATCGATGTTTTTTGTGATGTCATCTGAAATTAAGATAGGTTAGACACAACATTCATTACATCAGTAGGCAAGACCAGGCGTTTTCGCTACTCAATAAATATTCAAAATAGTAAGAGAGAGAAAATGTTCGATTCCTCGCGTTTTGTGCGTGTGTGTAGAGTGTCTGTGTGGCCTTGACTACTGATAGATGCTTTTCGTGTTGAGAGATGTGCGTCTAATCTATTTCTCAAAGTAAAAGATCGCTTCACAGATGACGTCTGTCAGTTCGTCAGGTGTCATATCAAGTCAGTGGTACCTACAATAACAAATGTTCCGTGAAAAATTAATATGTCATTCACTGCTACGTAATCATAAATTTTACTTTAATATTCAGTCTTCTCGGTGGAGCCGCGGCGTTGAAAGAAAAGTTCTTCTGTCTTCAACTGCGTCACTGGAACGCTGAAATGAAAATTTCTATACTACTTATTATCTGTGTTGTAGCAACAGAGTTTTTCGAGTTGCTTAGCAATATTTTGATGGGTATGACTTTTACATTATTCAGCCTGAAATGCTCTAAGATCTCGGTGTGCGTATAGCCCAATAATTTTGTTAGTTCTACGATGTTGTAACAGATACGCACCAGGGTGCGGTATGTTAACAATTATATAAGGTCCTTCATATAGCAGACGCCACTTAGCGTTGCGTCGTTTGAGTGCAACAGATTTATGATGAGTACGAAGTAGTACAAGCATTCCTACCTCGAATTTTTGTTTTCTTTTTATTATGTTTCTGTGATGTTTGTTTCGTATCTGTGCGTGATGTGTCAGCGTAGTCAATACTTCTTTTATTTTCTGTTCAGGTGTGATTTCCTTGTCTGGCAACTTAGGTAATGGTTCTATCCACTGATCGTTCTGTTTGCAATTGAACATGATCTCGTTAGGTGTGTAATTCGTATCGTAAATATTTAAGTTATTGTGTACGTCTTCGAAAAGACTTAGGTAGGACACCCAATTAGTATGTTTTGATGAAATATAGGTCCTCATGAATCGATTTAATTCTCGGAAAAGTCTCTCAGTCGCGTTACATTGTGGACTAAACCTCGAAATAAATATACTTTTAATGTTATTGTCCTTCAAGAAATTTCTCCATTTGTATCCAGAATAGTATGCTGCATTATCTGATAGAATTGCTTTAGGTTTTCCCACGTGCGTCAGGTAATCACTTGAGAATCTTCGTATTATAGCACTTGCAGTGGCGGATTTTAAAGCATAAAGTTTTACATGTTTAGAAAATATATCGTAAAAAGCTAAGATATATTTGACGCCTCCAGAACTTGCTGGATGCGGTCCACTAATGTCAGTACACAGAATTTCCAGGGGTTTACTAGGTAAAATAGAATGTAAATCTGTTTTTGTGGATAAATTCTGAGGTTTTGATTTTTGACATATGACACATGTTTTTAGTTCCCTGTAAATTTTTCTTCTCATATTGCTAAAATAACAGTATGTACTGAGCTTCGCTAAACACTTTTTTGTCCCATAATGACCCCAAACTAAGTGTGTGTGCCAAATTAAATTACGTTCAGACTCTTTGGGAATGCATACACACCAGTTAGTAGCATTTGGATGTCGGCGGTAAAATAGCACATCATTGTGTAACTTGTAATACTTAGTCAAAGGATGATTGTGTTTTTCTACCAGTAATGTTATTATTTTATACCAGTGAGGATCAGATTTTTGTAATTCAGCCATGTTTCTGCACATATCCATATAATATTGGTGATACTGCTTGTCTTGCATTAAGAGAATCCTGTAGTCATTTATATTTTCTAAGTCACTGTTGGTATCATTCATACCTTGTGGAAGTCTAGACAAAGTGTCTGCAATGGTGTTGTCCTTACCTCTTATGTACTTAATTTCAAAAGAGTAGTTCTGAAGTGTAACTGCCCATCGTGATAGTCTAGGATGTACAAGTTTACAAGTTAACAAAAATGTCAGGGCCTGGTGATCGGTGTAAATTACTGTATGTTTTCCAAATAAATAATAATTGAATTTCTTGAATGCCCATACTATGGAAAGTGTTTCTAACTCAGTAGTGGAGTATGTACGCTCACATTCAGTTAGAGTGCGACTCGCAAACCCAATAATTCTTATCTGTTCCTCCTCTTTATTCTTTACAACTTGAAATAAGCAACAGCCCAAGCCAGTACGTGAAGCGTCACAAGTCATACAAAAATCTAAATTGAAATCTGGATGGCTCAAAATGTTAGCATTCACTAAAGCATGTTTAATTGTATTAAAGTCATTCTGGCACTGTTCCGACCAGATCCAAACATGATTCTTTCTGAGTAGATTTAGCAGATGTTTACTGTTCAAAAGTGGTCGTGGCAAAAAACGTCTGAAAAATGAACATAGCCCAAGGAATGATTTTAACTGCTTTTTAGTTCGAGGGCTAGGAAAGTTTCTGATAGCATCTAATTTACTGGGATCCGGACGTATGCCCTGTGAATTAATGATATGTCCTAAATACTTTATCTCACTGCAACCAAACTTTGATTTTCTAAGATTGGCTGTGACTCCAGCTTGTGCAAATTTTTCTAAAATTCTTTGAAGTGTGTCAACGTGTTCATTCCAGGATTGTGTAGCTATCAGTATATCATCTACATAGTGTGTGACTGTCTCAACTAAATCGTCGCCAAGCACGGTATCCAGGGCTGTAATGAATACCCCAGAGCTGACATTCAGTCCGAAGGGTAGAACACAAAACTGATAGGTTCGCCCCCCGAACATAAATGCAGTATATTTCCGAGAATCAGGAGTGATACCCACCTGCCAAAACGAATTAGCGAGATCTATTGTGGAAAAATATTTTGCATCTAGAAATTTCTGTAATTGCTCTTCTAAATTTTCAGGTTTTGTGTGAACCGGTAAAATTATTTCATTAATAGCTCGTGCGTCTAACACTAACCTAATGCTTCCATTTGATTTTTTGACAAGAAGTAGAGGACTGCAGTAAGGTGAGATGGATGGTTCAATGACCTTCCAGTCTAACATTTGTTTTAATTCTTGCCACACAGCAGGTCGTTGAGATAACGGTACGTTATATGTCTTATGGTAGAAGATCTTGTGAGGCTTAACTTCAATCTTGTACACATACGTGTTGATAACACCTAATCGTTTGGTAAAAACTTGTAAATATTTGGATAACACTTCCTGTAGTTTTATACGTTCATGTACACTGAGAGCTGTAGCTTCACTTATCTTATGATCAAGCAATGTTTTCAAGTCCATTAGCTCTGCGTCAGATGAGTGTGTTTGCATGTCTTGAATGTCTTTGTCAAGTACTAACTGAACCTTGTACCCTGTACAGTGTTTGTCATGCTTTAGAGTTCTCCTGTCCAAATCAATAATAATTACCCTGCTTTTATCATTTAAAATACATTTACCCTTGGAGAAGTCTATAATGCAGTCCTTCTCGCTCATAATATCTATTCCTAATATGCAATTAGTCACAAGGTTTTGTACAACCAGGAATGGCCATTGTACGGTTCCATTACCTATTTTAACGTTTACAAAAACTTGCTTCGTAACCCTACATGACTTATTACCTAGTGCAGTAGTTATTTTACAGTTTTGGGCAGGAAACTCAGGCACAGGTTCCAATTCACACATCTTTTTATAAAAATTAAAAGATAAAACGCTCACAGCTGCACCTGTATCTAGGATAATAGTAGTTGGAATCCCACCTACTACACCAGTAGTGGATGCTAAAACAATTTCATTTGTGTTTAAACGACATTGTGTACTGTCTTGTAAAAGTTCATCTGATATATTGTTATTGTGGTTGTATCTTATAAATAAAACAGGTAGTTTTTGTTTAGAATTACTCGGCATATCATTATTCTGCTGTTCAAGTGTGGTGTCAAATAACTGATTACCATTGAAGTCGCCCCCCAAGGATTCTTCAGCCACGACCTGGGGCAAAGTAGTGACTGTTTCTAGTTTGTTGGATTAGCATTTGTACTAGGTACTGACACAGATTGAGGTTGTGCATCAGGTGTCATTTCTATCATATTCACATTCGGATATTGCCTATTATGATCTCCAAACTTTTGCGGTTGTTGCTGCTGTTGCGCATTATAACTTACCTGTCGGTCGTAAGGTATGCTCCAATTTTGACCTGGTGGCTGCTGTGGTAAAGCAGAGTTTGAATGAAAGTACTGATCGTTACGAGTCCAACCTTGATGCTGTCTTGGCTCGTAGTTATTATTATTTCTATTTCTGTTTGTGTTTTTGTTATTACCTTTGTATCCGTTGTTACCGTTGTAGTTATTACCGCGGTGCCTTTTGTATGGATTGCCGCATGAAATGTTATTACTGTTGTAACTATTGTTTGTATTGGAATACGCGTGTTGATTTTGATTTCCGTACTGAGACGGCATGTGAGTTTGCTGTTTTTGTTGTACCGCGTATCCAACTGTGGGCGCGCCAGAATTGTGTTGGCAAGCCTGCATGTTTTGCATACCACTAGCGTAAACATTGTGGCTGCTGTTTTGCCGCGCGAAGCGCTGATCTTCAAGTAACATGTCAACCGAATCTAAAGCTGTTAAAAAATAATCTGAATCGTCATCCGGGATATGTAGAAGTTTTTCCTTAATGTTGAAAGGCAATTTGGCCTTCAACGCTCGGAGTATATCACGTGTTGCGACTGGTTCGTCTAAAAAATGTCCCATGTTCAAGTATTTTTCAAAATATCTGCGTAAGTTACCATTTTTACTGTTAAAAGTTTCAGGTTCTAAGATTTGTCTTCTGAGTCGCTCCTGGACGGATTGCGACCAGAATTTGTTCAGAAAAGCACGCTCAAACTCACTGTACGTGGTACATACGTCAGCTTGACTGTATGCCCAGACAGCTGCATCGCCTTGGATGTAACCGACAATATATGAAATCTTTTTCCGGTCACTCCAAGTGCGTGGAAATGCGTTACTAAAAGATTTGAGAAAAATCACCGGATGAATGGTTCGTTTTTCTGGGATAAAAATCTGAAATTGCCTGTGTTTCATTAAGCTTTCTTCTTCCTTTGCATTATGATATGGATTTGTACCACTGTAATTATTGCAATGCTCAGCTGGCGAGCAATTACGATAATGTTGCTGTGGTTTACCATGATAATAGCTTGTGTTTGTGTTTGCACGTTGTGGTATGTGTTGTTGTCGTGGTGTGTTTTGTTCTTGTGTGTATGTTGTGTGCGGTATGTGTGCGTCATACTCGAATGTATATTGATTTCTGAACTGTACATTTTGACTGATATTTTCGTTACATTCAGACTGTGGTTGATCGGTGAATTGTCTCATGGGTGCAGTGACGGATTGTACTGCGTCACTAATCAGCTGTTTGTTATTAGTGATGTATTCCGCTACGGAGTCGTGCACAATTGTTGGTAAATTTTCACGTATGCATCTATCAAAATGTTTGTCTTTGTTCTCTACCCAATCATGAAATTCTTTATTAATATTTTGAAAATGAGCTGTGGCATCAGATTGTAAGATGTCAGTCAGGTGTTGTTCAACATCGTCAAATTTATTCTGCACGTCAGTAATTCGTTTTTCAAGGTTGTCGTGTACTGAAGGATATGTTTGAATTTGTTCAGTAAGAGCTTCACACGTGACATTAAGGTTTTTTAATTGTGTCTGTAAAAGTGCTACGTCATTTGTAGTCTTTTCTTGTCTCGTATTAAGCTTGGAAAATTTCGTACTGAGTTCAGTCATCTGTTTGGTCAGTGTGGCGTCTATAAGTTCCACACGCTTACATAAAGTGTCATTAGCTGTCTTGAGTGCTATGAGATCAGATTTGATTCCGTCATTTTGTGTCTTTAACTGTTCATTTTGCATCTGTAAGGTTGCCATGTTTTCGGCGTTTTGCTTCATTAGCATTTGTAACATGTCGGCAATGTTTACCGTTTGCAAGGTCTCTGCCCCCGCCGCGTCATTAGACGTGACGTCATGCATTAACATGGGCTCTGATTGAGACTTTGAAATTTTTGTGGTGGAAGGCCTATTGTCAAAATTTTCGTCAACACTCGCGTCAATGTTTGATGAATCGTCACTACCGGTTGCTGTCGTAAAGTCATTTTCTAACATTTGTCTCTCGTCCGAGTCGGATTGCGTCTGAATAGTACGTCCTTGCTGTTCCATTTTTGCGTATTGTTTTCTAGTTATTACCATGCCACACGTGATATATATTTCAAGAAAATATTTGACACTGATTTTAAAATAAAATACAGTTGAGTATGAATCGGTCGTAGCAACAATGGCTGTCTGTTAATTTAAAAATATAAACTGAATTTGAGATTATTGGTAATGGCTGCTGGCCATGTTACATGATATCGTACAGAAGTCGGCCATATTGTACACTCGTGTATTGGTATTGTTGCATACGTTATTGTTTAAGGAAAAATACTGAGAATGGAATTTATCACTGAAACTGTTATGCGGAAAAGAAACACTACAGAATTTTACTGAAAAGCTAATACACTGAATTATACGTCTGGTCAAGCCTGCTAATGCAAAGATGCTGCGTCTTACCTTATTTTGCTGGAAGCTTCTTTGCGTCTTCCCGCAAAATTTTATAATTGGCAAATATCTTCTGATTTTTTTATTTCTCATATAGTCAAGTCCAGGACCAGAAGGTTGATTTTTCACATGAAACAAAGAGAACAATGTAACAAATGACAAAATAACAAGTCCGACACGCAGTCGCCAATATAAAATTAATAAAATAAAATAAAATAAAATAAAATATTAATTATTTTTATCTGTATGATTGGCTCTCCTATGAGTCGTCAGGTTTTGATTATTCGGTATCAGACGCTTGACAATGGCTTTTTCGTAAAGGCAATGTTACTCGTAGTTGACCGTGAAATAAAACTGAAATAATCGGACTTCGTAATTAAATCGTTTCCAAAGACTGCTGCGGTAGGTGCGGACTCATAAACTAAATCTCAATATTACAATAATTTGCCAGCCATGCCAAAACGTCGTACAGAGGTGATTGTCTACTAAACAAAAAAAAAATTACACAGTTAGTTAAATCAGATATATTCAATGAATAAGCCTACAGTTCATAATCCTACTTACTTTTATAAATATAAATTCTTTACAGAATCGAGTGCCTAGTATGGTTGCAACTCGCAGTAATTTTCTATATCATGAAATATGGCGGTGTGCCAGACAATAAACTAAAATACGTGCTTCTCGCACCACCTCAACCAGGGCTCCTCTTTTTTAATCAAACATACGAGTAACGAAAATGTGCTTTTGTTTTATCAGCGACACAGCGCTGCAGTTGTGTGCCATAGGCTTTATTTATTTGTCACTGATTATTTATTTAATTAATATCTCGCGTTTCCGAGGAAACTCACGCTCGGCATGCAAATGTGCCTTTATATCATGACGCTGAAAGTTACAAATGGTTAACAAGCCAGGCGAAAATAAATCTCTTCATTTTCAGAGGAATTCTTTCCAGATGCTAACCAAAGCACAGGTCACAGATCTTTCTGAATGCTCACCATGCAAGTGTGGGCGTGAAGGAGCCCAGCTAATATTTAGAAAAAATATGAGTGCAGGTTTCACTTTAAAATGGCGCTACCCCTCCAGCGCTCGGTATTTCCCCTGCAGTAGCTGCCGGCACACATGCCCTACCGACTGTGGACTCTAATCATGACACCAGATACTGTTTTCACCCAACTACAGAAGTGCTCCGATTCTTTCATGAGTAATAATTGAAATGTCCACTGAATGGAATCGAATTTTTTTACAGTCTCCTTTGGAGGGCATAGATGTTCTTCAGAAGCTTTTATCTGGAAACAGATAAAAACTCAGTAAATCTAGATCTATATCGACTTGATTACTCTGCAATTCACAATTAAGTGCCTGTCAGTCGGTTCATCGAACCACGTACAAGCTATTTCCCTACCGTTCCATTTTCGAACAGCGCGCAGGAGGAACGAACGCTTGACTCTTTTTGTGTGAGCTCTGATTTCTCTTATTTTATTTTGATGATCATTCCTCCCTATTCAAGTTGCCGCCAACAGAATAGTTTCACAGTCTGAGGAGAAAGTTGGTGATAGATCCTGCCGCAACGAAAAATGCATTTGTCTTAATGATTGCCACCCCAGTTCACGTATCATATCCATGGCTCTCTCTCCTCTTTTTCGCGAAAGGATGAAACGAACTGTCTTTCTTCGAATTTTTTGAAGTCCTCCATTGATCCTATCACCACACAGCAGCACTCCAGAAGAGGGCGTACAAGCGTAGTGTAAGCCGTCTCTTTAGTAGACTGCTGCATTTTCTGAGTGTTCTGCCAATAAATCGTAGTCTTTGGTTTGCTTTACCCATAACATTTAGTACGTGATCGTTCCAAATTGAGTTATTCGTTACTGTATTCTCTTAGTATGTTGCTGAATTTACAGCCTTTAGATTTGCGTGCTTTATCGTGTACCCGAAATTTAGCAGATTCCTTTTAGTGGATGACTACACACTTTTCACGTACAACCGCCACATTCATCTCAGTTGCTCAATCTGCACCCGAACCTTCACCTGATTATTTTCCCCAAATATACAAGTGGTCTCACAGTCCCTATTACACAATTCTTAGGTTTGCAGAAGGAACTTAGTAGAAAAAGTTTTGGTAAGGGATCCATGTCCAGAAAAGCAAATTTTGAGGTAAAATAAGTTTGAAAATCGGATCACTTTCAATCTCCTGCTGAACAGTAGGCACACAGCGGATACAGTGAACTGTGGTCCGTGTTCGCTACAGAAGTCCATGGCATGTGCAGTATTTCCAGTACTCGTCGTCGGTTTCTCCTCTGCGTGAAAAAGGACAGTCTCTTCAGAGTTGTCAAAGAGAGTGTGGCGTGCACATCCTCGTAGTTTCAACCGTACCTGTTTCTCGCAGCCGTTGTTGTCTACGAAGCAGACGGTAAAAAAATTTGATTCCATTCAGTGAACATTTAAATTATTATTCATGAAAGAATCTGAATGACTACATCATATTCCTCTTCCTAAATGTAGCCAATTACTTTAAAGCTGATTTATAGTTTATTTTTGAAAGAATACATAGAGAAAATTGTTCCTTATAATCAAGAAGAATAACATCAACTTTGGCAATTCGAACCATTTCAAATAAATTGTTTTCCATAACGGTACAGCAATTAACAAGGTCAGTTTATGAGTCTACAGTATCTTTTCTCCCGATCTTATTTCTTTCCGCTGCAGTCACTTCATTTCCCTTGCCTTACGTTTGCCAACATACTCCCAGAAGGATAGCTAGGTAATCCAAGCTTTCCTGACTTTCGGCGTTTCCATTTTTGTAATCCAAAAACCGTTATGTCCACCTATAGATTTGATGTGGACTTTGTCTGGCTCTATTTTTTTACCATTGCGTGCAGTAGATGTCTTTCCTTTGAAGATATTAAAAACGATGCATTAAACTGAATAAGTAAAAAACCAAAACTTAAGGGTGGCCATGGTCAGGAAGTACGATGTGGATGTTCTTAATGCCGCCTATATGAGCACGAATTGGTGGGCAATATTAATCATACAGAAGCGCTGGCTCATTCAACCGAAAACTAAAGTTCCAAATTGCTCTCAGAATTTCTTCCAGAAAGGACTTGGCCGCCTTAAAAAGAGGGACGATTTCTGGGATACTCATCTTACTGGACGGTGGGAATTCAAATGATGGTTGCAGGCTAAATGAAGCTAAATGAAGTTTGGTTAAGAAAGTAATAAAGTCGACTTTAGAGATCCAAATGTTTCTCCAAAGTTTCAACGCAGAAATTTAGAGTCGGGACCCGTGATGTATTATGAGGCAACAGAGCACTGTGTTAACTATGGCATAGATGTTATGGTAAACAAGAAAAATAGGAAAAACGGTACAGATAGTGCCAAAGCCCTTGCCACAGTGGTAATAGCGGTTTCCGTCAGGTCACCGAAGTTAAGCGCTGTCGGGCTTGCTTAGCACTTGGATTGATGACTGTCTTTGTCTGACGAGCGCAGTTGGCAAGTGGGGTGCACTCAGTCGTTGTGAGGCCAATTGAGGAGCTTCTTGACAGAGAAGTAGCCCTTCTATATCCGCGTCCTATCGGCTTAGGATGACACGGCGGTCGGTCGATACCACTGGGCCTCCCGAGGCCTGTTCGAATGGTGAGAATTGTCGATAGTATAGGAATCTGGGACGGACTAACAAGACTTAATTTAAAAAGAAACTTAAGATACTCCACGAAATTCGCTTGTCTCTGTGCTATTGTGTCTCAGTCTGATGAAGATGAGCAAGACTTCCCCAAAATAGTTGGAATTACGAACGATGGAGGTCGAGTTTAGGCTTGTACTGCGCACCTACATCACGCATACTTCGACAGCCATTTAGCGTTCAATAGTGCTCTGAGCGCTCTCTCTGAATGCCGTTGCTAATGCGAGCATTAAACGTGATTGTAGTGAGTTGTTTAGTGAATTTATATTTCATTTGTTACGAGTTGCCATAGCTGATGCTGGTGGTAAGTGATAAATCCCGCGTAAGCAAGCGAGAAACATAATTTGCAGGATACACGCTTCCTTAAAGCGGAAAGCATGCGCACGCGGGTACCACAACTATGCCACTAGAAAGTTATAATAGGTGATCTTAATGTAAAATCGGAACAAAAAGAAAGGAGCGCCTCTTCAACGGAAAACTTCGGCTGTCATATCGGGACTAATAGATATGAGACGTTAATAGACTTTGCGGAGCACAAGGAAATATTTATTCTTGATAAATTCTTCTATAAGAATGTAAATAGGACATTGACTTCTCACACACCAAATAAAGCTAATGATAATGCCCAATTTCTTTTGTGAAACAACAATAAAAAAACAAAGAAGTTGTGAAGGTTATGACAGTGGCGGATACAGAAAAACCTCAAGGAGGGGGCCCTAAAGACTACTTGACCTACCTTTACTTTAACCGTAACAAAAAATAATCAAGTCACATGCAAAGTTTAATAAATTTTTATTTAAACTGATTATATACATATACAAGACAATGCCATCTTACGATATAAAAAAGTTACAATTGCGGTTCCTTAAATGATGAATTCTATGCGCCTATTCTTCCTGGCAAATTGGTTAATTACATCGTCAATGGGACAATCAATGTCAGGGTGAGTGTTCAACAGAACTAAGCCATTAAGTCGATCCTCCTCCATTGTCGATCTCAGCCATGTGTTTGTACGCCATAATATTGAACTTCTTTCTATTGTAGCAACAGATGTAGGTAGACAAGCAAAAATTTTGTACAGCTTGTACAAGGCAGGATAGTCAGATCTTGGACAAACAGATAACGCTTGCATAACAGAATCACGATCATTAAGGATGTTTATGCTCGTTTGCTTGTATTGAACAATCTCTGCCATTAGTCTCTTTTTAATCACAAAGAGTGGCTCTTATTAAAAGAACGGTAGTTCACTTAAGCACTGATTCAATTTATGTGCCAGATTATTACCGTCAGGTGTCAGTAGTTGTGAGGGCAAAAGTATGTTGAATTTTAGATGATAAATATTTTCTTCAGCCAAACGTTTTCTCATATCAGTCCTAACATGTTACAGTGTTGGAATAAAAACAGTTCTTTTCCAGTATGTCATAGCATCATCATCATGATCGCAGTTTTCCCTGCGTCTTTGTCTGCCTGTAAGACTTTGAGGAACACTCATCTCCACGTCTAACTCTTCCATAACTGCCTCCTCCTTTTCAACAGTATGAGCAAAGTGGCTATCAGCATTAGCTGTCACGCCGTCGTACACCTTGAGCGTCGAATCTAATTTTGCTTTTGTTATCGTGACGTCCAAGCTAGGGTGTTGTAAGATTTTCCTGACTGAATATGTTATGCTCATGTCCTTCAGTGTAAACAGAGTGATAATAAACTCGCAATTAGAGAGAGCTCGAAGGAGAATATTGTCGTTGGCTGCCGTTGTTCTATCCCTCCAACACTGCATTTCTTTAAGAACTTTGCCAACTGTTCCGAGATCCAATGCGAATTAAATAACAGCATCATGTCGCTCAACTCATCTAGTTTGACAATGTGACTGCAGCGAGTGTTTTAGATGACTCTTCAATGTTGCGAACCGCTTGCTACACGCTGTAAAGAACGATACTACTTCTTCAATAGTACCAAGTGAGTTTGTCACACTTGTAACTTGCAACTGCGAGAGAGAGCGAGGTTGTGCTTATGACTTCGATACAGTGCTACTTGCACGTTGGTAGCTTTCTTTTTTTATTGTAGCCACTGCTCCTTTCGATTCTGAAATATTAACTGAGCAACAATTGCAGCCTATACCCACACAATTCTCCAGTGACAGAGAAAGACTTTCCATTCTCCTTAGAATCGTAGTACCTAATACTTCACCAGTAACTTTACGCTCTTCATCTTCACTCTCTTAAGGTTCATCTTCAATGTTTCCACCACAATCATTGTCTTTATGGATGTCAACGAAACCCAAATATCTTTCGTGTAATTTGCCGTCACTATCAACATATATTGCAGTTAAACTCAATTGGGCGATGTGCGCTATGTCCGTAGTCTCGTCGAACATTATGCTGTAATAACAAGAATCTTCGATTTCCTCCAATATTCTCGATAACATCACTGTTTCACAGCATGAAATAAGTTCGTTACGCGTTGTTTTACTTATGTAAATGGCGTTCGCTTTAGTGGTCTCAAAGTGATGTTTTAGTTGCAAGTCTCCAGCGTCAAATCTAAATCTTAGAAGAGCTCTAAAGTTTCCCTGGTTACTCACAATACTTTCACTATCATTTTCGTTTTCTAGTAGACTCCCATCATCTCTACGCCCCCGGGGAGAAATATTTTGCTTTCCATGAAATACCATTGTTTCTATTATAGGTACAAGAAGGTCTCTGTGTTTCTGAATTGGGACCTCAAGATCCCGGTTGTCTCGTGTCGCCAAAAATAATTTTGCGTCTGATGACACTTCAACGCAGTACTTGAGCTGAGAGTGGATCTCGAGGTCACCACCTTCACAAGTTTGGCAAACTTTGTTAGCGGTTCAGTCACATTTTTCTTGACGATAATGGATTTCTTTCCTCCAACCATTTTATTATGGACAAAAACTGAACAGTTAAGGCAAAGAATTTTCTTTTTAACTTGTGAGAACATCAGCCATGGATACTGTTCAAAGTGGTTATCGTGCACTTGTCTTTCTTCAACCTGTCTCCTCTTGTTTTACTCAGAAGTAGGAAAGATATAACCTTTTTCAGGTTTTTCCTTAGAGCTGTGAGAAGCTTGTGTTTTATAACATCTCTAATATTTCCTGACGCTAATATATATAAATAATTTTTCTTATTGCATAACGATCCATTGTATTATATTCTTATGACGTAGGTAGGACGCCAATTATTCTCGAAAAACACTTTATTCGCCCTGAAAAATGCAACACTAGTACAGTTAACACTAAAACTCACACGGTCACGGTAGTTTCACGGCGATTTTCTTTGTTTTGTTACTGAAAAACAATGAAATTGCGATATTACAGGCTGAACTCCAGTTTATTCGGAAGCTGACTCCATGCCTGTAAACATGACTTTATTCGCCACGTACGTCTTCGTGTCCTCTCCCCAGTCCACCTGAAAAACCGAGTCGGCAGCTCTCTCTGATGAGTGAGACGTAGGATGCAGGAGAATGACAAGATATTATAAGCAAGCACTACAGCTGGCCGCACCGAGCTACCTGGCCTATCCTTATAAAGCACATGTATATATTATGTGCGTATTGAGTATTTCTGAGCTTATCAATTCAATTTTATTATGATGACAAATCCAATATCATTGTAAGGCGATTCCTGAATGAGTAGACAAATAAATATTTTTTTAGTACTAACAAAGGTTTTTCACTCTACTTATGGACACTGTTAATGTATATTAAATAAATGTTAACTACAAATACCTGCTACCTTTAACGTTATTTACTTTATCACGAAGTGATTATTTGCAATCATTACTTGCATAATTATGTTTTAACCTGCTATTGATGGTCACCCTCTCAAATTGAGAATTATACAAACTATGGGCGTTGCATAAGTACCACAATGTTTTGTACATGATGGGGATTGGAAATCTACTTGGACATGACATGCAGTTAAGATGATGTTCCATCTCATTTGTCCTGATATTGTTCCATCTCATTTTCTCGGATGTCGTTATGGAATCAGAGGAAATATAGGCTACGAATGGATAGATTATATTACATTTGTTTATATTATTTTATTTATTTATTTTCGTTACAGCCATCTATGGGCTAAGTTTACGCAACTTCCCTCACTTTCTAAAGTTCTCTTCCTTCCTCTTTCGCCAGTACTCCTTCATCCGTTGGCTCACTGGTGCACGTTCTACTGCCGAGAATATTCTGTTCTTCCTCGTTTTCTCCTCGAAGAATTCCTTCACCTCCGCAACCTTTTTGCTAAAGATCTGCCTGTTCACAATTTCTTCTGCCGTGATCCCGCATTTTTCTAGATCCCAGTGCATTCCTTCACCCATAGAACTTGTGTCTTCCTGTTCTTCTGGAAGAGAAGAACCTTGTTGGCGAGCCTCTCTGATTCCATTCTTTTAACATGTCCATAGAAAGACAGTGTTCTTTTCTTCATTCTGGTGGTGATATTTTCAAATCACTGATGCCATGTTTGTTCTTTCAGACATGTCCAAAAGAACCGACACCACATACGTAATTTTTAAGGCGATGATGGTCAATGATCTCTCTAGTGCAGATACACGCAAGGCTAGACCTCTTACGGAAATTTGAGCGATGCCTCGAGTAAAGGGGCTAATGAACAGGGGCACTACGCCAGTAGTGTGCGGTATAAGTTGAGAATTTGGGTCCGACGGGAGGCGCGGTAGGATAGACTGCGCTGTTGTGGTGACCAGCGTGTCCGAATGGTGCAGTGGTCAGCGCAGCTGCCTTTTAAGTAGGACAGTTGGGTTCGAATCCCACTGTAGCACGAATTTTTCAACTTGCTCCATTGATATAAATCAATGCCCACTGGCAACTAATGTCTTCAATTCCTTTGTGTCTTGAATGGATACATGTTGCTGAGGTCAGGAATCGATGGAACACTATTACTGGGCACACAAATTGTCCACCACTGCCTTGCTGTCAAGCAAGACATCATGTCTGTTACTGTACTATATATCAATTGTAATCTAAATTCCTTTATATCTTTCATCTGCCATTCAGCCACCCAATCGCTATCTTGGAGAACATTGTGAAGTAGGTGGGAAAGCAATTACTATTACTACTATCTAATCAGTACATATATTCCATTATTGAATATTTGTAAACGGGATGGTGAAAGGAGCTGGTAGCACACTGTCTGATGAACGAATGAGCGCATAAATTCCACAGTCCTCTGCGCCCTGCAGTAGCCACTTTATATTCAGCAGTCCTCATGCAAAGTTTTGTGTGTTTCCGCAGAGACATTTACTGGAGCAGCAGTCTGTGTCGCCAGAGCTCGTCTCTGGAGGACTGAGGAGCCTCGCGCTCGACGCACCTCATCTCTTCACTTCTTTCGTTAGAAACTCGTTGCAAGAATCCTTCGCAGTGGAAGCTCGTTGCAGAGAATTTCTTTTCATTAAGCAAGGTCACTGCCGTCCGAGAGCGATATTGGGAAACTTTCCGTGGCCGGAGGATCTTAATGGAACTTGCTGGCCGTGGCCTCGTAGCGCGGGCGAGCTAAGCGCTCTCCTCGTCCCAATGTCCCAGTTCGCTTATTAATAGAATAGTCGAGCGCAGTATGTTCTAGTGGAAACTAGCAACAAATTTAAACAATGACCTTAAGTTCCAACAGAGACCAACGTAAATCGAAAAGTACTGTAGTTGTTAGCAGGTAGTAATAACATCTTTGGAAAGATATAGAGGAGACACAAGATTGTTGTCTCTTTCTTTATGGATAAAAATGTATCGCGTTTCCTGTCATCAGGATGTACGTATTACTTATTAAAATGTCCGGGAGCACAAAACAAATATTCTTTGTGGTAACTTTTTTGTTAATTTATATTCAAGCACATCCTACTAATCACTACACAATGTACACCGTATTCAGCTTGCAATATCGAAATTCCATTGTTTCCCAGAAATAAAACAAAGAAAATCAACGTGCAACTACCACAAAATATGTACAGAGATCTTAACTTTGTATTCTTATAGCAATCATAAATTACTGAAAGTAATTTGTCAGCTCCCACCACAATGTTCGACAATGGTTCTCACATCATCATATAATGGACGCGTTTCGAGAGGCTACGCTTCCATAATGCGAGAAAAACCCATATAAGGTTCTTATGAACTTGCAAAGGTGAATAAAAATGAATGACGTAAGTCATCATAAACTACAAACTACCAGAAGAACTTTTTTGTGTTACTTAATCTCAACGGTCCACTACGTTCTACATCAGCCCCACCATAACTGCTTGCCTTCCCAGGGTCAACGTCTTTATCAGCGACGTAGCAAATTGTTGCCTAATAAGTTTTTTTTATTAGGCAGCCAAAATGCACATTAATTGGTCCAAATGGCTCTGAGCACTATGGGACTTAACATCTGAGGTCATCAGTCCCCTTGAACTTAGAACTACTTAAGCCTAACTAACCTAAGGACGTCACACACATCCATGCCCAAGGCAGGATTCGAACCAGCGACCGTAGCGATTTAGAAGTATCGATTTAGAAGTATCCTACAGTGACGGTATCAATAAACTGGTCCCTCGCTTGGAGAAATGTGCTAGTAGCGAGGGTGACTATGTAGAGAAACAAATATGCAGACATGAAGATTAAAGCCGGCCGGAGTGCCCGAGCTGTTCTACGCGCTTCAGTCTGGAACCGGGCGACCGCTACGGTCGCAGGTTAGAATCCTGCCTCGGGCGTGGATGTGTGTGCTGTCCTTAGGTTAATTGGGTTTAAGTAGTTTTAAGTTCTAGGGGACTGATGACCTCAGATGTTAAGTCCCATCGTGCTCAGAGCCAGAGACGAATAAAAATGTAGAATGTTCTCAGCGTTCGTATCTGTGAAGTTGGAAAGGTAGGAGGTGTACTGGTGGATGTAAAGGTGCGATGAAGGGACGTGAATCGTACTTGGGTAACTCGGTTGGTAGATCTTGTGCCCACGAAAGGCAGAGGTCCTGGGTTTAAGCATCAGTGCAGGACACAGATTTGATCTGCCAGGAAGTTTCATGTCAGTGCATACTCCATTGTTAAGTGAACAGTTCACTGTGGAAACATGCGCCAGACTGTGGATAATCCATGTTGCCTCGTTTCCTTTATTCCAAGAGTGCTACATCCGCGAGTTTTGTATGAGAATTTCTGTGAAGCTTGGAAGGTAGGAGATGGAGTACTGACGGAAGTAAGGCTGCGATCACGGATCTTTAGTCGTCCTTGGATAGCTCAGTTGTTGGAGCACTTTCCTGCGAAAGTCCGGGTTCAAGTCCCGGTTCCTCACACAGTTTTAATTCATCAGGAAGTTTCGGATGACTGCTTCTCCTTTTGACATTACACTGGTGTATTATAAGGTGACGTTCTGAAGTGTACATGCAATTTTTACAAAAGTAACACTAAAATGGAATTACTTGCTGTTTCGAGCAGTAGTTAATGAAGTTTGTAGGTACAAGATATGTAAACAGTATGCCCGTACAAACACTTTCAGTTTCACAGTACATCTGCACAAAATTTTAACAAGTCAGGGAGTATCTAACTGTAAAGATGTGTAGTTTTTACGTACTAACCTACACAAGTGTTATTTCTAAGATATTTAAAGGACGTTATCTTTTTATCTATTCACAAATGTTAATTGTAAAATGAAATTTTTTGCAGATATTAGATGTGACTGTATGATGTAGAATGATTGTAACTGAAATTCTGGCTTCTTTAGTAAAAATTGAGCTTTTGAAAGTACTGAAGAAACTGTGGCTCTTAAATTTAGTTTGTTGGTTTAAAATGTTTCCAGGAACTTTCTCTCTGTATAACGCTATTTCTAGTTGTTCCCACAGATCAAATTTGCTCCCATTATTTTGTATATAGAGTGTAGCTCTTCTCGTGCAGATGTTTATCCATTGCTAATTGATCATAGTATTTGAGGCTGATGGCATGATCGTGCTCTTTGTAGCGTGTATGGAAAGTTTTTATTTGTTTTGCCTATGTAGAACTTAGGGCAAACGCTGCACATTCATTCACATATTCCACTACCTTCTGTTATGATGGGTGTTATGTTTACTGTGTGACAAGTGGTTGGTCAAGTCTCTTAGTGCAGAAAGATATTTTTACATCGTTATTGCTAAATATATTAGAACGTTTTTGGGATGCTCTTATTAAATAGGGAATACTTATGAAGGTTGTGTTATGCCCTATAGTGTTTCTGTTAATGATGTCGCCTGTATTTTGTTGGCCCTTTTGGTAACTGATTTTAATGAGTGCTCATTACTGATTGTAATTTATTTTGGTGGTATGAATGTCTTGCGTTAGTGCTTTCAGTTTTAATTCTAATATGCCTACCCTGTTCAGTGTGGACCAAAATACACCGTACTTGCCTGTGTTTGGATGATGCTACGATTTGTGTATTGTGGTATAAGCGAAGATTGGTTTCTTGTAGATGTAAGATTTATGTTCTTGTTGTTCTTTAACAATTGTGAGATCTAAGAAATTTACGGATTGGTTAGTTTCATGTTCTCCTGTAAACGCTATTTTATCATGGAAGCAACTGATATTGTTAACGTTCATGAAGGTCATTTATTGAGCCAACGAAGAGGAGTAGAGTATCATCGACATATCTTTTGCTTTTTCTACCAAGCTAATTTTTCCCTTGAAATATCTTACTTTGTTTGATTGGTGAATACGTCAGCGAGGTGGACTGATATGTTGTTACCAATACCTAAGTCTTCCCTCAGTTGGTATGTCTTATTAAATGGGAAATAGTTACAGGGCAGGGGCAGATGTAAGTCAACCAAGTCTGATATCTCAGGCAAAGTTTTTTTTTTGTTTGTTTAAAGTTTCTCCCAATAATTTCAATCGTCCCAATGACGTGTACGTTTATGAACATACTGACAATGTCATATCAGGCATATCTCCTTTGTGTAGGGATTTTTTAGTTTTTGATGAAAGTTGTTAAGTCATGTGTATTTTTTGTTGAACATGTGGATTCAAAAGTGTATAATTACATAAATTATGGGGATATTTCTCGTGGAGAAACAGCGGTTTGCCGTCGTATTCTTAGAGTTGTGGGCTGGTTTTATTGGGGATTTAGGCTTGTGGATTTTTGTATGGACTCTGAGAAGGGTTGTTTAATGTGCTACATTTTATTTGTTTACGAGATAAGATAAAGTTATGTTGTTTAAGCGTTTTCTTTATTTTCACCGAAATTTAATGGTTAGTTTAAAAGAGAAACATATATAGAAGGCTGTTACCTTAGCCCATTTGGAACCTGCAATCATGTGCATAACTTAGGTAAGGAGGCCGTAAAAGACGTGACTAGATTCGCTCAAAAATGAGTTTCTTAAAACGATAGCTAAGATAGATAACAAAGTTAATAACATCGTGCTTGATATAGGCTCAGTAGATAGGGTCACGTGCTGTAACGTCTGGTTCACTTGGACGCCTCTTCCCAACCACCATACTGGAAAACTTTCACGGGTGCCCGGCATTTCTAGGCCCGTAGCGGTGGCGAACTGTCCTGCAAAACGCGCTGTGCGATCTGTGTAAAAATGAATTCAGTGACCTTGTCTAGGTCCGCAGTAATTCTTTTTCTGAAAATACGAGTAAAGACTGTCCTGGATCAGATTCTACGTCAGCTCAATCCATACATTGATCAGACATTAGCACGCTGTGTGCTCATGACGAGCGATCTGGGTGGCCAGATCATTCGCTCGAATTGTCCAAAATATCCTTCAGACAAATCGGGAACACTTGCGTTGTTTAGGAAAATGATGTCAGTGAATGGCTGGAAATGGTCTCCATGTAGCCGAACATAATCATTCCAGTCAATGATCTGTTCAGTTGGGCCAGAGCACCCAACCCATTCCACGTAACACAGTGCACACCGTTGTGGAACCATCACCAGCTTGCACAGAGCCTTGAAGACAACTTCGGTCCACAGCTTCGTGGTGTCTGCTGCACACTCGAATCCTACAGCCTGCTCTTACCAACTGAAATCTGGACTCGTCTGACCAGACCACTGTTTTCCAGTCGTCTAGGGCCCAACCGATGTGGTCACGAGTCCAGGAGAGGCACTGCAGGCGATTTCGTTCTGTTAACAATGGCACTCGCGTCGATCGTCTGCTGCTACAGCATATTAAAGCCGGATTTCGCCGCACTGTCCTAACGGGTAAGTTCGTCGTACGTCCCACATTGATTTCTGTAGTTATTTCACGGAGAGATGCTTCTCTGTTAGAACGAACATCTCTACCCAAATGTCGCTGGTCTCGGTCATTAAGAAGTTCGTCGGCCACAGTGTTGCCCTTGGTGAGAGGTAATGCCGGAAATATGGTATTCTCGGCACACACTTGACGCTGTGGATCTATGAAAGTTGAATTACCTATAGGTTTCCGAAAAGGAATGTCCCATTCGTGTAGCTACAACTAACATTCCGCATTCAGAATCTGTTAATTCCCGTTGTACGGCCAATATCACGTCCGATATCTTTTCACATGATTCACCTGAGTATAAATGACAATTCCACGCGTCCGACTATGAGTAGAATATCCTCACTGACCCGTCCACAAGCCCACAGAAAATAGGAAGCACCGATAAATGAGAAAATGTACATTACTCATCTACATCAAGTGCTTTATCTACAAGTTCAACAATAACTAAGAATTTTTAGCATATTGCAGCCCCGTCAGAAACAATGATAGACTATCAATAAACACTTCCGGGCTAAGTTGCCGTGGTCGATCTGTAGAACTTCTTCTCCCTGACGTTTCGTTCTCAACTACGGAGAACATCTTCCGAGGTGAGTCAACGACTATTGATGAAGACGCCGGCCGTGAAAACCTACATGGAATGATATGATAGACTAATACGGGTATATTGAAAAATCCACCTCAGTTGCGAAAATTTTCTGTTCTTTATCCAGGTTTCGGCTAGAATAATCTAGCCATCTTCAGAAGCATAAAATTACTATAACATGCCAGAGTAAGGCACAGTGAACATTAAAAATTAACACCTATAGTACCATGGTACCATGTCGAATTAAAACTACTTAACTAAAAAGCAGCCTCGGCATGACTTCATCACGCGGTCGGTTGCCATCGGCAAATTTCAGGAAATGTAAAAGCCGCTTAGATGTCGTTGGAAATTGTAACGTGCAGAGGACTGAAAAAAAATTAGAATAGCCAGGCGTGACACAGGCTTAAGATGGGCTATAACGTGGAACAGTGAGATGTTACCATGATTCCAGAAAAATCATTTTTGTGACCCCACTGAACTTTTATAGCTTGTTTATCAACTTAATGGTTACTTGTGCGAGTAGTTTGTTGCTCGCCAACTAGTAAAGGATATTATTAACTACACAGATGAGGAGACTTGAAAAAGTAAGTCACAAATTATTACGGCAGGCCAAGTAAATTTTACCGAATGCTCTACGCTTCAAAGTAGGACAGGTATATGACATTATTTTCCAACGTACTTACCGAGTCGTTGTAAAGAACAGGCGGTACGTTCCACCAGCCACTTCGTTCCGTTGACTCGCATTCTGGAGGACGACGGTTCAGTCCCGCGTCCCGCCATTCTGATTTAGGTTTTTCGTGATTTCCATAAATCGCTCCAGGCAAATGCCGGGCTGGTTCCTTTGAAAGGACGCGGCTTACTTCTTTCCCCGTACTTCCTTAATCCGATGAAATCGATGGCCTCGCTGTCTGGTCTCCTCCCCCAAACAACTCCTTAGTCCAGCGACGATGGAAGTCTGTTCTCGGTCACCGAGTCATTCCAGGATCGCTGAGTGAACGTCTTCATCATTGGAAAAACTGTTTCTTTCCAGAAGTTCTTCCATCTTGCCGGAAAGGTGAGCTGGATATTTTCGTCTGTGGTCGCTGTCGATGACCTTGCTTCCTGATCAACACCACACATACGTCTCTAAGGACTTGGTCAAATTGATGGCATCTTTTCCTTACGGCTGGAAGCGAAATTTCATTTGGTTCACATATTGCAACAATTACACGATGAAATCTGTATTCAGTTTAGACGTTTTGCCTACAAGAATCGTACTGGTTCATGTGCTTCAGTTTTGCGGTATGTTTCCAGTCATGGCGTCACTTCACTCGCACACTATGATGTACATGTTATCCTTACAACAGCAAAACTGTGTTTGTAGGAAACCCAGAACACAACATGTATTCTCTTCTTACTGTGTGCCACTTTTGTTGCCAACAGTCTCAGCGTGGAGCGACAACTGTAACTTACGTTCTGAAGTCCCTACGTAAGTCAGCTGACCAAGAAAATTGACAATAAAATGAATCCGTCTGTCTCTCTCTCTCTCTCTCTCTCTCTCTCTCTTTCACCATATGTTTCTACTAATACCTCTCGGAATACATGGGGAGGTTGTATACAAAGTGATCTTGACTGAACATGACATTCAGCCACATATAATAAAAACAATTTCACAGAATGTGCTGACCAAACATCTACAAACTGTCGTAGCAAAATAGCGTCTGCAAGCGAGAGTTCACTCTCGTTTCTATTTGAAGGGGACTTGTCGGGCTAGATACAAGTGCTGATGGGCAAATACTGGATGCATCATGCTCTGACCCAGGTGACTGCTTTGAGTAAAACCACTCAATTCTAAGTATCAGCCACAAACAAAAATTTGCAATCATTACGAAAATGATATCTAAGCATAATTGAGAAAAGACACTAGAATAAAGAAAACCTTTATCGATGACAACAATATCAGCTGCTGCAACCAGATTTCGCGCACAGTGCATGGGCAGATCTTACCAAAGGAAACCACTTACGTGGCTGTGAAGATCCACATCCTTCATCTATAGACACTGGAACACTTGCTAGGTGGTAGCCTTTAAATCGGCCGCTGTCCGTTAGTATGCGTCGGACCCGCGTGTCGCCAGTATCAGTGGTTGCAGGCCGAGCGCCGCCACACGGCAGGTCTAGAGAGACTTCCTAGCACTCGCCCCAGTTGTACAACCGACTTTGCTAGCAATGGTTCGCTGAAAAAATACGCTCTCATTTGCCGAGACGATAGTTTAGCATAGCCTTCAGCTACGTCATTTGCTACGACCTAGCAAGGCGCCATTATCAGTTACTATTGATATTGATTCATGTACCGTCAAGACCGACGTTCACCATTAATGGATTAAAGTTAAGTATTCCACCAGCTACGTACGTTTTTCTAAATTCTAATTTCCTTGTCCTGTTCCAGACCTCACGCCAGCCTGCGTGAGCTAAAACACATGCCTTTCGGCCTCCTTCTAGTAACACAGTATTGGCTCACCTGCCAACCAAAACATTGGCGACGAGGCAAAATCGCGTTCTCATCGATATTGCCCTGATTTACTTGTGTAATGGCTTCGCTACAATCTCCAGATGTACTGTCCGAATTTTATCGCTTACGGAATCAGCAGACGCAGGCCTTGCTGGATGTCCTTGGACAGCTCGTCCAGGGTAAACGTGCAATGCAAAACGATGCGGCAGTCGCCGCTCCACCGCTAACGCAGCCACAACACGCTGTTGCACCACCTTTTCGACCTTTTGATGCTGCACCGGAAAGCTGGACGGAGTGTTCACGCCAATTTGGAATCCATCTCGCCGCCTACAGAATTCAAGGTAACGAGCGGCAGCCTTTTTTGTTATCATCAGTCGGGGTGAACACGTACCGTGTGACAGTCAAATTATTTCCCCGACGCGACGTAGCACTCTGTCCTACGACGAAATTTTGTCTGCATTAGATGCATATTTCAAAGAATCAGTCAATGTAGTTGCGAAAAGGTATACCTTCTTTCGTACAAAACGTATGGCAGGTCAGACTAATCGGGAGTGGGCTGCAACTTTGCAAGGCCTTACTAGAGATTGTGCTTTTGAGTGTCAATGTGGACTCCCTTATTCAGATACTATGGTACGTGATGCCATTGCACAGAACGTTTCTGATGTTCGTATAAGGGAACAGATTTTGAAACTAGTCAATCCCTCCCTTCAACAAGTGATGGACATATTGGATCGTGCAAGTGATTATGTCCTGACTTTGCTCAGGAATCATTTGAAACTTCAACAGCCGTGTGCCAGGTTAACCGGCCCGCCGGGCGAGCTGCACGGAGCAGTAAACAGCCCTCGCGCCCGGCCGCGCCCCTGCCGCCAGGCTCTCAGCCACATGTGCCACGCAGGCAAGCAAATGCAGTGCTAAAATCATGCCCGCGGTGTGCTACTAGACATTCGCGTGAGAATTGCCTGTCACGCCAGGCTATTTGCTTTTTCTGTAATAAAAAAGGACATGTTCAGAGTGTTTGCCAGAAAAAGCTCAGATTAGAAACTCACAACCATTCCAGGCCCTTTTCTTTGCGCCAAATTCGAACCAAGGATACTCAGGCTCGTGAAACTTCGCCCATGGAAAGTCATGTAGTTCATTCCACTCTGCTCAGTGACACTCTCTCTAACAGTGACTGTGTTCGTCCCACAAATACTGTGCGTCGACATCGCTGGACACCCCGTCAAGTCGCAAGTGACTATGTGCCAGTGTCAGTTCATGTTGCACGAGACAGTCGCTCTTGTCGTCAGCAGGACAATAAAATTTTTGTGGACTTGGACATTAACGGCAAAGTGATACCATTCCAGCTCAATACCGGAGCTGCAGTTTCACTGATCAATCAAGACATGTACAAACAGCTGGGCACACCTCCGTTGCATACCGCAAATGTTAAGTTAACTAGCTATTCAGGTCAAAAGATCCCTGTGTTACGAAAGTGCAGCCTTCTTGCAACATACAAAGGACAAACAAAACTTGTGTCATTTTACGTCCTTCGTTCTTCTTCTGCAGTTAACTTGTTTGGTTTCGATTTATTTCAGTTGTTTAACTTGTCTATAGTGAATCAGGTCCTATCAGTGAACCAGACTGTGCCTTCAGGCAGTGTTTCTCGTCTATGTGAAGAATTTGCAGACATTTTTGCACTGGGCCTTGGTTGCGCTAAGAACTATAAAGCACATTTGGAACTGAAAGTAAACGCGCAATCGAAATTTTTCAGAGCGCGCTATGTTCCCCACGCATTGCGTGATGAGGTCGCAAAAACATTACACAATTTGGAATCACAAGGTGTAATTGAACGTGTGCAGGCTTCTCTCTGGGCATCACCCTTAGTAATGTTGCCAAAACCTTCCGGAAAATTGATACTTTGTGTGGACGTCAAGGCAACAGTGAATCCGCAACTAGTGATTGCAACTTTTCCTTTACCCCACCCGGAAGATCTTTTTGACAAACTGTGCCCGGGTAAATATTTTTCGAAGTTGGACCTAACAGATGCGTACTTGCAAATACCGGTGGACGAAGAATCCCAGCGCATTTTGGTGGTTAACACGCATCTTGGTTTGTATCGATTGAAACGTCTGCCATTCGGGTGTGCATCTGCCCCTGCATTGTTTCAGCAATATCTACAAACTGTTTGTGCGTCGATCCCTACTGCAGCAAATTATCTGGACGATATTGTGATCTCCGGAAAGACGGAAGAAGAACATTTAACCAATCTCAGAACTATTTCAGGTCTTGCGACAAAATGGTCTTCGCTTGCGGAAGGACAAATGTGTGTTCTTTGCTCGTGACTTGCCCTACCTGGGACATGTACTCAATGCCCAAGGCATACATCCCAGTCCCGAGCACCTCCGTGCCATACAAGACTTGCCTTCGCCGCAGAATTTGAAGCAGCTACAGAGTGTGCTGGGAAAAATCAACTACTATCATAAATATATGCCGCATGCCTCTTCCATTTCAGCTCCGCTTCATCGTTTACGCCGTAAAGGTGTTCTGTTCGTCTGGACGACGGAATGCGAACGCGCCTTTCGCCAGTTGAAATCGGCGTTGCTTTCCAATACTTGCCTTACGCCATTCGATCCCCAGAAGCCCCTTTTGTTGATGGTGGATGCATCGGATTTCGGGATCGGTGCTGTGCTTGCGCTCAAAGATGGATCGCACGATCGCCCTATTGCCTTTGTGTCCAAATTGCTCTCGTCTGCGCAAAGAAATTATTCACAGATCGAGAAAGAAGCATTGGCTCTCGTATTTGGTGTTACAAAGTTTCATGATTTCTTATATGGTCGTCACTTTACCATCATCACAGACCACTAACCTTTGACATCGCTTTTTCATCCGAACAAGTCTGTACCTCCACGTACAGCGCAGAAATTCATTCGCTGGTCTATTTTCCTCTCGCAGTACCGCTACGATATCTTGTATCGGTCCACTGCTAAGCACGGAAACGCCGATGCGTTGTCCCGTTTGCCTGTTGCTGAGGATAGAGCATTCGATTCCTCTGAACTTGCTTGCATGTTCATTGATGCAGAAACCGATTACGTGGTCGAATCGTTTCCGATTGATTTTCGTCGTGTAGCTACAGCCACAGCTGCTGACCCTGTCCTTGCTACCGTTCTGCGTTTTGTTGCTACGCAATGGCCCTTGTCAAACTCATGGATCGGGGATCCGTTGGTTCGCCGATTTTTTGCTCACGAGGAGAGACTTTTTCTTCGACGTGGTGTTTTGCTGTTTCGTTCTGCTAATGATCAGTCCAGGGTCTGTCTTACAGCTTATCCACCAAGGGCATTGGGGTATAGTGAGAACGAAACAACTTGCTCGTCAGCACTGTACTTGGATTGGAATCGATGCCGCGATTACGAATATGTGCTCTTCTTGAATGGTGTGCGCTGAACTACAATCAGCACCACCGCGGAAATTCTTTGCATGGCCAAAAGCCACTTCCCCTTCGGCAACTCTTACACATCGATTTTTCTGGAATGCTCGATGGTTGGTTGTGGTAGATTCATTCAGTAATTTTCCTTTTGTTGTCCGGATGTCTTCCACGACGTCATCTGCCACCATCCAAGCGTTATCTGCTATCTTTTGCATTGAGGGTCTTCCGCAGACTATTGTTTCCGACAATGGCCCACAATTCATGTCTTCAGAATTTCAGTCATTCTGCAAGGCCAATGTTATTCAACATCTGACGTCCGCGCCGTTTTCGCCACAGTCAAACGATGCCGCTGAACGATTGGTCAGGACTTTCAAGTCACAGATGTTGAAGTTGAAAGACTCGTATTCTCGGGAGGACGCATTATTGCTCTTTTTGTCCTCGTATCGCTCTCAACCCCAAGATGGTCGCTCGCTGGCTGAGTAGCTCCACGGTCGTCGTCATCGAACCTTGATGTCTTTGCTACATCCGCCGCATCAGGTTCCTGTGCAGCGGCAACACCTGCTTTTGCTCCAGGTGACGTTGTCTACTATCGACACTACCGAGGTTCACGGCGTTGGCTCGAAGGGCGCATTCTTCGCTGCCTCGGATGCGCTGTTTATCTGGTTTTAGGGGCCTCTGGTGAGGTGCACCGGCATCTCAACCAGCTGCGCCTCTGTCGTCGCATGGGATCTGCCGCTCGCCGTCTGCTTTCAGCGACTGTGCCGTCCGGTCAGCGCCCTGGGGACCCACCTACTGGCTCGCCTCAGCCCCAGGTGTTACCGACGCTGCCTTCCATTTTGCCCCAAGGCGACGCGCCGCCGCCGCTGCCTGTTCTCCCACCGGCAACGCCCGCAGTGGACGCGTCGCTGCAACCGCCGGGCGCCTCCCTGGGTCACGAGCCGCCGATCGTTTCCCGTGACCAGTTGTCCTCCGACATGGAACTCTTGCCCGCTCCGGACCATATGTCGTCTTCGCCCGTCGGTTGCCCCGGGCCGATGGAGGTCGACTCTTCGGCCCCTCATGTCCCTCTGCGGGCGCATACACCGCATGTTGGCGTGCACCGTGGAGCAGGTTTTCAGGCGTTTCCTAGCTCCCCTCGGACCGAATGGCAGGGTGCGGGTGGCCCAGCCTCGCCTGTTGTTAGGCTCCCAACCTCGTCGCATACGTCAACATGGGGTCCTCCCCACGGCGGGCGGATGTCTTATACCACAACCGTACGCCGATTTGCGGTGGAGGAATGTGGTGTCACTGCCAGACACCACACTTGCTAGCTGGTAGTCTTCAAATCGGCTGCGGTACGTTAGTATACGTCGGACCCGCGTGTCGCCACTATCAGTGATTGCATACCGAGCGCCGCCACACGGCAGGTCTAGGGAGACTTCCTAGCACTCGCCCCAGTTGTACAATCGACTTTGCTAGCGATGGTTCACAGACAAAATACGCTCTCATTTGCCGAGACGATAGTTTAGCATAGCCTTCAGCTACGTCATTTGCTACGACCTAGCAAGGCGCCATTATCAGTTACTATTGATATTGATTCATGTACCGTCAAGACCGACGTTCACCATTAATGGATTAAAGTATTCCACCAGCTGCGTCCGTTTTTCTAAATTCTAATTTCCTTGTCCTGTTCCAGACCTCACGCCAGCCTGCGTGAGCTAAAACGCGTGCCTTTCGGCCTCCTTCTAGTAACACGGTGTTGGCTCTGCCAACCAAAACACTCTGGGCACCCAAAAAAATCGCGAATAAGATACTATTATCACCATCTGACTGTCGAGTCAAAGAAAAAAGCGCAAGGTAGGCTAGCTTCATCTATCGTGTGTGTAGATACCACATGTCAGTAAACGAGTTCACGGAACAGCTGTATCATAGTAACGTAAGGAGGCTAGCAACTTTAGCACAGTTTTTAGGAGATGAAAAAAAATACACCTGAAAAGATAAATAACATTCCACTGGATTTTGTAAAATCATTGAAGGAAACGAAACGACCATTCAGGTTGGTTTGTAGAATTACGAGACTTTTGAAAAATACCGTGTACACAATCCTGACAACTAGGACAGAAAAGTTTGGAATGCAATCGTACAATCAGCTTAACAGATCCTGTATCAAAGCTACTGTCATGAAAAATGTAAAGAACAGCGGAAAGAGGATTGTAGATCTGTTATATGAAAATCACTTTGACTTCACTTAAGGCAAAGCACCAGAGAGGCAGTTCTGACGGTTTGCTTGATAGTAGAACTGAACCGTTGCGCGATCGACAGGTCGCTCCATGGTCTCTTGTAGAAGATATTTGCGTTAGGAGGGCGCGGTTCGCTCGGAAATCGGGGGCGGGGGGGCAGCGACAGTCAGGCTGCGAGGGTGAAAACAGGTCGTTCGGGATGAGGCGGCCGAGTTGGAAACTGGCGGCGAGGCGAGAAGTGTGTCAGCAAATCATGGCTGGTACAATTTTGGCAGTTAACAGTCAAAGGCTCTCAGCGTAGCAGCGATGCCAGGAAGAGACGCGGAGGTGGGATCCTCGATTGCGATCCGTTATTACTTCGGCTGCGGCCGGCTGCAAACCTATGAACGTGTGGGGAGCACAACAGGGAAGAAGCGTGTTGTGTGCCTTAGCGACCGACCGGACTGGAGGCGGACGGCGAACAGCCACTGTGTTGAAGTTGTGTGTCTGCTCCACACTGTCCTTCCTGGATCGTTGAACGGATATGTCTGTTGAGCTCCCGATTTGATGATGATAATGTTTGGTTTTTGGGGCACTCAACCCCTACAAAGTCTCAATTTTTTCACAGTCCAATTCTTTTTGACAGTCCAATCTACCCACTGTCAGGAATTATGAGCATGATGATGAAATGATGATGGCAACACAAACACGCAGTCCGCGGGCAGAGAAAATCCCCAACACGGTCGGGAGTCGAACTGGGACCCCGTGATCGAGCTCTCGATTTGGTTTATCGGATGCGAGTGAGCCGAGCGTCAGCAGTGACCATAGCTGTAATGACCATTTGCTTACCAGTACTGTGACTGTTTAGTTCTACAGTTTTTCTGGTTGTATGTTCGAGGTACACGTCCGGTTCCATATGACACTTGTGATTATTGATCCTGTGGTGTCACCGCCAGACACCACACTTGCTAGGTGGTAGTTTTAAATCGGCCGCGGTCCATTAGTACGTGTCGGACCCGCGTGTCGCCACTGTGTGATCGCAGACCGAGCGCCACCACAATGCAGGTCTCGAGATACGGACGAGCACTCGCCCCAGTTGTACGGACGACGTAGCTAGCGACTACACTGACGAAGCCTCGCTCCTTTGCCGAGCAGATAGTTAGAATAGCCTTCAGCTAAGTCAATGGCTACGACCTAGCATGGCGCCATTAGTAACATTGCATGTATCTATGGAGTCTCACTTGTATCGCCACAATCTCCAGATGTAACAAAAGGATGGATTAAAGTTAAGTATTCCAGAAGCTACGTACTTTTCTTTATAGCATTCATTACGTCCTGTTTCAGACCTCACGCCTTCCTGCTTTAGCTTAGCGCGTGCCTTTCGGCTTCCTCTCATTGTGTCTAGGCTGTCTTGTCTAGACACAACAGATCCCACTAGCCCACTTCTGTCTCTAGGCATGAAAGTTGTTTGCCCACTCCTATAAAACTACTGAATTTACGTAATGCTCCATTCCGAGTGTTATTTACTGTTATGGCGTCGGATTTGTTGCGGTGCGCATTTATAGAGGGTGGAGATAAATTGTGTCACAAAATTTTAACTCTGGATAGCTGATGCGAGTAGGAACCGAAACTCTAATGTTGTGTAGGTCGCCGGCCGCTGTGGCCGAGCGGTTCTAGGCGCTTCAGTTCGGAGCCCCGCTGCTGCTGCGGTCGCAGGTTCGAATCCTGCCTCGGGCATGGATGTGTGTGATGCCCTTAGGTTAGTTAGGTTTATGTAGTTCTAAGTCTAGGGGACAGATAACTTCAGATGTTAAGTCCCATAGTGCTCAGAGCCATTTTAACCATTTTTGTGTAGGTCGACAACGCACTGTTTTCAAACTACGGAAACTTGGCGCCGCACGCTCCGATTGGGCGTCGGATTACCCTGTTGTCGTATGCTTTGGACAACGCATGACCGCGAACGCTTTGCCTGCCGAAGATCGCGATGGCCCGCACGCTCTGTGGTAGCGCGCCAGCCTTCCACTTTGGGGGCATGGGGACTAATCCGCCAGAGTCCCTACAGATCCATTCCAGTTACATGATAAGATGTACCGGGAACAAACCCGTCAACAGCTGTTAGTTCGCGTACAGAAGGCCTTTTACAAACTGTGTCGGCCCTGTATATTAAGTGGGCTCACTTTATGTCCCACCTCCTGCGTGTACTGTTTCATTTATTGTTTGACTGGGTGTTTGTCGTACCAAGTTTGTGTCGTTTTATTTGTTTTTTAAGTGTGGGCGTCTTAATTTTAATTACTAAGTCTCTCTCAGTGAGGACTTTGTTTTGCGTTTGTTACTACTGTCTTATATGTGACTGTAATGTTATTCAAAAGGTCATGTTATATCTGCTGCTCATCAGGGGTCGTTAGGTCGGGGTTTAGTGCTCCGCTTCGTGTGGTGGTTACTTGTTCACCTCTCACTCACTTGGTCCAAGTTTGGTATAATTTGTGGTTGGCAGTCGAACTTCTCGCTCCGTAACTGTACCAGCGACGATATTTAGGTTTTGGCTGTCTTACAAGTTTCATTCATAAACTCTGTATTTCTCTGTTAATTAGGCTGCCATTTGTGTTTCTTTTGGTGGGAGTTGGGCGAAATCTGCCTGGTTGATAGAGAATGTACAGCGTCCGAAAGAGGAACGAAGTCAGTGCTCTACCGAACGGCCAGCCGGGTGCGACTGGTCCCATAAATATATATTTGTGTCTTAATCACTGCGCCCCTACTGCAGCTCTCCTTTCTAGCTCATTTAGCTGATAGAGGGTAATTTACCGTTTGAGTAATCACTAGATTATTTACTTAAATGTGTTTATGCAGGTGTGGCTCAACCAACTGAATGGTTATCAGTCTTACTCCTTGTCTGTACTGTCGTTTTCTGAATTGGCCTAACACTTAGAGATTTATATAGTTATATGGATATGGTGTCTGTTCTTTCGGACATTCTCACCTTATATGTCCACACACTACAATCGTAGTATCCCTACCCAACACAATCATTACTCGTGGAAGACATTCTTACCAAGAATGAGAAGGAGATAGAGAAGATCCAAAGAAGAGCGGCGCGTTTCGTCATAGGGTTATTTGGTAACCGTGATAGCGTTACGGAGATGTTTAGCAAACTCAAGTGGCAGACTCTGCAAGAGAGGAGCTCTGCATCGCGGTGTAGCTTGCTCGCCAGGTTTAGAGAGGGTGCGTTTCTGGATGAGGTATCAAATATATTGCTTCCCCCTACTTATACCTCCCGAGGAGATCACGAATGTAAAATTAGAGAGATTAGAGCGCGCACGGAGGCTTTCAGACAGTCGTTCTTCCCGCGAACCATACGCGACTGGAACAGGAAAGGGAGGTAATGACAGTGGCACGTAAAGTGCCCTCCGCCACACACCGTTGGGTGTCTTGCGGAGTATAAATGTAGATGTAGATGTAGAAGTCCCGTAAGAGTTCGAGCAATATGTGTGCATCCTCACAGAAGAGGAAGGTCATCGCCGGTATTGCCAGAACTACATACTCATATGGATATGGTGTCTGTTCTTTCGGACATGTCCAGTGGCGATGGTCATATATCCACTTCAGTTGTAGTTGCCGATGTCGTGGTAGTAATATTGGCTCATTCATGTGTCGTCGGTTGCGGAGGCCCATCGTTGGGATTGTTCAGTACACTGTGTGTTCAGATACACTTGTACTCTGCCCAGTGTCAGTCTCTCTACAGTGCGCCGTCTGTCCTGTTATACCACTTTGCCCAGCCTACGACTCCGACATCTGTAACGAGGTGTGGCCGTCCAACCCCAAGACGTCTGGCAGTGGTTTCACCTTGGTTTCGCCACGTGTTGAAGACATTCACCACAGCACCGCTCGAACACCCAACTAGTTACGCACTCTCCGAAAATACTCGTGCCGAGCCTCCGGGCCATCTCCATCAGCCCACTGTCAAACTCATACTGTATAAACCGCGCGCCTTTGACGTTCTACTCACGGACAGCGCGCTCATTGATACTACTTGCACCGTGCGTGTGTCTGACTAGCAGTCATTCCTTGACAGGTGACGCTGCTATCGCCTGAACAGGCTTACATCGATAGTAGGACGGTGGTCATAATGTTCTAGCTGATCAGTGTATACGTCAAAATACGAAGGTGAGAAACTTGCAAACAATTAACATGGCGGTGTAGGTTAGAAGGAAAACACCATTTTTTTAACGTGAAACGAAAGGCCACTGCAATCTACATGTTATCTATCTACCAAAGATTAAAGGTGCGCATCGTATGTGCTGTGTAAGGGGATAACCTCCATTCTTCGTACACTCCTGGAAATGGAAAAAAGAACACATTGACACCGGTGTGTCAGACCCACCATACTTGCTCCGGACACTGCGAGAGGGCTGTACAAGCAATGATTACACGCACGGCACAGCGGACACACCAGGAACCGCGGTGTTGGCCGTCGAATGGCGCTAGCTGCGCAGCATTTGTGCACCGCCGCCGTCAGTGTCAGCCAGTTTGCCGTGGCATACGGAGCTCCATCGCAGTCTTTAACACTGGTAGCATGCCGCGACAGCGTGGACGTGAACCGTATGTGCAGTTGACGGACTTTGAGCGAGGGCGTATAGTGGGCATGCGGGAGGCCGGGTGGACGTACCGCCGAATTGCTCAACACGTGGGGCGTGAGGTCTCCACATTACATCGATGTTGTCGCCAGTGGTCGGCGGAAGGTGCACGTGCCCGTCGACCTGGGACCGGACCGCAGCGACGCACGGATGCACGCCAAGACCGTAGGATCCTACGCAGTGCCGTAGGGGACCGCACCGCCACTTCCCAGCAAATTAGGGACACTGTTGCTCCTGGGGTATCGGCGAGGACCATTCGCAACCGTCTCCATGAAGCTGGGCTACGGTCCCGCACACCGTTAGGCCGTCTTCCGCTCACGCCCCAACATCGTGCAGCCCGCCTCCAGTGGTGTCGCGACAGGCGTGAATGGAGGGACGAATGGAGACGTGTCGTCTTCAGCGATGAAAGTCGCTTCTGCCTTGGTGCCAATGATGGTCGTATGCGTGTTTGGCGCCGTGCAGGTGAGCGCCACAATCAGGACTGCATACGACCGAGGCACACAGGGCCAACACCCGGCATCATGGTGTGGGGAGCGATCTCCTACACTGGCCGTACACCACTGGTGATCGTCGAGGGGACACTGAATAGTGCACGGTACATCCAAACCGTCATCGAACCTATCGTTCTACCATTCCTAGACCGGCAAGGGAACTTGCTGTTCCAACAGGACAATGCACGTCCGCATGTATCCCGTGCCACCCAACGTGCTCTAGAAGGTGTAAGTCAACTACCCTGGCCAGCAAGATCTCCGGATCTGTCCCCCATTGAGCATGTTTGGGACTGGATGAAGCGTCGTCTCACGCGGTCTGCACGTCCAGCACGAACGCTGGTCCAACTGAGGCGCCAGGTGGAAATGGCATGGCAAGCCGTTCCACAGGACTACATCCAGCATCTCTACGATCGTCTCCATGGGAGAATAGCAGCCTGCATTGCTGCGAAAGGTGGATATACACTGTACTAGTGCCGACATTGTGCATGCTCTGTTGCCTGTGTCTATGTGCCTGTGGTTCTGTCAGTGTGATCATGTGATGTATCTGACCCCAGGAATGTGTCAATAAAGTTTCCCCTTCCTGGGACAATGAATTCACGGTGTTCTTATTTCAATTTCCAGGAGTGTATAATCAAAGAAAACACAGGTGCTGAAACGCGCACGATGTTAAAGAGCAGCGCGTGATGTGGTCTAGAATGCATGTGGCCTAGAGAAACCCAGCAAGTGCTAGCTGTTACTTTACAAAGAGGCGTCATGCTTATCGTCGCCGACGTTGTTGGGAAGGAGAGAACACGAGGTAAGCCTGAGAGCATAGCTTATCGGGTAAGTGGAAAGGTTTCTCCGAGAAGGATTTCCCAGCTAAAAGCTATGGTTTCTCATACGCTTAATGCTTTGTTCAAGAAGGCGGAAAAAGTGCAACAGTAGTGACTGATTTCACGCCTACCTCAATAAAATAAGCTGAACAATATGAAATGTTGGGAGTTTGTCGTTTCAAAGAGCTGAAATGGCGATTAAGCACGGAGAAAGAGCTGCAGATCAGCGAATCAGTTCTTCATGTGGGGATACTGATTCGGTATGGAAGTGATAGCACAAGTGTCTCCAAATGCAAGACTTCGTTGTCGTACGTCAGAGACTTTAGGTGAAACACTAATTCCGTCTTCCCTCTTGGAACAACGTACACATATTTACAGATAATAATGCCCTGAATGCTTAAGCACACTCTTTCGCTGCTGCTACAATCCTGCAAGAAGATAATGCTTCACTTGATTTGACTCACTTCGAAGTCGCGTATATTCAAGAAGAAACTTTTTTAAAATTTTTTATCTGTGTAATGTCTGTGAAGAACAGCCCATGATTGACCAAATGCTGTAGTAGCTTAGCATGTGCACTCAGCGAATATGTGCTGGGAACCCCGTTCTTTATAGGTGTCGCATAATCAGTGTGCGACTAAGCCAATGCGAATCAAGTGATTCCTATATATTGGTGGTTCAAGCTGAGCTGTGTTATCATTAATTTATCCACTTCACATGTTATGCCTGAATATTATAAAGCATTAACGTTTCTTGTGGCAGAACGTAGTCACCAGTACTTGATTCAATTTGGCATTACCTCTGTCTTTAGATGTGTCTCGCAATTTCGCATTCCACTTCTCCCTGAACATTGGTTTTAAAATATACTACTACAAGTTCCCTCTCTGCGCTGTAAGCGACTGCTTAGCCTAGGTTGTTTAAAGTTTCATTTCCAACAATGCCTCAGTGAGGGTTTACTCAATATTTCGTATCATACTGATTTAGGGCTATGAAGGTTGGTTCAAATGGCTCTGAGCGCTATGGGACTCAACAGCTGTGGTCATCAGTCCACTAGAACTTAGAACTACTTAAACCTAACTAACCTAAAGACATCACACAACACCCAGTCATCAAGAGGCAGAGAAAATATGAAGGTTGTATCAGATTCATTGCGTCATATGTCACAGGCTGATTGTATCTTCCAACCGAAACAGTTCAACACATACAGCAATTTTTGAAAGAAAACAACGAAGAAAGCTATTCGGCAGCTTTACATCTCATGGACACTATCATCATCAGCATCACACATCTCAGTATGTGTTATATTGACAGTCTCCGTGACTGCTTCTCTAAATTGACGCATCTATTCTGCTAACGCTGCTAAATGCGTCATTTCCTAGGATTCCCGACTTTTCGAGAGACTTTCAGCTATATTATGGCACCAGGCGTGAGGAAGGGAAGATATGCTTCGAAAAATGTCTCGGAAGTGCATAGTAGTCCAAGAATATTTAATTGCATGGCCGCTGCACGGAAACCTTACCAGGTACACACTGTGAACATATTCAAAGCTGCAACCAGTAATACACTGTCTATAAACGCGGTTCCGGTTTTCATTTATTTCTTGTCACAATTGTAACACTTTTGTATTCAGGTAGACATTATAGCCATTATTTTGGCGGTGAATGGTGGAGGAGGTTGTCGAGCGTGGTAGTGTTAAAGGAAGTTGGGCGGCACTGGACAGGGATTATTTGCAGAAAGAACGTAATATGTGAGTCAGGATCTACTGGTGGGTATTTGAACGTCTCTCTTTCCGAATACGGATTTGCTGTCTGAAACGCTCGTCTCCCCACTCGGGTTCTTTGTATCATCATGATTTAATTTTCTAGTTCGTCTTGAACGAGCTCATAACGGTTTATCAAAAGCAACAGACGCACTAGTGGAGATAGACCAGAGCAGCACAGTCGCCGATATAGACGATGAACACATCGGCACAGCATCTCAGCGAAAGACGTTCGACGGTGCGGCCGCTTACAAAGGGTGATCCATTGATCGTGACCGTGCAAAATATCTCACGAAATAAGTGTCAAACGAAAAATCTACAAAGAACGAAACTTGTCTAGCTTAAAGGGGGAAATCAGATGGCGCTATGGTTGGCCCGCTAGATGGCGCTGTCATAGATCAACTGCATTTTTTATTACGTATTCGTGTAGTACGTAAAGAAATATGAATGTTTTAGTTGGACCACTTTTTTCGCTTTGTGGTCGATGGCGCTGTAATAGTCTCAAACACATGGCTCACAATTTTACGCGAACAGTTGGTAAAAGGTAGGTTTTTTAAATTAAAATACAGAACGTAGGTACGTTTGAACATTTTATTTCGGTTGTTCCAATGTGATACATGTACCTTTGTGAACTTATCATTTCTGAGAACGCATGCTGTTACAGCGTGATTACCTGTAAATAACACATTAATGAAATAAATGCTCAAAATGACGTACGTCAACCTCAGTGCATTTGGCAATACGTGTAACGACATTCCTCTCAAGAGCGAGTAGTTCGTCTTCCGTAATGTTCGCACAAGCATTGACAATGCGCTGACGCGTGTTGTCAGGCGTTGTCGGTGGATCGTGATAGCAAATATCCTTCAACTTTCCCCACAGAAAGAAATCCGGGGACGTCAGATCCGGTGAACGTGCGGGCCATGGTATGGTGCTTCGACGACTAATCCACCTGTCATGAAATATGCTATTCAATACCGCTTCAACCGCACGCGAGCTATGTGCCGGACATCCATCATGTTGGAAGTACATCGCCATTCTGCTATGCAGTGAAACATCTTGTAGTAAGAAATTTCCTGGCAGATTAAAACTGTGTGCCCGACCGAGACTCGAACTCGGGACCTTTGCCTTTCGCGGGCATGTGCTCTACCATCTGAGCTACCGAAGCACGATTCACGCCCGGTCCTCACAGCTTTACTTCTGCCAGTCTCTCGTCTCCTACCTTCCAAACTCTACAGCAGCTCTCCTGCGAACCTGCAGAACTAGCATTCCTGAAAGAAAGGATACTGCGGAGACATGGCTTAGCCACAGCCTGGGGGATGTTTCCAGAATGAGATTTTCACTCTGCAGCGGAGTGTGCGCTGATATGAAACTTCCTGGCAGATTAAAACTGTGTGCCCGACCGAGACCCGAACTCGGGACCTTTGCCTTTCGCGGGCAAGTGCTTTACCATCTGAGCTACCGAAGCTCGAAGTTTCATATCAGCGCACACTCCGCTGCAGAGTGAAAATCTCATTCTGGAAACATCCCCCAGGCTGTGGCTAAGCCATGTCTCCGCAGTATCCTTTCTTTCAGGAATGCCAGTTCTGCAGGTTCGCAGGAGAGCTTCTGTAAAGTTTGGAAGGTAGGGGACGAGATACTGGCAGAAGTAAAGCTGTGAGGACCGGGCGTGAGTCGTGCTTCGGTAGCTCAGATGGTAGAGCACTTGCCCGCGAAAGGCAAAGGCCCCGAGTTCGAGTCTCGGTCGGGCACACAGTTTTAATCTGCCAGGAAGTTTCATATCAGCGCACACTCCGCTGCAGAGTGAAAATCTCATTCTGGAAACATCTTGTAGTAACATCGGTAGAACATTACGTAGGAAATCAGCATACATTGCACCATTTAGATTGCCATCGATAAAATGGGGGCCAATTATCCTTCCTCCCATAATGCCTCACCATACATTAACCAGCCAAGGTCGCTGATGTTCCACTTGTCGCAGCCGTCGTGGATTTCCCGTTGCCCAATAGTGCATATCATGCCGGTTTACGTTACCGCTGTTGGTGAATGACGCTTCGTCGCTATATAGAACGCGTGCAAAAAATCTGTCATCGTCTCGTAATTTCTCTTGTGCCCAGTGGCAGAACTGTACACGACGTTCAAAGTCGTCGCCACGCAATTCCTGGTGCATAGAAATATGGTACAGGTGCAATCGATGTTGATGTAGCATTCTCAACACCTACGTTTTTGAGATTCCCGATTCTCCTGCAGTTTGTCTGCTACTGATATGCAGATTAGCCGCGACAGCAGCTAAAACATCTACTTGGGCATCATCATTTGTTGCAGATCGTGGTTGACGTTTCACATGTGGCTGAACGCTTCCTGTTTCCTTAAATGAGGTAACCATTCGGCGAACGGTCCGGACACTTGGATGATGTCGTCCAGGATACCGAGCACCATACATAGCAAACGCCCGTTGGGCATTTTGATCACAATAGCCGTACATCAACACGATATCGACCTTTTCTGCAATTGGTAAACGGTCCATTTTAACACAGGTAATGCATCACGAAGCAAATATCGTCCGGACTGGCGAAATGTTACGTGATACCACGTACTTATACGTTTGTGACAATTTCAGCGCCATCTATCACAAAGCGAAAAATGTGTCCAACTAAAACATTCATATTTCTTTACGCACTATACGAATATGTAATAAAAATGGGGGTTCCTATTTAAAAAACGCAGTTGATATCCGTTTGACCTATGGCAGCGCCATCTAACGGGCTAACCATAGCGCCATCTGATTTCCCCCTTCAAGCTAGACTAGTTTCGTTCTTTGTAGTTTTTTCGTTTGATGCTTATTTCGTGAAATATTTTGCCCGGTCACGATCAATGGACCACCCTGTACAGCAATGAAGTATACACAGTAAACATTACAGTTTTGAACATGGCTGTTACTCAGCAACCGTATACTAGTTTGAACATAGGATTATACTGGCAACCGATTGCACATAACTGGTAGTTACGTTACATTGACCTAGGTTTCGACACCTATTAAGGATGTCTTCATCAGAATGAAATTTTGCTAAATTGTAAAATAATATTGCGAAAAGGCAATGGTCAGAATTTGGAGCAGCTATGCTCAAGTTAAAAGTAAAATAAAACTTTCTAGCCTTTGCCATGTGTGCCCTGTTGCGAACTACGTCAGATTCAGTGTAGCTTAAGCATAGCTGCTCCAAATTCTGACCAGTGCTTTTTAACAGTGTAATTTTACGATTTATCAAAATTTCAATCTGACGAAGACACCTCTAGCAGGTGTCGAAACATAGGCCAACGTACCTACCAGTTATGTGCATCCGGTTGGATGCACAATCCAATGTTGAAACAGTAACATTACCCGGAAAATTTAACAGTACCTCTACGTCCTTTAATCCTTATACACAGCATACCGTCAGGGCTTTGTTTACAAGTTCGTCTTGAACGAATACATAATGGTTTTCCAACAGCAACAGATTCACTAGCAGAGGCAGAAGCGACCATACAGTCAGCTATACTCACGATGAATACGTCCGCACGGCATCTCAGCGACTGACACACGTTGGAGAGTGTGGTTGCATATGTACACTAAGGAGACAAAAGTCATGGGAAAGCGACCTGTACATATACAGATGACAGCAGTATCGCGTACACAAGGTATCAAGAGACAATGCATTGCCTGAGCTGTCATTTGTACACAGTCGGTTCCAGTGTAAATGTTTCCGACATGATTATGGCCGAACGATGGGAATCAACAGATTGCGAACGCGGAACAGTAGCTGGAGCTACACGCGTGCAACAATACATTGCAAATCGGCAAGAAATACAATATTCTGAGATCCACAAAGTAAAGAAGGTGCCGAGAATACCATATTTCCGGCATTACCCCTCACCACGGACAACGCGGTGAGCGACGCCCCTCTTAACGACCGAGGGCAGTGGCGTTTACGTAAAGTTGTCAGTGTTAACAGACAAGGAACACTGCGTGAAATAACCGCAGAAATCAATGTCAGACGTACCACGAACGTATCCGTTACGACAATGTGGAGAAATCTCGCGTTAATGCTTTATGGGTGCAGATGACTGATGTGAGTGCCTTTACTAACATCACGGCATCATCTGTAACGCCGCTCCTGGACTCGCAATCATATTGGTTGGACGCTAGACGTTTGCAAAACCATGACGTGGTCAGATGACTCCCATCTTCTGTTTGTAAGAGCTGATGGTAGATCTCGAACATGGTTCACATTTCGCGAAGCCATGGACCCAGGTTGTCAAAAGGCCCGTGCAAGCTGGTGGACGCTCCATAATGGTATGCATTGTATTGACATGGAATGGACTGGCTACGACGGTCGAACTGATCAAGTCATTGACTGAAGATGATTATGTCCGGCTGCTTGGAGACCATTTACAGACATTCATGGACTTCATGTTCCCAAACAATGCTGAGCTTTTTATGGATGACAATGCGCCATGTGGCTGGGCCACAATTGTTCACGACTGGTTTGAGTAACAATCTGGACAGTTCGAGTGAACTCTTTGGCCAACCAAATCGCCCAACATGAATCTCATTAAACATTTATGGGACACGATCGATAGATCAGTCCGTCCACGAGATCCTGCACCGGCAACACTTTCGCAATTATGGACGGCTATATATTGGGTAAAGACCGGGTGATACGGGAAGATTTAAGTCAGATTATATCATGGTCAGACAGAGAATTCGAAATCAGATTCTGGATTTTAAGGCATACTGAGATCACAATATAGTGCTGAAGAAGAATAGGCTGAAGTCCAAGAGATTACTCTGGAAGAACAAATACGCAAAGAAGTAGGAAACGAAGGTGCTAAGGGATGACGAGACACGCTTGAAGATCTCTAAGGCTACCGATACAGCAACAAGGAACAGTTAAATAGGCAGTACAGTTGAAGAGGAATGGACATTTCTAAAAAGGGGAATCACAGAAATTGGAAAGAAAAATATAGGTACAAAGAAGATAAGTGCGAGAAGACCATGGGTTACGGAAGAAATAAGTTAACTGATCGACGAAAGAAGGAAGTACAAAAATGTTCAGTGAAATTCAGGAATACAGAAATACAAGACGCTGAGTAATGGAATAAACAGGAAGTGCAGGGAAGCTAAGGCGAAATGGCTGCATAAAAAATGTGAAGAAATCGAAAAAGCAATGATTGTCGGAAAAACTGATTCGGCATACAGGAAAATTAAAACTAACTTCGGTGACATTAAAAGTAAGGGTGGTAACATTAAGATCGCACCGTTAATTCCACTGTTAAATGCGGAGGAGAGAGCAGATGGGGAAGATTTGTCTTATATGATAGAAGAAGTCGATTTAGAAGAGATAGGGGATCAATATTACAATCAGAATTCAAGAGAGCTTTGGAGGACCTAAATCAGATAAGGCAGAAGGGATAGATAACTGAATTTCTAATAACGACATCATTATTAGAGTAGATACAACAAATAGCTGCTTATAATTAGTAATCTTTCTTTTCGGGAGACTATTTTAACTTTATCGCCATTTTCATGCACCTGCAATAATAGGTTTGGTGAGAACAGGTATGGATGCCAATGTCAATCGAATTAAAGTAGCTGTCTTGTACTCACATCTAGACTGATGTGACGTCCATATTACGTCGTTAGTGGACTGTTTTATAACTGTCACTGCCTTAATAATATCGTAAATGATGTCAAGATGTTGAAAATAAAATGTTAATTACGACGTGACAGCAGTTTGACAGTTCCACTCTTACGACGCTGTGTGTTTACAAAGACTGTGCAGATGAACAACGATATAATTTTACCAACTAAAATTTGTTAGTATTTTTTTGGTTGTTGAATATGTTATTTCCAATTTATCCACTTTCGTATTCTAAAACTTCAATAAAGTTTTTAAGGTAGTACTTGTGTCTAAATTTTGTGTGTTCGTTTAATATTTTTGGGCGGTATTTTCTCGTCGAAATATAGATTTCTAATTACTCAGGAATGTTCGTTGCTAAACCTTTCGGTGTTCTATGCAGAATCGGTAGTGCATTTTCGATCATATCAACAGTGTGATTTTGATTTTTCAAGTGTAGAAAGAAGCTAGACTGATTATATTCGCTCTTTCTAATGTGTTCTTTATATCTCACGTTAAAATTTCTTCCTGTTTGGCCAATGTAAGACCTATTAAAGCTGCCACATGTGATTACATATATACCTGGGTTATCATATTTCGATGTTCTAGTTGTGGCAGAATGTAATTTTATTGAAAGGTATCATTGTTTCGAAAGGCAAGTTGAATATTTGTGGCTTTAAAAAGTACAATAATTCTGTTGGAGTTACTACCAAGGTAGACTGCTGGTAAGTATCTTATTTACTGTGTCGGTGACGTTTCCATAGTTATGCATATCTCACTATGTATTGTGTTTTGCTTTGCTATTTTACATTTGTAATATAATTTTGTGATTATGTTGGAGTCAAACTCATTTGTATCGGCTATATAACTAAGTGTGTTAAGTTCTTTTTGAACTGCTGGCTTTTGTAATGGTAGGTTATCTAATCTATTAATCTTTGAATGGAAAATGCTAGTTTATGAACCACTGGATGACAGGAATTAGCATTTGTAATATTGTCAGAAGTGGTATCCTTTCCACAGATATCAAATGTCTAGCGATCATTATTTTAGCTAATTGTGCGGTCTAGATAGTTCATGGTACTGTCTTTCTCAGTTTCCATAGTGAATGTAATTTTAGGGTGCAGTTAGTTGAGTTTTTGATGGATATTTTCTATATCTGCGTGGCTGCCATCTAACAGCATGAGGATATTATCATCATACCTAAAATAGTATACAATTTGGTTGAGAGTAGGCAATCTGAGTTAAAGAATTTATCTTCCAGAGATTTTAGGAAAATGTCGGCTTTTGTGGTAATGCTATTTCCAAAAGATTCATAATTTCAAGTGTTCCAGCCATGGATATTTTCCTATATTGTAACAGGTTATATTTTATTATTTGGATAGTTCCCTGTACTGGCACATTGTTGTATAGATTAGTGACATCAAATGAAATAAATTTACCATTAGGTGAAATTTGTATGTCTTTTATATCTCTTGCCAGAGTACGCGAATTTTTGATTGTGCACTTTTTGTTGAAAGTATAAAGTTTCGTAATTAGTGTGTTTAGTTTTTTGCTTATCACATATGATGGGCTATTTATGCAATTAATTATGGGCCGAATCAGAACCGTCGGTTTATGTGTCTTTGATTGGGCTCGTAACTTTGGTGTAGTTGGATTCATTACCCTGTATATTCTTTTTTCATGTTCAGTGAGAATGGTATCACAGTTTTTAATGGATGAATTTCTAAAATCATTGGGGAAAGTGGCAACACATCGACTGTTCACATTGGTGTGTTGTAGACTGTATGAGTCTGGCGACATACCATCTGACTTTCGTAAAATATCATCTGCATTCCGAGGACTGGAAGAACTGACAAGTGCGAGAATTATCGCACGATCACCTTAAAAGCCCATGCATTCAAGCTGCTGACAACAATAATACATAGAAGAATGGAAAAGAGAATTGAGGATGTGCTAGGTGACGATAAGCTTGGCTTTAGAAAAAGTTAAGGAACCAGAGAGACAAGTCTGACGTAGCAGTTGATAATGAAGGCAAGACTAAAGAAAAATAAAGACACGTTCATAGGACTTGTATGCCTGGAAAAGCGTTCAGCAATGTAACATGGTACAAGATGTCGAAATTCTGAGAAAAATAGGGGTAAGCTACAGGGAGAGACTGGTAATATTCAATATGTATAGGAGCCAAGAGGGAATAATAAGAGTAGACGACCAAGAATGAAGCGCTTGGATTAAAAAGGGTTTAAATCAGGCATGTAGTCTTTCCCCCCTACTGGTCAATTTGCACATTGAATAAGCAACGAGGGCAATAAAAAGAAAAGTTCAGGAGTGGAATTAAAATTCAAAGTAAAAGGATATCAATGATAGGATTCACTGTTGATACTGCTATCCTGAGTGAAGGTGAAGAAAAATTACGTGATATGCTGAATGGAACGAACAGTGTAATGTGTACAAAATATGTGAAGAAAGCAAATCGAAGAAAGACGAAAGTACTAAAAAGTAGCAGAAATGAGAATAGCGAGAAACTTAACATCCAGATTGGTTGTCGCGAAGTAGATGAAGCAAAGGAATTCTGCTTCCTAGGCAGCAAAATAACCGATGACGGAAGGAGCAAGAAGGACATCAAAAGCAGACTAGCACTGAAAAAAAGGGAATTTTTGGCCAAGAGAAGTCTACCAGCATCAAACATAGGCCTTAATTTGAGGTAGAAATTTCTGAGAGCACAGCATTGCATGGTAGTGAAGCATGGACTGTGGGAAAACCGGAAAAGAAGACATTCGAAGCATCTAAGATGGGGTGCCACAGACGAATGTTGAAAGTTAGGTAGACTGACAAAGTAAAGAATGAGAAGGTCCTGCGCAGAATAGGAGAGGGAAATAATATCTGGAAAACACTGACAAGAAGAAGGGGCAGTTCTTCGGTTAAAACGGCAGGCAATATCTTCCTTTGTACTAGAGACAGTTATAAAGGGTAAAAAGTGTAGAGGAAGACAGAGACTGGAATACATTCAGCAGGTAATTGAGGACATGATGCTCTCAGATGAAGAGGTTAGCATAAGAGAGGAATCGCGGCGGGCCTTATCAAACCAGTCAGAAGACAAGGAAAAAAAAAATAAATAAAAAAATAAAAGGAAAGGCTGAGGTAGAGGCAGCATGGCTCAATATACCTGCAGGGGATTTCCGACGACTTTTTGAATCGACGCTACGTTGAGTTGCTGAACTGCGTCTGGAAAAAGGAGGACCGATACGATATTAAAAGATATGCCATGACTTTCATCACATCGTTGTATAACAACGAAGTATTCGCAATAGCATGACCCGTAACGGTAAATTTACCAGTAATCCCACGATCTTTACTCAACATACACAAAGTATCATCAGGATTTGAATTAAAGATTTGTCTTGAACGAATTATCAACAGCAACAGACGCACTACTGGCGACAGAATATGACCACACAGTGTCGGACAAATGTCTTGTAAGCAACGAATTCTCGATGAGGGACAACTTTCCATAGCTATAGCGTGCTCCATATTACTCTTATTCACACTAACAACATCTAGCGTAACCAAATTTTGTCCACCATTAACATCAACAAACGTTAACTTAGAGGCAAGCTTAATATCACGCTGATCCAGCGAACATCTGCTCTCGTGTACTGGTAGTTGTAGGGCTGTTATACTTAACACCAGAATTACCAGACATTTCCGTACCCCTAGTAGTACCAGGTGGGTCTTTTTTGCCCACAGTATAAAAGTACCATTTTATTCGTTTTTGGATGGTATTACAGGTTTTTCCATGTTGACATTACATTCAAGAAGACCATAACGTCAAAAAAACTTATAATTTATCTATTATAGGTTGTCTGTCTTGAGTTGATTGCAATCTAATCAAGAAGAATCACACCAGACATGTTTCACTTTTTTTTACAAAACATCTTCTGTGGTATTCTGTAAATTGGATACACACGTTTGTACATTTTTTATTGTTTTAGGTTAAAAAAGTTGGTCTGGAAGCTACTTACAGCGTTTCCTTACATAATCTGCCCCTCCCCTTCTTGCTAGCAGTGGTTGGTGTCGACAGGCTTCATTTCAAATCTGCACTTGGCAGTTTTCGGCATTTTGCTTTATTTCCTGGGCTGCGGTATTTACAATTGACTTTCTTAACTGTTTTTCATTCATCACTGCCACAGTGTTTGTGCTTATTCGTTTGTTTTAGTTCACGCTGTGAGTGTCGCCAACCTATGAAATTATTTTGTGTGTGTGTGTGTGTGTGTGTGTGTGTGTGTGTGTGTGTGTATGAGAGAGAGAGAGATTTAGTGAAATTGTCTTGTATGTAGGTAGAGACGTGAGAGGATTTGTCTCTTTTTGCTGGTGGGAGGGTGGTGGGTGGGGGGGGGGGGGAGGGAGGGAGGAAAGGCAGGGATGGCCTGAACAGTGATTATATGAGAGAAACTGGGAGGAAATTGTAGTGGTAAATGGAGTCTGTGGTTATATGTTTACTTTTAATGTTATATTAAGTGGTCAATAAGTTTAAAGACTGTGTGGTTTGCCTAGTTGATCTGATAATTTATGAGTTATTTATTTTCTGTTATGGTTTTTTGGATGTGGTAGTTTTATTGTAAGGTGAGGAGGTGTTTTTTGTTGTTTATTCTTATGATATCGATGTCTGTGTCTCTGGTTGTTATTTTATGTAGACGTTGGTGTAAGTGTTCTGCAGGAGTTAAATGATTTGTCCTATACTTCCATGCTCTTACACGTTCTTTGTATTTGGCTGGTTTGACCTATGTATCTTTCATCACATGTATTGAAATTCAGTTGGTGTATATCTGATTTCTGATGCAGATCAGTTTTTCCTATTGTTTCTGGGAAGTATTTCTCAATTGAGTTGTTGGTTTGGTGTGCTACTTTTATGCCTTCTATTTGAAAATATTGTGTATTCTGTGTGTGTATTTGTGGTTGTATGTCATTGTCTACCATCTTTTAGTTTCTGTTTCTTTCACACTGTGTTGTTCCTATTCTTGTATTTTGTACATTTGTTTGTGTGTGATTTTGTCCGTGTGTTGGTGATAGTTGGGTGTTTGTTCTTTTCTGTTTCTTGATTTTCTTGTTCAGATTTGTTACTAAGTTCTCTTTATATCCATTGTTTGTGGCTATTTATATTATAGTCTTCATTTCATTTGGAACTGACTATATCTAATCATACTGTGTTTAGTCTGTGGAGGATGTATCTAAGTGCTGCCTTATTTTGAGGAGTGGTGATGTGATATCTCATGTATAATTGTGTCTGTTGTCGTTGGTTTTCGTTATATGATGCGGCAAACGTGTGTGGGTTGTTTTGAATCTTTATGGTGATGTCCAAGGAATTTAACTGTCTATTTTGCTCTTTCTCCATTGTAAAATACATCTTATCATGAACGGAATTTATGTCTGTGTGAACTGGTCAATTTTATTGTTTGGTTCATCTATTTGGCACAATATGTCATCCGTATATCTAGTCAAGTATAGGATGATGTACGTCTTCTGCACTATTTTGTTAAATATAACCTCTTCTACATGGCTCACAAGTATGTTTGCTATGGTTTCAGACAGTGGAGATCTCATTGGTAATCCTTCACTTTGTAAATAGAATTTATTATTGAACTCGAACTAATTCCATTCTGTTATTAGCTCTAGAAGCCTGACTGTTTTTTTGATGTGTTCATGTAGAAGTGTAGTGTGTGTCTTAAGATTTCGGTCTATAATGTTTATTGTTTCAGTTATTGGTATATTGGAATACATATTTTCTGCATCAAATGACAGGATGGTGGCTGTGCCTGGAACTTGTATTATTTTATGTACTGAATCAATTGTGTAGTGTTTCTTATAGTCCTGTCTTATTGTAATTTGTTGTTTTCTGAGAAGATTTTCAACATGTATCCTGCAAGTGGGTAAATGGGAGCGTTTCTATAATTCACAATAGCTCTGACGGGGAGATCATTGTTGTGTAGCTTTGGTTGGCATCGGAAGAAAGGTGCACTGCGATTTTTTTGTGTCAGTTTTCCTTTTTCATTGTTTCTATTGTATGTTCAATGTCTTTATAAGTGTTTCTCCTCTTCATTTGGATTCTGTTTTTTGGATCTGATTTTAATCATATAATTTTATTTTTTGTGATGAACTCTTGTGTCTTACTGATGTACTGTTCTTTATCCATGAGAACTTCTGTGTTTCCTTTATCTGCCTTTGTGATAATGGTGGTGTGTTCCTGTAGTTTCTTTCTGCGTTTTGTCAATGTTATAGAATCTGTATCGTTTCGGTTTCTTCTGTTTTCTTTCATCTGTGTTATAATGTTTTTGATTTCATTACCCTTACAAGAAAACTACCATATGATCTGATCATTTATGAGTTGTTTCTTTTCTGTTATGGTTTTTTGGATGTGGTAGTTTCATTCAACAGTCAATGTGTAGGTAAGGAATAGAAAAAAAATGTATGTCGTTCTTCTACAATAAGAATAATTCTCGACACACTGATGTAGTAGAGACAGTGCCTACTCTTTAATTCTGGGACAAGTTAGCGATAAAAAAAAGACAATCATATTTTAACTAGGCTAACTGTGCCGGTCCCAAAAGAGCCGAAATTGGACTACATGATAATACATTCTGTGTCACAGAGTTCTATCCGGTATACATTCATTACTTTTCACTCATCGATAAATTTGGCTCGCCTGCAAGGGATGGTGAACAGACATAGTTACACAAGTGGATTACAAGAGGTGTCAAACTAGTTACTTGGTGATGTCGAAGTGACCTCGAAGTGTACTGCACTTGTTAAGATGGGGAGTAGGTTTCCTTGTCCATTCTTCACGTTGGAATTGTGGATGTGTAGAGCCTTTTTAGCATTACATTCTACCAAATGCCAAAATATGAATTTTTGCTTCTAGATTGACCGACCCGACTGTTTGCTACTGAAGCATTTCGTGTGAATACGTTGTGAGCCGTGGTAAAAATTGCTGTTTTGAAGAGCGCGTGGCAGCGTGTAGTGTGAAGCAGTCGCCCTCCGTTTCTGGCGGTGGCGCTGCTGTGGCAATCGCAGCTTTGGTGTCTCCCTCTGGTGTGCAAGGGGAAAGGTTGCCTGTTCACGTGCATTTAAGGGGCGCTATGACCTCGCCAGTGGGTCAGTCTCTCGTCCCCAGCTTGCTAGTCTGTCTGTCGTCCGCATTTGTTAGGCAGTTAGTGCCTGTCTGTCGTTAGGAGTGCTAGAATGTCTGTCATTCGGATTAACCTTTAAAGCCGGCAAAATGAGACTCTTTCCACTCCACCAGGAAGAGAACTCAGCGAGTGGTCGCCCGGTCGGGGCTTAGTTCCTACATCTGAGTCTGCGCGTTAGGCCGCCAGTCTTCTCGAGTTTCCTCAGGCAATGGTCATTGGCGGTTGGATCGATCGGTTGGTCGGTCGCGCACTGAGACACAAGATGACTTGTCCGTCTTGAGCATCGGCGCATGTGAGGTCGCCACTTGAGTCCAGTGGGCCGCGGCGTATAGCGAGGGGTAGTGACTTCGCGGTCGACACAAGAGGAACAGGAGTCAACCCACGACAGCAGTCTGGCCGGTGCGAGCTGCGACGCCGTGAGGCGGGAGATCGGCGCGCCTTCTACGTCCGTTGAAGGAGCTGGCAGCGGATGGTTCGGGAGAGCTATTTGGGGGTGCTGCGCCAGGTCTTCTCGAGAAATCGCAGTTTATTAGAAGTTAAGTGATTGGTGATATGTTGTTTCATTTACTCTTGTTAAACTCTACTTGTTTTCTTGGCGAGGTCACCAGCTGTTTTGTTTTGGGGTCGTCCCACCATTCTTCTCCGTTTGCCCACTCTCGGGAAGATGGTTGTTTATAAATTGTATGGTCCATTTTTTCCCTTGTGGAGTAGGGGCGGGTTAGAGCAACCTGCGATTCGGGTTGTTCGGTAATCTCCCTACCAATCCACCGTACGTCAGTAGCTGCCTGTGTCATGTTTGTCGGATTTGGTGTGTTAACCAATTTATTGCTTGGAGTGTAACGGCCTAATACCTAAAATATGTTTTGATCTTTGGAAACTTTGATATTATTTCCTATGATCTTGAGAGGCGGTATCTGTGTACCGTAGAGCATCTCAACTATTGTTTGGCCATCATTGTAAAATTTTATATAATATTGCATTTCACGGTCTTTTATTTAAACATCATTTTAGTATATAAAGTTGTCACCCTTTCACCGTAAGACTTTTCTTAGAAGTTAAAATCAAGTTGCACCTTCGGTGGCAAGTTTAATATTTTAATTGTTAGTGTTTTGTACCATTTCCATCCCTCCTACGTGGGGTGCATAGTTTGTGTGCTTGTGTAAATTGTTAAAACTCTTAATTTAAAGTTATCTGGTGTGTTGCAGATTTGCACCAGTGTAGTCTTTTAGAGGCTGTTGTGGGCGGTCGTAACTACGGCCGTGTCAAAAGAGAGCGGCAAACTTCTCTGCCTGAAAGCTTACACAGTCAAAACTTGTTTCTTTCTGCCTTTGACTAAATTGTAGCTTTGATATTTAGAGGGTGCTTTCTGATTATAATTTTAAATCTGTTTCTTTTAAAAAATTCTTTTAGGCACTATTAAAGTGAATAGAATTCTCATTTGCTAAAAGGAATTTGGTTATGATTTCATCAGTTACTCCCTGGCAACTACTTCCATGCTTACATGGTGTGATTAAATGTGTTAATGTTCTTTATGGATCGCTAGTAAATGAAATAAATTCTTAACAATATTCTTTGAAAATAAATCACGGTTCATATTGGAAACCCATGAAAATTGCAGATTAGTTACTTAGGGAAAATCAAGTTCACTGGCTGTAATTCGAGAGGGTGTACAGAATGCGATACATGGGAAGTTCACTGTAATTGAGGGTACGAGAGAAACTTTCAACTCCCTCGTGTTATGTAACTTGCTGTTACCTTCAGTACTCCGGGTATGTAGTCAGCATCTGCCCCCTCTGTCGAACCATGTTCTTCACAGGAATCAATTTCCACTGTGTGCGACGCATCCTCCAGAGTAAGTTTCGCGGGAAGCCACAATTTTTTTCTCAAGGTAAGGAGGTCGAAGAGCGCCTTCAAACTTCTTTACAGAAACCCTATTTTTCAGAGTATCAGTGAACATCTTTCTAGTAGTCTCAGTTTATACAACAAAGAGCAGGCCCCTCTGCTTGCCGTGATGGAAACTTAGATTTTCGTTATTTCTGTTTCTTTTGCTTCAGTTTATTTTTTATTTTTTTCTCCTGTTGTTTCCATGTTCCGTAGATTACATTCGCTGCACGTTACCGTGATATGCGACGTCTCAGTAGATTTACAAATGAGGTACGTTTTTCTTCGGGGTTACATGTTGGCACTTCATATAATCTTTTATGACTGCATTGTTTGCACCTTAGAGTAAGAGTGCTGCTAAATTGTGGACAGAGGACCCTATGTGTGTTATTAGTACTTTGTTCATAAATACGAAAATTATTTTCAAACTGTGCCCCGTTCTTCGCAACAAACTTCATAAGAGAGCAAATGTCATTTGAGGCTGTGGTTAACACGCCTGTACGAAATTCAAGGATAGATACCCGATGTTACCATTACAACATGTTCAAGTGCAACGAATATTTTCTGTCTATATGTGGACTTGATATAAAGTATTATTCCATATGACATCACATAATGTAAATGTGCAAAGTAAGCTATTTTTCTAATGCTTTGATCGCAAAAATCGTCAATTACACGTAGAGAAAATGATATCGAACTGAAGCATCTGCGTTCGTGAGGCTGGTCCTATCTCCACGAGTCAAACTCAGAAAAAATAAATATTTCCTCGTGACTGGTGTGAGCTTCTCATTTTGACACCGTGATGTCGACTTGCAGGTCAAAGTTACTACTTATTTGAAGTGTACTTCCGGATGTTCAACCGAGCACAACATTTCGATGACTAACCCAGTAGTCTTTCTCAGGTGCTGCGAGCTTTTCCGCGGTTGTACTTACTGCCTGCACTTCAACCAGATTGTGAAATATTGTTGTTTTCGTGTCGCTCCTTATAGCTGATTTAATACACCCTTCGAAGATCTTTCAGTTTCCAGAAACCGCACTACTATTACGGCAGACGCACACTCTCTCAGCATTTCCCAGCGGTACAAGGTCAACATTAGCTCACAGTCTGGTTTTAGTCCAGGAAGCGAGTACAAATAGTGCAACTCGTAGTATTTGAAGAAGACACACTGGATCGATAGTCGAAATACTGAAATCCATAACTCGGCTAGCACACAGAAGTACACCATTGATCAATCACACAGAGAAAACATGAGAGACCACATTGCTAATTATTTATTCCAAAACGGTCTCAGTTGGCTCTACGAGACAAATGGTCTATGCGACGCATTCAGAAACATCTTAACAGTTCACTGCGAATCGATCACAGGATCTCCATTTCAGCAACTAATGGCACTGAGCAACGGTTTCTGATCCAAGAGCTCACGCTATATTACATGCAGTTATCTGTATATTGTAAGAATGGTATAATGGCAGCTTCAAATGTGAAAATAAAGATTGTGAAACTTAAATAAACTGCATGACCTTGTAGGGAACGAAAAAAAGAAAGAAAGACAATTTCGTCATAAAGATACGAAGTTCTATGTACAATAGATTATTGCTACCAGCTAAAACGAACTTCGTAAAGTGAATGACTTGTCGAATCGACCAAGGATTATCTAGTGCTCCGACTGTTATGAGGAAAGTCACACATTTATAGTGTTGTGACAAAGGCCTGGCTACACCGCTGTGGTTGGCCCACAAGTACCTGTCTCGAATACTGATTGTGGCGTACATTTCCGTCACCGGATTGCCGTGGCAAGAAGGGGAGCGGTTGAACAGTTCCACATGAATGTGCTGGTTTAAACTCCGAATTTAGGCACAGAACTTCATGGAGTGAAAGCATAGAATTCTGTTAATCGCAATTTTTCCTTCGTATATGAGTATAAAGTTCGACAGCACCGTTGGTGATATTAAGACAACAGATACCAAATGCCTCCACTTGTTATTAATCTCCAACCTGTCCTGAGTAACCCATGGGTGCATGAGTGTCTGGACGCGCAAAAATATACGAGAGATGTTTATAAGGCCTCTACCTTTAAACAAATACAAAATGTTGGCATTAAAAACATCAAATTTTGAAGGGTATAATGACACAGAAATAATAAGAAAATATTTATTATGATACTGTGACCTTTATTATTGTATATATTGAAATGCAGTACTATAAATTGTTATAATATTTGCAATTTTAGTACATTTCGTGTTACACCAAGTACATCTTCGTCTAACACGTCACCTGCGATAGGCTGTGTCATACTTGCACTGTACATGACCAGAAAGTTGCCAGCTTTATTCCGTGAACTCATAAGGAAATACAAATATACGTGCACTTATACTATAGTTACATATTTTTATAAGACTGACAAGAAGAAGGGGTAGGACAGTAGGAGTGTTAAGACATTGAGGAATAACTTCCACGCCACTTAAATAAGCTGTAGAGGGTAATAACTCCTGTGGAAGACAGAGATTAGAGCGTATACAACGTATAATTAATGACATTCAGTGTGAGCTCTATGCCGGCCGCTGTGGCCGAGCGGTTCTAGGCGCTTCAGTCTGGAACCGCGCGACCACTACGGTCGCAGGTTCGAATCCTGCCTCGAGCATGAATGTGTGCGATGTTCTTAGGTTATTTAGGTTTAAGTAGTTCTAGGTGGCTGATGACCTCAGATGTTAAGTCCCATAGTGCTCAGAGCCATTTGAACCATTTGATCATGGTACCCGACAGCAGTGGCATTTTTCAACAAGATAATGCACCATGAACAAGGTCATGGTGCATTATGAGGCAGAAGCGGAATTCGTGGCGGCAACATCAAACCTGACAGAAGACCGGTGACACAAAAAAATAAGAACTTTTGTGACTGCAGACTGTAAGGCAATATCCAAAATGATAATTAAAACAGAAGGAAAAAAGGCAGTAGACCATACCTCATGCGTGCACTGTTTATTTCATTCATGGCAAGAACAAAAACAAAGAATACTGTAAAAATAATCACTGCATAAAAGCATAACAAAGAATTCAGTATGCAAAGATTTATTCAATCATCTTTTACTCTGACATCAGAGAGTAACTATGGCGCTGCAGTTGGGGAGTTATTCAGTGGAACTGAAAAAAAGGAGCTGAATTAAAACCAGATTATAGGAGAAATATTTCCGTTTTGCTATTTAAGTGTGTAAGTAAATTCCATTTTTTTAAATATGTGCAGCCTGTACCATTCGAATGCAGCGTACGAAGATGGATTTTTCCGTAGAATACATTTTGTATCTGTTAGAAAGGATACATATCGCACCGTAGATTTATGGAAGTAATTTAAACAGAAACTATATACATATTTCCTGGGACGCTTTTTGGAGTAATATTAAATAGGTAACACTTCCATAGTTTTCTGGAAACTTATATTTATTTAGTCACAAATTACGAGGGCAGTTCAATAAGTAATGCAACACATTTTTTTTTCTTAAACAGGGGTTGTTTTATTCAGCATTGAAATACACCAGGTTATTCCCCAATCTTTTAGCTACACAACACTATTTTTCAACGTAATCTCCATTCAATGTTACGGCCTTACGCCACCTTGAAATGAGGGCCTGTATGCCTGCACGGTACCATTCCACTGGTCGATGTCGGAGCCAACGTCGTACTGCATCAATAACTTCTTCATCATCCGCGTAGTGCCTCCCACGGATTGCGTCATTCATTGGGCCAAACATATGGAAATCCGACGGTGCGAGATCGGGGCTGTAGGGTGCATGAGGAAGAACAGTCTACTGAAGTTTTGTGAGCTCCTCTCGGGTGCGAAGACTTGTGTGAGGTCTTGCGTTGTCATGAAGAAGGAGAAGTTCGTTCAGATTTTTGTGCCTACGAACACGCTGAAGTCGTTTCTTCAATTTCTGAAGAGTAGCACAATACACTTCAGAGTTGATCGTTTGACCATGGGGAAGGACATCGAACAGAATAACCCCTTTCAGCGTCCCAGAAGACTGTAACCATGACTTTACTGGCTGAGGGTATGGCTTTAAACTTTTTCTTGGTAGGGAAGTGGGTGTGGCGCCACTCCATTGATTGTTTCAGGTTCGAAGTGATGAACCCATGTTTCATCGCCTGTAACAATCTTTGACAAGAAATTGTCACCCTCAGCCACATGACGAGCAAGCAATTCCGCACAGATGGTTCTCCTTTGCTCTTTATGGTGTTCGGTTAGACAACGAGGGACCCAGCGGGAACAAACCTTTGAATATCCCAACTGGTGAACAATTGTGACAGCACTACCAACAGAGATGTCAAGTTGAGCACTGAGTTGTTTGATGGTGATCCGTCGATCATCCCGAACGAGTGTGTTCGCATGCTCCGCCATTGCAGGAGTCACAGCTGTGCACGGCCGGCCCGCACGCGGGAGATCAGACAGTCTTGCTTGACCTTGCGGCGATGATGACACACGCTTTGCCCAACGACTCACCGTGCTTTTGTCCACTGCCAGATCACCGTAGACATTCTGCAAGCGCCTATGAATATCTGAGATGCCCTGGTTTTCCGCCAAAAGAAACTCGAACACTGCCCGTTGTTTGCAACGCACATCCGTTACAGACGCCATTTTAACAGATCCGTACAGCGCTGCCACCTGTCGGAAGTCAATGAAACTATACGAGACGAAGTGGGAATGTTTGAAAATATTCCACAAGAAATTTCCGGTTTTTTCAACCAAATTTGGCCGAGAAAAAAAATGTGTTGCATTACTTATTGAATTGCCCTCGTAGCTCACAACTTATTAGCCCATCGTCAAGAAAAGCCTCCCACTGTTTAGAATGCACAGCAAACCACAGAGGATAATATACGTAATAAAAACGTCTTGTGAAATTGTGCGCTTATGGAATATACTGTAGTTTCGGTTATGTGAATGGATTCGTCATTTCCTGTCAGGGATCACAGTTCGTAGTAATTGACGGAAAGTCATCGAGTAAAACAGAACTGATTTCTGGGCTTCCCCAAGGTAGTGTTATCGACCCCTTGCTGTTCCTTATCTACATAAACGAATTCGGAGAAAATTTGAGCACCCGTCTTAGGTTGTTTGCAGATGACGCTGTAAAGTCATCAGAAGATCAAAACAAATTGCAAAACGGTTTAGAAAATATATCTGTTGTTGTTGTGGCCTTCAATCCTGAGACTGGTTTGATGCAGCTCTCCATGCTACTCTATCCTGTGCAAGCTTCTTCATCTCCCAGTACCTACTGCAACCTACATCCTTCTGGATCTGCTTAGTGTATTCGTCTATTGGTCTACCTCCAATACCAAATTGGTGATCCCTTGATGCCTCAGAAAATGTCCTACAAAAAGATCCCTTCTTCTAGTCAAGGTGTCCCACAAATCAAGATAAAACCATGTCCAGACATCGTGGGATTGGGCTGCCACTCTTCATTACAGATGTTGGAGGTCATAGACTGGGCAAACTGGTAGAACAGAACAGGCGGGGAACTGTGGCGGAACTAACATCAGACGTTAATGCTGGGCAGGGTAAAAGTGGGTCCAAACACACAGTGCACCGAACGCTTCTAACGATGGACCTTCACTGCCGACGACTCATGCACGTGCCAAACTTAACACCACTATATTGGCTATGACGATTGAAATAGGCAAGTGCCCATCAACACTGAATTTTGATGCAGTGGCAGAGCGTTGCGTGGTCTGATGAATCCAGATGCCTTCTTCAACTTTCCGGTGGGAGGGTGCGAATCCGTTGTCTTCCAGGGAAACAGCTCTTTGACATCTGAACTGCTGGACGCAGACAAGCTGGAGCGGCTCATTATGCTCTGGGGGACGTTCACGTGGGTGTCCATGAGTCCATTGGAGCTCGTACAAAGCACCTTGACGGCCAAGGAGTATCATACACTGATTACGAATCATGTACACACCTTCATTGCGATCATGTTGCAGCCGGCCATTGTGGCCGAGCGGTTCTAGGCGCTTCAGTCCGGAACCGCGCGACTGCTACGGTCGCAGGTTCGAATCCTACCTCAGGCATGGATATGTGTGATCTCCTTAGGTTGGTTAGGTTTAAGTAGTTGTGAGTTCTAGGGGACTGATGACCTCAGATGTTAAGTCTCTTGGTGCTCAGAGCCATTTGAACCATTTGTTCATGGTACCCGACAGCAGTGGCATTTTTCAACAAGATAATGCACCATGAACAAGGTCAGGAGTGTGATGGAGTGGTTCGAGGAACACAGTCGTGAGTTCCAGTTGATGTAGTGGTCCCTCAGCTCGCCAGATCTGAACCCGATCGAATACATCTGGGATGTGATTAAAAGTGGTGTCAGAGCTCGTCTTTCCCCTCCCCTGAATTTACGGGAATTACGTTACTTGTGTGGGCAGGTGTGGTGGCGACTCCCTCCAGCGATCTACCCAGGTGTCATTGCTTCCATGCCACAACGGTCGCCGCTGTTATCCTTGCCAAAGGTCGATATAGCGGCTATTAGGTAGGTGGTCATAATGCTCTGGCTGGTCAATGTTGGTCGACCTGATATTTCCTCAAAAATTCCCATCTTTTCTCCAGATGATTCCAGATACTAAATCGAAGATCAGACGCGTAATAGCTTTACGCCACGTTACTGCCCGTGGTGAGAGTACATCCAATTTTGAACCCATGAACATGCCCCATTTATGTGAAAATAATTACAGCTAGCAAAAGCCACATAGTGATCGTTTCGCGAGACATGTGGAGAGAAGTAATATATTGGTCGCAACATGCTTACAGGGTTTCCAGCAGTATACTTAGCCATGGTACACAACGCCTTCCATGTGCCGACTACTACTGGAATTTGTTTAGCATCTCGCTGCAATTATAAGACTGAGAACATGCCGCTCTTCATTGGATTTCCTATTAATCCAGTCTGATAAATATCTCAGTTTCACAATCACTACTTAAAAATCAGTGAAACAATTTTTCTGGAAGACAACTCCTTCATCGATAACATTGCCGTCAGTCTCGCATTCGCGCTTCCTGCTGTTTGTCTTATATGGTCATTGCACTATAGGTTGGCCCGGATAGTTAGTCCTAGGTATTTTACTATTGCCAGTGCTTAATTACTGATAGTGAATGTCTTCGCGTATTTAAGTGCAATATGTTACCTTTACCTGTGTACAAAACCATGTAGCAATTATCCATCTTCAGCAATATACTATCTTTTTTTAGACAGGCGCCGGCCGGAGTGGCCGTGCGGTTCTAGGCGCTACAGTCTGGAGCCGCGTGACCGCTACGGTCGCAGGTTCGAATCCTGTCTTGGGCATGGATGTGTGTGATGTCCATAGGTTAGTTAGGCTTTAGTAGTTCTAAGTTCTGGGGGACTGATGACCACAGAATTTAAGTCCCATAGTGCTCAGAGCCATTTGAACCATTTTTTTAGACAGGCACACTATCTATGATTTTGTGCAGCAAAGCAATACATATTGCTTGATCCCAAGCTACCTGCAACTTTACTGATGGTTGTGATGCCACACAGGAACCGTTGACTGACTGGTGAATGTTTTCCGATAGCTCCTTAAAAAAGTTCACCAGTACCTAAACCACACTTGCACTCCCTTATGTGATGTAAGCTCCCTCTTATACTGCTGCTTAATCTTGTTTATCAGCGTGTGCTTACATAGTTTATTACACCAATGTACTATGTAATTTGATGTTCCCGCTCTTAGACTCGTTTCACACTGGGACACTGGTTACGGTCATCAGCGACGTTCACCGACAGAGAGACATTCGTCTGAACTGGAGCATTCACACCGGGACACGACACCGAGCCACTGTGACGCAACAGTGTCTCACCCTCGTCACATGTAACGAACAAGGTCACTGTGTTCACAGCAGTCACTGGCGGACATGCTTAGTTTGAACTGGAGTGTTGGCACCGGGACACAGATCACAGACACAGCGCATCAGATTTGTCAACAGACAGGCAGTCATTTCTGAGACAGTGACACGAAGCATTGATTGTACCTTTTTATTGTACACGTTTTAGCCATGAGGTTAGATCTGATTAACACAGAAGATTTTATAAGTGAAGTAGAAAGTCGTCCTACTATTTGGGATGTCAAAAGCGATGGCTATAGCAACAAAGTTGGGAAAAATAATGCGTGGCAAGAAATTATAATGAAGTTTGTCCCTGATTTAAGTGAGAAACACATGGGTGAAAAAAACAAAATTGGTAAGTTGTATATTCTTTTTTCACATTTAATACCTGATTTGGCGGACCATAAAAGACTAGCGAAATTTAGTTGTTACCTCTGTACGAGGCTAGGAGGGTAGCAAGCTTCAAGCACATTTGCATCCCTCGCCCCTTTCCTTTTGCGCTTACCAGTCTCAAGTGTACCGATATGCGGTCTTAATGCGATGCCGCGCGGGGTTCGCCGAGCGGTCTTCGGCGCTGCAGCCATGGACTGTGCGTCTGGTCCCAGCGGAGGTTCGAGTCCTCCCTCGGGCATGGGTGTGTGTCTTTGTCCTTAGGATAATTTAGGTTAAGTAGTGTGTAAGCTTAGGGACTGATGACCTTAGCAGTTAAGTCCCATAAGATTTCACACACATTTGAACATTTTTCTTAATGCGATAAGGAGGGACGAAATGGATGAGCGTGGAAACCATGAACTCACCCCTATAGCGCGAATGAAGAGAAAATCTAAAAAAAAACAACTTATATTTCAAACTTTTCATAACAAAATTAAAGATGCTTCTTATCGTCGTCTTAAGGCGCTCCGCCTTATGGTCCGAAAAATACAGTTAAAATATTATTCTTAATTACAATTATCTACGCATATGTGGTTATTACAATAATGAATTTTATTTATCATAATATTATTGAGGCACAAGTCCCTGACACTCGATAATTTTAATTGTAAGTTCCAATCAGTTTAGTGAATGCAACAATATGACTTGTTACAGTTAACATAGTAATAATTGCTCAAAGCTCATCACGAATACAATGCCAGACGAACAACGAGGCCTAACCACATTAAAGTTCAAATAACATTTCTAGCAATTAGATTTTTTTGCAGCTGCTAAGGCACTTCGCCTTCAGGGCTAACGAAGTAGTTCGAGTAGTTTGCAAAGTCATCTCTGATATTGTTCGCAATATTTTCTCCACGGGCTAAGCAAGGCGACATGTCCCGCAATCCATGAATAATTAACGTGTCCTCAGACTCTATTCCATCGCGATCACGCACAAAGTTATGGCGGAGTCAATATGTCTTTACAGTGGACTCTACATACGCTCCAACGTCTATAAACAAGAATTTGTATGTCGAATCACAAACGGCGAACAACAGAACCGAAAAGTAGTTCTCATAATTATTATAGTAGAGTGAACCAGTAGAACTGGGTTTTTATAATTATGAAGTGCTTTCCGTCCACTGCACCCGCACAATGAGGAAAGTTGGCCCTCTTATAGAATCCTTCAGCTGAGGTAAGCCAACATCTTTTTCGAAAGGTGGGGAAAACATTTTGACTTTATTTTTCGCCATATGGCAAAGCAAACGTCTCGCATAATATGCGAGTTAGTTGAGACACTAAGGATAATATTACAATACTAAAGTGGTTTTTATTTGTTGCAGGGACAATCCTTCAAACGAAACGGAAAAGCTTGAGGACCAGTTGTACCAGAGTTATTAAGGCAAAAGACCGAAAAGAGTGGTTGTGCACCAACTGGCAGGAAGAAGTACATCTACTTCGATCAGCTGCGATTCTTAACAACTGACTGTAAGAGCACTACCTCTAGAACTGAGAATAATGATTATAGTGACAGATATGAATTTGATGGACAAAATTCAGACCAGGAAGCACTTGAAAAAACTGTTGTGCTATCGCAAAAAAGGCCATGTGAAAAGAAGAATCTTGAAGAAGAAAATGATATACTGTACAAAATTTTGAAGGAAAAGCACCCCAGAAACACAATTCAAAAAAACAAGCAGACGAAGGTAGCTTGTTCACGCAGTCTTTAGTGCCTGAATTAAAAAGAAATTACCAGTCGTGCAAGACTGAAAGTGAAATATGATTTAATAAATGTCATTATTAATGCCCAACAATATAACAGCGCTTCCGCTTCGTCCCAAATAGGGTATGTATCAGTACCAAACTACGTTACTGGAGCTCCATATCATGTCCGTGCAACATCATGGAGCAGTTCGTCCGCATCTTGTGGTCTAGTGGCTATAATCCGTTCATCATAAGAATAAACATGATGCAAACAAACACAAACGCGATGATTGGTCAGAAGCCGTAGCACACGTACACTGGTGTTATTATGCTCTTGGAAGTAGGTCCTACTTACGTATCAGATATATTATTACTACGTTATGCTAAATAAAACTTCAAGATATTCAAATGTATTAACAGCCATCAACGTTTTACTTAATCACGCTGAAACTACGTAGTTTTTATTTCAAAAATCGTGTACAGTCACAGTGTCTGCAGCGTTGTGCTCTGATTGTCGCGCTGGTAATGTGCGGTACGAAAATGGCGGAGGCTGTTTTCTGTTCCGTAGTGAACACGCGCTTGTAACACGGTTAAAAAGTGCCGAGAAATAGGCTATTCTTAATCTTTTTCTTAAATTTACGGACATAAACGGCTTCGAAGTTTTCCTGTCTGTACTACAGTTGATGAAAAAAATTTCTTTGAACGAGTGGCACAGTCGGTAGCGTAATGCATTGTGAACGAACTGCCGTTATTCGTGCGTTGGTTCAAATCTCCTTTCTAACACTTGTTTTTCTCGTTCAATTTGAAATAGCTACATCTCGTAATTATAAAACTCATCATCATTTTCTATGACTAACGCACGTCTTCTTGTTTCTAATTACGTATTGGACGCGAAATTCCTGTTTCCATTTCAAATTCAAATTCTTAATTATCGATGTTTTGTGAAAAGCTGTTAATAAAAGTTGTTTAAATTAAGAAAACACAACAAATTAATTTTTATGGCAAAAATGAAAAAGCAAATCCTCTTTATTTGAACTATGTCCATCGTTTTATACCACAGAGGTACACAAGTATCGTAGAAACATGAAAAACAATCATTTTCACAGCATCGAGCACATCATACAAATGCTGCATTTTCACATTTGCTACTGTACCCTTACAATACGAACCCAACAGAACTGATATGGAGCGAAGCTGCGGGTTTGGCCCGAGAAGTAACGAGACTTAAACAGACGAACTGGAACTAAACGCACGCAACTTTTTCACACGTCACTGCCGAGCGCTGGAGGGATATAGGAGGGCTCGTCATAAAAGAAGAAGAGAAAATGCTGCACTGGGTTGGCTTCGTGGATCTGTTGTTGATAGGCTCGTTATCAACGTAGCAGGTTAAACTTCCAGAACTGAAATGTATTTCTAGGATTTGGATAAGGAAGGAGCTAAGAGATTACCGAAGGACTGACTGTAAGTAATACCTTCAGTGGCTTCAATATTTAACAACACGGTGAAATCCTTCAATACTCTCTTACGTTAAACACAGCTTATGCAGAAAACTTACCCTTTGGCTAAGTTAGGAATTTTCATCATTCTTGTTTTTAATTGCAATAGTACGTTAGCAGAATACGATAACGTGTTGTGGTTTTCGTATAGTCGTCTAAGGAGCGTATTGTGGGAGATTTGCAGTGCATTATTTCATTCTGCTTAAAAATTATATCACATTCGAAGCTGTACTGCTCCTTTCTCCAGCCGATCACGCAGTAGTGGATGTACGTTTAATGAATGTTTTCTCTTCGTTCTCCTCCTCATCTTCCTGCTTAGAAGTACTAACAAAATATCCCCGTCTCTCGAGTCCACTCCACTCACTAATCGGCTGCGGTGTCGGACAGCGGTGATCCAGGAGTGTTCACCATAACTATCAGTGAGCGTCACTGGCTACCGTCAAGTGTCCCAGTGTGAAACGGGCCTTAAAGTACACGTGCATGGTGGCGTTTCCTGTCTTATATGTGGTGTTTACACTAAAGGTCCCCAGATTTTGCTGCAAATTCCTATCTGTTCAACTGTTTTATTATCAGAACACGTAGAACAAGAGGAGGAAATTCCGCTAAGGGGATTGCATACTCTACCCTCTCTACCCTTACCACTATATGCCTACTGACACACACTATTGCACCTATGGCAACATGTGCACCCTATGAAATGTCTCATGCTGTAGAATAATTAAGATGCAACAGTGGTGCCACATGCATATTTGAGACTCGAGATTGTTAACAGAGACTGGTTTAAGTTGGCTCGACATATTGTTTCTCCTCTGAAGACCTTTGGAATAACATCGTTTGGAATAACGAATCCCACATCGGTAATATATATATACTTGACGATACTTTAGGGAACAGTGTCGTGGATCGAGGAACTACGTTTCTCCTGCTCCAATAAAAACTTTCTTACCGACGGCATTCCATACATTTATACAGTCTTCCACATGGTCAAACACAAACAATACATTCAACGGTTATAGCTCGTAGATTAAAAGTATATTTCCTGGAAGTTATCTCCACAGCAGTCTTGCCATTTTTTCGAATATGCGTCTTGCTGCTTCAGTATTGCTCCTGTCTAAATGAAACAGTAGCCCTGTCTCGCTATTATCTCTCTCCCCTACTGAAATACTGTTACATGATGACTTCCCTCTTCTACACCTGCAGCTCCCAGCTTTCAGATTACTTCCATTAAATAATCCTTTCTTCTAAGCCTATCTATAAAACTGGTATAATATTACTAATTTATTGTGACATACACCCCACTGTGGTACTGAGTCACTAGAAGTTAAGCAAACAATGGAAATTGTCTGGTGTGCTATTTCCGCATCGCAAAGTGCTTTGTACCAGTTGATATATACACTCCTGGAAATTGAAATAAGAACACCGTGAATTCATTGTCCCAGGAAGGGGAAACATTATTGACACATTCCTGGGGTCAGATACATCACATGATCACACTGACATAACCACAGGCACATAGACACAGTCAACAGAGCATGCACAATGTCGGCACTAGTACAGTGTATATCCACCTTTCGCAGCAATGCAGGCTGCTATTCTCCCATGGAGACGATCGTAGAGATGCTGGATGTAGTCCTGTGGAACGGCTTGCCATGCCATTTCCACCTGGCGCCTCAGTTGGACCAGCGTTCGTGCTGGACGTGCAGACCGCGTGAGACGACGCTTCATCCAGTCCCAAACATGCTCAATGGGGGACAGATCCGGAGATCTTGCTGGCCAGGGTAGTTGACTTACACCTTCTAGAGCACGTTGTGTGGCACGGGATACATGCGGACGTGCATTGTCCTGTTGGAACAGCAAGTTCCCTTGCCGGTCTAGGAATGGTAGAACGATGGGTTCGATGACGGTTTGGATGTACCGTGCACTATTCAGTGTCCCCTCGACGATCACCAGTGGTGTACGGCCAGTGTAGGAGATCGCTCCCCACACCATGATGCCGGGTGTTGGCCCTGTGTGCCTCGGTCGTATGCAGTCCTGATTGTGGCGCTCACCTGCACGGCGCCAAACACGCATACGACCATCATTGGCACCAAGGCAGAAGCGACTCTCATCGCTGAAGACGACACGTCTCCATTCGTCCCTCCATTCACGCCTGTCGCGACACCACTGGAGGCGGGCTGCACGATGTTGGGGCGTGAGCGGAAGACGGCCTAACGGTGTGCGGGACCGTAGCCCAGCTTCATGGAGACGGTTGCGAATGGTCCTCGCCGATACCCCAGGAGCAACAGTGTCCCTAATTTGCTGGGAAGTGGCGGTGCGGTCCCCTACGGCACTGCGTAGGATCCTACGGTCTTGGCGTGCATCCGTGCGTCGCTGCGGTCCGGTCCCAGGTCGACGGGCACGTGCACCTTCCGCCGACCACTGGCGACAACATCGATGTACTGTGGAGACCTCACGCCCCGCGTGTTGAGCAATTCGGCGGTACGTCCACCCGGCCTCCCGCATGCCCACTATACGCCCTCGCTCAAAGTCCGTCAACTGCACATACGGTTCACGTCCACGCTGTCGCGGCATGCTACCAGTGTTAAAGACTGCGATGGAGCTCCGTATGCCACGGCAAACTGGCTGACACTGACGGCGGCGGTGCACAAATGCTGCGCAGCTAGCGCCATTCGACGGCCAACACCGCGGTTCCTGGTGTGTCCGCTGTGCCGTGCGTGTGATCATTGCTTGTACAGCCCTCTCGCAGTGTCCGGAGCAAGTATGGTGGGTCTGACACACCGGTGTCAATGTGTTCTTTTTTCCATTTCCAGGAGTGTAGAACTGTGAAACACAGATCTTCGAAGTAGTGCTCTGAAAAGAATAAAATAATATTTTTAACACTATGTAAGACTACCCACATTGACAGATGGTTGTACTGTCCTTCAATACTGCGTTTTGACTCTAAAAATCATGATTCCTAATGCTTGTCAGTGTTTTCTGAAAAAGTGCTAAGATCGTGGTGTCATTGTGTTTGAAGTTGACATACCTAGGTATTACCTGTCCCGATATAGAATGTTGATGTGCAACACATGACTTCAGCAAGAAACAGTTGTATAGTTTGGGAATATACGATTATAAAGCACTTATCTTGGCTCTATAGCTCAGGATTTGTGACAGTGTACCTCTAATGCAATGTAAAATACCCAGAATAAGAAAGAAGGCCTGATTATCTCCCATGCAATAGCAGTATGTGTGGGGAGCAGTAACATTTAATGATGCTTTTTTCTTATGAACCATAGAACAAAAATATGTGCATCTCTCAGTCCACGACGTGCTGTTTACATACATTACAAGTGATGAATGAACGAGGTTGGTACGAACAGACGGGGTAACAGTGTGTGGGGAAGAAGGAAAGCTGCTTTATTGGAGAAGAGTTCTCAGTTTAGTAGTCATTTGAAAATTCTGTGAAACAGAAACAGAGACAGGGAAATACAGAGCTTGCTGTTATTCCAGGAGGACTTACTTCGCTATTGCAACCTGTTGTCTCGGTATACGTATAAACCATTTTAACTGCATATGAAAGAGGACTGGAACAAATGGATGATGGATGAATCTTCAGCATGAATTCACTCCGAAGGGAGTTTTAAAAGGACCTATAATCAAACAAGTGTCAGTGAATAAAAGGGGTCTAGAGTGAGAGAAGACATAATTGTTAAATCTTTCAAGAAATGTGGTATAAGTAACGCTGTCGCTGGCAGTGAAGACCATCTAATGTATGTAGAAGAAGCAGAAAAGAAAAAGAAAATTCAGTTGACGATTTTCAGGGATTTTGAAAGCCAATCCCCTTTTATCAACTAAGAATTTTTTTGAGTGGCTTTGCAATCTAATAATAAAAACGGTAGAAATGTTATTCTTTTAAAAAATGCTTAAAAATTAAGGTGCGTCTTAATCCGTAGCGTCTTGCAGTCTATAAAATACGGTATCTCTTCCCTGGGCACTTGGTGGATGCTATGAGGGCTCTACTATGTGTGCAAGCACTAGCAGTCACACTGTCTTTCTCCACCATAATGATAGCTAACCAGAGGTCGGTGGTAGCCGAGAGCAGTGTAGATGTCGGTCGGCGTCGATATGGTGTGATCGAAGCACACCACTGAAAATTAGCATCCAGGTTTTTGTTTGTGTTAAATAAAGTGCATACTTTTCCCGTTCCAATCCCATTACAAATGACTGTTATTCATGTCTGAGCCAGCACTGTTGTGGAGGATTAGTGCAGTTTACTGATGCTTCGAATGTGTGTTTTTAACGTTCCTACTACAATGTTATTTTCATTTCCTATCGTTGTTTACCAGCCTACTATTAACTTCGCCAACTGCGAATCGCGTATACAAACAGTGATCTAATACTAGCCTACTACTAACTTCGTCAACTGCGAATCGCGTATGCACAGTGATCTAATACTGTACTTTATTAATCCAGTCTCTGATCGCAAATGAATTCGGTTAAGTAATAGCAGCCGAATATTCCAACTGTGAAATAGAAGTTCGCAAGTATTGAAACTATATCTAAGGACTACAAACACAAAATCTTCTCAAAATTTTACATGAAAAAATCAGTTTCTCTACAGTTTTTATTGCTCTTGAACATCAAAACCGATTAATTACGTTAAACTATCACAAAATCTTTTTCAAGGAATAGATATTTAAATGTAACAACTGACACCAAAAACTTTAAATTGTTGTTGTTGTGGTCTTCAGTCCTGAGACTGGTTTGATGCAGCTCTCCATGCTACTCTATCCTGTGCAAGCTTCTTCATCTCCCAGTACCTACTGCAACCCACATCCTTCTGTATCTGTTTAGTGTATTCATCTCTTGGTCTCCCTCCAGGATTTTTAGACTCCACATTGCCCTCCAATACCAAATTGGTGATCTCTTGATGCCTCAGAACATCTCCTACCAACCAATCCCTTCTTCTAGTCAAGTTGTGCCACAACTTTCTCTTCTCCCCAATCCTATTCAATACCTCCTCATTAGTTATATGATCTACTCATCTAATCTTCAGCATTCTTCTGTAGCACCACATTTCGAAACATTCTATTCTCTTCTTGTCCAAACTAGTTATAATCCATGTTTCACTTCCACACATGGCTACACTCCATACAAACACTTTCAGAAACGACTTCCTGACACTTAAATCTATACTCGATGTTAACAAATTTCTCTTCTTCAGAAACGCTTTCCTTGCCTTTGCCAGTCTACATTTTATATCCTCTCTACTTCGACCTTCATCAGTTATTTTGCTCCCCAAATAGCAAAACTCCTTTACTACTGTAAGTGTCTCATTTCCTAATCTAATTCCTACAGCATCACCCGACTTAATTCGACTACATTCCAGGATCCTCGTTTTGCTTTTGTTGATGTTCATCTTATATCCTCCTTCCAAGACACTACCATTCCGTTCAAATGCTCTTCTAAGTCCTTTGCTGTCTCTGACAGGTTTACAATGTCATCGGCGAACCTCAAAGTTTTTATTTTTTCTCCATGGATTTTAATACCTACTCTGAACTTTTCTTTTGCTTCCTTTACTGCTTGGTGAATATACAGATTGAATAACATCGGGGATAGGCTACAACCCTGTCTCACTCCCTTCCCAACCACTGCTTCCCTTTCATACCCCTCGACTCTTATAACTGCCATCTGGTTTCTGTACAAATTGTAAATAGCCTTTCGCTCCCTGTATTTTACCCCTGCCACCTTCAGAATTTGAAAGAGACTATTCCAGTCAACAGTGTCAAAAGCTTTCTCTAAGTCTACAAATGCTAGAAACGTAGGTTTGTCTTCCCTTAATCTAGCATCTAAGATAAGTCGTAGGTTCAGTATTGCTTCACGTGTTCCAATATTTCTACGGAATCCAAACTGATGTTCCCCGACGTTGGCTTCTACCAGTCTTTCCAGTCATCTGTAAAGAATTCGTGTTAGTATTTTGCATCCGTGACTTATTAAACTGATTGTTCGGTAATTTTCACATCTGTCAGCACCTGCTTTCTTTGGGATTGGAATTATTATATTCTTCTTGAAGTCTGAGGGTGTTTCGCCGGTTTCATACATCTTGCCCACCAGATGGTAGAGTTTTGTCAGGACTGGCTCTCCAAAGGCTGTCAGTAGTTCTGATGGAATGTTGTCTACTCCCGGGGCCTTGTTTCGACTCAGATCTGTCAGTGCTCTATCAGACTCTTCACGCAGTATCATGTCTCCGATTTCATCTTCATCTACATCCTCTTCCATTTGCATAATTTCCTCAAGTACATCACCCTTGAATAGACCCTCTATATACTCTTTCCACCTTTCTGCTTTCCCTCCTTTCTTAGAACTGGGTTTCCATTTGAGTTCTTGATATTCATACAAGTGGTTCTCTTTTCTCCAAAGGTTTTTTTACTTTTCCTGTTGGCAGTATCTATCTTACCCCTAGTGAGATAAGCCTCTACATCCTTACATTTGTCCTCTAGCCATCCCTGCTTAGCCATTTTGCACTTCCTGTCAATCTCATTTTTGAGACGTTTGTATTTCTTTTTGCTTGCTTCATTTACTGCATTTTTCTTTTTCTTCTTTCAGCAATTAAATTTAATATTTCTTCTGTTACCCAAGGATTTCTACTAGCCCTCGTCTTTTTACCTACTTGATCCTCTGCTGCCTTCACTGCTTCATCTCTCAAAGCTACCCATTCTTCTTCTACTGTATTTCTTTCCCCCATTCCTGTCAATTGTTCCCTTATGCTCACCATGAAACTCTGTACAACCCCTGGTTTAGTCAGTATATCCAGGTCCCATCTCCTTAAATTCCCACCTTTTTGCAGTTTCTTCAGTTTTAATCTACAGTTCATAACCAATAGGTTGTAGTCAGAGTCCACATCTGCCCCTGCAAATGTCCTACAATTTAGATCCTGGTTCCTGAAGCTCTGTCTTACCATTATATAATCTATCTGAAACCTGTCAGTATCTCCAGGCTTCTTCCATGTATACAACCTTCTTTTATGATTCTTGAACCAAGTGTTAGCTATGATTAAGTTGTGCTGTGTGCAAAATTCTACTAGGCGGCTTCCTCTTTCATTTCTTAGCCCCAATCCATATTCACCTACTACGTTTCCTTCTCTCCCTTTTCCTACTACCCAATTCCAGTCACCCATGACTATTAAATTTTCGTTTTCCTTCACTATCTGAATAATTTCTTTTGTTTCATCATACATTTCTTCAATTTCTTCGTCAGAGCTAGTTGGCATATAAACTTGTACCAATGTAGTAGGCGTGGGCTTCGTGTCTATCTTGGCCACAATAAGGCGTTCACTATGCTGTCTTTAGTACTTTACCCGCACTCCTATTTTTTTATTCATTATTAAACCTACTCCTGCATTACCCCTATTTGATTTTGTATTTATAACTCTGTATTCGCCTGACTAGAAGTCTTATTCCTCCTGCCACCGAACTTCACTAATTCCTACTATATCTAACGTTAACCTATCCATTTCCCTTTTTAAATTTTCTAACTTACCTGCCCGATTAAGGGATCTGACATTCCACGCTCCGATCAGTAGAACGCCAGTTTTCTTTCTCCTGATAACGACGTCCTCCTGAGTAGTCCCCACCCGGAGATCCGAATGGGGGACTACTTTACCTCCGGAATATTTTACCCAAGAGGACGCCATCACCATGTAACCATACAGTAAAGTTGCATGCCCTCGGGAAAAATTACGGCTGTAGTTTCCCCTTCCTTTCAGCCGTTCGCAGTACCATCACAGCAAGGCCGTTTTGGTTAGTGTTACAAGACCAGATCAGTCAATCAGCCAGACTGTTGCCCCTGCAACTACTGAAAAGGCTGCTGCCCCTCTTCAGGAATCACACATTTTTCTGACCTATCAACAGATACCCCTCCGTTGTGGTTGCACCTACGGTACGGCCATCTGTATCGCTGAGGCACGAAAGCCTCCCCACCAACAGCAAGGTCCATGGTTCTTGGGTGGAGAGGGTTGTTTAAATTTAAATTTAATATATATATATATATATATATATATATAATTTTAAAAAAATTGTTTAAATTATATCATTACTATTTACACTATGTGCAGGACAAGAAATAAAAAGCTTTATTCATAAAATCTTTTAATGTCCTTTTGTTTTCCTCATTTCTGGGTAAGTGAGCAGATAGCTTCCTTTATGAGGGATATCTAGAACGACATATGGTTCAGAATAGAGATCTTGCCATTTCTTATTTTCCTGTTTTAAGAGTGATGCTTTAGGATAGGTTTTAAGAATAGTTTTCTCCCCTACGACAGAAATGCCACTGCTTGTGTTTAAATGAAACAGCATTACTCGAAACTGATAGTTTCTACCAGAGAAGATCAAGGTTGTGTACTTCCTAGATTCTTTATTAAATTTGTCCTGCCAGTACAAGGATTTTGAGTCCACAGATGTTAAGCATTTCACTCTGTAGAATTTCTGCAACAGATGCTTTAGGTTTTCCTATCGAGTTCGAGTCTCAGTCTAGCACACGGTTTAAATCTTCCAGGAAGTTTCAAATCAGAGCACACTCTGCTGCTGAGTGAAAATTTCATTCAGGTGCAATTATTTTGTTCATTTCCCATGCACTCAAAACCAAGGAAGAACTACGATCTGGTTTGGTCATGACGAGTAATAGATTGCTGTAAAAAGAATTTGGAGGCTCAGTGATCTGCCAATGTAACATTCACGCAGCTCTTTGATCCCTGCTTCTTTTTTTGGACTAAGTTGAAGGGTAAGAAGATCGACATAAGGTTCTATGGAGATGAACTTCTGTATGGTACACGTAACCTTTTATAATTGGAGGCTGATCGTCAGATAACGATACCTTAGTATAAGTATTTAACAGATTACCAAGTTCCTTTTGTTGTTCCTCTGTCAAATACATGGATTCAGTCACTTTAACACTCGTACATTCTGAAATCTCTACCTCCTTCCGATTATGGGTATCATACAAACTAAATTCAGATGCAGTGTTCAGTACCACTTGCCCGACAGATTTTGTGTCAATTAGCTGGCAGTATTTAATGTGAGGTTCCGGCAGTTTCAGAAGGTCCAATCTTATACAGTTATCTTTACTTTCTAGAACTAATGTTCCTACCTTTTGGTCCATTATAGTTTTCCTCTCGCACAGGAAATATCATCCCCAAATACAAGATGCCGATAATTTATTCAGAACCAATACGGCGCTTTGCAATACTTCCTTCTGCATTTCAACATCGACCTGTATTCGAAACTTTATTGTCTGTGACCGCCCCCCAAAAGCGGCAGTAACAGTGCAAACTGGAATCTTACTTTTTAACTAACAAACTGGAATCTTACTTTTTAACTAAGCTACTTGTACAAATTATAGCTCATCACGGAAGTAATGGCTCCAGTATCTATAATTAAATCTATAGGTATATCACTGATGGACACCTTAATCACAGCCTGTACCATACTGCCTTTGCCTGATGTACACTTTATGGGTTCTTTCCTAATTCATCCCGCAACTTTATGCCGTTATGTCGTAACATCAGTAGTTGGTTTCCATCATCGCCTCCCTCGTTCTCTGCGACCAGCCGCGGAAAGGATAGATTGGTTGTATTTAGTTTCCTGTAAAGGTTTGTCCGTTACAGAATTCTTCCTTAACATCTACTATGCGTACGCTATGAATGGCTACCGGTCACCACCTTGAGGTACTTGGATCGGTGATGCTTTATTACGCTGGCTATTTAGTTGTTGCATCAGTACACGCCGTTCAGTAGCGACAGAAGCAGCAGAAGGGTGCCAAGAAACTTGACTGCAGTTTTGGCACCACTGATTATTTATGATTTGATTATGGTAATTTCCATCGTTACAGGGACCGCTAGTTTTTCTTTTGCCGCTATTACGGTTGAGTTGTTGGCATCGGTCTGATTTCTGATTGTTGTAAGTTCTCATTACAATAAGTAGGTGGAGCCGGCTGATACGCAAAGTTTCCATTAACGTTCCCACTTCCATTCTAATGACCATTTCTATATTAGTTCTCATTACAATAAGTAGGTGGAGCCGGCTGATACGCAAAGTTTCCATTAACGTTCCCACTTCCATTTTAATGACCATTTCTATTTCGATTTTAATTATTATTGTTCTTATTCTGGTTACGTCCATTATTGTGATTGTCGTTATTTTCCCTAGACTTTTCAACAGAATTTTGATTATTCCGACTTCCGTTCATTTTTTGATGTCCTCTTGAATCAGTTTAAGGGAATCAGCTATTCAAAAAGTATTGAACGTCGGTATCTGAAGCGTAAATAAATTTGTCTCAAACATTGGCAGCTAACTTGGCTTTCAATACTCGCCGTACTTCAAGCGATGAGATAGCTTCGCCTTAAAACCGTATTTTATTAACATCGCTCTCGAAATATCTTCGGAAGCTACCTTTCTTTAGATTGTGGTATTCAGGGCTATAAACCTCTTTCCTGAGTTCTTTGTGTGCTAGCAGACCAAAATATGGCAATGAATCTGCGTTAGACATCTTCGTATGTGTCACACAAATCCACAGTTTCATTTGCTCACTAGGCAGCATCGCCTATTATGTACGACACAACGAACTGTACTTCATGATGTTCGTTACATGATCGTGGAAAGATGTTACTGAAACAATTTATGAATACTGTCGGATGTGAGATATCCTTCTGTGAAGAACGAGTCTGGAACTGTCGATTTTTAATAGTACTGGTTCAAGCTTTAATAATGAAAGAGGCGGACAGCAACTTTTTGGCTCCTCTGTGAATACGGGTCTGGGATAATATGCTCATTGTCTTATCTGTACTGAGGAGAATCATATTCGTTCAGCTTCGTCTTAGTTGAAAAAATGCCCTTCTCTTTGCTGTTACTGAGACGTCGCGTGGTTCGACCTTTCGCTTAAATTCGTCCTGCCATTTAGGAAGTTCAAGTATAACTTGTCTTTAATTTGCCGAAATGCTGCTTTAAAATGTTCGATCATGACTTATGCATCCTTGTCTAAGCCTTTATTAGCTGGCTAAATAACAGAAGCTATTTCGGAATTTACTTTTCTATTAATTTCAGCATTTTTGTTCTCGATACACTCGGACATTTCATCCTCCCACTTTCGACTTTCTTTCAAGAGATTTCATCTACGTTTTTCTTAGTTTCGTACGTCCTGTTTATTTCAGTCGATTCATTGCGAATCTGAAGTAAGTCGTCAAAGATCTTTTTGTCTCTTTTCCCTGGTTCCCTTTCTCTGTCGTTTTCTTCCTGTTTCTTTTCCCTTTCTTTATCTTGCTATACTAGTTCAGCGGGTAACCTCTTATCCCTTTCTTCATGTTTTTCGTCTAATCTCATTGGAAAAGCAGTAGAGGGATCAGAAGCCATTGTCTGATTTTACAACTGATTTATGTGTTCCTCAACCGTATCGGTTACAACTGTTTCCGAATTAGGTACACGAAATTCAATAATGGAGGCAGAGGGCCGTGGGTTCGAGATTAAAAATGGACTCTGTTATCTTCTGGCACAGGTAAGCTTTTTGGCTCATTATCATCAAAATATGCTAAATTTTCTCGTGATCTGAGATCTTTAAGTCTATCGGCATCCATCCTTCCTCTTCTGGTCTTAACCATTGCCATATGAACATGGTAGCCCCAGATACCGTTCCCTATCGACGTTAATACACACCTAGCTGGAGAAATTCACACTGTTCCAACTATGTAGCACTAACTACAAAATAACCTGCCTTGAATTAATTATTAGTCTAAATTACGGCACTGCACTACAACTCCTCATGATGAAAATGCTACACAATAGGCCAGCCTTCAAATATCAGCGTTCTTACCTTTTGTAGTCGTGAGCAATTTCTACAGCAGTACTTCAGTATTTAGATAAACGTTCACTGATAAAATATTTCCTTAGTGAAGTTATTTTGAAATCATGACTTAATGTAACACAGGAGTATGAAACAAACAGAATTGCAGATTAGTTAAAACAAAATTTACAATACATGCAATTAAATAATTACACTTCAATAACTGTTCGTGATTTTCAAACTAATAAAGTCCTCAAATAAAGGATAATTACCACTTATGTGGTTCGTTGTTTTACTCCTTGAAGCGGGTTCATAATCATTTTTAATTATTCTTAGTTCTGGTGAAAAACGTACGGAAATATGACTCTGCATCTCTGAATATAACGTATAGTGATTAAGAATAAAATGGGCAGAACTTAATTACCCTTCCTACAAATCATAATAAAACCAGTGTTAAAGTATCTCACTGAGAGTTTCAGAATATTCTCTAACAACTCCTAACAACTCTCTTTCAGTGCTCCTGTACGCAACAGACAACTTATCTCGTCTTGCCGCTGCACTGTGTCATCAGCAACATGCCAAATATAAGTCAGAAGCAATATTACGATCCATGCAGAGTGGAATGCATAGTCACAATAATTGCACTAGCTACTGCCACATTTCTTTTTACATATAAATTCAGTGATCAAGGAGGGGTTTGGTCAACAAGCCTTAGCTGTGTAAAAATGAAAGAGCAATAAAGTCTTTAATTTCCTATTTCGCAAAATAGATTGTTTAAACAATGACAGACTTAACACACACCTTAATTATTCAACGAAGCCCAATGCAACAATCATGTCTCTGGCCACAGCAAAGATACGAATATTAATGTCAATGTATGCATACACAAATCTGACAAAATCCGTACAATTCTCAAGCAACAACTGCGTGCAAGAAAATGGCAAAATACCAAAAATCTTCCATTAATACCAAAGTCTCCTCCAGCGCTACTAGCTCGATCACGACAGGCTGCGACCTCTCATGTCGCGCGCCTTCTCCCCACCGCACCGAGCGAGGTGGCGCTGTCGTTAGCACACTGGACTCGCATTCGGTAGGACGACGGTTCAATCCCACATCTGGCCATCCTGATTTAGGTTTTCTGTGATTTCCCTAAATCACTCCAGGCAAATCCCGGGATGGTTCCGTTGAAAGATCAAGGCCGACTTCTTTCCCCGTCCTCACGTAATGCGATGAGACCGATGACCTCGCTGTCTGGTCTCCTCCCCCAAAACAATCCAACCCATCTCTCCACCATAGTCTGCGTCCGACCACTTCCAACTCCTCTCAACAACTGTTCGCTCTCTGCTACTCTCGATGATAACAAATAACTCACTCAGAGTTTGTGTATGCACACCGCAGCAGAATCATTGGTCAACTTTGCAAAGAAGTGTTAATGCCCAACTTTCATCCTGGTTGTTTTATATTAATTATAAATTCCAGCCGTCTTGTAGTCCTGCCTGAGCTCCGAATTCTTCTCCGTCGCTTTGTTGAATTATTCATTCTCTCTACAGTGGTCCGAATTGCGTTCCTTTAACGTTGGTGAGATTAGGATCAAAGTCTTTTCAGTCGCATTACTGGATTTTCAAAACCTTTTCTGTAGTTTCGAGCTAGACTAAATATACTTGATACCAGATCCCACGTTGGGATGCGCCAGTGTATTTAATCTGTTGGTCCCCTGGCTATATTTTATTGATGGTCAGGTTAAAATATCGATGCACTTACATGGTTTCTTTCTTGTTAAGGTCTAGCAGTAGATTTTACTATGAAACACACATCGGTGTAAGGAACGTGGAATAAGACAAAATTATCCAGGAACCAGGATAAACACAGTTTACTTTTACCGTGAACCAAACATCATTGATTTAGATTTCTGATAGAAACTAATGAGAGAAAAAAACGCTCTCAGTATCTGTTTTTATAGTCTTGGGCCTAGTAAACTGAGAAGTACTTTGGCTATAATGATTAAGAATAAAATCACTTTTTCGTAGCAAATATGATTTAAGTGCTTGCTTTTTACAGCGTCCAGAGATGCTAGACTGATAGTTAATATTGTCTGATTATTGAACAATGGACTGCCGCTTAAGGTAATGTTAAAGCTAAAATTAAGTCGAATATACAGTATTATCCCATCAACTGAATACGTCTCCCGGGCAGGTCACAATGCACAAGAAATCTGATTTTTTTCTGTCCTTTACTAGAAACTAAGTGGTTCTGTATAAACAAAAGATGCTCATTTCATATCTAGTAACAAAAATGGTTCATCATATACCGTTTTTGTAGGAGAACCACTCCTCTTATTTATACAAATAGGTTTCATAAAAATGCAACAAAGGCATGGCTATAGAAAACACAATCACGGAACTGATTTTCTCTTGTAGTATCTCGTGGTGTGTCGCTGATAAGAGGCCAGCAATATTCCGCTGCCTTAAGTATATTACATCGCTTTTCGAACACAGAGATGTCCTGGTGGAACCTTTCTCCATGCGCATCACTTATTACGTCAAGGGTTTAAGGAATGAAGACCAGATGTGAGACCAAGAAATGACATTTTGCAGCCTATATCACGATAGCATTTCATCGTATCACTAACGGTGTCTTCATAGTTCTCAGATTTCTCATTTCCAAGGAAGTTTGAACATATTTAAATGCTAATCAGACTGCTTTTCCTTCTGGCAATTTATTTCCAAACTATTCATAATGAATGAGTGCTTTAATTTCTAGACCAATAAAAACAATTTCTTTTACTTTGGCCTCGCTTAATTTTTTGGATTTGTTCTTTGAATAGAACAAAGCAACTTCATCTTTGTTCATAGATTTTTCAAATAATCTCATTAAAGTGAGTTTAATGTGCGCTGTTGGAAGAAAGACGTATTACTGATTCAAGTGTGGTTCATGCACTATGTTTATAGTGCCAGGAATGAAATATTGTCTTGGAGGCCACAGTTTACGGTTGTAGTGATTTTTTCTGTCGTGGATGTCTGATTCGTAGAAGAATCAGAAAAATTTACTGAATGCTTATTGTATGTAGTGTACCCAATTAACAACAGTATGTCAGTCATAACCTCGTACAATTCCAAATGTACAAAAGCTGCCTACATGGATAAGCACCGATTTGAGAGTATGTCTGGACGAGTCTATAAACAGGTGCCACTGTGATGCATTATGTATATGTCCTATCACCGGAAATAGGCCATTCGCGTCACAGCATTATAAGATTTCTTCTTTATTCCCAAAATAGTCTACTAAGTGGCTTTGTCGTCTTCTAAATCTTTTACATCTTTATCCAATAGATTCCAACCTTGATGCCAAGTACCCAGTAATTTTGAGTCTGAGAGAGTTGTAAGTCCCGTTCAAGATCGTCAAGCTCCACCTGTGTGGGTCGTGACGTGAAGATGTCATACATGTTAACGATGAAAGTAAAGGTCTTGACGGTTTGGGGCGTTGGAGGTGTCTTCCTCTGAATCAACAGTATATTAACCTGAGCTGCAGATATGCGAAGATCTTCAGAATGTGGAACTGGTCGCGTAGCGGAATGTAATCTTGGATATTGAATACAATGTTTGGGTTTTAAAGAGAACCGCTTGATATCTGTCAAAAAAGTAACAACCCATTACGTAACTGGTCTGCAAACCATAGGAAATGCAAATTTCGTTCACTATGTTTTCCTCGTAAGTAGTTTCCCAGTTTCCTAGAACATGAATTGCAGCATATATATGTGGAGCCTAAGACTTACCCTGGTTCCAAAACTCACATCCAAAGTATATTTCATAAGCGTTTATGATCAATGGTGACAAGCTTCATTCTTGAGTCTTCAATTTCAGGTGGCCACACACATAACAAAATAAGTCTGAGTTATTTTTACACGGACGACACATTATAGTGCACTAAACGTAGTAGTCTTGTCCGGAAAAGACTTGTATAATTCACACTTAACGTCACATGATTTTCCCAACCAGCAAAACTTCAATCTGCAACAGAGGAAACATCAAAAATAAAATTTTAGAGTTAAAATATTGGCACCGTTGAAAGATCAAGCAGTGAATATTTGACGTCAAGTTCCATTGATAACAGTATGTACATCTATGTCTGCAGAGCTCTAACCAAGAGTAACTGAAACTACAGTAGGAAGTTAGCCAGAGAGAAAGAAATCGGCGACTTCCAATCGAGAATACTGAGCTAAGGGACTAAGTTATTAAAAGAGTAAATATTTTAATTACTCCCGAAGTAAGTTACTTTACTCCACAACTAGTGAGTAGCACTATAAAAAACTACGCCATTATGTTAGTAAATTAAGAAGGAAGTTATGGGAATATTTACTCCTCAGCAGTAGTAAGACCACAGTTTAAGAGTAAGGTGTGTTCATTGGTTTCCGCGTGTTAATTATCGAATTACATGGATTTCCTTGAATACGAAGAATGTATAGGGATGGAGGAAGAGGTACACATCTCAAGAATGAGTGTTTAAGGTAGAGTAGAGACCCATTTGCGATGTATATCGACAATGATTTCCGACATTGGTTTGGGTTTCGTAAGGAATTTTTGAATCGCAGGAGAGTATGCTGGAGCCGTTACTGTGGCATAATTCTGAAAGAAAAACTTTTTGTTTGCTTGACTGTAATTTCCCTGATTGCGAACCCTTCGCTCTGTTACTCACGAAATGGAATCAGGGGACCTCATTAACATCCATCGTACTACTGCTGGAATAGCTTTTAAGAATGTGACAAACAGTGTTATTCCCTTAAAGCCACTGTATGCGCCATAATACAGAACCAAAAAATATATCAAGGAACAAAATGAAACTCTATCTTACTGGTGGATTAGCGAATGTAATAGGGGTCACAGATTGTGTACCATATCCACAGTTTGTCTTCCGGAACACAGTCAGAATTATACAGAAATAACGAGAATTTCTTTTCTATCAATTTGCAAAATCGTCTGTGATACAAATATGAAGATTTTGAACGTGATGAGCTGTTTGTCGGGTCCACTTATGATGCACGCATTTGGGACAATGGGAGAGTTGCTGCAGAATTGGAAAATGGACAATATGATTGGTTGTCCGTTGGAGACTAGATATGCTCTCCCTCCAAAAGTTCTTACGACTCACGTGTTTCGAACACACAAGAGCCGAAGGGTGCTGCAGTAGAGCTCATATTATCGCCCCCACCTAGAGAAACTAGGTCTCTAGGAGGTGGTGATGTTACTGCCAGATGTGTAATAGAGCGTACATTCGGTGTTTGGAAGAAATTTTTCCAAATAATATCGTAAATATCAATATTTCTGGGGAGGTACCGACGCCAGCCGCAACAGGACATTTAAATAGTTCAGCGGTGAAAGTTGAATATTTGTGAATAGGATGGTCGCTCCTCCCTTGATGCTACTTGTAACACGAATTCTTTACGTTCATTTACAAGACTCAAACAAATTTATTGCGTAACTCTAGTATTCAGAGATGTAGATAAGACATGTATGATAGAATAAATCTTATTCTCTTTGGGAACTGAAACTATCCAAGAATATCGTTGTAGTCTCTTATCTTTGCCTTAACAGATGTTACAGTTGCGATTAAAGCGATGGCGGCGACTACAGAAACGTCACTTTTCGATTAGAATTTAGTTTGTAGTACTACTTCTGATAATTTGAAATTGCCAAATTCGACCAATTGCGAATGTGTCAATAAAGCAAATTAATTTCCTGAACGAGTCTGCAATCGTAGATTTTTTGTGAATAAAGGTGTCGTTATCGCTTAATATGTTCCTTCATTTATAATGATATTTGGGCTACTGCCAACATCAGATTATTAAAATTTATAACATGTAAAAAACGTCTGTCTCAGGTTAAGTAAAACCTATTCGTAAACGGGGTGTTGAGTTCTGATGAGTGGCTTAATGGCACTTACATAAGATAATGTGAATGATTCGGAAGAAATTACCATTTACTACTGTACTGAATAGTAACGAAATGACTGTTTACCGCTGTCTATGAGAGGTGCAAAATTTCGTGGTGCATTACTGATATTTCGTTTGTTGCTGGCTGACTGTAGAATACAGGCAGTTTAATCCTATTAGCTTCTCTCATACTTCAGGTGAGCTCAGACAGAAGCACTCTTGCGATGACGAGACGCAATAAAATATAATTGCTTCAACGAATTTTCACTACTTCAACGAATTTCCCTTTTGTAACAGACGATTCAGCAGTGCGTTGAAAACCTTAAATCCGTGAAGAGATGACGCAAATATTTAGTGCATAACAATCTAATTAACATCCAATTATTTTAAGCGGTTTAGCATTTTGTAGACACGTCTGTTATGCTTATGAGATAACGGTCTGTGTTTAGCGTGCACTCTCTGGACAATTTACAACACTGAATGAGAGTCTATTGACACGAGATTTTCTGTAACGTTATTACGTACAATTCCTCTCACTACATATCGTCTTAAATGTGGGTAAATAAGATGCCATGTAGAAACTTACTGAAATGTTAAGAAATTTGTAAGAATCTTCTTCTTAAAATGGTTATTACAATTCACATTTAACTGAATAGTTGCTGGAGCTATTACTATCGAAGAGACAAATATTACATTACTTAGATGTCCTCTATTTACGTTTTCTGGTTAAATTGGCAGAATACGCATTATAATGCAGGAAAAATATGAATGGTCTATCTTCAGCTACTGCTATTGGCATATTATTGTTCACTTAACAGGTTTTGATATTTTAAATTTCATTCTCGAATTACACTTTATACAAGCATTAGAAATGACCTTCGGAGTGTAATGCCATGCTGACATTGTCGCACTTACCTCTAGAAACCTAAATGTTTCTCTCTTCTTAAAACTTGGCTATGTAAGCCGTAAATAGTTTTTATAGTTGATGCAAATTACATGTATTTGTGCAAACAGTAATAAACACCGTAACAACGTATGACAGATGAGCATTACAGTGTAATCTACTACAAAGCCTATAATTCAATAACTTAATAAAGTTTAAAGGCACTGGACTAGCTTTCGGGAGGACGACGGTTCAATCCCCCGTCCGGCTATCCTGATTTAGGTTTTCTGTGATTCCCCTAAATCGCTCCAGGCAAATGCCGGGATGGTTTCTTTGAAAGGGCACGGCCGACTTCCTTCCCCGTCCTCACGTAATCCGATGAGACCGATGACCTCGCTGTCTGGTCTCCTCCCCCAAACAACCAAACCCAGTTATAAAGGGACCTAAATTTTAGCGTGGGCTCCGAACCAAGATGAGGTTTGTCATTATCCACATACGCAAATCATCAACAGAGTTTAAAACAGGGTTCAGTAGGATTTTTTCCTCAAAAAGCCGTAAATTGTCACAATAGCTGTATGTCACTTTGTAATCCTCCACTTCGCCCACTACCCTGTGTTAGTGTCTGTGATTACGTGTACCTTATTTGTCGGAAATGGATCGAATCTGAAGTAGTCTCACTTAAACGATGGGGAAAAGTGCACAACTAATTACCAAAATGGAAAAGGAATAATCTGTCTCAATAAAGCCAGACACGCCTATCTACATTGTACTGAAAGTAAAAGATAAATATGAGTAACACACACACAACCCTGTCATTTTCGTCCTACCCTACTTGCAGCTACGGCTCTTTCCTCTCTTGGATTATATATATTTACCTTGTTTATGGAATTCAAAAATTTTATTTAAAAAAATTTCTACCTCGTTCTCAGAAAGTAAAAAAGAGATTTTCCCAACATTTTCTCTGCATGTTCTCTTTGCATGTACTAAGCTTCTCTCATGAAGTTCTTTGAACATGTCGAATATGAGGCTTAAATAAATTTCAATTTTATTTCTGTAACTATAATATAAAACTTATGCAAAATTCCAAGCACTTTGCCCAGTTTTTCGGCATATATTCAGAATTTAAAAATGAACTCTTGAGACAACATTTATGGGGTTAATACAATAAGTGTACAAAATTTCATAGATAATGTAAAAAGGAATGTAAACTCTTAAAAACATAATTTTCAGGAACTGTAATTTAAAGCTCAACGTACATTTTTCTTATCCCATCAATTCAGAAGGTTCCAGGTTTGTATTGAGGGTCATCTTTCCCTTCAAAACTTCTCTTCTGGTTACTTGTTTCCTTCTTTCTTTCCCATTCCAGGTCTTTAACTGACACTGTACATCTATTTTTGTCAAGATGTCTTGAATGAAATTTCCTATCTTTAAGCCATTTCTGTGTAATTTCTTCGTCTTACCTACATACGACAAATGTATCATAAGTTCTGACAACTGCAGCAGATGAAAAATGTGGTTTTAGGGCATTATTTCCATGCAAGTGAATTTAGAGACTCATTTGGATTCTGGGTTTTGCCATGAACATACTTTGTTGGAAGTACAGGATCGGCCAGAAACCTATAAATGAGTTGGTAAGTTTCAGGACACAACGTGGAAGAAGCCTTCCTTTGTAACATAATCATCAGAATCGTTGTTCACCAAGCTAAAGTCCGCGTCATGTAGGAGGGTGCCCCAGTTTTCAGCCATTCTGCGCATCCCCCTCCACTAGCCACTGACAGCCAAAATACTCATTCTCTTTCTGAGCGCCGACCGCTGTGGCCGAGCGGTTCTAGGCGCTTCAGTCCGGAACCGCGCTGCTGCTACGGTCGCAGGTTCGAATTCTGCCTCGGGTATGGATGATCGTGATGTCCTTAGGTTTGTTTAAATAGTTCTAAGTCTACGGGACTGATGACCTCAGATGTTAAGTCCCATAGTGCTTAGAGCCATTTGAACCATCTTTCTGAGCGGCTAGCAGCGAGGAACAGTTAGTCGGTGAGAATATCGCTCCTATACGCTGCAATGTTGCCATACTTCGTGACAACAAAATTACTCGTTCAGCTGTAATTTTTTTCTTTTGTTTTTACTTTTGTAGCAGTATAGCTGTGCATGCGTATCTATAAATGTTTAAGTGAGACTAAAAAAATCCAGGTGACGGCAGAAAATGTGAAGTGCTGCACAAGCAGGCGAGGGGGGATTATTTACCGCGTTTATAACCTCCAGAAACTTGTGGTGTCGGGAAGTGAACTGTAAAGAGAATTGTAGGAACCACAGAAAAGTTGGTTTAGTGTCGCCTGGAAAGCATCGAAATCGCAAGGAACCTGTAACACAAATGGGGTTTTAACAACGATGTTTTAAAGTGTCCTATGTGAATGATGAATGCCCAACATCATAAAAACGTGTTAGTTATGCAGGAGAAAATCGGCTTCAATAGTAAGCATTTCGCCAATGTAAAGATTTTAAAAGACTTTGGTTCCAGACATGTTAAGAAGGGAGATTTTAGTTCAAAGAAGTGACATAGATGCAGCACAAACTTCATCCCATATAAAGATTCACGATACAAGAGACGGAGGTAGTTCTATAGTGTATTACCTTAATGAAACATTGGTCAATTAGAATCATTTGAGGAAGATCTGCTGGAAAGTGAGTGACGGTACTGGCGGTTTTAAAGTTCTCATAGGAATAGTTTCTCGGATAAGTATTCTGCATGCTGACTCTTCTTGTTTTGTTTCGGAGAAAAAAAAAAAAAAAACCTGTATTTGCGTGTAAGAAAAACAGCAGTGACTACCATTTGGTCATGAGCACTGTCAGTTTGTGACGTGATTCACAATTCTTGTCATACCTTGCATTGAAGTCAGTCATTGCTAGTTATAATTCAACTGTTACAGGGAAACCGCCAGAAAAGCGGATATTTTTCCCTGGCTTAAAAACAAAAATATTAAGCACAGTATAAAGCAGACTCGTGGCGATCTCCCGCAGCTCGTTAATTTATGCAAGTCACAAGACAGAATGTACAAATTTGACTTTCTTCCACGTGAATGGGGTCATAAAATTTTGCATTTACCCACAAGTCGTTTTCAGTGTGACTGTATGGAACTAATTTGGGCATAGGGTTAAGGCTATGTGGGAGAAAAAAAAAGAAATCATTCAAGATAACATACTCTGAAAAGCTTGTGTTTGAGGCAGTAGGTAATATCCCACCTACAGTGTGGGCATTGTCTGTGCGGCAAGCGGAAATACTTCAGAAAGAAGAATTTCACAGGGAAGCGATGATGGATACAAGCCTTGATCCTATCATCATAAATTTACAATCAGATTGTTCGAAAAAAGGCTCAAGTAGGAGTGACGATGGTATTACGATGTAGACTTTGGAACAAAGGCAGTTGCGACCAAACTGTGTGTATAGTTTTATAGTGCGTCATGCGTCAGGATGCTAGAAAGTATACTATGTCTCTTCTCTGAAAATATCCCGAACGGTTAAGAAATGAGATGAATAAAAATTGTTAGAGCCTGCTAGACTTGTGACTGCTCGCTGCTCCACACACATTGTACATGACAGGTGATGGATCTGCCAGACACAAATAGAACGTGGGATCCTGAATTTAACGTACTGTAAGACGCGCCTTTTTTTTTTTAAAGGTTGTCTCCAAAAGTCAGGTGCTTCTTGTACTCGAAATGAATATGAAAATGTCCAGTGTTGCACTACACTGCTTTCCTTTCATGTTGTGCTGACGGAACTAAACTTAATCCAATGATCATTTTCAAGCGCAAAACAATGCAAAAACCTTCCGAAAAAATACCACTAGGTGTTGCTGTTTACATACATTACAAGTGATGAATGAACGAGGTTGGTACGAACTTACGGGGTAACAGTGTGTGGGGAAGAAGGAAAGCTGCTTTATTGGAGAAGAGTTCTCGGTTTAGTAGTCATTTGAAAATTCTGTGAAACAGAAACTGAGACAGGGAAATACAGTGCTTGCTATTATTCCAGGAGGACTTACTTCACTATTGCAACCTATTGTCTCGGTATACGTATAAACCATTTCAACTGCATATGAAAGAGGATTGGAACAAATTGATGATGGATGAATCTTCAGCATGAATTCACTCCGAAGGGAGTTTTAAAAGGACCTATAATCAAACAAGTGTCAGTGAATAAAAGTGGTCTAGAGTGAGAGAAGACATAATTGTTAAATCTTTCAAGAAATGTGGTATGAGTAACGCTGTCGCTGGCAGTGAAGACCATCCTATGTATGTAGAAGAAGCAGAAAAGAAAAAGAAAATTCTGTTCACGATTTTCAGGGATTTGGAAAGCCAGTCCCCTTTTATCAACTAAGAATATTTTTGAGTGGATTTGCAATCTAATAATAAAAACGGTAGAAATGTTATTCTTTAAAAAAATGCTTAAAAATTAAGGTGCGTCTTAATCTGTAGCGTCTTGCAGTCTATAAAATACGGTATCTCTTCTTTGGGCACTTGGTGGTTGCTGTGGGGGCCCTACTATGTGCGCAACCACTAGCAGTCACACTGTCTCTCTCCACCATAATGATAGCCGACCAGAGGTCGGTGGTAGCCGAGACCAGTGTAGATGTCGGTCGGCGTCGATATGGTGTGATCGAAGCACACCACTGAAAATTAGCACCGAGGTTTTTGTTTGTGTTCAATAAAGTGCATACTTTTCCCGTTCCAATCCCACTACAAATGACTGTTATTCATGTCTGAGCCAGCACCGTTGTGGAGGATTAGTGCAGTTTACTGATGCTTCGAATGTGTGTTTTTAACGTTCCTACTACAATGTTATTTTCATTTCCTATCGTTGTTTACCAGCCTACTATTAACTTCGCCAACTGCGAATCGCGTATACAAACAGTGATCTAATACTAGCTTACTACTAACTTCGTCAACTGCGAATCGCGTATGCACAGTGATCTAATACTGTACTTTATTAAAACAGTCTCTGATCGCAAATGAATTCGGCTAAGTAATAGCAGCTGAATGTTCCAACTGTGAAATAGTAGTTCGCAAGTATTGAAACAACACTCCTGGAAATGGAAAAAAGAACACATTGACACCGGTGTGTCAGACCCACCATACTTGCTCCGGACACTGCGAGAGGGCTGTACAAGCAATGATCACACGCACGGCACAGCGGACACACCAGGAACCGCGGTGTTGGCCGTCGAATGGCGCTAGCTGCGCAGCATTTGTGCACCGCCGCCGTCAGTGTCAGCCAGTTTGCCGTGGCATACGGAGCTCCATCGTAGTCTTTAACACTGGTAGCATGCCGCGACAGCGTGGACGTGAACCGTATGTGCAGTTGACGGACTTTGAGCGAGGGCGTATAGTGGGCATGCGGGAGGCCGGGTGAACGTACAGCCGAATTGCTCAACACGTGGGGCGTGAGGTCTCCACAGTACATCGATGTTGTCGCCAGTGGTCGGCGGAAGGTGCACGTGCCCGTCGACCTGGGACCGGTCCGCAGCGACGCACGGATGCACGCCAAGACCGTAGGATCCTACGCAGTGCCGTAGGGGACCGCACCGCCACTTCCCAGCAAATTAGGGACACTGTTGCTCCTGGGGTATCGGCGAGGACCATTCGCAACCGTCTCCATGAAGCTGGGCTACGGTCCCGCACACCGTTAGGCCGTCTTCCGCTCACGCCCCAACATCGTGCTGCCCGCCTCCAGTGGTGTCGCGACAGGCGTGAATGGAGGGACGAATGGAGACGTGTCGTCTTCAGCGATGAGAGTCGCTTCTGCCTTGGTGCCAATGATGGTCGTATGCGTGTTTGGCGCCGTGCAGGTGAGCGCCACAATCAGGACTGCATACGACCGAGGCACACAGGGCCAACACCCGGCATCATGGTGTGGGGAGCGATCTCCTACACTGGCCGTACACCACTGGTGATCGTCGGGGGGACACTGAATAGTGCACGGTACATCCAAACCGTCATCGAACCCATCGTTCTACCATTCCTAGACCGGCAAGGGAACTTGCTGTTCCAACAGGACAATGCACGTCCGCATGTATCCCGTGCCACCCAACGTGCTCTAGAAGGTGTAAGTCAACTACCCTGGCCAGCAAGATCTCCGGATCTGTCCCCCATTGAGCATGTTTGGGACTGGATGAAGCGTCGTCTCACGCGGTCTGCACGTCCAGCACGAACGCTGGTCCAACTGAGGCGCCAGGTGGAAATGGCATGGCAAGCCGTTCCACAGGACTACATCCAGCATCTCTACGATCGTCTCCATGGGAGAATAGCAGCCTGCATTGCTGCGAAAGGTGGATATACATTGTACTAGTGCCGACATTGTGCATGCTCTGTTGCCTGTGTCTATGTGCCTGTGGTTCTGTCAGTGTGATCATGTATCTGACCCCAGGAATGTGTCAATAAAGTTTCCCCTTCCTGGGACAATGAATTCACGGTGTTCTTATTTCAATTTCCAGGAGTGTATATGTAAGGACTGCAATCACAAAATCTTCTCAAAATTTTACATGAAAAAATCAGCTTCTCTACAGTTTTTATTGCTCTTGAACATAAAAACCGATTAATTACGTTGAACTATCACAAAATCTTTTTCAAGGAATAGATATTTAAATGTAACATCTGACACCAAAAACTTTAAATTGTTGTTGTTGTGGTCCTCAGTCCTGAGACTGGTTTGATGCAGCTCTCCATGCTACTCTATCCTGTGCAAGCTTCTTCATCTCCCAGTACCTACTGCAACCCACATCCTTCTGTATCTGTTTAGTGTATTCATCTCTTGGTCTCCCTCCACGATTTTTAGCCTCCACTCTGCCCTCCAATACCAAATTGGTGATCTCTTGATGCCTCAGAACATGTCCTACCAACCAATCCCTTCTTCTAGTCAAGTTGTGCCACAACTTTCTCTTCTCCCCAATCCTATTCAATACCTCCTCATTAATTATATGATCTATCCATCTAATCTTCAGCATCCTTCTACAGCACCACATTTCGAAAGCTTCTATTCTCTTCTTGTCCAAACTAGTTATCATCCATGTTTCACTTACATACATGGCTACACTCCATACAAATACTTTCAGAAACGACTTCCTGACACTTAAATCTATACTCGATGTTAACAAATTTCTCTTCTTCAGAAACGCTTTCCTTGCCATTGCCAGTCTACATTTTATACCCTCTCTACTTCGACATTCATCAGTTATTTTGCTCCCCAAATAGCAAAACTCCTTTACTACTGTAAGTGTCTCATTTCCTAATGTAATTCCTTCAGCATCACCCGACTTAATTCGACTACATTCCAGTATCCTCGTTTTGCTTTTGTTGATGTTCATCTTATATCCTCCTTCCAAGACACTACCATTCCGTTCAAATGCTCTTCTAAGTCCTTTGCTGTCTCTGACAGATTTACAATGTTATCGGCGAACCCCAAAGTTTTTATTTTTTCTCCATGGATTTTAATACCTACTCCGAACTTTTCTTTTGCTTCCTTTACTGCTTGCTGAATATACAGATTGAATAACATCGGGGATGGGCTACAACCCTGTCTCACTCCCTTCCCAACCACTGCTTCCCTTTCATACCCCTCGACTCTTATAACTGCCATCTGGTTTCTGTACAAATTGCAAATAGCCTTTCGCTCCCTGTATTTTACCCCTGCCACCTTCAGAATTTGAAAGAGACTATTCCAGTCAACAGTGTCAAAAGCTTTTTCTAAGTCTACAAATGCTAGAAACGTAGGTTTGTCTTTCCTTAATCTAGCTTCTAAGATAAGTCGTAGGTTCAGTATTGCCTCACGTTTTCCAATATTTCTACGAAATCCAAACTGATCTTCCCCGAGGTCGGCTTCTACCAGTTTTTCCATTCGTCTCCAAAGAATTCGTGTTAGTATTTTGCATCCATGACTTATTAAACTGATTGTTCGGTAATTTTCACATCTGTCAGCACCTGCTTTCTTTGGGATTGGAATTATTATATTCTTCTTGAAGTCTGAGGGTATTTCGCCGGTTTCATACATCTTGCCCACCAGATGGTAGAGTTTTGTCAGGACTGGCTCTCCCAAGGGTGTCAGTAGTTCTGATGGAATGTTGTCTGCTCCCGGGGCCTTGTTTCGACTCAGGCCTGTCAGTGCTCTATCAGACTCTTCACGCAGTATCATATCTCCGATTTCATTTTCATCTACATCCTCTTCCATTTCCATAATTTCCTCAAGTACATCGCCCTTGTATAGACCCTCTATATACTCTTTCCACCTTTCTGCTTTCCCTCCTTTCTTAGAACTGGGTTTCCATTTGAGCTCTTGATATTCATACAAGTGGTTCTCTTTTCTCCAAAGTTTTTTTTTAATTTTCCTGTAGGCAGTATCTATCATACCCCTAGTGAGATAAGCCTCTACATCCTTACATTTGTCCTCTAGCCATCCCTGCTTAGCCATTTTGCACTTCCTGTCAATCTCATTTTTGAGACGTTTGTATTTCTTTTTGCCTGCTTCATTTACTGCATTTTTATTTTTCTTCTTTCATCAATTAAATTTAATATTTCTTCTGTTACCCAAGGATTTCTACTAGCCCTCGTCTTTTTACCTACTTGATCCTCTGCTGCCTTCACTGCTTCATCTCTCAAAGCTACCCATTCTTCTTCTACTGTATTTCTTTCCCCCATTCCTGTCAATTGTTCCCTTATGCTCACCCTGAAACTCTGTACAACATCTGGTTTAGTCAGTATATTCAGGTCCCATCTCCTTAAATTCCCACCTTTTTGCAGTTTCTTCAGTTTTAATCTACAGTTCATAACCAATAGGTTGTAGTCAGGGTCCACGTCTGCCCCTGCAAATGTCTTACAATTTAAAACCTGGTTCCTAAAGCTCTGTCTTACCATTATATAATCTATCTGAAACCTGTCAGTATCTCCTGGCTTCTTCCATGTATACAACCTTCTTTTATGATTCTTGAACCAAGTGTTAGCTATGATTAAGTCGTGCTGTGTGCAAAATTCTACTAGGCGGCTTCCTCTTTCATTTCTTAGCCCCGATCCATATTCACCTACTACGTTTCCTTCTCTCCCTTTTCCTACTACCCAATTCCAGTCACCCATGACTATTAAATTTTCGTTTTCCTTCACTATCTGAATAATTTCTATTATTTCATCATACATTTCTTCAATTTCTTCGTCATCTGCAGAGCTAGTTGGCATATAAACTTGTACCAATGTAGTAGGCGTGGGCTTCGTGTCTATCTTGGCCACAATAAGGCGTTCACTATGCTGTCTTTAGTACTTTACCCGCACTCCTATTATTTTATTCATTATTAAACCTACTCCTGCATTACCCCAATTTGATTTTGTATTTATAACTCTGTATTCGCCTGACCAGCAGTCTTGTTCCTCCTGCCACCGAACTTCACTAATTCCTACTATATCTAACGTTAACCTATCCATTTCCGTTTTTAAATTTTCTAACCTACCTGCCCGATTAAGGGATCTGACATTCCACGCTCCGATCAGTAGAACGCCAGTTTTCTTTCTCCTGATAACGACGTCCTCCTGAGTAGTCCCCGCCCGGAGATCCGAATGGGGGACTACTTTACCTCCGGAATATTTTACCCAAGAGGACGCCATCACCATGTAACCATACAGTAAAGTTGCATGCCCTCGGGAAAAATTACGGCTGTAGTTTCCCCTTCCTTTCAGCCGTTCGCAGTACCAGCACAGCAAGGCCGTTTTGGTTAGTGTTACAAGGCCAGATCAGTCAATCAGCCATACTGTTGCCCCTGCAACTACTGAAAAGGCTGCTGCCCCTCTTCAGGAATCACACATTTTTCTGACCTATCAACAGATACCCCTCCGTTGTGGTTGCACCTACGGTACGGCCATCTGTATCGCTGAGGCACGAAAGCCTCCCCACCAACAGCAAGGTCCATGGTTCTTGGGTGGAGGGGTTGTTTAAATTTAAATTTAATATATATATATATATATATATATATATATATATATATATATATAATTTAAAAAATTGTTAAAATTTTATCATTACTATTTACTCTACGTGCAGGACAAGAAATAAAAAGCATTATTCATAAAATCTATTAATGTCCTTTTGTTTTCCTCATTTCTGGGTAAGTGAGCAAATAGCTTCCTTTACGGGGGATATCTAGAACGACATATGGAATAGAGATCTTACCATTTCTTATTTTGCTGTTTTAAGAGTGATGCTTTAGGATAGGTTTTAAGAATAATTTTCTCCCCTACGACAGAAATGCCACTGCTCGTGTTTAAATGAAACAGCATTACTCGAAACTGATAGTTTCTACCAGAGAAGATCAAGGTTGTGTACTTCCTAGATTCTTTATTAAATTTGTCCTGCCAGTACAAGGATTTTGAGTCCACAGATGTTAAGCATTTCACTCTGTAGAATTTCTGCAACAGATGCTTTAGGTTTTCCTATCGAGTTCGAGTCTCAGTCTAGCACACGGTTTAAATCTTCCAGGAAGTTTCAAATCAGAGCACACTCTGCTGCTGAGTGAAAATTTCATTCAGGTGCAATTATTTTGTTCATTTCCCATGCACTCAAAACCAAGGAAGAACTACGATCTGATTTGGTCATGACGAGTAATGGATTGCTGTAAAAAGAATTTGGAGGCTCAGTGATCTGCCAATGTAACATTCACGCAGCTCTTTGGTCCCTGCTTCTTTTTTTGGACTAAGTTGCAGGGTAAGAAGATCGACATAAGGTTCTATGGAGATGAACTTCTGTATGGTACACGTAACCTTTTATAATTGGAGGCTGATCGTCAGATAACGATACATTAATATAAGTATTTAACAGATTACCAAGTTCCTTTTGTTGTTCCTCTGTCAAATACATGGATTCAGTCACTTTAATACTCGTACATTCTGAAATCTCTACCTCCTTCCGATTATGGGTATCATACAAACTAAATTCAGATACAGTGTTCAGTACCACTTGCCCGACAGATTTTATGTCAATTAGCTGGCAGTATTTAATGTGAGGTTCCGGCAGTTTCAGAAGGTCCAATCTTATACAGTTATCTTTACTTTCTAGAACTAATGTTCCTACCTTTTGGTCCATTATAGTTTTCCTCTCGCACAGGAAATATCATCCCCAAATACAAGATGCCGATAATTTATTCAGAACCAATACGGCGCTTTGCAATACTTCCTTCTGCATTTCAACATCGACCTGTATTCGAAACTTTATTGTCTGTGACCGCCCCCCAAAAGCGGCAGTAACAGTGCAAACTGGAATCTTACTTTTTAACTAACAAACTGGAATCTTACTTTTTAACTAAGCTACTTGTACAAATTATAGCTCATCACGGAAGTAATGGCTCCAGTATCTATAATTAAATCTATAGGTATATCACTGATGGACACCTTAATCACAGCCTGTACCATACTGCCTTTGCCTGATGTACACTTTATGGGTTCTTTCCTAATTCATCCCGCAACTTTATGCCGTTATGTCGTAACATCAGTAGTTGGTTTCCATCATCGCCTCCCTCGTTCTCTGCGACCAGCCGCGGAAAGGATAGATTGGTTGTATTTAGTTTCCTGTAAAGGTTTGTCCGTTACAGAATTCTTCCTTAACATCTACTATGCGTACGCTATGAATGGCTACCGGTCACCACCTTGAGGTACTTGGATCGGTTATGCTTTACTACTCTGGCTATTTAGTTGTTGTTGCATCAGTACACGCCGTTCAGTAGCGACAGAAGCAGCAGAAGGGTACCAAGAAACTTGACTGCAGTTTTGGCACCACTGATTATTTATGTTTTGATTACGTTAATTTCCATCGTTACAGGGACCGCTGGTTTTTCTTTTGCCGCTATTACGGTTGAGTTGTTGGCATCGGTCTGAATTCTGATTGTTGTAAGTTCTCATTACAATAAGTAGGTGGAGCCGGCTGATACGCAAAGTTTCCATTAACGTTCCCACTTCCATTTTAATGACCATTTCTATATTAGTTCTCATTACAATAAGTAGGCGGAGCCGGCTGATACGCAAAGTTTCCATTAACGTTCCCACTTCCATTTTAATGACCATTTCTATTTCGGTTTTAATTATTATTGTTCCTATTCTGGTTACGTCCATTATTGTGATTGTCGCTATTTTCCCTAGACTTTTCAACAGAATTTTGATTATTCCGACTTCCGTTCATTTTTTGATGTCCTCTTGAATCAGTTCAAGGGAATCAGCTATTCAAAAAGAATTCAAGGTCGGTATCTGATGCGTAAATAAATTTCTCTCAAACATTGACAGCTAACTTGGCTTTCAATACTCGCCGTACTTCAAGCGATGAGATAGCTTCGACTTAAAACCGTATTTTATTAACATAGCGCTCGAAATATTTTCAGCCGGCAGAAGTGGCCGTGCGGTTAAAGGCGCTGCAGTCTGGAACCGCAAGACCGCTACGGTCGCAGGTTCGAATCCTGCCTCGGGCATGGATGTTTGTGATGTCCTTAGGTTAGTTAGGTTTAACTAGTTCTAAGTTCTAGGGGACTAATGACCTCAGCAGTTGAGTCCCATAGTGCTCAGAGCCATTTGAGCCATTTTTTTTGAAATATTTTCGGAAGCTACCTTTCTTGAGATTGTGGTATTCAGGGCTATAAACCTCTTTCCTGAGTTCTTTGTTTGCTAGCAGACCAAAATATGGCAATGAATCTGCGTTAGACATCTTCGTATGTGTCACACAAATCCACAGTTTCATTTGCTCACTAGGCAGCATCGCCGATTATGTACGACACAACGAACTGTACTTCATGATGTTCGTTACATGATCGTGGAAAGATGTTAGTGAAACAATTTATGAATACTGTCGGATGTGAGATATCCTTCTGTGAAGAACGAGTCTGGAACTGTCGATTTTTAATAGTACTGGTTCAAGCTTTAATAATGAAAGAGGCGGACAGCAACTTTTTGGCTCCTCTGTGAATACGGTTCTGGGATAATATGCTCATTACCTTATCTGTACTGAGGAGAATCATATTCGTTCAGCTTCGTCTTAGTTGAAAAAATGCCCTTCTCTTTGCTGTTACTGAGACGTCGCGTGGTTCGACCTTTCGCTTAAACTCGTCCTGCCATTTAGGAATTTCAAGTATAACTTGTCTTTAATTCGCCAAAATGCTGCTTTAAAATGTTCGATCATGACTTATGCATCCTTGTCTAAGCCTTTATTAGCTGACTAAATAACAGAAGCTATTTCGAAATTTACTTTTCTATTAATTTCAGCATTTTTGTTCTCGATACACTCGGACATTTCATCCTCCCACTTTCGACTTTCTTTCAAGAGATTTCGTCTACGTTTTTCTTAGTTTCGTACATCCTGTTTATTACAGTCGATTCATTGCGAACCTGAAGTAAGTCGTCAAAGATCTTTTTGTCTCTTTTCCCTGGTTCCCTTTCTCTGTCGTTTTCTTCCTGTTTCTTTTCCCTTTCTTTATCTTGCTATACTACTTCAGCGGGTAACCTCTTATCCCTTTCTTCATGTTTTTCGTCTAATCTCATTGGAAAAGCAGTAGAGGGATCAGAAGCCATTGTCTGATTTTACAACTGATTTATGTGTTCCTCAACCGTATCGGTTACAACTGTTTCCGAATTAGGTACACGAAATTCAATAATGGAGGCAGAGGGCCGTGGGTTCGAGATTAAAAATTGACTCTGTTATCTTCTGGCACAGGTAAGCTTTTTGGCTCATTATCATCAAAATACGCTAAATTTTCTCGTGATCTGAGATCTGTAAGTCTATCGGCATCCATCCTTCCTCTTCTGGTCTTAACCATTGCCATATGAACATGGTAGCCCCGGATACCGTTCCCTATCGATGTTAATACACACCTAGCTGGAGAAATACACACTGTTCCAACTATGTAGCACTAACTACAAAATAACCTGCCTTGAATTAATTATTAGTCTAAATTACGGCACTGCACTACTACTCCTCTTGATGAAAATGCTGCGCAATAGGCCAGCCTTCAAATATCAGCGTACTTACCTTTCGTAGTCGTGAGCAATTTCTACAGCAGTACTTCAGTATTTAGATAAACGTTCACTGATAAAATATTTCCTTAGTGAAGTTATTTTGAAATCATGACTTAATGTAACACAGGAGTATGAAACAAACAGAATTGCAGATTAGTTAAAACAAAATTTACAATACATGCAATTAAATAATTACACTTCAATAACTGTTCGTGATTTTCAAACTAATAAAGTCCTCAAATAAAGGATAATTACCACTTATGTGGTTCGTTGTTTTACTCCTTGAAGCGGGTTCATAATCATTTTTAATTATTCTTAGTTCTGGTGAAAAACGTACGGAAATATGACTCTGCATCTCTGAATATAACGTATAGTGATTAAGAATAAAATGGGCAGAACTTAATTACCCTTCCTACAAATCATAATAAAACCAGTGTTAAAGTATCTCACTGAGAGTTTCAGAATATTCTCTAACAACTCCTAACAACTCTCTTTCAGTGCTCCTGTACGCAACAGACAACTTATCTCGTCTTGCCGCTGCACTGTGTCATCAGCAACATGCCAAATATAAGTCAGAAGCAATATTACGATCCATGCAGAGTGGAATGCATAGTCACAATAATTGCACTAGCTACTACCATATTTCTTTTTACATATAAATTCAGTGATCACGACAGGCTGCGACCTCTCATGTCGCGCGCCTTCTCCCCACCGCACCGAGCGAGGTGGCGCTGTCGTTAGCACACTGGACTCGCATTCGGTAGGACGACGGTTCAATCCCACATCTGGCCATCCTGATTTAGGTTTTCTGTGATTTCCCTAAATCACTCCAGCCAAATGCCGGGATGGTTCCTCTGAAAGATCAAGGCCGACTTCTTTCCCCGTCCTCACGTAATGCGATGAGACCGATGACCTCGCTGTCTGGTCTCCTCCCCCAAAACAATCCAACCCATCTCTCCACCATAGTCTGCGTCCGACCACTTCCAACTCCTCTCAACAACTGTTCGCTCTCTGCTACTCTCGATGATAACAAATAACTCACTCAGAGTTTGTGTATGCACACCGCAGCAGAATCATTGGTCAACTTTGCAAAGAAGTGTTAATGCCCAACTTTCATCCTGGTTGTTTTATATTAATTATAAATTCCAGCCGTCTTGTAGTCCTGCCTGAGCTCCGAATTCTTCTCCGTCGCTTTGTTGAATTATTCATTCTCTCTGCAGTGGTCCGAATTGCGTTCCTTTAACGTTGGTGAGATTAGGATCAAAGTCTTTTCAGTCGCATTACTGGATTTTCAAAACCTTTTCTGTAGTTTCGAGCTAGACTAAATATACTTGATACCAGGTCCCACGTTGGGATGCGCCAGTGTATTTAATCTGTTGGTCCCCTGGCTATATTTTATTGATGGTCAGGTTAAAATATCGATGCACTTACATGGTTTCTTTCTTGTTAAGGTCTAGGAGTAGATTTTATTATGAAACACACATCGGTGTAAGGAACGTGGAATAAGACAACATTATCCAGGAACCAGGTTAAACACAGTTTACTTTTACCGTGAACCAAACATCATTGATTTAGATTTCTGATAGAAACTAATGACAGATAAAAAAACGCTCTCAGTATCTGTTTTTATAGTCTTGGGCCTAGTAAACTGAGAAGTACTTTGGCTATAATGATTAAGAATAAAATCACTTTTTCGTAGCAAAAATGATTTAAGTGCTTGCTTTCTACAGCGTCCAGAGATGCTAGACTGATAGTTAATATTGTCTGATTATTGAACAATGGACTGCCGCTTAAGGTAATGTTAAAGCTAAAATTAAGGAAGTCGAATATACAGTATTATCACATCAACTGAATACGTCTCCTGGGCAGGTCACAATGTACAAGAAATCTGCTTTTTTTTCTGTCCTTTACTAGAAACTAAGTGGTTCTGTATAAACAAAAGCTGCTCATTTCATATCTAGTAAAAATGGTTCATCATATACCGTTTTTGTAGGAGAACCACTCCTCTTATTTACACAAATAGGTTTCATAGAAATGCAACAAAGGCATGGCTATAGAAAACACAATCACGGAACTGATTTTCTCTTGTAGTATCTTGTGGTGTGTCGCTGATAAGAGGCCAGCAATATTCCGCTGCCTTAAGTCTATTACATCGTCTACTGAATTGCTTTTCGAACACAGAGATGTCCTGGTGGAACCTTTCTCCATGCGCATCACTTATTGCGTCAAGGGTTTAAGGGATGAAGTCCAGATGTGAGACCAAGAAATGACATTTTGCAGCCTATAACACGATAGCATTTCATCGTATCACTAACGGTGTCTTCATAGTTCTCAGATTTCTCATTTCCAAGGAAGTTTGAACATATTTAAATGCCGATCAGACTGCTTTTCCTTCTGGCAATTTATTTCCTAACTATTCATAATGAATGAGTGCTTTAATTTCTAGACCAATAAAAACACTTTCTTTTACTTTGGCCTCGTTAATTTTTTGGATTTGTTCTTTGAATAGAACAAAGCAACTTCATCTTTGTTCATAGATTTTTCAAATAATCTCATTAAAGTGAGTTTAATGTGCGATGTTGGAAGAAAGACGTATTACTGATTCAAGTGTGGTTCATGCACTATGTTTATAGTGCCAGGAATGAAATATTGTCTTGGAGGCCACAGTTTACGGTTGTAGTGATTTTTTCTGTCGTGGATGTCTGATTCGTAGAAGAATCAGAAAAATTTACTGAATGCTTATTGTATGTAGTGTACCCAATTAACAACAGTATGTCAGTCATAACCTCGTACAATTCCAAATGTACAAAAGCTGCCTACATGGATAAGCACCGATTTGAGAGTATGTCTGGACGAGTCTATAAACAGGTGCCACTGTGATGCATTATGTATATGTCCTATCACCGGAAATAGGCCATTCGCGTCACAGCATTATAAGATTTCTTCTTTATTCCCAAAATAGTCTACTAAGTGGCTTTGTCGTCTTCTAAATCTTTTACATCTTTATCCAATAGATTCCAACCTTGATGCCAAGTACCCAGTAATTTTGAGTCTGAGAGAGTTGTAAGTCCCGTTCAAGATCGTCAAGCTCCACCTGTGTGGGTCGTGACGTGAAGATGTCATACATGTTAACGATGAAAGTAAAGGTCTTGACGGTTTGGGGCGTTGGAGGTGTCTTCCTCTGAATCAACAGTATATTAACCTGAGCTGCAGATATGCGAAGATCTTCAGAATGTGGAACTGGTCGCGTAGCGGAATGTAATCTTGGATATTGAATACAATGTTTGGGTTTTAAAGAGAACCGCTTGATATCTGTCAAAAAAGTAACAACCCATTACGTAACTGGTCTGCAAACCATAGGAAATGCAAATTTCGTTCACTATGTTTTCCTCGTAAGTAGTTTCCCAGTTTCCTAGAACATGAATTGCAGCATATATATGTGGAGCCTAAGACTTACCCTGGTTCCAAAACTCACATCCAAAGTATATTTCATAAGCGTTTATGATCAATGGTGACAAGCTTCATTCTTGAGTCTTCAATGTCAGGTGGCCACACACATAACAAAATAAGTCTGAGTTATTTTTACACGGACGACACATTATAGTGCACTAAACGTAGTAGTCTTGTCCGGAAAAGACTTGTATAATTCACACTTAACGTCACATGATTTTCCCAACCAGCAAAACTTCAATCTGCAACAGAGGAAAAATCAAAAATAAAATTTTAGAGTTAAAATATTGGCACCGTTGAAAGATCAAGCAGTGAATATTTGACGTCAAGTTCCATTGATAACAGTATGTACATCTATGTCTGCAGAGCTCTAACCAAGAGTAACTGAAACTACAGTAGGAAGTTAGCCAGAGAGAAAGAAATCGGCGACTTCCAATCGAGAATACTGAGCTAAGGGACTAAGTTATTAAAAGAGTAAATATTTTAATTACTCCCGAAGTAAGTTACTTTACTCCATAACTAGTGAGTAGCACTATAAAAACTACGCCATTATGTTAATAAATTAAGAAGGAAGTTATGTGAATATTTACTCCTCAGCAGTAGTAAGACCAGTTTAAGAGTAAGGTGTGTTCATTGGTTTCCGCGTGTTAATTATCGAATTACATGGATTTCCTTGAATACGAAGAATGTATAGGGATGGAGGAAGAGGTACACATCTCAAGAATGAGTGTTTAAGGTAGAGTAGAGACCCATTTGCGATGTATATCGACAATGATTTCCGACATTGGTTTGGGTTTCGTAAGGAATTTTTGAATCGCAGGAGAGTATGCTGGAGCCGTTACTGTGGCATAATTCTGAAAGAAAAACTTTTTGTTTGCTTGACTGTAATTTCCCTGATTGCGAACCCTTCGCTCTGTTACTCACGAAATGGAATCAGGGGACCTCATTAACATCCATCGTACTACTGCTGGAATAGCTTTTAAGAATGTGACAAACAGTGTTATTCCCTTAAAGCCACTGTATGCGCCATAATACAGAACCAAAAAATATATCAAGGAACAAAATGAAACTCTATCTTACTGGTGGATTAGCGAATGTAATAGGGGTCACAGATTGTGTACCATATCCACAGTTTGTCTTCCGGAACACAGTCAGAATTATACAGAAATAACGAGAATTTCTTTTCTATCAATTTGCAAAATCGTCTGTGATACAAATATGAAGATTTTGAACGTGATGAGCTGTTTGTCGGGTCCACTTATGATGCACGCATTTGGGACAATGGGAGAGTTGCTGCAGAATTGGAAAATGGACAATATGATTGGTTGTCCGTTGGAGACTAGATATGCTCTCCCTCCAAAAGTTCTTACGACTCACGTGTTTCGAACACACAAGAGCCGAAGGGTGCTGCAGTAGAGCTCATATTATCACCCCCACCTAGAGACACTAGGTCTCTAGGAGGTGGTGATGTTACTGCCAGATGTGTAATAGAGCGTACATTCGGTGTTTGGAAGAAAGTTTTCCAAATAATATCGTAAATATCAGTATTTCTGGGGAGGTACCGACGCCAGCCGCAACAGGACATTTAAATAGTTCAGCGGTGAAAGTTGAATATTTGTGCCGCAGTGGAGTCGAACCTGGGTTTCCCACTTCACACGAGCGGTCGACTTAACGACTTCGGCTGTCCGATCACTCCTTCTGTCCATCAAAAAGCAAAACCTGACTTATATAGCTGGTTAAAAATGGTAGATGTAGCTACTGAATATGCCACTAGTATTACTGATGTTTTCCCTTTCGACTTATCTCTCTTCAAAGTATGACAATATTTTTTTCTCATTAAAAGAAATAAATTTCGGCACAAATAATTACCTCGTTGTCTAAAAGGCCAGATATTGTCGAGAATGACGCTGATGAGGCTTGAAATAGAAACAAGATATGGAACAGTCATCTTTCGTTAAAATCACTATTCAACAGAAAAACTGTGTTGAACACATTAGACATCGACGTCATAACACTTGATTGTTGAAACAATTGTTCGACCGTAATTTGCTTGATGTTGGTGAGGGGAAACAGAGAAGTTTTGCCTTGCGGCTCAAAATATATGCATCGAAGGCATTTAAACCAGTAGAAAACGTTGGATTTTGTGTTGCAGATACATTCTCGGAAGAGAGAGAAATAGGATGGTCGCTCCTCCCTTGATGCTACTTGTAACACGAATTCTTTACGTTCATTTACAAGACTCAAACAAATTTATTGCGTAACACTAGTATTCAGAGATGTAGATAATACATGTATGATAGAATAAATCTTTTTCACTTTGGGAACTGAAACTAACCAAGAATATCGTTGTAGTCTCTTATCTTTGCCTTAACAGATGTTACAGTTAGCGATTAAAGCGATGGGGGCGACTACAGAAACGTCACTTTTCGATTAGAATATAGTTTGTAGTACTACTTCTGATAATTTGAAATTGCCAAATTCGACCAATTGCGAATGTGTCAATAAAGCAAATTAATTTCCTGAACGAGTCTGCAATCGTAGATTTTTTGTGAATAAAGGTGTCGTTATCGCTTAATATGTTCCTTCATTTATAATGATATTTGGGCTACTGCCAACATCAGATTATTAAAATTTATAACATTTAAAAAACGTCTGTCTCAGGTTAAGTAAAACCTATTCGTAAACGGGGTGTTGAGTTCTGATATGTGGCTTAATGGCTCTTACATAAGATAATGTGAATGATTCGGAAGAAATTACCATTTACTACTGTACTGAATAGTAACGAAATGACTGTTTACCGCTGTCTATGAGAGGTGCAAAATTTCGTGGTGCGTTACTGATATTTGGTTTGTTGCTGGCTGACTGTAGAATACAGGCAGTTTAATCCTATTAGCTTCTCTCATACTTCAGGTGAGCTCTGACAGAAGCACTCTTGCGATGACGAGACGCAATAAAATATAATTGCTTCAACGAATTTTCACTACTTCAACGAATTTCCCTTTTGTAACAGACGATTCAGCAGTGCGTTGAAAACCTTAAATCCGTGAAGAGATGACGCAAATATTTAGTGCATAACAATCTAATTAACATCCAATTATTTTAAGCGGTTTAGCATTTTGTAGACACGTCTGTTATGCTTATGAGAAAACGGTCTGTGTTTAGCGTGCACTCTCTGGACAATTTACAACACTGAATGAGAGTCTATTGACACGAGATTTTCTGTAACGTTATTACGTACAATTCCTCTCACTACATACCGTCTTAAATGTGGGTAAATAAGATGCCATGTAGAAACTTACTGAAATGTTAAGAAATTTGCAAGAATCTTCTTCTTAAAATGGTTATTACAATTCACATTTAACTGAATAGTTGCTGGAGCTATTACTATCGAAGAGACAAATATTACATTACTTAGATGTCCTCTATTTACGTTTTCTGATTAAATTGGCAGAATACGCATTATAATGCAGGAAAAATATGAATGGTCTATCTTCAGCTACTACTATTGGCATATTATTGTTCACTTAACAGGTTTTGATATTTTAAATTTCATTCTCGAATTACACTTCATACAAGCATTAGAAATGACCTTCGGAGTGTAATGCCATGCTGACATTGTCGCACTTACCTCTAGAAACCTAAATGTTCCTCTCTTCTTAAAACTTGGCTATGTAAGCCGTAAATAGTTTTTATAGTTGATGCAAATTACATGTATTTGTGCAAACAGTAATAAACACTGTAACAACGTATGACAGATGAGCACTACAGTGTAATCTACTACAAAGCCTATAATTCAATAACTTAATAAAGTTTAAAGGCACTGGACTAGCTTTCGGGAGGACGACGGTTCAATCCCCCGTCCGGCTATCCTGATTTAGGTTTTCTGTGATTTCCCTAAATCGCTCCAGGTAAATGCCGGGATGGTTTCTTTGAAAGGGCACGGCCGACTTCCTTCCCCGTCCTCACGTAATCCGATGAGACCGATGACCTCGCTGTCTGGTCTCCTCCCCCAAACAACCAAACCCAGTTATAAAGGGACCTAAATTTTAGCGTGGGCTCCGAACCAAGATGAGGTTTGTCATTATCCACATACGCAAATCATCAACAGAGTTTAAAACAGGGTTCAGTAGGATTTTTTTCCTCAAAAAGCCGTAAATTGGCACAATAGCTGTATGTCACTTTGTAATCCTCCATTTCGCCCACTACCGTGTGTTAGTGTCTGTGATTACGTGTACCTTATTTGTCGGAAATGGATCGAATCTGAAGCAGTTTCACTTAAACGATGGGGAAAAGTGCACAACTAATTACCAAAATGCAAAAGGAATAATCTGTCTCAATAAAGCCAGACACGCCTATCTACATTGTACTGAAAGTAAAAGATAAATATGAGTAAAACACACACACAAAATCCTGTCATTTTCGTCCTACCCTACTTGCAGCTACGGCTCTTTCCTCTCTTGGATTATATATATTTACCTTTTTTATGGAGTTCAAAAATTTTATTTAAAAAAATTTCTACCTCGTTCTCAGAAAGTAAAAAAGAGATTTTCTCAACATTTTCTCTGCTTGTTCTCTTTGCATGTACTAAGCTTCTCTCATGAAGTTCTTTGAATATGTCGAATAGGAGGCTTAAATAATTTTTAATTTTATTTCTGTAACTATAATATAAAACTCGTGCAAAATTCCAAGCACTTTGCCCAGTTTTTCGGCATATATTTAGAATTTCAAAATGAACTCTTGAGACAACATTTATGGGGTTAATACAATAAGTGTACAAAATTTCATAGATAATGTAAAAAGGTATGTAAACTCTTAAAAACATAATTTTCAGGAAATGTAATTTAAAGCTCAACGTATATTTTTCTTATCCCATCAATTCAGAAGGTTCCAGGTTTGTATTGAGGGTCATCTTTCCCTTCAAGACTTCTCTTCTGGTTACTTGTTTCCTTCATTCTTTCCTATTCCAGGTCTTTAACTGACTAACAGCTGCAGGGAGAGACACTGTACATCTATTTTTCTCAAGATGTCTTGAATGAAATTTATCTTTAAGCCAATTCTGTGTAATTTCTTCGTCTTACCTACATACGACAAATGTATCATAAGTTCTGACAACTGCAGCAGATGAAAAATGTGGTTTTAGGGCATTATTTCCATGCAAGTGAATTTAGAGACTCATTTGGATTCTGGGTTTTGCCATGAACATACTTTGTTGGAAGTACAGGATCGGCCAGAAACCTATAAATGAGTTGATAAGTTTCAGGATACAACGTGGAAGAAGCCTCCCTTTGCAACATAATCATCAGAATCGTTGTTCACCAAGCTAAAGTCCGCGTCATGTAGGAAGGTGCCCCAGTTTTCAGCGATTCTGCGCATCCCCCTCCACTAGCCACTGACAGCCAAAATACTCATTCTCTTTCTGAGCGCCGACCGCTGTGGCCGAGCGGTTCTAGGCGCTTCAGTCCGGAACCGCGCTGCTGCTACGGTCGCAGGTTCGAATTCTGCCTCGGGTATGGATGTTCGTGATGTCCTTAGGTTAGTTAGGTTTAAATAGTTCTAAGTCTACGGGACTGATGACCTCAGATGTTAAGTCCCATAGTGCTTAGAGCCATTTGAACCATCTTTCTGAGCGGCTAGCAGCGAGGAACAGTTAATCGGTGAGAATATCGCTCCTACGCGCTGCACTGTTACTATACTTCGTGACAACAAAATTACTCGTTCAGCTGTCATTTTTTTCTTTTGTTTTTACTTTTGTAGCGGTATAGCTGTGCATGCGTATCTATAAATGTTTAAGTGAGGCTAAAAAAATCCAGGGGACGGCAGAAAATGTGAAGTGCTGCACAAGCAGGCGGGGGGGGGGGGGGGGGGGGGAATTATTTACCGCGTTGATAACCTTTTCAAACATGGACTTGAAAGCAGGTCTCCCATGAACTCCAGAACCTTGTGGTGTCGGGAAGTGAACTGTAAAGAGAATTGTAGGAACCACAGAAAAGTTTGTTTAGTGTCGCCTGGAAAGCATCGAAATCGCAAGGAACCTGTAACACAAATGGGGTTTTAACAACGATGTTTTAAAGTGTCCTATGTGAATGATGAATGCCCAACATCACAAAAACGTGTTAGTTATGCAGGAGAAAATCGGCTTCAATAGTAAGCACTTAGCCAATGTAAAGAATTTTAAAAGACTTTGGTTCCAGACATGTCACGAAGAGAGATTTTAGTTCAAAGAAGTGACATAGATGCAGCACAAACTTCATCCCATATAAAGATCCACGATACAAGAGACGGATGTAGTTCTATAGTGTATTACCTTAATGAAACATTGGTCAATTAGAATCAATTGAGGAAGATCTGCTGGAAAGTGAGTGACGGAACTGGCGGTTTTAAAGTTCTCATAGGAATAGTTTCTCGGATAAGTATTCTGCATGCTGACTCTTCTTGTTTTGTTTCGGAGAAAATAAATAAATAAATAAATAAATAAACTTGTATTTGCGTGTAAGAAAAACAGCAGTGACTACCATTTGGAAATGAGCGCTGTCAGTTTGTGACGTGATTCACAATTCTTGTCATACCTTGCATTGAAGTCAGTCATTGCTAGTTATAATTCAACTGTTACAGGGAAACCGCCAGAAAAGCCGATATTTTTCCCTGGCTTAAAAACAAGAATATTAAGCACAGTATAAAGCAGACTCGTGGCGATCTCCCGCAGCTCGTTAATTTATGCAAGTCACAAGACAGAATGTACAAATTTGACTTCCTTCCACGTGAATGGGGTCATACAATTTTGCATTTACCCACAAGTCGTTTTCAGTGTGACTGTATGGAACTAATTTGGGCATAGGGTTAAGGCTATGTGGGACAAAAAAAAAAAAAAAAGAAATCATTCAAGATAACATACTCTGAAAAGCTTGTATTTGAGGCAGTAGATAATATCCCAACTGCAATGTGGGCATTGTCTATGCGGCAAGCGGAAATACTTCAGAAAGAAGAATTTCACAGGGAAGCGATGATGGATACAAGCCTTGAACCTATCATCATAAATTTACAATCAGATTGTTCGAAAACAGGCTCAAGTAGGAGTGACGATGGTATTACGATGTAGACTTTGTAACAAAGGGTTAATTTCTTAGTTTTAAAGACTCATGGTTTAAAAAATGTGGTTGTCAACATATTAGTTGCATACATAAAAATGAGAAATTCCTAGCGTTTTTGATTAGGATTTTGTATCCTTTGAATGATATAGACTATAATGTTCAACATATTGCCCAACAAGAAGGTACGCTTCTCCCACGAAGCTGTATGCTATAATAATACTCGAGAATGCAACTGGACAAATTCGTCATAAGTCCGATATTTCCACAAGTAAATCGCTGTCATTTTCAAGACATGAACTGGATAAGGCCCTAAAATAACAGTTACTGTTACTTGTCTAGATATCTGTGGTTTCCGATGTTATCGGTGAGCATTTTCTGGAGTTATTTGCAGATGACCGTTAATTGTTTGCTTATTCAATGGATTATAAGTGCGGTCTCTTATTGTAATGTCGAACGAATTAGTTTACACCTCATAATGCCCATTAACAGCGAAAAATAAGAACTTACTGACCATTCCTACGATAGTCTTTTCTACCACTAATTCTTTTTTATGCACAGTGATGACACTTAACTATAGCCAAACACATCCCCACACACACACACACACACACACACACACACACACACACACACACACACACATGCATTAAACATTTTTAATAATTCTATTGAGTAGAGGCAGTTGTCAAACAAATATAATGAATTCGGTTTGTGCATGAAGTTAATTTTGTTGTGTGTTAAATTTTTACTAAGAATACAGTTCAAATCGCAATAAATGATAATTATAGCAAGGAGTTTCAATGATCTTGTCACTAGACAATTATCATTTTCAAGAAAATTTTACTTCACGTCTTCACAAAGCTGCGTCAGCTGTTCTCGCCTCTCGACCTCACGCAGAGTAAACCGTGGAGTGGGTGCAAACATCGTCAAGGTGTGTATTAATATTTCTCTCATGACGATTGATCACAATTGGTTTTAATGTTTACTATTCCCCTCTTAGATTTGAACGTATAATACTATGTGCTGTAGGCAAATGAGCCTAACTGTTGTTCGCATCAACCCAATTCGGCAACGTAGACTTTGCTTGCCTGCACTCTGCTGCCGCGCATGCGCAGTTCTCATCTCTCCATGATTCCTTACCACTTTGCCTCTAGGCACTGAAGCGCCATCCTACGTGATGCGGACTATAGTACTAAAGTGCTGCTTCAAAACTGGGAGTGGCAGGGAGGTCACTTCACACATTTAATTATTTTTCAGGGCCCTCGGATATGCTTTCTTCGTTGAAACTTTGCTAACTTACTGTCCATGAGTTTCACTAATTAATAAAAAGTAAACTGAAAAGTGACACTGTCGGTCAGTTTGATAGATGTCCCTCCCCACCCCATTAAAGCCTGTTGTTATCAAACAGAATATACGACAGCATAAAAAAGGTGTTATACATAGAAAAGACGCATGTAAAAAATTAACTTAAATACTTCTAAAGTAACAGTATTTTATAATATAACATACTGCGTAACAGTTTCACAATTTATTTATTAAACCACTACCAGTTTTGCTTAAACGGATCGCCATTTTCTGGCCTAAGAGCAGCATACATTACTGGTCATGCGACCAAACATGATCGTTTGCAGAGAAGTAACCTTCATCCATTTGCTGCATCAAAGCTATCAAATGTGGGAAACCAACAGTTACAGGGGGCACCACGGTCACACTGAATGGATGAGGCTTTGCTCCACTTGTACAGAAATGTGCTCAATTTCCTGGATGGATGGCTTAGACATCAACATTTGAGCATTATGCTTTCCGTCCATCTTCCTTAATCAACTGTCAATATAGTAATATAAATTAGCTGTATACCTGTATATGTTATTGTTCAAATGTTCATTTACTGAAGAGTATTTTATTGTTCGTTTTAAACTTCTTTTTATTGAAAATTTTAATGCCCTAAAATTAAATCTTAGAAGGAATCCACAGCTTCGACGCATTCTGAGAATGAAAACGGACGTTCAGAAACGGTGGCATTGGTTCATACGTAAATTGTCTACAAACTCTCACATATACATGTACTTTATATCGCCACTTACTTACAATAAATAAAAAATATGTACAGTATACGCATACATTCAATCACATACTGGGTTCCTTTACCGTTAACTACAGTCCTGCCTCCCTGAAATATCTATAAATTTTTACATCTTCAAGAACTGTGAATAGTGTAATACTTTCACTTTTGCAGGCCCAAGCTTTTAAGACTGTTATCTTAATTTACCAACTTTTTTTTTCTGAAATTATAATATCCAGTACCTCAATCACTCATTTGGTTCAGAGTATATTTTTAGAGGAAGTGAGCCGGAATTTGAAAGCTAATTAGCAGGCTGTTAGAAATAGTCTAGAAAGCGAATCGCGCGTCCCTGACACAATGCGACGGATCCAGTGCTGACGAAGGTGAAAAAATGGTTCAAATGGCTCTGAGCACTATGCGACTTAGCTTCTGAGGTCATCAGTCGCCTAGAACTTAGAGCTAATTAAACCTAACTAACCTAAGGACATCACACACATCCATGCCCGAGGCAGGATTCGAACCTGCGAACGTAGCGGTCGCTCGGCTCCAGACTGCAGCGCCTAGAACCGCACGGCCATTCCGGCCGGCTGACGAAGGTGAAGCAGCAGCAGATAAACTACACATACTTCAATTAATTTGAAGCTGCTTACAAATAAAACGTTCTAAACCTTACTCCTGTAATGCGGTATGTAGTTTTCCCGGTTCACTATTCCAATCCCGTCGTTTACTGTCACACAAAATTGCGTAACTCTACATTATTACGGACGCATATGGAAAACTTCAACTACTGGGAACTCGGCAGTAGATTTAATAGTTACAGTATTCCACACAGCGAAAATTAACTCATAGAGAGAGCATATACAATAAGAGTTCCCTCGCAGTGGCGGATTCGTAAGCACAGTCGATGGTTGTGAGAAAGTGGAATTGTTTTAAATTCAAACATCGTGAAGACTTCTATATTGAAATCTCGAAAATGTCCTGCCCATATGAGCAAACAGAAATTTGTAGAAAAGTTCTTTGTGTTTCATTTGTAGAAAACAATTAAAGTAACGTCCAAATAAGCGACTCTTCAGTTTATCTCAGGGTCATCGAGGACAGAATAATCGATGAGTGAACAGCAGGATATGTGTCCAACGGGCACAATATTTTGACAAGGTATCACGCTGCTAATATCAGGTGCGCTGATGAACTAACCGGCACGATGCTTTCGCTTTTATCTCTGCCTTCTCCATCCGTCTTGCCGTTCTATTCGCCGTCCGATCACAACATTCTCCCCTTCCAACTGACGCATAGCTCTGTCCTCACTTTGCGCCCAGGGACGCCTGCTGGCAGTCCTTCTACTGTTGCCCCCTGCCCCCAAAGTCCTCATTGTGGGATATCTCCTACCTCGTCTCAGACTAAGCGTGGGATCTCAAGCCTAGACATGAATGAAGCGAGTATAACGACTGATGAGTGGTTCTTGTACTCGGATCTTAATACGACCTGCAATGACATAGTCCCAGAAGTTAGACGCTTTGGTCAGAACCTTACAATGGACGTAATCCATTCCATGTAATTTTAATAGAAAATGTTCCGCGACTGCCGACTTTTTAGGCTGGTACAGTCTGGTTGGCCATTGGCGTCCTCAGCAACGAACTTCGACAATACTCACCATACGACCTATATGTGACTCGCCATTTTGGCCTGGTAACTGATAGGCCACGGATTTCCTAGTCCGACATCGTTTTGGGTACCATCAAGCAGTGCCTGTGTTTTATCTGGTTGTGTTGAGACAGTTAACGGCTACGAGAGTAAATGGACACAGTGTTATACGTATACAGCTAATCGTAATGATGGAAAATTGTACATCTGATAACCGGTACTATAATTACGCAGAAGCATAACTGAGATGGTTTCTCGATCCCAAGATCGTCTGAGCCTAGATCGTAATCGATAGTCTGTAATAAAATATACCGCTACAGCTGTTTATTGCATAATGGGGTTCTTAACATTCATAAAAGCTGTACAACACCACCTCCACAAAATATTTGAATGGATTCTGTTGGGCACTTTGAGAAGTTTAAGCTTAAGGATACTGGCATCATTGCGGACTTCGACGTTATCTTACCATTTGACAGATTGGTTTTACAAAACTACATGGAACTCATTGGCCACAAATTTGACATAGAGGTGCCTGATCTATTTAGACATAACAAGAGATCGACATAGTCATGTTAAGAGCGGACGGATCGAGTACATCTATATGGAAAATTTCGAGGAAGGGGTTACCTACTTTTTCCGGCATATAGGCGAAAACTTCATCATTTGGTCACGTGGAAGTGACAAGGCGAATGATTTCCTCAGATTCAGTTATACACACCAGAACAACAGTGTTACAACCGATACAACGGAAGTGTAAGATAATGCACTGCTCCTCTTTCTGTATGTCCTGGTAAAAGGAAGAGTGGACAGTGCGTTGGGCCACAGCCTATACCGGAAGAAGATGTTCACAGACTTACAAATATACATAGTATGAAGGCTTTCACGACCGGATGACATATCTTCTGGTAAACCTTGCGGGATGTAAGGTCGTGGTCCATGAAACTCTTCAGCTCCTAACGTTTCGTCCAGTGCTTCGCTGGACATCTTCAGAGGGGTGTTTCTCCTCCGGTGAGTCTTGCCGACTGACGGGTCGGACGTCTGAGACACGACTTATGTATCGTAGAAAGTGGGCGTGACCAGAGTTACACGTGATATGCAGAGATAACCTTTGTCAGAGATAAAACTTAACTATCGATTTTATCCGTGAGAAGATTACGATCGATAGTTAAGTTTTATCTCTGACAAAGGTTATCTCTGCATATCACGTGTAACTCTGGTCACGCCCACTTTCTACGATACATAAGTCGTGTCTCAGACGTCCGACCCGTCAGTCGGCAAGACTCACCGGAGGAGAAACACCCCTCTGAAGATGTCCAGCGAAGCACTGGACGAAACGTTAGGAGCTGAAGAGTTTCATGGACCACGACCTTACATCCCGCAAGGTTTACCAGAAGATATTACAAATATACAGCTGTCACAACCGGGCTCAGTGAAACGTGGTGATCAAATGTGTGTGAATTCCTAAGGGACCAAACTGCTTAAGTTATCGGTCTCTAGACTTACACACTACTTAAGCTAAATTAAACTAACCTATGCTAAGAACAACATACACACACCCATGCCCGAGGGAGGATTCGAACCTTCGGCGGGAGAGGCCGCGCAGTCCGTGACATGACGCCTAAAACCGCGCGGCCACTCCTCGCGGCCATGGTGATCAAAACATTGGTACATAGAACTCGAACTCTCTCCAACAATGAAAGTCTAAATAAAGAACGTGGATATCAGAGGACAGCGATAGTGACGAACGGCTACATGGACTGAAAAATTCGCGGAGCCCAACATCTATTACCTTCTGTACAGCTGAGTAACTGATGCGCAGATGAAGCCAGGGATTCCTCAACGACCGTTCAGCGGAAGTTGTCGCGTATGGGCCTCCACAGCAGGTGTCTGGTTTATGCACCAATACTGCCTCCTGGCTGGAATTTACACCCTAGTACCGCTACTGAACGTCCAGTGAGTGGCGATAGGTGGCTTTTTGGATGCTCCATCGGGCAGACGGCCGTTGGCGTGTACGGCGTGAAATCAAAAATGTCCTGCGACGATCTTCGATTGGCCGTAGGAGGGAGCGTTATGGTCTGAGGAAAGTTTTCGTGGCATTCCTGCGAGGTCTCGCCATTCTGAAACGCAGGATGGGTCAACAAAAGTTTGCATCTATCCTCAGGTGCCATGTCAACATCTACATGCAGTTTGTTTTTTTCCTCGGCACGATGAGAAATACCGTTTTGACAATGCAACATGTCACACAGCTCACAGCGCACGTGCTTGTTCGAAGACCATCATTATGAGTTTGCCGTACTCCTCTGGCAAGCAAATTCATTGGAATTATGCCCAATCGAAAATGTGTAGGTCCACCTCGATCGTGCTATTGGCGTCGTGGATCCTTAACAGAGAAATTTAGCGCAGGTTGCCAGGGTACTGGAATCGACATAGCTCCACATCCATGTCGGTACGTTTTGAAACTTCATTGCCTGTTTTGCTGCACGTCTTGCAGCTTTCTGTGCTGCAAATAGTGGTTATTCAGGCTTTTGACAGGTGGCCACACTCCACTTTAATATGAATGGGCTGCGTATATCCAAGGTGGATTCAGTTATAGTTTAATTAGTTGGGTAGCGATCATTATTGTGGCTCGTCATCACTCGACCGCGTATATACATACTTTGATGTACTCGTAACAACAGAGGTCATTTCTTCTGTTACCATTGTAATGTTTCTTCTGTTAAATCATAGTAAAGTCAGTTTTGTACTGGTATCGAAATCATATTCTGTACACATTTTACGGGTCTGTTGAGTTTTCAGTCTCTCTAGCGGAAAATAGATTTGCATATTTATGTAAGGCACAGCTTCTTTACTTCCTCTGAAGATGGTCGCTACCGAAAGTGGTAGAAAATATTTAATAAATTTGTACAGCTGTTCAATGCAAGGAGTTCTTCAATTTTCTGACAGCTGTAGCGAGCCAGCAAATTGAACTGTTAGACGCTCTGCCTGCTTATATGTATATTTCCTCCATATGTTGTAGTTTTTGCGCAGTCATTATCTTAAACCCCAAATGTACATTTCAGTGACCTTGTATGTCCCATTCGTTCCCACGCTTGAAGGCTTTAATTAGTTGTATAGCGATCATTATTGTGGCTCTTAGTCACTCGACGGCGTATATACGCACTTTGATGTACTCGTAACAACTGAGGTCATTTCGCATGTTACCATTCTAATGTTCGTTCTGTTTAATCATAGTAAAGTCAGTTTTGTGCTTGCAGCTTACATGGATGAAATTTTAAATCCTCTTTCACAATCGTTTGACAACACCTACAAGGGATTTGTACTGTTCAGGAAAGGCAACCGTGCGGAGCTGTACGAACTTGCCTGATATTTTCCGGCATTCGAACTGTCGTGCACATCCTTTATTCTTCAGTTTGGTGACATAGGCCTTCTCACGCCACTGTCTCATCCACCTGGATATTGTCGTTTGTTCGCAACCCGGAAATGGCCGTCCCTTCCCAGGCGCTTTGTTCATTGAATAGCTGCAACGAACTCCATGCGACAGAACTGCACTCTCTCAATACATACCTGCAATGGCCAAGTTCCATACTGATCTAAATGGCATACAGTGGCTGCGGAACCGATAAGACGTGGTAGATAGCTTAAGCACATCTACACCTTAGCAGAATGGCCAATTGAAAATCTACTTAATATTTTTTTCTTAATGTGGGGCCACAGTCATAATATATTTCTTTAAAGTCAGTAGCGCCATTAGACTGTTTTTAATTATTTGCAGTGTTACATTTACACGATCATGATTTCGGCTTTACGTTGCCGTTATCAAGTGTTCTAATGTTATACAGTGCCTAAGATGGCATACTGTCGTATTTAAAATTTACTATTAGACACATTGTCTAAGGGTCAATATTTCTGGTAAAAGCCTACTGCTTTGGTTTATCAGAAGTTTATTCCTGTTTTCTTCTATTTAATGAGTTTTTTTAATCTTCAAACATTCGATGTCTTAATCAGCAGTACAGTTCAGTTTCTCGTGGTGTTCATTTATTAAAGAGCTTCATTCTCCTTCCCTGTATTTAGTAAGCTTTTAATGATCAGAAATTCAATGTCTTGTTCGGCGGTACACCTCAGCCTCTTGTGGTAGGCATTTACTAAGGAATTTTAACCTCGTTATCTGCGTATTGGAAGTTATTTATATCATTATTGTGTGCGAAATGTTAAATCTTTTTCATGTAGGCCTATTCGTGCTAAACACGCTTTACTTATCGCCGAGTAAATCTTTTTCATTCCGAAATTCCTACATACACTATGTAATCAAAAGTATCGGGACACCTGGCTGAAAATGACTTAAAAGTCCGTGGCGCCATCGATCGATAATGCTGGAGTTCAGTATGGTGTTGGCCCACCCTTAGCCTTGATGACAGCAAAAAAAAAAAAAAAAAATGGTTCAAATGGCTCTGAGCACTATGGGACTTAACTGCTGTGGTCATCAGTCCCCTAGAACGTAGAACTACTTAAACCTATCTAACCTAAGGACATCACACACATCCATGCCCGAGGCAGGATTCGAACCTGCGACCGTAGCAGTCACGCGGTTCCGGACTGCGCGCCTAGAACCGCGAGACCACCGCGGCCGGCTTGATGACAGCTTCCACTCTCGCAGTCATACGTTGAATCAGGTGCTGGAAGGCTTCTTACGGAATGACAACCCATTTTTCAAGGAGAGCTGCACTGAGGAGAAGTATCGATGTCTGTCGGTGAGGCCTGGCACTAAGTCTGCGATCCAAAACATCCCAAGGGTGTTCTATAGGTTTCAGGTCAGGACTCTGTGCAGGCCAGTCCATTACAGGGATGTTATTGTCGTGTAATCACTCCGTCACAGGCCGTGCATTATGAACAGGTGCTCGATCGTGTTGAAAGATGCAGTCGCCATCCCCGAATTGCTTTTCAACGGTGGCAAACAAGAAGGTGCTTAAAACATCAAAGTAGGCCTGTGCTGTGATAGTGCCACGCAAAACAACAAGAGGTGCAAGCCCACTCAAAATGCAACCACACTATAACACCACAGCCTCCGAATTTTTCTCTTGGCACAACACACGTTGGCAGATGACGTTCACCGGGCATTCGCCATACCCACACCCTGCCATAGGATTTCCACATTGGGTACCGTAATTCGACACTCCACAAAACGTTTTTCCGCTGTTCAATCGTCCCATGTTTACGCTCCCTACACCAAGGGAGGCGTTATTTGGCATTTATCGGCGTGATATGTGGCTTGTGAGAAGCCGCTCGACCATGAAATACAAGTTTTCTCACCTCCCGCCCAACTGTCATAATACCCGCAGAGGATCGTAACGCAGTTCGGAATTCCTGTGTGATGGTCTGGATAGATATCTGCCTATTACACATTACGACCCTCTTCAACTGCGGGCAGTCTCTGTCAGTCGACAGACGACGTCGGCCTGTACGCTTTTGTGCTGTACGTGCTGCTTCTCGTTTCCACTTCACTATCACATCGGAAACAGTGGACCTAGGTAGGAGTGTGGAAATCTCGCGCACAGACGTGTGACACAAGTGACACCCAATCACCTGACCACGTTCGAAGTAAGTGAGTTCCCCGGAGCACCCCATTCAGCTCTCTCACGATGTATACTGAGGTTGATGATTTGGAGTACCTGGCAGTATGCGCAGCACAATGCGCCTAATATGAAAAACGTATGTTTTTGGAGGTGTCCGAATACTTTTGATCACATAGCGTACTTGATCCCATCTCGTACTGTACCTGTTACTGTGCATCTGAGGCCTTGTGAGGCCAATTGAGGAGCTATTTCATTGAGAAGTAGTGGCACCGGTGCATGAAAAATTACCAGGCGGGAGAGCGGTGTGTTGACTACATCTGTTGACGCCTGAGGATGACATGGCGGCCAGTCGGCGACCGTTGCACTTCAAGGCCTTTTCGGGAGATGTTTGCTTGTTTTTGTTAATGTACATTCACTGAAATGTGGCGGGCATGGGCGCTACTTTGCTATTTTGAAACTAGAAAATGGCTCTAAGCACTGTGGGACTTAACATCTGAGGTCATCAGTCCCATAGACTTAGACCTACTGAAACCTAACTAACCTAAGGACATCACACACATCCATGTCCGAGGCACGATTCGAGCCTGCGACAGTAGCAGCCGCCTGGTTCCGGACTGAAGCACCTAGAACCGCTCGGCCACAGCTTGAAAATAGAACACCATCTGAATCCGATTATATGATGTCGTCTTGGAAACGGTTCATATCTTCTCCTATGTTTTCTAAAATGTGATCATAATTTGTGGGCAAATCATCAATCCTTATGAACTTCTTTATCTCTAAACAGGGAGAGTTTCCAGGCGTTTTAGCATTTCTTGTATATGTTTTAAGATGTTTTCTTTATGTCTTAGTAGTGCCCGGTGCTTGGGTACTCATCCAGCGTGTGTGGTGAAGCGTGCGTGTAGACTAGTGGGCGACGCCGGTTTTTGAGTCCTGTCTCCCGATGTGTCGCTTGGATGAGGACCCACTGTAACTGCCGTCCGGTGTGGCCGAGCGGTTCTAGGTTCTACAGTCTGGAACCGCGCGACCGCTACGGTCGCCGGTTCGCATCCTGCCTCGGGCATGGATGTGTGTGCTGTCCTTAGGTTAGTTAGGTTTAAGTAGTTCTAAATCTAGGGGACTGATGACCTCAGAAGTTAAGTCCCATAGTGATCAGAGCCATTTGAACCATTTAAACCCACTGTAACTTACCAAGCCACTTGTTTTGGATATTGTATTGTTATAATTCCTGTATCTTCTGCTTCAATCATTATCGTAGAATTCTTATGCTGTTTATTAACGTATCAGAGCACCCCAGCAACATAATAACTTGTGTTCTGGTCACGACTGACGATCAGTTTCCAACTGTCCAGTCCTTATACTCACCAGGCAAACACTAACCGCTGGCCTCGTATGGTGTTCCTCTACTTTTACCAATATACAATGCTGTAAAATGTGTTTATCATTTTCTTAAGCGTAATAAGAGGTCCACGCCCTAACCAGGAAAAGCAGCCTTGTACTGTAACACCACCTGCGCCGTAATTCAATGTTGGCACTACACGTGATGGCAGGTAACGCTATCCAGACACTGGCGAAACCCAGATGCTTCAATTCGAGTGCCGCATAGTATACCGTGGTTCATCATTGACATGTTGTAACACCGAAAATGCATGATGCATGGCACCTGCTACCGATATATCAGTTTTTTGCTGAATTGTATGTAAATATTTGTAATTTAAATGCTTTCTTTTAATAGGGAAGGACATTGCTTCACTGTATGTGTAAATTTAGGTACAATGTTGACATTTCATTGTATTTATCTGTGTCTTACTGTGAAACTTGTAATCTCTGGGGGAAACGCCAGAAGAATTGTTATTTGCATCGACTAGCTACGATAATGGCAGTGGTTCAAATGGCTCTGAGCACTATGGGACTCAACTGCTGTGGTCATAAGTCCCCTAGAACTTAGAACTACTTAAACCTAACTAACCTAAGGACATCACACAACACCCAGCCATCACGAGGCAGAGAAAATCCCTGACCCCGCCGGGAATCGAACCCGGGAACCCGGGCGTGGGAAGCGAGAACGCTACCGCACGACCACGAGATGCGGGCGATAATGGCAGTGCTTGTGCGTTGTAAAATCTTTGGGTAGGGACTTGTTGCGCGGAGCGAGCGGACAGAGGGAGACGTGTTCCAGCGCTTGTAGTGTGCGGAAGTGTCGTTTTGATGCTCTCGCAGTAGAGAGTACCATTTCGGCGGTATCGTGTACGCGCGCCGGCCAGATGTCTAGAGCAGGAGTACGGACAGTGGATGGGAAGAAGAGGCTGTATTAATTAAGATTGCCCGTTTCTGTAATTAGCTGTGCTCCAAAAGATGCCACCATCTTCAACAAGAGCAGCAGTTCGAGCAACACAGTTTCGTCGTCGGCTCCGAGTTTCGTCGTATGCACAGCACTGAAGTAAGACTGTTCATTGGTAGAAAGTATTAATGGCTAACCCATCAGCACAACTGAATGTGATTTGATTGATATAATTTATTTAAATAATAATCAGTTGAACTCAGGGCGATTGTGTCCTCATTGTCCTCAGACATTGTTACCAAGCAGGGTTCTTGTTCATTTTTCTTTCCTTATATGCTAACCGAGTGTCATAAGAAATAAATGGAATAGTTACAGCCAGTTTATTAATGAATAATTTCACTTTTAAGAATTTTAGTGTCAGTCTACTTTCAATTAACTGTTGTACAACAGAGACTTCAGTATATGAGCAAAGTAAAGCAATTTCATTTTTCAAGTTTGAGAATCAATCACTGGAAAAAATCGAGTCTAAAAAAATGTACAAATTAAGAGTAAGGAAGTTTTATTTATTTTACATATAGCTTGGAGCACATGGCTGTTTGGTTTTGTATGTATTCTATTATTTATTTCTGTTCAAGTCAGTAAAAAAGGCTCAGTTGTTCAAAGAATAATTTGAAATTCAATTTTGCAAAATAAGTAAAAGTGCTTGATTTTTTTCTAAATTTATTTCACGACGTTACGTTGAGGTCACTGAAAGTCTTTGTTCACGTAGCGAAGTTCAATACTAAGATACAGTTTAATTGCATATTTTCAAATCATTACTTGATTGTTTGTTGTTTCAAAATTTAATGACAGACATAACGTAAGAGTGACTTCTCAGTTTTCTTTATCATTACAGACTCACTTAAAATTAGTGTCAAAAAACGTTACAACCTTCAGTTGACACGTCAGTGTTTAATAATAGATGTTTTTCTTTCCCATCGTCTTGTACAGGATTTTGGATGTAAATTGTCCTAGTGGGTTGGCGACCGTTAATTATTTCCTTTTCGTTCATTAGTGTAACTTTTGGATTCATGATCAGCGGTATCCCTTTTCTGTCCAGCGTTGTTCGTGAGTCAATGCACAAAATAACTTTCATTTTTCCAAATTATAACACTGTTCGGTTTAATTACTTTTTATTTGTAGAAGACTTTTCCATCAGAAGTGTCTATTGTACACTTTCCTCCGACTTATCGGTATTATTTCTTCGGGTTCAAATGGCTCTGAGCACTATGGGACTTAACTTCTGAGATCATCAGTACCCTAGAACTTAGAACTATTTAAACCTAACTAACCTAAGGACATCACACTCATCCACGCCCGAGGCAGGATTCGAACAGGCGACCGTAGCTGTCGCGCGGTTCCAGACTGTAGCGCCTAGAACCGCTCTGCCACCCCAGCCGGCATTTCTTCGGGAAAGATAGCGTTATCCAATTAGTAAAAATCCATTAGGCATACGTGCGATCCACAGTCATATTTTATATCGCAAGCAGGATAGACTGATTAGTAACGGGGAGGTTACAATGTCTCTGATTGTTCTACGGGATGTTCAAAAAGTCTCTCCGCAGTGCCATATGATTGGCCGTATGCCGTATGACTGTTCGACTGCACAACGATACTGCAGTGATATTCTGTACCCATTCATAGGAGAACTTGTGTTAAGTGAAATACTGAACGGTTATTTCCAACAAGATGGTGCAACCGCGCGTACAGCTCGCGTTTCAGTGTCACTGCTTGCTGATGTTTTTGGTGATCGCATAATTTCACAGGGACCTTGGCCACCACCTGACCTAACACCACCTGACTTTTTCTTCTGGGGTGCAGCGAAAGCAACCGCCTATAAAAACCGTCCAATATCCACCTATGAATTTAAAACTACAATATCCACTTTCACTGCTTCTGTTACAGAAGAAATGTAACAGCTTGTGTTTGGAAACATGATCAGACGAATTGAATTGTGTATTCAACAACAGGCGGGACACTTTCAATATTTTATGTGAAAATTTGTAAGTAAAAATGAATATTCAATAAACTAATAACTTGTATTTATTGGGTTTCATTTCGGAATATTCACTGCGGCATACGGCACGCGCGGCTAACAATCATACGGCACTGCGGAGAGACTTTTTGAACACCTCGTATTACTCTGGTAACACACACTTGTTAGAAACATGCGTTCGAAGTCACTGAGGTCTCGTGATACAGTCATACTGCAGTTACCGCTTTTCAACAGACAACAGAAGACTCCCCTCCTCCGTTTGTACGGCAGGTCCGTCGTTCGAGACACAGAATACTCACATGGACACGCCACGACCTTGGGATTACAGATTTACTTCAAACTTTCTGCGCATTTAGCAGGTCATTAAAACAACATAATATGCAAGTGGTAATGTGCACTACTTTGTCAATTACGAGAAAATCGCAAGCGAAGTTTTGCGCGTCTGTTATGTGGCTTATGTATGTGTGCGTATCGGTCGTAGCTTTATGCTGAGTTTATGCTGATCAAATGCCTAGCATTTCAACTTCCTAAGACGAACATGTATGAACCGACGCTTCGACTCCCTCTCAAACATTATCATTAATCTATTTTTTTCACCAGTGTTCATATTATTTAATTTATATATTTCAGAGATAATATAATAAAAATTCCGCATATATTTGCATGAAGTTACAGTTCATGTTTTCCATGTCTGGATGACAAATATGTGAGACGCCCAGCTAAGTCACGCAGGACAGGACAGGTAGTTTAAATTGTGGAAAGGGACCAAAATAAGGGGCTGTCAGTTACACTCGAACATACAACTTTATTATTTGATCAATCATTACAAGAGCCCAAAAACAATTTTTTTAAACACACAGCTTTAATCTTTGGGACTTTAATTTAAAAATGGCTGAAGGCCAATAACTTAAAACGCAAGCAAAATCAGGAATTTTAAAGGCAAGGCTTATCTTAAAACAGTTCTTTATTTAACCTGAAGGCCCAAAGAATCTGAGATTTTCAGAGCAAACAATTTGAATTCAAAATCGGCTGAAAGCCCAACACTTAAGGCTAAACAACATTAAATTAAAAAAAATACAAAGGATTTACTTAAAACAGTTCTTAATTAGACAAAACTATACCAAAACATAAATTTAAAAGCCAAAGCCTTAAAACAGTTCTTCAGTTTGGTTGAAGGCCCAAAGAATCAAACATTTCACGAGCAAACAAGTTGAATTCAAATCTGGCGAAGGCCTAACACTTAAAACTCCATAACATTAATTTTTTTTAAATATCAAAGGCCTTACGGGAAACAGTTCTTTAATTCAGGCTGAAGGCCTTAAGAACAAAACAACTCAAATTCAAAATCGGCTGAAGGCCCAACATTTAAAATTTAACAACATTAAAATTTTGAAAATGTGAAAGGTCTTACGTGAAACAGTTCTTTAAATTAGGGTGAAGGCCTAAAGAATCTTACGCCTTCAGGGAAAAACAACCTTAATTCAAAACCAAAAAATCAGCTTGAAGCGATACAAGTACAAACAAGAACAAATAAGAAAAAGGCAGTACACCCAAGGGCTCTCACATGTTCGAGAGTCGGCCTGGAATTCAAATACTAACGCTCGTTTAGGTGAGACAGGCAGTCGGTCGAACCATTCACAATAAGACGACAACCCAACGGACCGACAGTCAACGGACCTACCGACAAGATAACTTCCACTTCAGCCGACCAGGGCACAAAAGGGAGTTGAACGGAACAACGCAGAAGATATTGGCGCCCACAACCAATCATCATGGAGCTGTCAAACTACACCCCGTGCTGGACAGCAACAACACGATGAGGAAACTACACTGCCTGAAATTTATGTCAATGGCCAGGGCACGTAACCTGAACGTTAACGGCCACAAGGCAGAAGATAACGCTGGTGCACATCAGTTCAAATAATCAAATACAGTGAAACTCCACCGGAAGTTGGCCAGAATTTTCCAACTTGAAAACGATGTTGTTGCACGCGGGAATATCCCAACAGCCGACAACGAACTCCAAACGACACAATGTGAACAGTCTTGACTTGCTAGTAGATTAAATCGAAATTCAACTTTCGTGTCCAGGGTCGGTGAGCCACGGACCTCGTAGCAATGGGAACAGAGCAACACACTCAGACACCGCACAGAAACCGCCAGCGGCCACGGCAAAATTATGTCTCGCGGAGAACCGCTCAGCCGGAAACTATAAGCGCCAGGTCAAAGATAGTCCAAGGTGCGAATATCGATACACACCGCTGCTGCCACCCGCGGAAGTAGAGGATAACAGCATAATCGCGATAACCGTGGGAGACTAAACACAGAATCGCAACGAAGGTTTAATCCAGCGCATAGTATGAGCCAGCCATGGCTCAACATCATTGTACAACAAGTGATGTGGAGAGGACATCCGACGAGTAATTGTACAGTACTCTTGTGGTCTGGGACATTGTGCCTTACTGTGTTACTGATTGTCAACAACGACATTCATATCATTATTCACCGAGATCTGAGTTGGGCTTTCCGATTTGAAAATTTAATGACAAATAGAAAATTGTCAAATTACAAATGAAAATCACCACAACTTCATGAAAATGTACGTGGGGTTTTTCATTATATGACCTGACAAATGTCATATAAATGTCATATAAATGAGGTGATGAAAAAGATCAAAAAATATGTCGCAGCGGAATTCGAGCCGTTACCCCATGCACGACCCGCTTATTAAGAGCTAACGCCAACCGCTTTATCACAATGACTTCTTAGGATTAGCATCTTCTCGAAATTGCATCGGTTGCATAATAGACGTGGAAACCTTCTATCGAGATTTTCACGGAATTGCCAGAGTAGTGGACCTTACTTGGTTCATATGGCTCTGAGCACTATGGGACTCAACATCTATGGTCATCAGTCCCTTAGAACTTAGAACTACTTTAACCTAACTAACCTAAGGACATCTCACAACACCCAGTCATCAGTGGACCTTACTACTTGAAGATTATGTTGTTTTAATGACCTGCTAAGCGCGTGCAAAGAATGAAGTAAATTCGTAACGTTGTGGCCTCCCTTTGGCTATTCCGCATTACAGTACTCTTACATCATAGCCGTAAATTTAGACAACATAGTCCTTGGAGTGCTGCGAGCTGGTGCAATATTTAGGCTACGATCAATAGTCGAGATCGCAATAATATTGTTTTTCTTTACCGGTTTCAGCTCGTGTTAAAGCCGTATTCAGAATTCTTGACCACCTGTGGCTGATGCTGGCGGCTCGTCGGTTTTCTCGTCACAGTGTACGGTCGTGTATCACGAGAAAATCTGCGAGCCAGGTCTACATCAAATAGTGTATAATGGAATAATCCCTTTATAATACGAGCGCATGCAGAAAAGTAATACCTACAAATTTCTATGTGACAACTCTTACAGCTTTTAAATAAAACAAACTTTATTGGCATTCTACGTCTTTATTCTTCATGTCCACAGATTTATTTCCCAACCTAGTCACCATGGCAACGAACGCATATCCCTCAACGATTGTCCAGATTGTTTATACCGTCACTGTAGAATGTCTGACTTCGTTGATGGAGTTGCAACCTCCGCTTCATCACTACCAAAGTGGTGTCCTCGAAGGTGTTCTTCAGGTTAGGGAAACTGATGAAAATAGGAAGGGGCCAAGTCAGGACTGCATGGAGGATGATCGATGATGGGGAAACCAATGCCTCGGATTGTTACAGATGTCGCAGAGCTCGTATGTGAACTTGTATTGTCAGGCTGAAGGGAAGCATGCTCCATGTGTAGACGAACTCTCCGAATTCGTGCTTCAGTTTGCTGAGGGATTACAGCACGACGACCGCGGTGGCCGAGCGGTTCTAGGCGCTTCAGTCCGGAACCTCGCGACTGCTACGGTCGCAGGTTCGAATCCTGCCTCGGGCATGGATGTGTGTGATGTCCTTAGGTTAGTTAGGTTTAAGTAGTTCTAAGTTCTAGGGGACTGATGACCTCCGATGTTAAGTCCCATAGTGCTCAGAGCCATTTCGACCATTTGATTACAGCACGCTATTTCTCACTCTTCGACTTAGTTACACTACACACCGCCACGTCACACGATACAATTCGGGGCCATCTATAGGCAGAGAGTTCCAGCTTGCCTCAGCGAAGCAGTAAAGTGGATTGAGTAATGTTGTAAGAGGTCCGAGCAGATGTAATTTCGATGTATTGCTCATGCGCTGCCTGCGATATGCAAGGTATAAGAGAATCTCTGACCAGAGAGCAGTGTTGACTGCAGTAGAAACTGTGTAGCTGTAGTAGTAAGTTGTTGCTAGTCTGCAGTCTGCTCTGGTCTGGTCTGGTATATCGTGTTGGCTGGCCCGGTCGTGGTGCAGCGATGCCGGAGCTTGAGTATTATTGTATAAGTTAAAAAGCAGCCTCGCGCATATGTAGTAATGTTATCTCAAGTCCCATGTAAATATTTTGAAAATCTCGTAATAATGATCTTTCTCATAAAAAGTAACTTTTAACAACCATTCATTTCAGTTTAAAGAATTTACTAATTTCTCCATTCCATGATCATCCCGATTATTACAAAAGACAAATCAGTTGTTTCCTTTCAAAAAATGACAAATCTATCGGCCAGCATTGCACAGGGCTGTGCCAGAAAAATTTAATTGTAAGAGCAGATATATATGCGTTATCCGGCGACTTCATTGAGGTAAGAATTTTTCTTTTTTTTTTTATTCAGAATGATCTTTCAGGGCCATGACGCAGCACTGCTGACGTCCAAAATTTACCAGGTTAAATTCACAGTCAATTATTGAAAAGTTGTAAGTGAGCGATAATTTAATTGAGAGGTTAGTTACATTGTATTATCACCAGGTTACTGAATTTATTTTTTGTTGGGACGTTACAATGAATGTGAACGACATAATTATAATTTTTTACTGTTGAGAAGTTTAAGAATTTTTCTGTTTTGAGGTTACATTAAACGCGAATGAATTTTGTGGGGAGGTTACAATGTGCATGAAATGTAATACCACAATCGACATTGAAAACAGAATAAAAGATTCGGATGCATTACTTTTTAGCGCGCCCTCGTAAAATTCAGTTCAGTTTCACTACATTTTGAAACTAACATGTGTAATTTTCCTGTAATATTTGGTCAGTTGATTTGGCGGAGGGGAACAAACAGCGTGGTCATTGGTCCCATCGGATTAGGGAAGGAAGTCGGCCGTGCCCTTTCAAAGGGACCATCCCGGCATTTGCCTGAAGCGATTTAGGGACACCACGGAAAACCTAAATCAGAAAGGCCGGACGGGGGATTGGACCGTTGTCCTCCCGAATGCGAGTCCAGTGTGCAAACCACTGCACTCTCTCGCTCCGTTCCTATAATAAGTACAGTATTTAGCTATGATATTTTCTGCTTAACGTTGCCATTACAGCAGTACTGCGAAAGAGGGTTCCTGTGTGGACGCTCAAATAACAGTGCAAGCTTTCTTTAAACTTTCCCTGCCAGCGCTGATAGCGGCTTTGGTGGTGTTTCAGGATGTTGATGGCGTTTCACAAGGAAGCCTGAACTGAAAATCAATAACCGGTACCATAATGTCCACAACTTGTATTTTCAGTGTTAAATAAGCGAATGGAGTTGAGAACAAAATTTATTTATTGAGAACTGTTCTTCAAATACAGTAGTTCATGTAACACAGATGACATTACGTTAGAGAACTGGTAAATAAATGCAAGGACAGAAAGGACAGAAGGAAGATAAGCATATAAAGCCAATCCGACGATAAAACTCGAGAAAGAGGATAAAGTAATTTTTAAGAAATAAATTAGTTCTACTTGCGACGAACGAGTTTGAATGGAACTCTTATTTCTTGAACAAGGGGACCGGCGATAGAACAAAGTGTAGGAGCAGTATCTCGACATGCTTTCAAACTGGCCGGCAGCTCAGTGCTGAAAGACATACAATTAGCTTCTGTCACTTAAGCGTCACAAACTAAGTGAAACTCCGAAAAGTAAAACGAACAATACAATGAAACGGGCAGTTATTACAGAGGCAAATTTTTTCAAGTAAATAAGAACACGAACTTGTACAGCACTGTGGCATAGATCTTCTAAGCTTAAATTGTCTTCCGAGAAGTTGTAAAGGCAGGGACTGGTAACCATCAGCAGTTAATCCGGCATATTCAACGCCATCAGGGAAAATCTCCCTCGATGAAATCATCTGATGATGTAATATCGTATCAATCGCGCTGGATGAATGGAGGGAAATCGAGTGCTAAAAGGACAACTTTTGGTAACGCCGTGAGTTGCACCATCATTTTCTGACAGTTTCGACAGTGAAGATTGACATTAGGCGACATAAAGCAAATAATGTATACCGATGAACCAAAACACTGTAACCACCTGTTTAATAGCGTGTTGTTCCACTTTTCACAGTACAACAGATCTTCTGCTTGGCATGGATTCTACAAGTCGATGACAGGATTCCAGAAAAATGTGCACCAGTTGTCTGTGCACAAATGAATCATTGCCCGGAAATTACGGTACGGTGGCGCCCGCTATGTTCCAATGGGTACCGGCCATGCACGTTTGGTGGATAGTAATCCTACGAAGACGTCATCGCCGTAAGGGGAGACTTCAAGCATGAAGAGATGATGATGATGATGATGATGATGGTTTGTGGGGCGCTCAACATCGTGGTTATCAGCGCCCGTAGAAGTTCCCAATCTTTCCATTTCCAGTCTCTAATGACGACGAGTTGATGAGGAAAACACAAACACCCGGTCCCCAGGCGGAGAAGATCCCCGACCTGGCCGGGAATCTAACCTGGGACCACGGGCTGTGGACAAGCATGAAGCGATGCAGGGGGTCTGCAATAATTTAGTCCTCTGCAGTCATGATACCTTAGATTACCGCCACAGATCCCATGGAAGCCCAACTCAATGCACTCCATAGCATAATCCTGCCCTCACCAACCTGCATCTGTCGCATGTTTCGTGCAGCGATTCGCCTAATGACGGCTTGTAAGGATCCAACCATCGATCTGGAGTAACAAGAAAAGCGATTCATTCGACAGGCGCACGTCAATATCGAACCACGCTGAAAACTGAGTGATGTCGGGGAATAATAAGCGAAGATGTTGCTGGGTGAACATAGGAACGCGTAAGGGGCGTGTGATGTGGAACTCCATGTTCAGCAGTTGCCATGAACGGTGTCCTCGGAAACACTTGTGCCTACACCATCATTATACATTGTTAGATCTATCACAGATCGCTGCCTATTCTGGATTACACATTGGGGGATCCTCTGACCTCTACGTTTGTGATGACATGTGGTCGTCCAATACCATACGGCCTATTCGTTATTTCACCGTCTTTCAACTAATTTCCATGGGTGCTAACGACAGTAGTACACCAACAGGCGACCAGCTTCGTTGTTTGAGAAATACTCGTTTCCAACCACAGTGCCACAACAATGAGACCTTTGCCTGTGAACCGTGGACTTACTTTCAAAATCTTTTCTTAAGGAATTTACTTTATTTACTAGCGACTCCTCAAGAACATTATTACATTTAATCACACTATGTGAGCGTGGAAGTAGTTGCCAGTGGGTAACTGATGAAAACAAATTTATTTCAACAAATGGAAATTTTATTCCTAAAAACCCTTTCTTCTTTTTAAAACAGATTTAAAAATTATAATCAGAAAGCACACTCTAAATATTAAGTTACAATTTATTCAGAGGCAGAAACAACAATTTTTTTTTTTTTTTTTTTGGACAATATGAGCTTTCGGGTTGAGAACCTTGCCGCTCCCTTTTAACACGGCCGTAGTCACGACCGCTCACAACAACCTCTGAAAGACTACACTGGTGCCAATCTGCAACACACCAGATTACTTTAAAATAAAAATTTTAACAACTCACACAAACACATAAACTATGCACCCCGTAGGAGGGATAAAATGGTACAAAACACTCACATTAAAAAATTACTTGCCACCGAAAGTGCAATTTGTCTTTAAAAGTATTCTTACGGTGGAAGGGTGGCAACTTTATATACTAAAATGACCATTTAAATAAAAACCCTTGAAATGCAGTCTTACATAAAATGTACAAACATGCTCTACATTACACATATATCGCCTCTCCAGATGATAGGCAAGATAGAAACATATTTCAGGAGTTCGGCCTTTACACCTTCAGCAATAAATTCGTTAACACCGAATTCGACAAACATGACAGAGGCAGCTATTAACGTATGGCAGATTGGAGGGGGGGATTACTGAATAACCCGAACCGCAGATTGCTCTAACGCGCCCCTACTCCACAAGGGAAAAACGGACCACCTCATTCATAAATAACCACCTTCCCGCGGGTGGGCAAACGGAGAAGAATGGTGGGACGACCCCAAAACAAAGCGGCTGGTGGCCTCACCAAGAAAACAAGTAGAATTTAACAAGTAAATGAAACAACATATCTCCAATCACTTCTGGCAAAGACCTGGCGCAGCACCCCCAGCGCTCTCCCGAACCGTGCGCTGCCAGCCGCTTCAACGGACGCAGGAAGGCGCGCCGATCTTCCGTCTCACGGCGTCGCAGCTCGTGCCGGCCAGCCCGATGTCGTGGTTTGACTCCTGTTGCTCTCGTGTCGACCGTGAAGCCACTACCCCTTTCTACACGGCGCGGCCCACTGGACTCACGTGGGGACCTCAGATGCGCCGACGCTCAAGGCGGACAAGTCATCTTGTGTCTCAGTGCGCTAGCGACCAACCGATCGATCCAACCGCCAATGACCGCTGCCCGAGCAACCCGAGCAGACTGGCGGTCCAACGCGCAGACTCAGACGCAGGAACTCAGCCCCGACCGGGCGACCACTAGCTGAGTTCTATTACTGGCGGAGTGGCAAGACTCTTCATTTTCTGGCTTTAAAGTTTGATCCAAACGACAGACATACTAGCACTCCGACGACAGATAGACACTAACTCCCGCACAAATGCGAACGAGAGACAGACCAGCAACTGGTGACGCGAGACTGACCCAGCCTCACTCCGACTGACCAACTGCCACTGGCCAGCTTATAGTGCCCCTTAAATGCATGTGAACAGGCAACCTTTCCCCATTTCCACCAGAGGGAGACACCACAGCGGCGCCACCGCCAGAAACGGAGGGCCACCGCTTCACACTACGCGCTGCGGCGCGCTCATCAAAACAGCAAAATTTTATCACTGCTCGGCCTGTATCAGCTGATTTCCGAATTTGCGGGCCTTATCTTCACTATAATGACTGCCCATTCCTATCTCTTCGACTTACATTCTGTTCTTACTGCGTCACGTGCCTGCATCACTATCAGGAGAGCAGAGGTCATAATTACTTTTGAATACATTGCGGGAGTTAACAGTGATCAATGTGTTACAAATATTTACTATCAAAAACAGTCTTGATCACAATTTGTTTATTACGGTGACCGTTTTCGACCACTACTGTGTTCGTCTTCAGACCTACAAGCCGTATACAAAGCTTTAATTAGAGGGCTACATACATTAAATAAAATACATAAAGTTGCAAATCTATATCATTGTAATTCATCGTTTTATAGCTTTGTAACTTTATGTATTTTCTTTAATGTATGTAGCCCTCTAATTAAAACTTTGTATACGACTTGTAGGTCTGAAGATGAGCACAGTAATGGTCGAAACCGGTCAACGTAATAAATAAATTGTGAACAAAACTATTTCTGATAGTAAATAGAGGTCATAATGTTTTGACTCATCATTGTATATCGATCCCATCGAAACTGGCGGCAAATTATTGTTTCTCAGAAACTCTTGCTGTTATATAAATGCCACAACCCCTAACTATTTACCAGCCATGCTCCGAGTTCCACAAAATAAATTGGAGTGTGCTTGTTTCAATGTAATGGTATGGTTTGCTGAGTTCACTGTCTTTCCTTACTGTTTTTGTACTCTAAAGCCCCCTCTATTACGATGGGAACCTATTCCCTGATGTCTAACCAGATGGTTTTATAACCCCATAGCACCTTTTTACTATGGTTTTTACTATGTTCGTTTTTTCACCGAGACTGCAGAGAAACTCTCCATTTCCTATTTTAATGGTCTGCCAAATTTTCGACATTCTTCTGTAGTACTTCGTCTCGAACGCGTTGATTCTCTTCTGTTCCGGTTTTCTCACAGTACGTAATTTCCTATCATACAGTGCCGTGCCCAAAACGTACTTTCTCAGGTTTTCTGCCTCATACTAAGGTTCATTTCTGATAGTAGAAAATTTTTATAATAACCATTTGTACCAAAAGGGAATTTTCCTTCTCTTAGGAGAGCGGAGAGTATTCGTGCTTTTCATTTTGACCTGCTGATATGGTTTAATGGGCCGTCTTGTCCGCCAAATATCGTTAGTATTAGTTGAATCTGAGAGCAGAAGTAACAAGGATTCGTATTGAACACTAGCCAGCAGAGATACGGTTTTTAGGATAATCTTCGTACCTGTCTGTAACATCCGAATAACCTTCGCTTTAGAAACACAAAGCACAATCAGTCAAAATATCGACACACTCAAGTAATGACAACACGATTCAGAAAAGGCGCAGACTGCATTTCTCTATAATAATAACTGACTTTAAAGCATTAATTTATTTATAAAAATATGTACGATTTTCAGTGATCTTTGCCGAAGAAAATCTCATATTCAAAACTGTGTTAATTTCGGTTTATATCAGAAATGAGTTCAATGTACTTTCAACGACGAGGTGATTGAGACTGAACAGAAACTCAGACAAGGATGGATAAAGAAATACCCCGTGTTATTTGTTGACCATTGCACCACCTATGTCGGGAATTTTGCGTAACTCTTGAACGTAGAAATATTTTATAATAGAATAACACAACTTTAATGATAGTTAAGAACTGCGTTATGCAATATACAGCTGTAAAGTTATAGCTTATTAGAAATGATCACTTTCGAGCTAGGATCAGATCTTCATCGGATCTAGAAACAATCTCATCTCTCACAGCTAAGATGATGTTTGGAGCCGATGTTGAACTAATCCTAGACCCCAGAGAGCTAAAACACTAAGAAGAATCGCTTCTAGGCTTTTGGCAAGATCAATGTGTAGTAGTATTTAATGTATAAGAAAATAGACCCACCCACCTCCCCAGGAGTCCCGACTTGTGCAGAAATAATCAATAATATGATGATAATATAAATAATCAGTAAAAACGGTGCATGGCTGTGTAAAACATGCAGTTGCCTCGTGTTAAAATAAATGCAGCAGCTTCATAATATAAAAGCACTACAAGTCCTCCAAAGAAGCTGTAGCTGCCTGCAAGTACTGATAAGAGCAGCGCCATACGTCACACTTCCTGCTGATAATTAGAAGCTAGCTGGGTGCGGCAGGAAGTAGCGCCCTGATAAACCGCAATGGCGGCACCGGAAACGGGTCTTTCCAGCGGATCGCGCTTAGTTAAAACTTAGCGCGATCCTCCAGGCGCCTCGTGCTGCAGCTAAGTCCGGTTCAAGGTCAGCCGCCAATATGGCGGCGCACACAGCCATGCATGCTGTGTAATCACAAAATATACCGCTACAGCTGTGTATTGCATAACGCAGTTCTTAACAGTCTTGAATGTATCTCAAAGAACAAAACGATCCTATAAGGGTTGCGTTTTTACCGACTGATGAATGGAACCCGAAGACGTAGGGTTGTCTTCTCATCCTTAGCAGCTTTTTACTGGTTAATGCCAACCGTTAACGAGCCGTGCATTTTGTATAAATTATTTTGTTTTTGTACTCTGAGGTTGATTTGTTTGCTGTTCTCCTCGTTGAGTCAGAAGCAAGACAGTTTTTTCATGGTGTATTTTCTGATGATCAATATGGAATATTCATTACACGCACGCAGAAATAACCAAGAACGGTTAGCGGTGATCAACATTTGGAAATTCCATAATTCGCTATTTTAATTGATACGTTGGAATATTATTAAATAAAATGCTTGAATTTATGTTGGGAAGAAACTATGAACACAAGCAGAAAAAGTGTGCACGATTGGTAATGTTATAAGCACACGTCTATTTTGAGTAGAGTGCATCTCTAATGGCATAAAAAGCACCTAAAATCAAAAGTGAGATTATACGTTGCAGGGAAAGAAATAAGAGTTGCAAAATTTCATGCAGAATGAGGAAAAACTGACTGGGAATTACTGCATACATGCTTGTGTATAAATACAAAAAATTCATATTTCTAATGCTTCTGGTCTTAACAGCTTCAAAGAGAGAAAGGTGGAGATTAGTTAAAAAAAAAAAGGGCAGCGAATGTCAGGGGGTGGAGGGAGACGAGATATCTGCAGTTCCTTTCTGTCGTTTTTGCTCTCCACGTGTTCTGCTGTGAAAATGATAGCTGCTGGTGTGTCACCATGGCAGCTAACTGCGTAACCAAGCAAATAATTGCCTCCTACACATGATTTCGTGCCCCTCGTTTTTTTGGTTGTCATCACTTTATTGAATTTCCACGTGCTGCAATCTTGCTGAGCGGAACCGAAGTCCATTTGGTCGCAAATTACCCCAACTAAACGACACAAGCTGTAATACATGTTGGTTGCCATGTAAATGTGTGGAAATAGTGAGAATTAAACTGATGACAAAGTACCACACTGGTCTGTGATCCGGAAATAGTATTGTAGTTAGGAATGTACAGTTCGACTATCGAAGCAAAATCGAACGCGCCACATGACACCACACACTTGGACCATTATCAAAATAATATCAAGCAAATTCTTTTACGCATGATATATTTATGACAACAGCACATTATTACTGATTGCTTGCTGATTCTATAGAAACTGTACAACCTTCCCGAAATTGTATTTTAGGATTACTGTACGAATACAGTATTCCAGATAGCGAAACAACATCCTCATATTATACTACCACGAATGGATGATCTAAAACAATTGTAGACCTCAATAGTATAGTGTTTTCCATGGGGGTCCAAATCGTTTTGCTAAATCCAAAACTGGGTCACGCATCAACAAAAGAAGGTGCTTTACAATATTAAAATGCAAGTAAAAAATTAACATTTATTCAGCATATATTTACTATTTTTTTGCATTTTGTTGATGCGGAAGCAATAATACATAAGTCGCTATTATTTCCAAAAATCCGTTTGCCACTTAGCAAAATAAAACTAAAATAAATTTTGCCAAAATTTAAAACTAGTAATTTATGTGTTATCCTAGACGAATTTCCGTGCTAGTTACAAAACAGGTCTGTAATTTCTTGGCAGTTGTGAACGATAGAACATTACAGTTCAAGCTCTAGAATCTTAGTTTTGCGGATGGGTGTGTGTTACAGCTCTACATGTAAAACAAGAGCTTTTGTCCTCCATCATCTGCTGAATAAATTAATTACTTTTGAATAGATTGTGGGAGTTAACAGTGATCAATGTGTTACAAATATTTACTATCAAAAACAGTCCTGATCACAATTTATTTACTATGGTGACTGGTTTCGACAACTACTATGGTCATCTTCAGACCTCCATCAGTGGTAAATCACTGATCACTGTTAACTCCCACAATCTATTCAAAAGTAATTAATTTATTCAGCAGATGATGGAGGACAAAAGCTCTTGTTTTACATGTAGAGCTGTAACACACACCCATCCGCAGAACTAAGATTCTAGAGCTTGAACTGTAATGTTCTATCGTTCACAACTGCCAAGAAATTACAGACCTGTATTGTAACTAGCACAGAAATTCGTCTAGGATAACACATAAATTCCTAGCTTCAAATTTTGGCAAAATATATTTTAGTTTTATTTTACTAAGTGGCAAACGGATTTTTGGAAATAATATCGACTTATGTACGATTGCTTCCGTATCAACAAAATGCAAAGAAAATTAATGTGTAATAATAAGTTAATAATCATAAGAAATAAAACAGTGTTAGATTTCAGACAGTTTAATTCTATTATTAAACACATTGTTTATGCTTTGTGTGACGTCACAAGCCTTAGATTGTTTGGGAAAAAAGTCATTAAATACATTTTACCAGCTTGTAACAACAACAACGCTGTACTATTGTACATATAATAATTTTTTCTTCTGAATTTCGGTAGATTAGTGTAATCGATGTTCTGTTTTCATTTCTTTTTTGTTTCATGCCATTATGTTAAGGAAACTATAAACAACTTTCCATGTGAATATTAATGTTTATGTCAAATTTCAAGCAATATTATAACAGAATTGAAATGTAAGAAACGTTGGAACTATTGTAAGATGTCAAAGTTGTAATTGTGCGTCTGGTCCATACGTAGGCAATGTATTAGGATATGTGGAATGCAAAACCTCGAATGAATACCCTGTCTGTAGGGGAGTGGTAAAAGGTGGATGGCAGGCGAGCGCGGGAAAATGCGCACGGGCGCTGTACGGCATAACGGGCTCAGCAGTAGTAGTCGGAGTTGGGCATCGGTCTGAGAAACACGTTCTGGATCGAGGAGGCTCTCTTGGAAAACGCGATTTCGTTGAGCCTCGGATGTGCCGTTTCCGACGCCTATACAGCATGGCAATATTCCATAGGCTCTAAACGGAAAAGTATTGCGACGCTAAGAAGAAGCAAAGTGCCGATACATCAAGAGCCATAACTGTGATTGTATGTGTGCTCTGTGCCTCGCCATCTCGCCGCCCGCCAACCGCCGCATCGATACGAACAGGTTGAAACTTTTAGTACTGTATTCGTGTGGACCAGTGTTACTTTGTTCCATACTGTTCAATAACAACTTAAATTTTACCAGAACTGTCCTATCAGTTAATTATCCTCACAACTAACCTAGACAGGGTCCTTTCCACATGTTGTGCAATCCGAGTGTCCCGAGATGAAGAATTAAAGTTTATGTTAATAATAATTACCTGCAGACCTATCTATGTTAGAATGATGTTTAAAGAACTTTGTTGTTAATGAATGTATAGGTAAATAACAAAGGTCAGACAAAGTTGGAATATAATTTTGAAATTGAATTAGTAATGAAGTTTAATTAATTTGAGACAAAAATAATGGTGGTTAAATGAGCAGGAAATAAGACAAAAAGAGTAGTAACTCGTATATTGGAAATCTTGAGTGCTTAATGATTTCAGTAATCAAAATTTTCAATACAGTGATCATAACAGTTTGAGGATCCCCCCCCCCCTTTTTCTTTTCTATTCATTTGAATTCTGAAATGTACTGAACTGATTTGGCCAGCAAAGTTAAAGTCAATATAAAACCAAAATTTATCAGTGTTTTACCTTTTTCAAAATTGACATTGTATGTGTGTTTCGGAAGTGCTATTTCTAGGGTAACCTATGCCCGATTTTAATCAGATCAATAGACAGTACGAAGTTTGTAGTAAACATTATAGTGTTTTGTTGTGTGTTTATGGCTTGTCCATATTGGTACAGAAAGTGAAATTATCAGTTCAGTAGATTTTCTGGTTCTAAAATTTACCGTATTATGCAGTATTATTACATGTTGTTTTGCATGCACGTACATCAACTTGTACAGGGAAGAAACTCAGTTAATGCCTAATTAAGCTGGCGACCGTATTATTAACAATTTGGTAGCATCTGCTGTATTGTTTCTTGTCCGTTCTAACGTGTGGTTGCACTCCGGAATTGCTTGACATAGCATTGCTATTACTGGGTGGGTGTACGTCTGATTTGCCTCCATTCAGGTACACGCGGTCAAAATCTATACAAAAATTCTTTCTCTTAAGGTGTAGCCCGTCAACTTACCATAGTACAGGCTTTAAAGAGTATCGTGTGCATTAGCGCAGTGTTACAAGCTGCCAAGCGTGATTTCCAAGTGTGTTGATGTTGTAGGTACTGTATAACTGCAATTTAAATGTTGTGAATGTCAACCAAATGCACTGTACCAAAAATGGAAAAAACATGTCGGCCGCGGGAAGTGGCCGCACGGTTTGAGGCGCCATGTCACAGACTGCGCGGACCTTCCCGCCGTAGGTCCGAGTCCTCCGTCGGGAATTGGTGTGTGTGTTGTTCTTAGCATAAGTTAGTTTAAGTAGTGTGTAAGTCTAGGGACCAATGACCTCAGCAGTTTGGTCTCTTAGGTATTCACACACATTTTTTTTAAAAAACATGTCGGCTGTCAGCCATAAGCGCCTTCTGTGACTTGTTATGAATTAAACACTGTGCTAAGATGAAAGTTGCTATGGAAATATCTAAAAAGTAGGCAAAAGGATTGGTTAATAAAAACTTTGGACTCCAGGTACGAGAATCGCTTTTTTGTCATAAGTACATTCAGAAAAGACCACGCTCTAATGAATAGTAACCTTAATTAGAATGAAAAGCTTATGAAGTGTTGCAATTTGTGTACGAGAGCGAAGCAGTGGGCGCTAAGCTAGTACCTAAGTATACGTATTAGTTTCATTTCACCTTCGCAGTAACGAAGCGCCACTACGGTGGGTTTGGGAGGGGAAGAGCTGGTAGAGCTGGGGGTATGGGGTATTTTTAATATTTTGGGAGATGAATGGTGACCTGTAAGCACCTGTAAAATGTTTTACTTCCGTCATTAAAAACCTGCGTAATACCGACTTTACAATCAGTTTCTTGAAAGGAATGACGTGAATACACTACATTTTTTTTCCTTTCGCCTTTCCCACGGGTACGAATGCCCTTGGGATCACCAATGGGAGGAGGAGGAGGAGGAGGGGGAAAGAAAGTAACAGAGGCCGAAGGTGAAGTTAATGACACTGGATGGAGACTCTCATACCTTTAGCCTCAGCATAAGACAGGCGATTTAGGAACTTGTATTCTTCGAACTTCTTTTCTCTCTTGTAAGCCGGGAAATCTGGCGAGCGAGGGGAGTGGCGGTCAGCACAACTGACACACACACTGGCGGCGGAACACAGGGGCTTCCCTCATGGAGTCCCAAATGGTCCACCATAGTGTGGGAGGGATGTACGGCTTCACATCACATCTGAAGCACATAACATTGACCTTGTCTGGGAGGGTATCCCCCTCGAAAGCCAGATTGAAGGCGCCAGTATTGGGGCAGTTGTCTTTGGGACAAACAAAGTGAACACCATGCCGTTCCAGATTAGCCTGGAGTTCCTCATCATTTTGTAGGATGAGGTCACTATGAAAAATTACTTCCTGGACCATATTCAGAGACTGGTGAGGAGTGACAGACATCGGGACATTGCCAAGACGATCACAGGCACAAAGAGCTGCAGACTGGGTGGTAGAAGAAGCTTTGATCAATAGGGAGCTTGACTGTATCTTACTAAGAGATTCCACTTCACCAAACTTGTCGTCAATGGCTTTGCGGTGGTGAATATGTTCCAATCCGTCCTAGAACAGACAAGGTAATGGGGAAACGGTTTCATCCCAAGTTGGCGAGCCTGACCCTCCTCCCATGGTGTAGCCAGGTCATCGAAGCAGCATTCAGTGATCCTTCGCTATTCAAAGAGACGACTGTTTGAGAATGGCCAGAGTTTTGCAGCTTGATAAGCTTCATGCGCCAAGCATCCGCCCTGATACCACCCACTCCGACCAGGGGTTCTCCCCATTGGCGCCACCCACTACAGCAAGGCCTGTCTGGCACAGCAGCCATTCACGGCAGTTCTGAGGCTCCAAGAAAATAAGCAACCACTCTTTCGCATACATGGGGAGGGAACAGGTCAGGTATCATTAGTGTGATCCCTGTGTTGTCTGGGGGCTCAGCGATATGGACTGGCTTCAAGTGATGGTAACCTAGTAGGGTGGCAGGGGGCTACATCGGGGTAGGGAGAGGGGATAGAGGGGGAAGGGGTCCACACCATAGATGCTAGGGAGGGAGATGGCTCACACGAAAAACAGGAAATTTTGAAGTGGAGGTCAAACATGAAGTGGGGACCTAAACCTCAAAAAGGCTGAAAGAACAGGCAAAAGGAACAAAATTGCAATCAATACAGGAAACTAGGTGAATAGCCAGGTCGACATAAATCAGAACACCGAGGATGGGGATTGAGGTGGCAAAAGAGAAGGAGCGATGATGAGGAGAGAGGGGGAAGGGTGAAGGAGAAGCAGCCAGGAAATGACTAATGAGCCCCGTCTGCGCCATGCACGAACTCACGAAAGAACCATGAGTCCTCTGGGGGGGGGGGGGAGAGGAGGGGGGGGGAGCTTACCGCCAGGAGGATGGTATAAAGGTATACATCTTCCCATCATATCCCAGGCAAGATCGGTGAATGACAAACCAGTGACCGTGCAGGCCAGTTAATGATTCGAAAGCCTTTGTATTTGCATTTGTGGAACTCTGGACAGCACATTGAAGCACTGTGAGGATTTTCAGCCTATGAGGACTGGAACTGAGGAAACTGGATTTCAAAGCAATGCGACCTGACGCATCTCGAATACAATGCAGCCGCATTATGCAAGAAGGCCACAGAGAACCTCACACGAAATTCGACCACACGACATTGTCCTCGCTGACAGCCAACGCATGCACAGACAGGCAGAAGAGAACTGAGCCCAGCGATCATTTAAGGAATTGGTCCACAAGGATATCAATCGAGGCAGTGGAAAATACGATCCATTGTTGCTGCAGTAGGCCGTGGTATTTATAGCAGCTGACTAAATACCGCTGAAGTGCCGTCGTGTTGTAACACACCCAGTTTTAGCACTGTCTTTTTAAACACTTAAATCACGTGATTGCGTCCCCAAATGAATCAGAAACGAGGCAATGGTTGCGGAACGAACCAAATGGAAATGGGGAAAGTTCTCATCTTACTGTCGTAAGTGAGAGTAATCTCTCCCTCAACTTTCTTAAGATGAAATTTAACTAATACTTACTGTTAGTTGCGCATATTATGCTAATTCTGCGTGGTTTTCCAGTGCTATTCCACTGTACAAAAACAGAATAATCCATGCTGATATTATGTATGCGAAAGAGTAGTCCGTTACCTTTTCACAAATAAACTGCTGAACCGATTGTGATGAAATTTGATACACACATAATTTGAAACACGTGGGACAAGATGGTCTATCATAGAAAGTATAAAGAAACAGATTCCTAAGAGGCTGAAGTAGAGAATGGAAAATCTTTTTTTAATCGTAGAGCATAAATAATATTAAAAACTATTAAATTTGTTGCATAATGTGTACGTTGTATAATGCTATGCGATACATAGGTAAGTGCTCCTCTCCACGATCCTTGCACATGTAGCTTTGTCGCACGTAGAGTAAGTTGATGTGGTGGGTGATGTAGAAGTGGCAGGGGCAGGAGGGGGGGGGGGGGGCAAGAAGATGTACATGTTTACTGAACAGGCAGACAACTGAGAGCAGCTTATATTATTGGATTTACAATATGTTATTTACTCACCTCAGCAAAGGACCTGGAAGAGCAGCTGAACGGAATGGACATGGTCTTGAAAGGAGGATATAAGATGAACATCAACAAAAGCAAAACAAGAATTATGGAATGTAGTCGAATTAAATCGGGTGATGCTGCGGGAATTAGATTAGGAAATGAGACGCTTAAAGTAGTGAGTGAGTGTTGCTATTTGGGGAGCAAAATAACTGATGATGGTCGAAGTACAGAGGATATATAATGTAGACTGGCAATGGCAAGGAAAACATTTCTGAAGAAGAGAAATTTGTTAACATCGAGTATAGATTTAAGTGTCAGGAAGTCGTTTCTGAAAGTATTTGTATGGGGTGTAGCCATGTATGGAAGTGAAACATGGCCGATAGACAAGAAGAGAATAGAAGCTCTCGAAATGTGGTGCTACAGAAGAATGCTGAAGATGAGATGGGTAGATCACATAACTAAAGAGGAGGTATTGAATAGAATTGGAGCGAAGAGAAATTTGTGTCACAACTTGACTAGAAGAAGAGACCGGTTGGTAGGGCATATTCTGAGGCATCAAGGGATCACCAATTTAGTATTGGAGGGCAGCGTGGAGGGTAAAAATCGCAGAGGGAGACCAAGTGATGAATACACTAAACAGATTCAGGAGGATGTAGGTTGCAGTTGGTACTGGGAGATGAAGAACCTTGCACAGGATAGAGTAGCATGGAGAGCTGCATCAAACCAGTCTCTGGACTGAAGACCACAGCAACAACAACCCATCATAACAAAACTCTCGATATGCGAGTGCATCCGCAGGTATCAGCTAGTTAAAAATAATATGTGAGCCAGACATGGACTTGTGCTCAAGGAGTAGTGTCTTTGACTACTAATTAAAGTATTGTGGGTCCCAGATTCGAAACCAGGTTCTGTTTAGATTTAAAATAAAAATCAAGAAAGTGGGTGGAAATACCCGGTATAAGGAAACACCCTCGTTCTGCCAATGGCCTTGTCACAAAGAGCAGAGGTCCGACCAGAGCAACCTCTTGCCTTGGGATGGAGATTTGCCCTTTAAAAATCTGAAGAATTAGTAGTTAACAACGGCATGAGACTGCAAAAGGCAGTGGCAACCACTCTATTAAAGACACACAAAGTGACATTTAATTCAAAAGGTTTCTTCTGAATTAGTTCCCCATTCAGATCTCTAGGAGGGCTGCTGTGGGGGATGTAATCTTGAGAAAAAGGCAGGATAACCAACAAAAACGATAACATACTTTGTGTCGGATCGTGGACTGCAAGAAGTTTGCCCGTGGTAGGAAAGATATAAAATCGGAAAAAGGGAAATGCAAAGGTTAAGTTTAAATATAGTGTGGGTTCAGTGAAATTAAAAGGAAAGAAAATTTGGATTTCGATTCTGCTTGAGATGTGCTGGTGTAGGGCCGTGTATTGCACTCAATCTTGTACAGCTGCTGACAAGTTTCGTACCATGGTCGTTTGTGTTTCGTTTGTGTGTGTGTGTGTGTGTGTGTGTGTGTGATTATTTGTGTCGTATCTGCTGTGTTAATGACTATTCATTTGCTGTTACCCCTTGGATTAATTAGCAAAATGTGTGCCATGTTTCCAAGTAAGAAATCTGAAGCCAATGCACGCTATCACAACTGATGGAGAAAAATGTGTCACAGTTCTAATTACACTTCGAAATTGTTGTAAAAAAACCAATACTCGTAATGAATGGGTCATAATGCAGCACATGTACTGGGGAAAATCATTGTCCTAAACGACTGCCAAGGGGGCGGTAGTTGAAAGTGAGTTCTCCTCAATAGGCGTCCACAAATTGCAGAAATTCGAGGCCCTCTTCCTCCCTCCCTCCCTCCCTCCCTCCCTCCACCCCCTTTCCCCCCATCCACCTGTGGGGGGGGGGGGGGGGGAGGGACAGAGGCTTCTTGAAACGGGCAGCTGCTCTGCCGAGCATCTCCCCCCTCTACAGTCGCTGGCCACAACAGGTGTTCCACTACCCTCCATTGTCGTTCATAATACACGGCCTGTCTTGAGGAGTCGCCCCTTAGCACAAAATGGGAATTTACCAGCATAATCCCACCCATTCGGCGAATAGTCCAGATGGATCGCAGTACTCGGCTTTTCACTATCTGGCCACCGCCAGCGACGCTCTTACGCCAATAGCATGTATAGTCGACTAAATAATAGGAGATAAAAAGGCAGCTGCCTCAAGTGTCTCCGGTGGCCAACCACAGTAGACACATCCCGCCTACTCCCGCAACATCAACAACTCTTTCCTGCAATTTGTTAAAAAAAAGACACACAGAATTTGATAGGATAAATAAGGTTCTCTTTCCACGAAACTAGGCAAAGTCCATTGTCTGTTACTTTTATGAGCAAAATAAGAATAGTTTTTATGTTCGACTCCAGGATACAGTCCGCATCTCATTATTTTGTGATGTCCAATGAAGTGCACCACCACTGAGCACAAATGATCAGCAGAGACATGTCCACCATCTGTAAAATCAGGAAAAAATCTTCGATTATTTTGCTGCGAAAATTACCGATCATCGTAAAATGTTCTCGTTATCTCGAAACAGTCATTGGAGTAAAGAAAAAATGAGACTATAAACTCCAAAGAAAAAAACCTTTACTAAGCAATTTCTTTCAGCTTGTTGAACAAATTATGCGATTTGAGATCGTCTCTCACGATTAGTGTCTATAAATAAACCGTCATCCACGTGTGTATTACAAATATTTCAGACAGTGTCCGCTGCTCGTAGTCTTGCGGTAGCGTTCTCGCTTCCCGCCCACGGGGTCCTGGGTTCCATTCCCTGCGGGGTCAGAGATTTTCTCTGCCTCGAGATGACTGGGTGTTGTGTGTCTTCCATCATCATTTCACCCTCATTCACTCGCAGGTCGCCGTAGTGGCGTTGAAGAACTTGTGGAGCGGCGGCCGAACCGCCCCGCGAGGGGTCTCGCGGCCACCAGTGCTATACGCTCATGCCGTTGGCTCACATGTCGGAAAGAGAAACGTTCGTTTTAAGTTCTACAGCAACAAGCTAGAATTCAAGAGCTCGTAGTTGTTTTGTACACTGTGGAAGGTCCCCTTTAATCAGTGCGTTGCTATGTCATACTAGCGTTTACGGAACAAATGGTGAGAACCTGTCTCCTCCTGTGTGGGTGGGAGACTGAAATTTCGTTAAAAGATATCGCCCGAACAAAAAGAAAAGAAACGTCTGCCAAGACTCATTCTTTAGTGCCCTAGCCATCTCCTCCACCCACCAGATGGCACATCATTAATATCAGTGTGGTAGGCTAAGTGATTAAACTGACCATGAGTGTCAGTTTGCATGGCGGGCAATTTTTTTTTTCAGTAATCCTTTATAAGCAGTTAATACATTGTTTCTTCGGTTTTAACACAATCAATGTACACCGCCGAATACTTTGTTTTTTCTACCATGACGTAGAGATTCGCGTCAGCTGCTGCTAAACCGACATTCACATGTTTCGATCCTCTGCCTCTCACAGAAAGCTGAACATTGCATGGCATAAACTATACAGCTACCACAACACAAGCTGGTAGAAATAAAACGCAGAGGCGATATTTCTCACTGACAAAAATGTGGAAGACATCGCAACACGTGGAAACTGGAAGAGTTGATGGTATTGTAGAGCGCTTCCAGCTGCTATTCAAAGGTGACGACCTGTACAGCTAATTTCATCTTCCCCATCGACAGGGTAGCTGATGTCTTGGTGTTCCGTTTCGAAAAGCATTGCTCCATCATTTTACAGTCATATAAATGATTACTGTTCTGGTGTTGAACATCGCTGGAAGGTGCTGTTCACAACACACTTGGGGTAGCACAAAAAAAAAAAAGAAAAAAGAAGAGGTACTGTCACCTTATTGATGGAAAGCAGTAGAAACATGTGCAGTGCATCACAGCATATGGAATTAGAACTAGTCTGTAGCATTGAGAAACGCTACCAAACAACTGTATGTAGGTGATGGTGTCATTGGCTGGGAGGCCCCTTACGGGGCAGGTCAGGCCGCCTTTTTGCAGGTCTTATTACATTCGACGCCACATTTGGCGACCTGCGCGCCGGATGAGGATGAAATGATGACGAAGACGACACAACACCCAGTCCCTGAGCGGAGAAAATACCCAACCCAGCCAGGAATCGAACCCGGGCCCGTAATACGTAATGCTGACCACTCAGCTATCGGGGCGGACTATGGAGGTGATGAATTCTACATTTAATCCCATGCACCGCATTGACAAGTAACAGACATCTGGTGTTCTGCCAAGGCTCCCTCCAACTCAGCCGACTGGTGTCAGTCAATCATTATGCGATAATCATCAGCCTACACAGTTGACAGTCGGGATGTTAAAGACGCCGTTGATATGGAACGATGTACTGTCACACACACTGCAATTGATAGCGATATCAGTTTTACCCCGAAGTCGGAGAGAGCTATATCTAGCACATTCTGCAACCCATATAGAAACAGAGTGAGCTGAGTTAATGCTATAGGACCGCGTTTTTACCACTTAGTGGAACTGGGAAAATGTGGTCGTTGCTCTGCCACCCATGTACGACGTGTAAGGTCAGCACCAAACCAAGCCTGCTCCAGCAACACGACATAGAATAAAAGACAGTACAAGCAGTTCAGTGGTACTCGTATTTCTTATCGGGAAAATTAGGAACACTCAACATCATACAAGTACTGCATCCTATTCTATCATCGTTATTTTGTACCATCCAGCAGAGAATAATTAAGAACTATAAAAGCTCTGCTAACTTCATCCGACAGATTTCTTCTCTCCCGATATATCAAAACAAATACATCTACATGCCAGCATCGAGCATATGCGGCAATCCTATTAAATATACAGGTATTTAGACTTCGGCACAGGTGGCCAGTGATCGACATCGCTTGCACAGACCAGTGTAAAGTTTCATAGCTTCTACTGTACGGGAACCATCTCCCACATGTTATCAGTCGCAGGAGAGGATCTCTATCTCGTTGTTTGATACGCCACTTTTTCTGCTGTAACACGCTTTGTACACTGCCATACCTTTTGTTTTGTTCGCCACGACTCAGACGTCTGTGTCAGGTTCTCGACTGAAATTAACACGTTTTGGTCCATTGGATTCCCCAGAAATCTAGTTATCGCATGGTGTGGATCATGTTGGTGCTACTGATCCCACAACATTCCCACAGACTAGGTGATTGAAATAAAAGACAGTCACAACATAAGGAAAGTAGAAGAGTTTTGAGGCATTGTGGAGCGTTTCCAAGCAGCTGTCTGAAGGTGATTGATGACATCTACCTTGAATCTCCTCATTCACTGTGATGGGATAGCTGATGGTACTGTGTTCTGTTTGACTGATTCCTCATTTGTTGCCACGCTCGCAATCAGTGTTCTCGTGTTAGCCATCCCCAGAAGGTGTTTCTCCCTCTACCAAGACTCTTCCTCCATCTCAAACAAACGATCTACGTCAATCATTACGTAGTAATCAGAAGCATACCAGTGGACTGTTGGGATGGAAAATAAACCATCGATGTACTGTAATAATAATCTTCATAGTTGATAGTGCGTTCAATTCTAGCAATTTTATTGTAATTTCAACACCAACCAATGATGCAGTAGCATGCGTACCAATTTATGTATCATCGCCAAACCGCCCCTCCTCTACTTTGCTAGTACCATCGCGAATGTAGACTTTTTACTGTACAGTACATTCATTCATTGTTAATTCTCGAACGTACACACCACAGTACATTAGACAGCGACCTGCATATCCCTAGCACTGCGCTCATAGTGCGTACCTTACGATCTTTCTCTATGTGGATGGGAGTCACAGGGCATTCTCGCATTCTTAGGATAAAGTTAGAGACTGAAGGATCTCCTCGCATGGGCTTTGACCAACGCCCCCTGCAGCACTGGCACCGATTTAATCTGCAGCTGACCAGCAGTAGACTGCTGCATCCACGTATCGCATAGGAACAGTGCGAATTCTTGTCCTGCGAACTCGTGTCCTGCACTCATCCAAGAGCAAAAGATTTTTTCCAACTGTGCGAATGTCGAGGAGGTGAGCAGTCCTTATCAGTGTATAGTAGATATTAAACTGTTGTGATGATACAACTGAAGATTAAGAACAAGAAACGGGTGGTTTTTATACATGATGGAGCTCCAGACAGACGGAGTTTGCAGCATTTTACGTAAATCAACTGTGCTATTAATTCTAAAGTATTGTTCTAGTGTCTGGCGTCATTACCAAGAAGATGCCGGCCGGAGTGGTCGAGCGGTTCTGGGCGCTTCAGTCTGGAACCGCGCGACCGCTACGGTCGCAGGTTCGAATCCTGCCTCGGGCATGGATGTGTGTGATGTCCTTAGGTTAGTTAGGTTTAAGTAGTTCTAAGTTCCAGGGGACTGATGACCTCCGCTGTTAAGTCCCATAGTGCTCAGAGCCATTTTTGGACCAAGAAGGTATTGATAAGAGAGAACATCAACAAAATGGTTCAAATGGCTCTGAGTATTATGGGACTTAACTTCTGAGGCCATCAGTCCCCTAAAACGTAGAACTACTTAAACCTAACTAACCTAAGAACATCACACACATCCATGCCCGAAGCAGGATTCGAACCTGCGACCGTAGTGGTTGCGCGGTTCCAGACTGTAGCGCCTAGAACCGCTCGGCCACCCCGGCCGGCCGAACATGAACGCATGCACTCCTAAGGCTACAAGGTTCTTGCACTTAAAACACGCTATAATATTAGATCGTTGCCATTTCCAACCTATTAGTCCAAATGGAATGCAACGCTGGTAATAACCCAATGTAAGAAATACGAGCGTAAGTCAATTATTATCCGCAATTTAGTTATATTTTTGTTTATTTTGGTAGTACTGTCGTTTAAATTGAAGACGCTTACTTTGTTTATTTGTTGTCATACCTTTGCACTTTTCAAGCTATTAGGTTAGATTCGTTATCGCTGCTGTGCTGTTGATCATGGCTGCTCCGCTGTCTATTTCCACCAAAGAAGAGGTCGGAAAGCGTGTCAGGGGCCGAAATTAATCGAAAACATTCGTTGCAGTAGGGGAACAGTGTTTTGCCACAATGTTTTGCCACAACGGAGTGTCTACGAATGGATTGAAAAATTCCGAAATGGTCGCACTAGTGTTACGCACGATGAAGGAGCCGGACGACCGCTTACCGCCACAAATGAAGAAACCATTGAGCGTTCACGTGAAATGATTCTCTTAGATAGTCGATTAACTATTGACAAAGTGGCATATCGTCTGCAAATTGGTCACGGTTCTGCCTACGAAGTCATCCACAACAGACGTGGGTTTCATAAAGTTTGTGCAAGATGGGTCTCAAAACATCTCACACAGTTGCATAAACAAACACGCTTCAACATCTGCAAAAAACATTTGGATCGCTATGGTAACGAAGGGGACAATTTCTTAGACAGGATCATTACTGATGACAAAACATGGATCCATCATTACGAGCCGGATGGTAAACGGAAGAGCATGGAATGGAAACATCCAAATTCGCCGTGCAAGAAAAAGTTCAAGAACCAACCGTCCGCAGGAAAAATTATGCTCACGGTTTTTTGGGACGCACAGGGTCCAGTACTGGAACATCATGGGGAAAGGGACACAACAATAGACAGTGTACTTTAGCGTGAGATGCTTTCTGCCAGACTAAAGCCTGCAATTCGAAGAAAACGCCGAGGATTGCTGTCAAAAGGTGTTGTGTTGTTGCACGACAATGCCCGTCTGCATACTGCTGCCCACACTGCTGAAACGCTCCAGAAACTCAAATTTGAAGTACTGCATCATCCTCCATATAGTACCGATCTTGCCCCTTCTGTCACTTGTTTGCTTCACTCAAACAGGCACTATGGGGCCGTAGATCTGCCTCGGACGATGCAGCGAAGGAAGCGGTGCATTCCTGGCTCCCCGCTCAACTGAGTACCTTCTTCTATGAGGGCATCAGGAAGCTTGTACAAGGATGAGCCAAGTGCGCTGAAACCCAAGGAGACTATGTCAAAAAACGATGTTCTTGTAAGTTTTCTATTTGATTAAAATTAAATTTTATAACGACTTTGCGGATAATAATTGACCTACCCTCGTATATTTCCAGTGCATGACCTACATTCTCATTACAGGTTTCTCTACGATAAACTATGATGATGAAATGCAAAATGAAATTAATCTAGGCTTGCATCAGTCCTATGGGGTGGTCTATTGATCGTGACCGGGCCAAATATCTCACAAAATAGGCGTCAAACGAAAAAACTACAAAGAATGAAACTTGTCTAGCTTGAAGGGGGAAACCATATGGTGCTATGGTTGGCCAGCTACATGGCGCTGCCGTAGGTCAAACGGATATCAACTGCGTTTTTTTTTTAAAATAGGAACTCCCATTTTTATTACATATTCGTGTAGTACGTAAATAAATATGAATGTTTTAGTTAGACCACTTTCCTCGCTTTGTGATAGGTGGCGCTGTAAGAGTCACAAACATATGGCTCACAATTTTAGACGAAAAGTTGGTAACAGGTAGTTTTTTTAAATTAAAATACAGAACGTAGGTAGGTTTGAACATTTTATTTCGGTTGTTCCAATGTGTTACATGCGCCTTTGTGAACTTATCATTTCTGAGAACGCCTGCTGTTACAGCGTGATTACCTGTAAATACCACATTAATGCAATAAATGCTCAAAATGATGTGCGTCAACCTCAATGCATTTGGCAATAGTGTAACGACATTCCTCTCAACAGCGAGGAGTTCGCCTTCCGTAATGTGCGCACATGCATTGACAATGCGCTAACGCATGTTGTCAGTCGTTGTCGATGTATCACTATAGCAAATAGCCTTCAACTTTCCCCACAGAAAGAAATCCGGGGACGTCAGATCCGGTGAACGTGCGGGCCATGGTATGGTGCTTCGAGGACCAATCCACCTGTCATGAAATATGCTATTCAATACCGTTTCAACCGCACGCGAGCTATGTACCGGACATCCATCATGTTGGAAGTACATCGCCATTCTGTCATGCAGTGAAACATCTTGTAGTAACATCTGTAGAAAATTACGTAGGAAATCAGCATACATTGCACCATTTAGATTGCCATCGATAAAATGGGGGCCAATTATCCTTCCTCCCATAACGCCGCACCGTACATTAACCCGCCACGGTTGCTGATGTTCCACTTGTCGCAGCCATCGTGGATTTTCCGTTGCCAAATAGTGCATATTATGCCGGTTTACGTTACCGGTGTTGGTGAATGACGCTTCGTCAAGTAATTTCTCTTGCGCCCAGTGGCAGAACTGTACACGACGTTCAAGGTCGTCGCCATGCAATTCCTGGAGCATAGAAGTATGGTACTGGTGCAATCGATGTTGATGTAGCATTCTCAACACCGACGTTTTTGTGATTCCCGATTCTCGAGCAATTTGTCTGCTACTGATGTGCGGATTAGCCACGACAGCAGCTAAAACATCTACTTGGGCATCATCATATGTTGCAGGTCGTGGTTGACGTTTCACATGTGGCTGAACACTTCCTGTTTTCTTAAATAACGTAACTACCCGGCGAAAGGTCCAGACACTTGGATGATGTCGTCCAGGATACCGAGCAGCATACATAGTACACGCCCGTTGGGAATTTTGATCACAATAGCCATACATCAACAGGATATCGACCTTTACCGCAATTACCAAACGGTCCATTTTAACACTGGTAATGTATCACGAAGCAAATACCGTCCACACTGGCGGAATGTTACGTGATACCACGTACTTATACGTTTGTGACTATTACAGCGCCATCTGTCACAAAGCGAAAAAAGTGGTCCAACTGAAACATTCGTATTTCTTTACCTACTACACGCAGTTGATATCCGTTTGACCTATGGCAGTGCCATCTAGCGGGCCAACCATAGCGCCATCAGATTTCCCCCTTCAAGCTAGATGAGTTTCGTTCTTTGTAGTTTTTTCGTTTGATGCTTATTTCGTGAGATATATGGCCCGGTCACTATCAATGGACCATCCTGTATATAAAATGATTTAGTAATGGAGAATGCCTCTTACAAAGAAAGAGACAAACGAAAGCAGCGGCATTTGACATGTGAAATTACATGTCATGCTGACACTAATTCCGTAAACAGGACAAAAAAATGGTTCAAATGGCTCTGAGCACTATGGAACTTAACATCTGAGGTCATCCGTCCCCTAGAAATTAGAACTACTTAAACCTAACTAACCTAAGGACATTACACATATCCATGCCCGAGGCAGGATTCGAACCTGCGACCGTAGCAGTCACGTGGTTCCGGACTGAAGTGCCTAAACAGGACATCTGTCAAACAGTTGTGTTCAGGGGGATTGTAGTACCTCACAAACACCTGACGCTAACTTAGAATTACTGCAGTTATGAAATTGAAGACTCGACTTTACGGCTAAGATGCGGCAGGGTGGTGGAGTACGTGTCATAAATCTTTGTTCGTCTAGAGTAATGTGTCGAAACAGGATGGAAGTCCTCTGATGTCCGAGAGGTTTGCTGTTAACTATCAAAGGCAGACAGTGCTCTAAATCACGTACAGAACCCGCTGTTGTATGGGAGTCGAACACAGGTTATGTCACACAACTGATGCATTCCGATAGAACAACGGAAAAAAATGGTCAGATGACGTACAGCAACATGTCCCTCTCTCTCTGTAATGCATCATCAATCTACCATAAATCCTACGTCTTTACAACTCTATCTCAACCGATCACCCCACCCACTCTCTGTCATCATTTAACGCATATGCAAATACGTTTAGAGGCAGATGGTTCTCTTCTTTCCAGGAAAGTATCAAAGACAGCAGTCAACTCGTGCGTGTCAATATTACCACAATAAACGTACAGTAGAATGTTGCCTCGATGAAAAATAAAAGACTGTACACCTGGTTCACGATGCTTCCATCTCGCCGTTTTCCCGTATTCCTCTTGCTGACGTATACTCGTTCCCATGTGCAATAATTGTTCTGCACCAATCAGAAGACATGCAATTACTTCCTCAATTTCCCTGCATTTAGGGGTATTCTCCCTCAACTTATACGTACTCTTCGTAATTTTATCGATTTGATGTCACTTCTATCCATGCAATCATGACATCAGTTCTCATTCCGTATTCCAAAATTGCTTGTAAGTGTAGTATAGCTCCCAACAGCTAGCGCAATTACACTATTTTTGCGGTCGGACGGCATAGTATAGCACTGTACTCGAATGCTACCAGAAACATCCAACCGCAAATTCTAAAATACATTTGCGATGTTTTATGTGTGTCTTATGCAAAGAGGTAGGATTTATGGTAGACTGATGATGCATTACAGAGAGAGAGAGGGACATGTCGCTGTAGGTCATTTGACCATTTTTTTCCGTTGTTCTGTCGAGATGCATCAGTTGTGTGACATAAACTGCATTCGACTCGCATACAAGTGCTTGTTCGCTTGTTCTGTGTGTGATTTAGAGCACTGTCTGCTTTCGATCGTTAACAGCAAACCTCTCGGACATCAGATGACTTCCATCCTGTTTCGACACATTCCTCCAGACGAACGAAGATTTATGCGGCATACTCCATCTCCATGCAACATCTTGAGCATAAAGTTGGGTCTTCAGTTTCATAACTCTGGTGATTCTAAGTTATCGTCAGGTGCTTTTAAGGTACTACTATCCCCTTGTACACAACTGTTTGACAGATGTCCTGTTTATGGAGTTAGTGGCGGCATGATGTGTAATTTCACATGTCAAACACCGCTGCTATGCGTTTGTCTCTTTCTTTGTAAGAGTAGCGATCATTTTATATAGGACTGATGCAAGCATAGTATAATTTCTGAACCGTGATCGGATGTTATAGTGCGGGACATGCACCTCTGGAAATCTATATTGTACTATTATCACAAGGATTTTATGTTTCATGGAAGTACTTTTTCATTTTACAGTTTATCACCATAGTTTAGCGTAGAGAAACCTTCAAGGAGAATGTACGTCATGCGCAGGAAATATATTTCTTAAATTGGGATAGTAACAGCGCTGCATTCTACACGACTAATAGGTCGGAAACCGCGACGATCTAACATTTTTTGCTGTATTGGATGCTTAGCGGATAGGTTCGAAAAAGGTGACTCGTTTCAACATTTGAGAGTGGTACGAATGTACAAAACAGCTACGTTTTCTTGAATTATAGCTTGTTGTTGTCCAACGTAAAATGAATGTTTTTTTCTGATATGTGACCCAATGACCTGAGAGATTGTCGGAAATATTTGTAATACAAACGTGGATGACAGTTTATTTACAGGCTCTTAACGCGTGAGACGCTCTCAGGTTGTGTAATTTGTTCATCAAGCTGAAAGAAATTGCTTAATATAGATTTTTTCTTCCTACTTTATATTCTCGCTTTTTATTTACTCTGTATTGAGGTGACAAGGACATTCTGCGATGAGCATATTGAGGAGAACTAACGTTCAACTACCGCCCCTTTTGCAGTCTTTTAGGACGACGATTTTCTCCAGTATATGTGCTGCATTATAAACAATTTATTACGAGTGCTGGTTTTTTCGCTACAATTCCGAAGTGTAATTAGAACTCTGACGCAGTTTTCTCTATCAGTTGTGATAGCATGTATTGGCTTCAGTTACTTGGGCTGTATGTGGTTTTTGAGCAGGCGTCTGTAGCAAACTCTGACGGCAAACAGCGATAGATACAATATGCTTACCGCTGCTCGACTCGCTGCGGCTCACTTCGTTACCGTCGCTCGCGCTCGCCAACGCCACTAGCCCAACGCCATGCCGAGACGTAGGAATGGAGGAAGAGGCAAGATTGCTGCTGCTGTTGAGCTCCTGCTAAACGCAGTCGGGAGCAACGGTTGCGGCAAGAAGAAGAAGAAGAAGCGGAAGCCTGTGGCACAATTACAGTACTGTAAGTGTCAAAAGCTGGGACACATAGCCAGGGAATGCGATGGCGTGGTTGCTTGTGTTAAGTGAGGGAAACCGCACGACACACGAAACTGCACCAAACCGAGAGGTACTGCAGCAACGTGCGTAAATTGCGGTGGCTCGCACGCCGCAAACGCGCGCAGCTGCAGCTATCTGAAGACGTGGAAGCAGCGGAAGTTGGCCACCACACACGAAGAGGTGGCCCAACAAGAAGAAAAGGTGGACACCCCGCCCTCCTACCTTAGTAAGGAAAGCGGGCTGCGCCACAAAGACGACGTGCACGCCTTCCGCCAACGAGGACGCAATCACCGCCCTCAAATCCGCCATGGCGGAGGAGAGAGCGGCCCTGAGAGCGGAACTAGAAGAGACGCATCAGGAGGTGACTCAACTAAGGGTCGCCTTGTACCTCGCGTCTCGCGCGACGCCGGACGTGGCACCGACCCCCACCAGTACGGGGGTAGACGCGGCAACACAATCGACCGCCTCCCTGGCCGACGCGGCAACGCAGGTTGCTAGGGAGGTGGTCATGCAGTCGGGGAAAACCGCCGAGAACAAGGAGACGGCCCCCTCGGAAGCAGTCGTCACTCCTGCCTCCGCGGAAACGCAGACGACACAGGAAGTACCGATGGAGACCGAGGAAGAAGAAGAAGACGAGCCCCCTCCCCAACAAGAACTGCGTGAGGGAGGTGCTGACCGCAGATTCCCTGCGCGACGGTAGCTACCCCCATCATGGTCATCCTTACCCTTTCATGGTAGACAACATCCCTCCCCTACCTCATAAACCTTATCCATTCAACTGGGGGTGTGAACCCATGAACCAGAAGATCCACGGGAGGGAACTCGTCAGGCGTACAGATCTGGAGCTCATAAACAAGCATCCGATCTTCACCGACGAGGACTGGCGGTACATGACTGACCGAGCAGTCATGTACATCCAGCAACAGACGCCGCCAGTGGACTTCTCCCGCCTGAAGAAAATATTTGGGCAGCCAGGAAGCAGCAAGAAAAAGAAGAACAAGAAGCCGCCAGAATCACCTGGCAGATAAATTCCTTCATCCACAGAAATCAGAGGCCAATCCAAAACGAGAAGAAAAACATTCCCAACAGAGAGGATTTCAGGAGGAACAGCTCAACCAGCTTAAACTCCTACACCTCGGGCCAAGGCAGGCCCATCAATATAGTGAGTGAGTGACAGGCAATACACTTTTTTAAACCCCCCTCTGTCCAACACCAGCTTCTCGTCAGATGAACCTATTTCCCACCAAAAGTATAATGATAGTACCTTACACCCCTGCTTTATTCTCGCCATCTTGTAGGTGTAGCGTGGAGTTTGAGTGTGTCTCGCAAGTTTCGAGCTGTATTGAGAAATTTTTCCCCACCAGGATAACACCAGTTGTATGCCAACATCAGTTTTTGAGTTGTATTGCGATTTTAGACCGTCCTTGTGTAGCGCTATGAATATAGTTGTGCAGTTGAGACTGATCCGTGTGATTAATTGCTTATTTAGGATCGATCTTTGCGTCAATTACCTGACCAAAATAAAGTACACTAACCTATCTGTTCTCTCCTGCATGTAGACTGTTTCCATGTCTTGGGGGTTGCACTTTCCATCCAGTAGAATCAGGGTTCAACTCCCAGAAAGGGCATGCCAATATTAATTTACCGACAATTACCGCGTGGGGGGAAGTGGGGTGGGAAGTCGGCACAGCTCTGGCACAAAGAAATTCCCACGGCGGCGGTGGGTGGGGGGGGAGGGAGGGGGACGGACTGAGAGAAACACGTGATGTCATCTAAGGATGGGGTGGGAGTGGTTGGTGGAGGGGGTGGGCGTGGTGGGGGTGGTGGTGGGCGTGGTGGGAACGGGGGTGTGCAGGGGTAATTAATTGATCAATTTAATTAATTTGCATATCAATTTGACATCAAAATTGCGCTGATGCTGCCACTACCCTACTACTAACACGATTCAGAATATTTGACCTGTAGTACATTTTCGAAGTTACCAGTAGTTAGCAGTAGAGGCTCAGCTGTGTACTCAGCTCTGTACACTTAGCTCTATTTCTGGAAGGAGGAAGATTGCCAAGAAACTACTTAGTCACTAGCTTCGCCATCGTGACTATGTATCCAAACAGCAGCAGTGTCGCGTGACAGAGTAGCAAAATATTTTATTCGTTTTTTGTTTCCTTCAAACGACATAACGGCTATTTTCCAAACCCTCGACCTGCTGTACAATGATGGATCTTATTCATTTTTGTGTGAGAAAGAGATTCATTTGTTCCTGATGATACGGAAATAAGGCAGTAGGAATCGAAAAGTTCATCGAAGGGCATCTCGTTTTGTAGTATTGCTGAATAGGGGAGAGAGTGTCACGTGTATAATACACGCGTTTCGGTGGTAATAATAAAAACAAAGGTATTTTTCGAAGCAGCGAGATCTTTTCACGAAATTCCAATCACAAAGTTACACCCCGAAATGCGACAATATGTTGTTGGCAACCACCTAACTAGGAGAAATAATCATCGTAAGAATAGAAATAAGACATTGCATAGTGTTCGTTTTTCGCACGCTCTTCGAGATTGGAATGGTGGAGGAATAGCTCGAGGGTGCTTCCATGAACTCTCTGCTAGGCACTTAATTGCGAACTCCAGAGGAGTTTTGCAGATGTAGTTACATTGCACCCAATACTCGTACGAGCATAGAAACCCTCCACTAGTTAAGTGACCGAAAGATAATCCATTATGTCTAGGAAACGTGACTGTCGCTATGGCTATCTTAGTCTACGACGCGGGTGGGGGGGGGGGGGGGGTGGAGAAGGGAAAATGGTTCAAATGGCTCTGAGCACTATGGGACTTAACATCTGAGGTAGCGGTCGCGCTGTTCCAGACTGTAGCGCCTAGAACCGCTCGGCCACACCGGCCAGTGGTGGGGCGGGAGGGGGTCGGGGGGGGGGGCCGGGGGGGGAGGGAGGGGGTGGAATGTCAGAATTTTAAACGCAGTAGGGAAATTAGAAAACGTAAAAATGGAAATGACCCCGTATTGCGTTTATGAACGATCTGTATTCTCGAATGTCATACTGGTTATCATGGAGAATATCGTTCCTTCTCTGAAAATGCTCTAGTATTTTAGTACAGGGGCGAGTGGTATCGGAGCATATTTATTTTCGTCCATCCTGCTGCGTTTTTGTTTGTGAGTAGATGCGAAGGTGTGGGCCCTTTTATTCGCGAGGAACATCTCCGATCCAGGGATTTGATGTTAGTTTTGATTAAATTTGAAGTTTTTCGTACTATTGTTTTTTTTTTTTAACTTTTGGACAGCTGTGGTCTAATTCGATACTGAACATGACTGCTGTGTTCTGTTAGTGTAGCTGGTTGACGCTTATACTCAACTGGATGTACTCATTACGCACTAGTGTTGGAGAACACGGCAGTGTTCTGCAGTTATGGGTCATCTGTAAGCAGACTCTTAGAGTGGAGGCACGTGGAGGAGAAGGAAGCATTCCAAGTCAATCTCGTGATCGCTCTGCTCCATTAAGACGTCGGGTTCTCGTTACATGGCGGATCTTCTGAGAATTAATTAATTGAGCAGAGATGCCCTCCCTCTAGCATTCTTCGCTGTAAGAATATTCCGCTCGTTAAGTTAGCTGCAGGGTTTCGTCGAGGGTTGGGTCAGGTATAAACCACCCTGTCAGCGCTTTAATTATCTGCTATTTAATTGCACCGTCGAAATAATCCCGAGGCACTCACACAGCTATCGAAGCGAGGCACAGTACTGCTTCGCGAATTATTCGCTCAGACGAACTTCTAAAACCGACCGCAGTTACATTTCCACCGCAAGGTAAATGTTGTTCTCTTAATTGCCCAACGAGTGGAAAGTGAAGCGGTCATGCACTCGAGTTCCAGTTCCGAAGCCTTTGCCGTACGTTACCGGAACGCAGCTTTCTTGCACTTTTCCATTGCTGCTCTGAGCCATCCGTCTGCGTAGCAGAGGATACTAGGGTACAGCAGTATTGTGGCTGTAACTTGCCTGTCACCGACTCGAATTACGACTACTTTCAAAACCAGTAGTCGGACTGAGGGGAAACGAGAAATGGTGCGCATTGTTTCTTATCACCGGACTGTAGCGACATTTTAATTATTGTCCACTTAATTGTAGCTGAAAAAGTATCATGATGATCTTTCTATTAGCAAAAAAGCCTGGACTCGACCGACACCCGTTCACATGTCCAGGAGTGAACTGAGGTGACGTTGTGGAAAAGACTAAACAAACAACGAAAGGATATAGTTCTACGACGAGGGGCGTGGAATTTCAGAAGTTTAAACGTAGTAGGGAAGCTAGAAAATCTGAAAAGGGACATCCTAAGTCTCGATCTGAATGTAGTGGGCGTCTGTGATGTGAAGTGGGAAGAAAACGAGGATTTGTCGTCAGACGACCTTAGGTTAATATCAACAGCAGCAGAAAACGGTTTATCGGGAGTTGGGCTCGATATGAACAGGAAGGTAGGACTGACGGTGAGCTACAGTGAACAATTAAGTGACAAGGTTGCTCTCATCAGAATCGACAGCAAACCAGCACGGACAACAACAGTTCAGTTACAGATGCCGACCACGCAAGCAGAAGATGAATATATAGAAGTAGTGTACGAGAATATTCAAAGGGTAGTTCAGTACGTAAAAGGAGATGAAAATGTAGTAGCAACTGGGTGGCGGGATGGTACATGGCTGTAGGGGAAGGAGTAGAAGAGGAGTTACGGGAGAATATGGGCTTCGGTATAGAAATGAGCTGTAGGTTAAAGCTGAAGAAATCGGAAAAAGGTAGTAAATTAAGGTGAAGGGGCCTGGATAAGTTGATAGAACCAGAGCTTGTTGAGAGATTCAGAGAGACCATTATGCAACGGTTGACGAGAACAAGATAAAGGAATAGAGCAGAAGATGAAAGAGTAGCTTTAACACATGAAACAGAGAAGGCAGCAAATAGGTAAAAAGACAAGGGCTAGTAGGAATCTTCGAATAACACAAAAGATATTGAATTTAAATGATGCACTGAGAAAATTTAAAAATGCAGCAAATGAAGCAGGCAAAAGGGAATTCAAGCGCTTAAGAAATGAGATTGATAGGAAGCACAAATTTACTAAGCAGGAACGGCTGATGACAAATGTAAGGATTTAGTAGCATATTTCACTAGGGGAAAGCTAGATACCTCCTACACGATAATTAAAGAGGCCTTTAGGGAAGCGAGAAGTAGTTTTATAAAGATCAAGATCTCAGATGGCAAACCAGTCATAAGCAAAGAAGGGAAAGCTGAAAGGTGGAAGGAGAATATAAAGGGCCTATACAATGAAGGCGTTCTTGAAGGCAATATTATAGAAAGGGAAATGGACGTACATGAAGATGAGATAGGAGATATGATACTTCGAGAAGAATTTCATACAGCTTTCGAAGATATAAGTCAAAACAAGGTCCCGGAGGTAGACGATATTCTATCAGAACTCATGATAGCCTTGGGAGAGCTATCCATGACAAAATCTGGTGCGTAAAATGCATGACAGGACTGAAATACACTCAGACTTCAATAAGTAGTAATTCCAGTTCCAAAGACAGATGCCGACAACTGTAAAAATTTCCGAACTATCAGTTTAATAAGTCACGGCTGCATAATCCTAACACGAATTCCTTACAGAAGAATGGAAAAACAGGAAGAGGCAGAGCTCTGGGGACATCACTTTGGGCTCCGGATAAATGTAGAAACACGCGAGGCAATACTGAACGTACGACTTTTCTTAGAAGAGAGGTTAAGGAAAGGGAAACCTATTTTTATAACATTTGTGGACTTAGAGAAAGCTTTTGACAGAGTTGGATTGAATAATGACTTTGAAATTCTGAAGGTGGCAGAAGTAAAATACAGGGAGCGAAACGCTATTTACAACTTGAACAGAAACCAAAAGGCAATTATACGAGTCGATGGGCATGATAGGGAAGCAGTGGTTGGGAAGGGAGTGAGACAAGGTTGTAGCCTATCCCCGATGTTATTCAATCTGTGTATTGAGCAAGCAGTAAAGGAAACAAAAGAAAAATTCGGAATAGGAATTAAAATCCATGGAGAAGAAACCAAAACTTTGAGGTTCGCCGATGACATTGTAATTTGGTCAGAGACAGCAAAGGACCTGAAAGAGCAGCTGAATGGAATGGACAGTGTCTTGAAAGGAGGATATAAGACGAACATCAACAAAAGCAAAAAGATGATAATGGAATGTAGTAGAATGAAATCGGGTGATGCTGAGGGAATTAGATTAGGTAATGAGACGCTTTAAGTAGTAAATGAGTTTTGCTATTTGAGGAGCAAAATAACTGATGATGGTCGAAGTAGAGAGGATATAAAATGTAGACTGGCAATGGCAAGGAAAGCGTTTCTGAAGAAGAGAAATTTGTTTACATCGAGTATAGATTTAAGTGTCGGGAAGTCGTTTCTGAAAGTATTTGTATGGAGTGTAGCCATATATGGAGGTGAAACGTGGACGATAAATAGTTTAGACAAGAAGAGAATAGAAGGTTTCGAAATGTGGTGCTACAGAGGAATGCTGAAGATTAGATGGGTAGATCACATAACTAATGAGGAGGTATTGAATAAAATTGGGGAGAAGAGAACTTCGTGGTACAACTTGACAAGAAGAAGGGACCGGTTAGTAGGACATGTTCTGGGGCATCAGGAGATCACCAGTTTAGTATTGGAGGGCAGCGTGGAGGGTAAAAATGGTAGAGGGAGACCAAAAGATGAATACACTAAACAGCTTCAGAAGGATGTCGGTTGCAGTAGGTTCTGGGAAATGAAGAAGCTTGCACAGGATAGAGTAGAATGGAGAGCTGCTTCAAACCAGTCTCTGGACTGAAGACCACAACAACAGCAATTACTGCACAAACAGCTCTGTCCATGACCATGGAACAAGAGCAGACTCGACTTACATTAACCAAGAAAAAAATAAACATAAAACTTAAAATAGCATTTTCTAACAAGGAATAAAACTGTACAACAAATTAGCAAAAGAGATTAAAGAAATTTCAAAAATACACTTATTTAAAAAGGCAGCTAAGAAGTACCTATTATACAATACAATTTATACATTGAAGGATTACTTAGATAAAACAGAGCAATGGTTTGGTAAAAAAAATGTTGTACAAATAAATAATAATAATTATTATAAAACATCCAAAATTCCACATAACACCTTCACACTATGTTTCTTTCCTTTTTTTTCTAGAAAAACTTACCCCAAGCTATGCACACAACAATACCAATACCTCTTCCTCTTCCTGAGGTCAACTTCTCATTCATTATAGAGGGATGCTGACTTAGTTTTTCAGGATAGCAAATGGGAAGTTGTGGTACAGAAAATGGCCCAGAGATCACCAGTGTGTGTGTGTGTGTGTGTGTGTGTGTGTGTGTGTGTGTGTGTGTGTGTGTGTGCTGAGCGATTATGAAACAACGTGGGTATGTTGTGTGCAGTGACTGATAGAAAGATGCGTGAACAGCGTGGCATTACATTATTTAATAAGTTATTTGAAAAAAAATGCATTGTATACCAGGAGTAAATCTAATGATTGTCTATAACTAAAAGTCTGTAAATGTATGTGTGCACGAATTAGCTTATTTTAAATTGGTCTAAGTGTGTAAAAACTTGGACATGTCCTATATCCTCTTAAAAAGAGACCTACGGATGAATAAAGCTACTACTACTACTGATTAGGACCGCATCAAGACAGGAGCGGCCTCTACAAAATAATACAAGTGCCGCACCTGCCAGCCTTGGCCGCTCAGTATTGGCTCAGAACAGTATACGAACAGGCCTAGCACAGAACGCTACTATAGCAGTTATTAGTGATCCACAAACTGTGTAACAAAACGTTGTATATAGCAAAGGACTCGGATTTATGTTGTATGTCGCCCATCGTTTGCGACACCATTGTTCGAGTATCTTCCGTACCGGTTTTCTCGAGGTAAATGTCTCACTACCATACACTACTGTGCTCGAAACGTACATTATCAGAAATTTCTTTCACAAATTAAGGCCTTTGTTTGATACTAGTGGACTTCTCTTAGCCAGGAATGCCCTATTTTCAAATACTAGTCTGCTTTTTTATGTTCTCCTCGCTATGTCAATCGTGCGTTAATTTGATGCCTTGACAGTAGAATTTCTTGTCTTCACCAACTTCGTGATTCTCTATTATGATGTTAAGTTTCTGTTTTTTCTCATTTCTATTACATCTCATTAATTTGTTTTTCTCCGTTTTACTCTCAGTTCATATTATGTACCCATTAGACTCTTCATTTCATTCAGCAGATCCTGTAATGCTTCTTGACGTCACTGAAGATAGCAATGTCATCAGCGAATATTAACATAGATATCCTTTCTGCTTGAATTTTAATCCCACTCCTGACCCTTTCTTTTATTCCATCACTGATTCTTCGATGTACACACCTTTCTTACACGTTTTTAGCATGAGCACTTCTTTCTTGACCTTCCACTCTTAATGTACCCTGTTGGCTCTTGCATATATTGTGTATTACCCGTCTCTCCCTTTAACGTACCACATTTTCGTCAGAATTTCGAACATCTTGCATCATTTCACATTGTCGAAACCTTTTTTTAAGGTCGATAAATTCAATGAACATACTTTGATTTTTCTTCCGTCTTGCCTCCATTAATTATCAACCGCAACGTGTGCACTGCCTCTCTGGTGCCATTACCTTTCTTAAATCCAAACTGATCGACATCTGACACATTCTCAATTTTCTTTTCCATTCTTCAGTGTATTATTATTGTCAGCAACTTGGATGAACGAGCTGTTAAGCTGGTTGTGCCACAATTTTCGCACTTGTCATCTCTTGCAGTCTTCCCCAGGCGGTATATCGCCAGACTCATACGTTCTACATACCAACTTGAATAATCATTTTGTGGCCACTTCTGCCACTTATTTTAGAAATTCTAATGGAACGTTGTTTATCCCCTCTGCCCTATTTGATCTTAAGTACTCCAAAGCTCTTTTAAATTTTGATTCCAGTACTATATTTACTCTCAATTCTTCTTCTGTCACATCAGAGAAGTTTTGCCCCTCACAGAGGCCTTCATTGCACTCTTCCCACACATCCGCTCTCTCCACTGCATTTAACAGCGGAATTCCAATTCGGCTCTTAATGTTACCAACTTTACTTTCATTTTCACCAAAGGTTGTTTTAATTTCTTTATATGCTGAATCAGTCCTTCAGAAAGTCATTTCTTTTTCAATTTCTTGACATTTCTCGTGCAGCCATTCCGCTTCCCTGCCCTTCATTTTTATTTCATTCCTAACCGATTTGTATTCCTACGTTTCCCCGAACGACTTTACTTCCTTGTTTCTTCGCTCTTCTGTTATTGTCCTTTTCAGACATGTCTATTACTCTTTTTGCCTGCTGAGCTTTTCCGTATAGCAGTTTTAGAGATCTTCAACCGTTCCTCATTGTTCCTTAGAACTACCATATCCAACTTCCTTGCCTATTGATTCTTCATGAGTAGTCTCTTCAACTTCGGCTTGCTGTTCATCACTACGAAATTGTGATCTGATTTTATATCTGCTGCTGTATATGCCTTCCAATCCAGTATCTGATTTCGGAGTCTCTGACTGACCATGATGTAATATGACTGAAATGTTCCCGTATCACCCAGCCCTTTTCAAGTATACCTCCCCCTCTTGAGATTCTTCAAAAGAGTATTCGCTATTACTAGCTGAAATTTATTACAGAACTCAATTAGTCTTTCTTTTCTCTTGTTACTCGTCCCGCGCCCATACTCTTCTGTAACCTTTTCTTCCGCTCGTTCCCCTAAAACTACATTCCAGTCCGCCATGGCTATCACACTCTCATCTACCTTTACGTACTGTATTAGTCTTTCAATGTCCTAATATGCTTTCTCTATCTCTTCATCTTCAGCTTGTGACGTCGGAATCTATACCTGAATTATCGTTGTCGGTGTTGGTTTTCTGTCTATTCTGATAAGAACAACTCTATCAATGAAGTGTTCACAGTAACCCACTATCTGTCCTACCCTACTATTAATAACGAATTCTATTCCCGTTATACCATTTTCTGCTGCTGTTGCTATTGCTCTATACTTCATAATAATCTGACGAGAAGTCCTTGTCTTCTTTCCATTTCACTTCACTGACCTATACTATATCTAGAGTGAGCCTTTGGATTTCCATTTTCAGTTTTTCTAGTTTCCCTACCAGGTTCAAACTTCTGACATTCCACGCCCCGACTCGGTAATGTTACCCTTTCCTTGATTATTCAATCTTTATCACATGGTCATCTCCCCATTGGCAACTCCCTCCCGGAGATCCGAATGGGGGACTATTCCGGAATGTTTTGTTAATGGAAAGATCATCATGACACTTTTTCAATTACAGGCGACATGTAATATGGAAACACATTATGTGTATTTATTGCTGTGGTTTCCACTGCCTTCTGCATCCTCATGTCGTTGATCATTACTGATTCTTCCGCCTTTAGATGCAATTTCCAGCCCGAAGAGCATGAGGTCCCTGAACCTCTGTTCGCTCCACCGCTCTCTTCGACAAGGCAGTTGGCAGAATGACGGTGTCTTCTTATGCTGAAAGTCTTTGACGGCCAATTCTGATAATCTTTATTCAAAATCTCAGTGATGGTGGGGTTCGAACAAGGGACGAGGACATTTTGATTATTAATCAAAGACGCTGTCCCCCATTTTTTAATGATGCCTTCCTGGCGTCCAAGGAAAGGGGTTGGGGCAAAATGGGCAGGGGTCGCAACCCGAGGCCTGGGCATAACACAGCGTTCCCTACCCCTGGAACCAAGGAAAACGTAGGGAACGTAGAGCAGAGGTACAAAGCACATCAATGAGGCAAGTTTTATCTATTTAGCTTTTGACCTTTTTCTTTTATCTTTTTATTTTATTTCCACTCAATGTAGCAGGAAACCGACTTCGCTGAGGAGAACATTACAGTGAGTCGAGGGAAACCAGTACTAAGAGTGGAAAATGGGTGGATCAACTCAATGCAGTGACAGCCCAACTTTTAGGTCGTTTAGTAAAGACAATACAAAGAAAATTAAAGAAAAATTGTCTGTGTTTGGAACTGCAGACAAGTGAACAATGTCTTTCATTAAAGTAGTGCTAAAAATCAAGGAGACTTTCTCGCCATCTGCAAACACGTAGTGAACTGCGTATCCACAGATCAACTACCTAAATAACGGGTACAGTCCGCAGTTTCGGTAACGACGTGCAAATTCTACCCGTCGTCTCTCATGCGCAGCAGTCAGCACGGGTGCAGAAACCGGGCGAGAGACGCCGTCAGCTGTCGCCGTGTTCCCTGGCGTTCTAAGACTAAGCAGCGAGAATACTACCTGCGACATTACCGCGTTCCGGGAACACGGTCTCGATAACGAGGCGACCCGACACTCTCGGCTGTCGCTTGCACCTGCACCTGGACCGACCCCAAGAGGCAGGTCTGAAAACAGCCTCGTGCATTGTGCGCGGCTTTCCGACTTACAGATTTACTAACGATGTACACGCACGTGCGACGTGTCATAGTCGTTATGCTGGTACGTAAGAATGCGTTTTGGAAACCTTAAGATACAATTCGACCGAACGAATCAGAACTGGGACATTTGAAGGAATTAAGGCCACATGCGATGAATGGTAACCTACCAAAGGTTCCTGCACTAGTGCATTCTGATTACTCGTAAAGTGTCATGTAACATCGACATGGAAAATCGTAAAACCTTGTGACAAAGCTGGAAGTGAAAACTGAAAATGATTTTCTACATTAAGATGCGATTGTTGTGGGATCTCATCTAGGTATTAATACCAAGTCATTTCTTGCTAGGAAAACTAGTCATTTGAGTATAATAGATATTGACGGTGAATGTTTTATGTGTGCGCCTTTGTGTGTTCTGTGTATGTATTGTTCTTATAGTTGCTTTTAAACTGACTTTTCATTTTAGAGATGTTTTCCATTTCAAGTTCAAAAATGGTTCAAATGGCTCTGAGCACTATGGGACTGAACATCTGTGGTCATCAGTCCCCTAGAACTTAGAACTACTTAAACCTAACTAACCTAAGGACATCACACACATCCATGCCCGAGGCAGGATTCGAACCTGCGACCGTAGCAGTCGCGCGGTTCCGGACTGAGCGCCTAGAACCGCTAGACCACCGCGGCCGGCTCCATTTCAAGTGTAACTGCTCGTACTTGTTACGGATTCTCCAAGATTTTGGAATCGACAATGTCGTACTTGTTCTCCCATACAGAAACTTCAACATTTCACGGAATTAGTTTTGAAGTTCATTTAGTTTGTTTATAGCCAAACAAAGGAAAAGAAATAAAAACAGACTCATTCCACTGTTTCTTTATTCTCTGAAGAATTAATACGACTCGTTGAATTCATTACAACGTTTGACAACATTAATGGATTGCCTTCAATGAGGGCCAAGTTGTTGACATAATGTATCTTTCAAAGCTAATTTTGTAAGGTTTGTTTTCAAGGCTAATTGTGGAACTTTTGTAGTTTTATTATCTTTTGTTGTAGTTACATAAAAGATGTTTCACTTTCGCAGTGACACTGTAAAGGAACAATATTCGAGGATGCATGGGGCTATAGACTTACGAACACTCTTTTCGCAGGTTCTGCAGCTACAAACTGTGGACGCTTGAAGGAATCTCCAACATTTTTAAGTTTTCTGTTCTTCAGGGCGTGGCTTCTTAATGTATTAATTAATGCACACGATAACCGTTTGTCATCGTTTTATATCTAATTTTTCACTATCACCATTTTGTAATTTTAATTACATGCCTTGTGTAAACGTACGAAAATCACAAAGAAGAGACGTAAGTAAAACCACAAAATGTTGGAGCGACCTGTTGCTAAAGCTGAAAGAAAATTACAGAGACGATTGTTTAAAGAAACAAAGACAAATTCGTTATGTGAACAACCAGACGATTTAAAGCTGCAGCTGAACATATGATCGATCTACAAATCAGTGCGTTGAAACTAATCTGCTATTTAGAGAGGAAATTACCTTTTATCAACTAACAAATTTTTCCCCACGCAAGCAACATAAACGGCTATAATTCACACTGATAAATTCCTTTAAATAAAAGAAAAAGCACATAGTCAAAAGGAGTAATGTACAACATAGTTCGAAAAATTAATAGGAAACACTGTTTCAGTTGTACCATATTCCGAACATATGGAACTACAGCTCATTCTGTTCTTTTGCACATAACATCTCAGGAAATCAGCTGTTGTCAGCTGTCTTTGCTGCTCTCCAAAATCAGCTTGATTTAGTTTTCTTATTGTTATGGATGATGAGAATATCATTAATGCGATCAAGATCTACACAACTTATTTTCGGAGTCAACACTGTCCTTGCCATAATGGATGGATGTCCGCCAATTCCGTTTTTTTTTTTTTTCGTTACCACGTAATGTGTGTCATAAAGTTCGATTACAACTTTGTTTTGCCCTTCCGTTTAGCTTGCACACTGTTACATCGTCGGCACCAATTCGGCAGGGATCTCAAAAAGGCTCTGCAAATGGTAGTCAACATCTCGTATTTGTCTGAATCACGCAAAATTATATCTATTCGGTCTTTCTGTAAAAGATAAGAGTCTGTCATCACGTACACACTATTCCACCTAGTTTCTACATGCTTGTGCTAAGTCTTCTCTAATCTCGCTCGTAAAGTAGATCGTTTCATAAAGCCTATATGCCAGATCTGTAACAAAAGTAACCTGTCTCAGTTCTGCAAGTCTGCCAATTGTTCATATACGAGGGTTGCACAGAATGTAATGAACCGCAAGTTTTTTCTCAGCCAAAAACAATCCTACGAACGCGAAACGTTACATATATACACTCCTGGAAATTGAAATAAGAACACCGTGAATTCATTGTTCCTGGAAGGGGAAACTTTATTGACACATTCCTGGGGTCAGATACATCACATGATCACACTGACAGAACCACAGGCACATAGACACAGGCAACAGAGCATGCACAATGTCGGCACTAGTACAATGTATATCCATCTTTCACAGCAGTGCAGGCTGCTATTCTCCCATGGAGACGATCGTAGAGATGCTGGATGTAGTCCTGTGGAACGGCTTGCCATGCCATTTCCACCTGGCGCCTCAGTTGGACCAGCGTTCGTGCTGGACGTGCAGACCGCGTGAGACGACGCTTCATCCAGTCCCAAACATGCTCAATGGGGGACAGATCCGGAGATCTTGCTGGCCAGGGTAGTTGACTTACACCTTCTAGAGCACGTTGGGTGGCACGGGATACATGCGGACGTGCATTGTCCTGTTGGAACAGCAAGTTCCCTTGCCGGTCTAGGAATGGTAGAACGATGGGTACGATGACGGTTTGGATGTACCGTGCACTATTCAGTGTCACCTCGACGATCACCAGTGGTGTACATCCAGTGTAGGAGATCGCTCCCCACACAATGATGCCGGGTACTGGCCCTGTGTGCCTCGGTCGTATGCAGTCCTGATTGTGGCGCTCACCTGCACGGCGCCAAACACGCATACGACCATCATTGGCACCAAGGCAGAAGCGACTCTCATCGCTGAAGACGACACGTCTCCATTCGTCCCTCCATTCACGCCTGTCGCAACACCACTGGAGGCGGGCTGCACGATGTTGGGGCGTGAGCGGAAGACGGCCTAACGGTGTGCGGGACCGTAGCCCAGCTTCATGGAGACGGTTGCGAATGGTCCTCGCCGATACCCCAGGAGCAACAGTGTCCCTAATTTGCTGGGAAGTGGCGGTGCGGTCCACTACGGCACTGCGTAGGATCCTACGGTCTTGGCGTGCATCCGTGCGTCGCTGCGGTCCGGTCCCAGGTCGACGTGCACGTGCACCTTCCGCCGACCACTGGCGACAACATCGATGTACTGTGGAGACCTCACGCCCCACGTGTTGAGCAATTCGGCGGTACGTCCACCCGGCCTCCCGCATGCCCACTATACGCCCTCGCTCAAAGTCCGTCAACTGCACATACGGTTCACGTCCACGCTGTCGCGGCATGCTACCAGTGTTAAAGACTGCGATGGAGCTCCGTATGCCACGGCAAACTGGCTGACACTGACGGCGGCGGTGCACAAATGCTGCGCAGCTAGCGCCATTCGACGGCCAACACCGCGGTTCCTGGTGTGTCCGCTGTGCCGTGCGTGTGATCATTGCTTGTACAGACCTCTCGCAGTGTCCGTAGCAAGTATGGTGGGTCTGACACACCGGTGTCAATGTGTTCTTTTTTCCATTTCCAGGAGTGTATTATTTAAAGTCTCCTGAGTGAGCGCGCCTAGTATCTGTCACTTCCGACAGATAGCGTAGCTGCAGGACAGTTTCAAAATGGCATCTGTAGGTGATACGCATTACAAGCAATGTGCCTTCATTGAATTTGTCATTACAGAGAAAGACACTCTGGGGAATATACACAAACGATTGTGCAAAGTCTATGGAGCATCCGGTATAGACAGGAATACAGTTAAGTCACTGGCACGGAGGGCAAGGTCATCAGAAGGCGGTTCGGTGGAACTCCACGATTTGCAGCGGTCGGGGAGACCATCCACGGCTATCACACGTGACAAGTTGCAGCAAACTGAGGATGTCATTCGGGAGGACAGACCCATTCCGACTCGGCAGTAGGCGTTGTATCTGTCAATCAGCAAAGGAAGTATGGATGCAAATCACATAGTGAAGCACTAGCTACACCAACAGGCCAAGAGTGGGAGATTACGTGGAAAAATTGTGTGTGTAGATAAAACACCATTCTTTCGTGTGTGTAATTCTCATTATGATCAACAAAGAATTGTTAAGAAAAAAAAGTGCGGTGCATTACTTTCTGTGCAACCCTCGTATTTCCGTCATCATGTGTTCACCACATTTTATAATAAAAGAGTGCGAACTAAGTAATCTACGAATATATCATACTATGAGAAGCTCGAACAACGAGAAGTGAATAGTACAGCCTAACAAATGAAGCATGCCACTACGACCCGACGAAAGAATATAACAAACACAAACACGTCGTAATCGGGAAAATGCATATCATCTGCCAATTTGGCAAGGCGAAAAAATTAAGTAGAGAAGTACCAGGATTCTGTTACATGAATGGAAAAATTAAATTACCACCACAGGAAGCGCCTCTGCAGGAATTTTTACATTACATGACTGGGAAAACTCCAGAATCAAAATACTTTCATCAAAATATAAAAGCGTACAACAGCTGCCCTCGAATGATTTCCTTCAGTGACCCTTCAATCAACGCTAACGGAAATGAAATCCATTATGGTTTTTTTGCATCCAAGGAAAACTCTATTACAACATGGGATCATTACTACCACTACCCAACGAAGACTATACATTTCTGCAAGTATATTTCATCGGAAGTGGAAAAACAGAAATTAATCAGCTATGCACAAATATTAGTGGATTGAAACGAGAAGTAGCCCGAGATGTACACAGGATCTAAAACGAATATAATAAATTGGTTCACATATTCAAAACAGCACTAGACCGAATGATTTATGATGACTATAAATTTATAATTCTACAAGAGACCACACGGAGAAAACGAACGTCGATTTGTTATGCATCTCAGATAGACGAAGTCGCCATCGTAATTGTGGGCAATGAAAACACAAGCCGTGTTGTAATTGCACAACGAATAAGAGAAGGACTACAACCAGCGATCTCTGTACAACCTGGATGCAGAAGTCTGGTCTCTGAGTACAGAACTGGAGCGTGACATCGGATTTATATGCTTTATATCGTCCGCCATGTTGTAGTCTGGCAAACAAATTTCCACCGGGCTGTACGTGACAAAGACTTGAAGGCTGGTTTCTTGTTTTGAACTTTATGTCAGATGTAATAGGCTGATGTGGAAGTGGAACCGAAAAGTATTTTCTTTTCGTGTTCTAGTGACATTTCCTAGCAGCCACGTTGTAGATTGGTAAGAAACGAAATATGAGCATCTATGGCTGGCACCATCAGAGAGCTGAAGTTATACATCCAGGTAGTATAGAGCTCACCGACAACAACACATTGCAGAGACACACTGTTCACATAATGCTCTTCAATGTCCATTTATATTTCTGCACAGAGAGGACGGATATCATTTTAATGTGAAACAAATCCAACCCAAAACAGACGTAGAAACAAATAAAAAAGTCTCTTCAACGAGGTTCTGTGCTTACCGCTTAATGATCAGAGGCAATAAAACAGACAGTAACATTCTCAACACTCGGCGTTTATTCCTAAAGTTCCTGGTAGATATGTATACAAAAGCAGAAGCGGTACGGATGCTTCACATAAGACTGAATCAGAAGAAACTAGGCACGGAAGAACAGATCCGCCTTCGAGACCCAATCATAAATGACAGAAACATTGACGATATTTGGACAATGGTAATCTCACCCTCATCACATACAGCAAGTCCGAGACACATGCACGAATACAGTCAAGACGCACGACTTACATAAGAAAATACGGATGACCTGACCTCTTCATAATATTCACATGTAACTCGTAGTGGCCAGAAATTAAAGAACAGCTGTCATACAGACAAGCCACCATGCGTCGGCACGACATAACAGCCCGAGTTTTCCGTCAAATACAAATGAGATTTATTACAAAATACCACGTCTTTGGAACTGTTAGATGTTGCATGTTCACAATCGAATGGCAAAAACGAGGACTGCCTCATTTACACGATCTGATATGGCTACACGACAGAATTCATCCCAAGGATCTGGACAAAATCACCCAAGCTGAATTTCCCAATCCACAAGAAGATGAGGATCTATACGACACAGTTGTGAAAAACATGATATACGGACCATGTTGGCCATTAAACCCCAATTCGACACGCATGAGTGGTGGAAAATGTACAAAAAAAAAAAAAAAATCCAAAACCATACGAGGGCAACACAAAAACCGAAGTTTATGGCTATCCAAAATATAGAAGGGTATCACCCAAAAACGGTGGCTTCACAGCAAATATACGAGTATGGGGCACTGACGAAATGGAAACAGATAATCACTGGGTAGTGCAATATAACCCGCTACTGTCCAAAATGTTGCAAGCGCGCATAAACGTAGAATACTGCAGTTCAGTGAAATCCGTCAAATATGTCTGTAAGTATGTGAACAAAGATAGCACACAAAAAAAAAAAACAGAAACGACGAGAACCTCATGTACCAATTTTGGAGATACATCAACAGTAATGAAGCAGCATGGTGGATTTTCGGTTTTCCCATACAGGAACGCTAATCAACTGTGCAACGTCCAGAAGTTCATTTGGAGAATGGACAGAGAGTTTACAAATGACACTGCCAGAAAAATTGCGTGCGAACCATCTCACAACACAACCTTAACAGCTTTTTACCAACTGGGCCAAACGGATCCATTCGCGAAAACATTACTATATGTCGACGCCCCTATCTATTAATCGTGGAACTTAACAAAAATCTTTCAACGACGAAAACAAGGAATTTTAGTAGACGATCATCCAAGAATCATACAAACTATCGCACTACGCCGAGTATAAACCTCAAATCCGAACAACGCCGGATGTTTCTATCTGCGGATGTTGCTACACGAAATACGGGGACCAACAAGTTAAACAGATCTCAAGACTGTTGACAGTTAACTATGCCAGACGTATAGAAAAGATTGCCAACACTTAGGACTACTGATAAACGACAACCACTGGCAATTAACAGTACGAGAAGCCTCACTCACAGCCTCAGCTGCACAAATGACAGATTCATTCACCGCAATTGTAATAACATGTAATCCACCGAATCCAAAAGAGCTATGGGACTCCTTTAAGGAGAGTACCAAATCCGTCAAGCTCATCCTGAACTGAACTTCGAATTCAACGACGACATCTTCAATGGAACTCATTCCCCAAGAAGATAAATGTTTAGCAGTAAACAGCCAGACCTTAGTACAACTTGGGATGCAAACACCACGAAAAGAGACTATCTGTATGCTGAACTTCGAAATTACAAAGGAAAAAAGTTACAACATCAACGAACTGCTCCAATACATTGCTCACAACAAACCACTCCTTAGTGACAATCAAAAGTAAATTTACAACGTTATCATGGAGCGTATCGACAACAACACTGGTGGAATTATTTACTTGGACGGACCAGGCGGCACCGGGAAAACATTTCTAATAAATCTACTGCTGGTGGAAATAGTATCAAACAACACATCACACTTGCACTGTCATCAGCTGGTAAGCATCTGGACGGGATGAACTTCGAAGGCAAGTTAAAATTATCTTCTGGAACGAATACACAATGGCACGTAAAACATCACTCGAAACCACGGACAGAACGTTCCAAGACTTGCGCTGAAACTCTGAAATGATGGGAGTAGCTCTACTCATACTCTCAGGAGACTTCCGACAAACACTTCCAGTTACCCCCAAGTCAACACCAGCAGACGAGATCAATGCATGCTTAAAAAAATCACATCTCTGGCCACACCTACAAAAAAAACTGTGACTTACAAAAACCATGAGATCTCAATTATCGAAAGACGAAACAGCAGCACATTTTGTTCAACACCTTTTACAAACAGGCAAAGGCACATATCCTACTGACCAGAAGATCGGCATCACTCAACAGTGATTTCTGCAACATACCCACTGCTGAAAACAAACTCATCGACCAAACTGATCCAAACATTGTTCAAAACTATATAAATCCGAACTGGCTATTTGAAAGGGCAATTTCGGCAACTAAAAATAACACTGTCGACGATATCAATTTTAATGTTCAAAATAAAATTCCAGGTGAAGAGAGCACATGCCACAAATCGATCGACACGATGGTAAACGTTTAACAAAGTGTGAACTTTCCTACAGAGTTTCTAAATTCTTTGCAAGTACGAGGGATGCAGTTACAATTCCTTCGACTTAAAATTGTATCTCCGATCATACTACTCAGAAATCTCAATTCACCAGAACTATGTAATGAAACAAGTATGTCGTCAAACAGCTATAGAATAACATTATCGAAGCCAGACTTATGACTGGAAAGTACGATGGACATACGCTATTTATCACGAAGACCACTGATCTATACTGAAGTGCGATTCCAATTTAAAAGATTGCAATTTACAATCAAATAAGCCTACAGTTTTACAATTAGACAAAAATAAGGATAAACATTTATATATTGCGCCATCAACCTCAACGACTCCTGCTTGTATCACGGTCAACTACACGTAGCTTGCTCTCGAGATGGAAATTCGAATAATTTCTTTATATATACCCCGGATAACAAAATGAAAAATGTTTTTTATAAACAAGTACTGTAAATAATTAGAATATTTTCTCAATAAAAAATACCTTTTATGCTTTAACAAGTATTGTAAATAGCTAGAATACGTTTTCAATTATTTTTCTGTCTCTTATACTTTTAAGTTTAGCCTTTTATTCCAACTATCACACAAATCTCATATCAACTACCTGAGCGAAATCGGGTACTGCAGCTAGTATTAAATAAACGGTGTCCGTAAATTCCTGGTTCACATGGCACTATCCCTTCATTCAGCATCGTACGGTGTCGTGTAAACGAAAGATGAACGGACACCGGTCATCCAATACTGGCTCCTACTACGACTGCACACGAGATTGGGTTCCTCGCAACTTACGTCGCTGAAGGGGCTTGAGGATGATATAGCGGAACACCGTTACTGATTATAAATTAAATGCAAAAACGACTGCTGCGTTGCCATTTCATATTTCCACTTTTGTCAGGACACTTGACGGAAACTTTATAGTTAATAGCACAAAATGCTTGGTGAAAACATTTAAGTCTCTTACTGACTTCTCTCGCAAAACTTCTGACTTTCAACTTTGCGCCTCTGTTGCCCAGAAAATAATAAGATTAATTTCTGTGTATTGTGTCGCCACGTGAAGTCCTCGCTCCAGCATCTACAAGCAGGAAGTGCTCACTCCAATATCCCCGAAGTGTCCCTTTTTCTCCCTAGACAACAATTCTCGTCCAACCCTTTCATCCTGTGTGTACCCCCGCTACCACAGTATTTAGCTTATAACTGGCTGCCGCTTTCACTGCCTCGATTTCAGCCGTGGCGGCACTAGTGAGGTAAATGTAAAGTTTACAGTCTTTGAGTATATTTCTCGGTTTACACCAACGACGTCTTCCATGAAGCATGCTGAAACGCACGTTAATTTGATGCTATATTATATAAATACTCACTTGCTTCTTACAGAACGTTAAAGCAATAGCTTACAACATCGATAAGTTAGTCTTTTCACAACTAGTAAATTAACGTACACAAAATTATAGATGTAATTACTAGTAAGGTTCAGAACAAGTGAAAGCTTTGACTTTAATAAGGGTGTGAAGCAAAGGGATAGTCTCTCCACTGTCCTATTCAATATAGCCCTGCATAGTGTAGTAAATAAAATCAACAAAAGAGGCACCATATTTATTAAAACTTGCCAGATATGTGCATACGCTGATGACATTGCTATAGTAGGAAGAAATACCAATACACTCCTAGAAATATACCGGGTAATGGAAACAGAAGCCTTAAAAATTGGCCTCATAGTAAATGAAAACAAAACAAAATATATGGTAATGTCACAATCTGAGGCTAGAAGAATCCCTAAAAACCTAACCATCAATGGGAAATGCTCCAATGGAGTGTCCTCTTTTAATTACTTGGGAGCGCTAATAACAAATGATAACAGTATTGGAAAGGTTATAAGAGAAAGAATACAAGCAGGAAACAGAGCTTACTTTGCAAATATGCAGTTTTTCTAAAATAGCCTTGTTACAAGAAAAACTAAACTGCTAATATATAATTCCCTAGTCCTCCCAGTTATCACATACGGCTCAGAAGTATGGGCGTTGACAGAACACGATAAAAATGCACTAAGAAGCATTGAGCGGAAAATACTACACAAAATCTATGGGCCAATAAGGGAGGAAGAAGGCTGGAGAATACGCTACAATGCCGAATTACAAGAGTTAATACAAGGCAGGGACATAGTAAAATTTGTGAAATCACAGAAAATACGGTGGCTCGGACACCTGGAGAGAATGGCAGAGGATAGAATTCCAAAGAAAATTATGAAAGGTATGATACATTCAGTGAGGTGAAAAGGGAGACCTAGAAGAAGATGAATCGACGAGGTAATAATGGATATCACCAATATAGGAGTCCGAGGGTGGAAAAGAGCAGTAAATAACCGAGAAGTGTGGAGGAAGATTGTTGAAGAAGCCAAGGCTCACCAAAGGCTGTAGCGCTGCTGAAGAAGAAGACTAGTAAGGTTCATATTATCCGACTAAGAACTTGTTTCAAATAAACCATTTCCTCAACATAGCGCTATTGCTACACTTTTACTCAATCACTCTGCAGAGATCCTGCTGTTATGTAGAGGATTTGGGATGTACTGTAGGGAATGAGATTTAGATTTAATATGTTATTCAGTGTACCAGAGCTGAATTTCCATCTCACTGTTGGTAACTTGGCATTTTATGCCTGTATTGTTTTTAAGTCCACAAAATTGCCCCGTCAGCATGCCTGAGCAGCCAAGTACACAGGTACACTAGTGTGCAAAACTTGAAGGCAAAAGTAGCTTTCAAATGACGTGTCACTGCCAATTAACATAGCTAGATGAGAGTTGGATCCTACATAGAATGAACTGCTGCAGCATAGTCAGCATAGTATACAAGGTGAGTAAACAAATTCGCAATAAGACGAATAGCAATGACACTTTCATTGAAAGACAATAATTTCGCGGAATTCACGGCGATTTATGATGGTCCCCTGGACATTATAAAAGGCGGTACATGATTCTTAACGGGGCGTGTGAGCACCACGGACAGTAATGCAAGCCGTGCAGTGTGCTCCTATGCTGGTCACGAGGTTTGATTTTGGAGTAGGGCGTTCCATTCATTCACTACAGCGGATGACAGCTGATTGATAGTCGTTGGTGCATGTGGATGTCCTGCAATATGTCTCCACAGATCATTCCACACGTGGGTTTGGATGTGTGTGATGTCCTTAGGTTAGTCAGGTTTAAGTAGTTCTAAGTACTAGGGGACTGATGACCTCAGAAGTTAAGTCCCTTGGTGCTCAGAGCCATTTCAACCATTTTGCTTTCGAATTGTCCGTTGACTCATCAATACAGCTAAACATGACAGTCAAGTGATGCGTCTTTAGGTAACTGTCTGTCCACAGGACGCACCTCATTGAACACCGGCTTTTTAAAAATACTGTGTCTTTCGCTTCTGCAATAAGTTCACTCTTGATCTGATAAGCCAAATTATTAATGTATCGTGCCACAGTCCTTGTAGAAGGCGCGCCACTTCTTGGGCAGTGATATGTCCACATTTTTCTCCTGTATGTTTCAGCTTTTGGTCTAAGCTTAAGAATCCCTCACCACTTGCAATGATAAACGGTCGAGGTTTGTTGCACACATCAAAACAAATTTGTCGTTTATGGAAATCTTATCAGCACTGGCAGCCGCAATGCTTGACAAGAATAAATTATCCTTAATTTATGTCTATTCATTGTAGTTTTGCTCCCTTATAAACAAGCAATGGTCCACAATTCTCATTTTGACACTGAATATACCAAACTGGTAGATGTGTATCTCTTTCACCCATCACCTCAAACAGCCGTAATAAACATATTCATGAATGTTTCATGAACGTCATCCTCCGCGTAGCTAACGTACGCCGCAAACGTATCAATTTATTAAAAAATGCTACACCAACGAAGCGAATGGACTAAACAAATACTATCACGCCTCCAATTTGGAAGTTCAGTTCTGTGGATATTTAGTAGTCAAAGGAGGGTTTACGTTAATTTTCCTCTAGCTACAACTACCACTTCTTACTCTCACTTTATTCAGCATATTATACGTTCCATAAGAATATCAGTTAAACACAAAATCTTTTGTGATAGCACCCATTACACAACTGCAGTTATTGGTTCCTATTCCGCAATCGCTCATGTACAGTGTAGTCCCACTACACTTTTTAACCTGCCGCTACGTTGCAATGATGCGAAACGGTACTCTCGGCCAAGTTCGCTATCTCGTTGAATCTGACCGGCACGGGATCGGTTCGACTATTCTCGCCGCAGCTCCGCCTTGCAGTCCGGGGTCAGCCATAGCCACACCATGCTGCTGTGCCGGTGATAATGTATTTCTTCTTGAGCTCAAAAAGAAATAGAATCACCAATATTCCACATCCATGATTTTGGCGATCCCCTTCGCCAATGAATTTCGAATGAGATGTCTGCCAGTACTGGCGATGAATGCTAATGTGCGACACATTTGTGATGTGCGCTATTTCTTCCATATCACTCCTGCCTATGAAAAATTATCATGGCTGTGAGCCGATAAGCGTAGAGATCATTATACTCTGCGTTTGCTGTATCGTCTTCTCAATCACTGAACTCCTTCCCATTTGCCTTTAACCCATACGTTACTATCTGAACAACAAAGCAGAATACTCATCCTCAACAAAGTGAAATCCCCTCTGTACCACTAAGCAACACTGCCATGTTCTCTAGATCATTTTCTGTGTCAGGAATTTGACTTTGGAACAGTTTTCCTAAAAACATTAGAAAAATTAAAAACATTTCAAAGTTTAAAAGTCAACTATTGGCGGACCTTCTATCACAATAGTTTTTTCATGCAGCCCACTATCATTAACCCCTCCTCCCACATCAATTTTCCATCCCCTTGTATGCAGAATTCTCTATTGAAATTGTCTTCTTTCACAGCAGCCATAGTCACTGTCATTTCAATCCTCTACTTCCATTTCTTCTAATAGAAAACAAGGTTTCGAAAGTTTTAAGCTAATCAATGTCATTCTTAATGGCTCTATTATTTTAGCTGCGAAGAAACCATGGGTAACAGAAGAAATACTTCAGTTGGTTGATGAAAGGAGGAAGTACAAACATGTTCCGTGAAAATCAGGAATACAGAAATACAAGTCGCTGAGGAATGAAATAAATAGGAAGTGCAGGGAAGCTAAGACGAAATGGCTGCAGGAAATATGTGAAGACATCGAAAAAGATATGATTGTCGGAAGGACAGACTCAGCATACAGGAAAGTCAAAATAACCTTTGGTGACATTAAAAGCAACGGTGGTAACATTAAGAGTGCAACGGGAATTCCACTGTTAAACGCAGAGGAGAGAGCAGATAGGTGGAAATAATACATTGAAAGCCTCTATGAGGGTGAAGATTTGTCTGATGTGATAGAAGAAGAAAGAGGAGTCGATTTAGAAGAGATAGGGGATCCAGTATTAGAATCGGAATTTGAAAGAGCTTTGGAGGACTTATGGTCAAATAAGACAGAAGGGATAGATAACATTCCATCAGAATTTCTAAAATCATTGGGGGAAGTGGCAACAAAACGACTATCAACGTTGGTGTGTAGAATATATGAGTCTGGCGATATACCATCTGACTTTCGGAAAAGCATCATCTACACAATTCCGAAGACGGCAAGAGCTGACAAGTGCGAGAATTATCGCACAATCAGCTTAACAGCTCATGCATCGAAGCTGCTTACAAGAATAATATACAGAGGAATGGAAAAGAAAATTGATAATGCGCTAGGTGACGATCAGTTTGGCTTTAGGAAAAGTAAAGGGACGAGAGAGGCAATTCTGAAGTTACGGCTAATAATGGAAGCAAGGCTAAAGAAAAATCAAGACACTTTCATAGGATTTGTCGACCTGGAAGAAGCGTTCGACAATATAAAATGGTGCAAGCTGTTCGAGATTCTGAAAAAAGTAGGGGTAGGCGAGAGACGGGTCATATACAATATGTACAACAACCAAGAGGGAATAATAAGAGTGGACGATCAAGAACGAAGTGCTCGTATTAAGAAGGTTGTAAGACAAGGCTGTAGCCTTTCGCCCCTGCCCTTCAATCTGTACATCGAGGAAGCAATGATGGAAATAAGAGAAAGGATCAGGAGTGGAATTAAAATACAAGGTGAAAGGATATCAATGATACGATTCGCTGATGACATTGCTACCCTGGGTGAAAGTGAAGAAGAATTAAATGATCTGTTGAACAGAATGAACAGTCTAATGGGTACACAATATGGTCTGAGAGTAAATCGGAGAAAGACGAAGGTAATGAGAAGTAGTAGAAATGAGAACAGCAAGAAACTTAACATCAGGATTGAGGGTCAGGAAGTCAATGTAGTTAAGGAATTCTGCTACCTAGGCAGTAAAATAACCAATGACGGACGGAGCAAGGAGGACATCAAAAGCAGACTCGCTATGGCGAAAAAGGCATTTCTGGCCAAGAGAAGTCTACTAATATCAAATACCGGCTTTAATTTGAGGAAGAAATTTCTGAGGATGTACGTCTGGAGTACAGCATTGTATGGTAGTGAAACATGGACTGTGGGAAAACCGGAACAGAAGAGAATCGAAGCATTTGAGATGTGGTGCTATAGACGAATGTTGAAAATTAGGTGGACTGATAAGGTAAGGAATGAGGAGGTTCTACGCAGAATCGGAGAGGAAAGGAATATGTGGAAAACACTGATAAGGAGAAGGGACAGGATGATAGGACATCTGCTAAGACATGAGGGAATGACTTCCATGGTACTAGAGGGAGCTGTAGAGGGCAAAAACTGTAGAGGAAGACAGAGATTGGAATACGTCAAGCAAATAATTGAGGACGTAGGTTGCAAGTGCTACTCTGAGATGAAGAGGTTAGCACAGGAAAGGAATTCGTGGCGGGCCGCATCAAACCAGTCAGTAGACTGATGACAAAAAAAAAAAAAAAAATTACTGTGACTATTGTTATTACTACCATTATTATAATTTCAATTATAACTTTTTGTTAATAATGCAATTTATTATTATTGAGTTTCTTATGTAATAACCAGAGGCAATACCGAACCTACGACTTATCTTAGAAGATAGGTTAAGGGTAGGCAAACCTATGTTTCTAGTTTTTTTAGATTTAGAGGAAGCTTTTGACAATGTTGACTGTAATAGTCTCTTTCAAATTCTGAACGTGGCATGGGCGAAATACAGGGAGCGAAAGGCTATTTACAATTTTTGCAGAAATCAGGTGGCAGTTAAGTGTCGAGAGGCATGAAAGGGAAGTAGTGGATGAAAAGGGAGTGAGACAGGGTTGTAGTCTATCCCCAATGTTATTCAGTCTGTATATTCAGCAAGCAGTAAAGGAAACCAAAGGAAAAATTTGGAGTAGGAATTAAAATACATGGAGAAAAAATACAAACTTTGAGGTTTGCCGACGACATTGTAATTCTGTCAGAGACAGCACAGGATCTGGAAAAGTAGCTGAATGGAATGGACAGTGTGTTGAAAGGATACAAGATGATCATCAGTAAAAGCAAAACGGGGATGTGGAATGTAGTCAAATTAAATCAGGTGATGCTGGGGGTATTAGATTAGAAAACACTTAAAGTAGTAAATGAGTTTTTCTATTTGAGGTGTAAAATAACTGATGGTGGTTGAAGTAGAGAGGATATAAAATGTAGATTGGTAATGGAAAGGAGAGCGTTTCTGACGATGAGAAATTGGTTAGCATCTATTGTAGCTCTAAGTGTCAGGTAATGTTTTCTGAAAGCATTTGTATAGAGTGTAGCCATGTATGGATGTGAAACATGGACGGTAAATAGTTTAGACAAGAAGAGACTAGAAGCTTTCGAAATATGGTGCTACAGAAGAATGCTGAAGATTAGATAGGTAGATCACGTAGCTAATGAGGAGGTATTGTTCAAAAAAATGTTCAAATGTTTGTGAAACCTTATGGGGCTTAACTGCTAAGGTCATCAGTCCCTAAGCTTACATACTACTTAACCTAAATTATCCTAAGGACAAACACACACACCCATGCCCCAGGGAGGACTCGAACCTCCCTCGGGACTAGCTTCACAGTCCATGACTACAGCGCCCCACACCGTTCGGCTAAATCCGCGCAGGTGGTACAGGAGGTATTGAATAGAATTGCGGAGAAGAGGAATTTGTGGCACAACTTGACTAGAAGAAGCTATCGTTTGGTAGAACAGTTTCTGAGGCATCAAGAGATCACCAATTTAGTACTGGAGGGAAGTGTGGAAGGTAAAAATCGTAGGGGGAGACGAAGAGATGAATACAATAAGCAGATTCAGAAGGTTGTGGGTTGCACTAGTTATTCGGAGATGAAGAGGCTTGCACAGTATAGAGTGGCATGAAGCGCTGCATCACAACAACATATAATAACTAACTAATATCACTCTTAGTTACTCTATTTTTATCATTATTATTATGTCACTATTATTATTACTATTGCTAATTATTGTTTTTATTAATATCGCAGATTATTGTTACTGTGATTGCAATATAATATTTTTTGTGTATGTTGCACCTGTTCAGATACAAGAGTGAACTTTAAGGCCTCAATCTGGTCAGGCTAAATAAGCAGTAATTAAATAAATAAATAAATAAGTAATGGGCGGTGCACTCACGGGGAAGCGAGGGAGACTAAGCCACGTTTTAACGTGTTGTACTAGCCGAATGCTGTGGAAGCCCATACGCAGCGAAGTACACTGGAAGTTCGTCGAGGAGGCACTGTTGGTCGCCCCTTGGTTGATGTGGGTGATCAGTTGCTCAACAGTTACAGTTATAGCCACCCTTACATATGTCCGCAGGCGTCGTTCACTGCTGTCATGTATGGCCTGTGGTGCACCACAGTTACCTGGGCGCCGGGTTTGGATGGTGCAGTTTTGCGATGCGCGGTGTACTTTAACCATGGCTACACGCGAACAGTTTACAAACTTAGCAAATTCGGGAATGATACAACCCCTGGCCCGAAAAGAATTGACCATGCTCTTTTGAACGTCAGATAAATTGCTCTGTTTCCACATTACGAGAACGACTGCAGTGTTTTCCGCCCCCCCCCCCCCCCCCCTCTGCAATAACATCTACATCTACATGACTACTCAGCAATTCACATTTGAGTGCTTGGCAGAGGGTTCGTCGAACCACAATCATACTATCTCTCTACCATTCCACTCCCGAACAGCGCGCGGGAAAAACGAAGACCTAAACCTTTCTGTTCGAGCTCTAATTTCTCTTATTTTATTTTGATGACCATTCCTACCTATGTAGGTTGGGCTCAACAAAATATTTTCGCATTCGGAAGAGAAAGTTGGTGACTGAAATTTCGTAAATAGATCCCGCCGCGACGAAAAACGTCTTTGCAGTAATGACTTCCATCCGAATTCGCGTATCATATCTGCCACACTTTCTCCCCTACTAAGTGATAATACAAAACGAGCTGCCCTTTTTTGCACCCTTTCGATGTCCTCCGTCAATCCAACATGGTAAGGATCCCACCCCCGCGCAGCAATATTCTAATAGAGGACGAACGAGTGTAGTGTAAGCTGTCTCTTTAGTGGACTTGTTGCATCTTCTAAGTGTCCTGCCAATGAAACGCAACCTTTGGCTCGCCTTCCCCACAATATTATCTATGTGGTCTTTCCAACTGAAGTTGTTCGTAATTTTAACACCCAGGTACTTAGTTGAATTGACAGCCTTGAGAATTGTACTATTTATCGAGTAATCGAATTCCAACGGATTTCTTTTGGAGCTCATGTGGATCACCTCACGCTTTTCGTTATTTAGCGTCAACTGCCACCTGCCACACCATACAGTAATCTTTCCTAAATTGCTTTCCAACTGATACTGGTCTTCGGATGACCTTACTAGACGGTAAATTACAGCATCATCTGCGAACAACCTAATAGAACTGCTCAGATTGTCACCCAGGTCATTTATATAGATCAGGAACAGAGGAGGTCCCAGGACGCTTCCCTGGGGAACACCTGATATCACTTCAGTTTTACTCGATGATTTGCCGTGTATTACTACGAACTGCGACCTTCCACACAGGAAATCACGAATCCAGTCGCACAGCTGAGACGATACCCCATAGGCCCGCAGCTTGATTAGAAGTCGCTTGTGAGGAACGGTGTCAAAAGCTTTCCGGAAATCTACAAAAAACGGAATCAACTTAAGATCCCCTGTCGATAGCGGCCATTACTTCGTGCGAATAAAGAGTTAGCTGCGTTGCACAAGAACGATGTTTTCTGAAACCATGCTGATTACGTATCAATAGATCGTTCCCTTCGAGGTGATTCATAACGTTTGAATACAGTATATGCTCCAAAACCCTACTGCAAACCATTCACTGCTAGTACTCGTTGGTAACATAAATGCGCAGTACGCCTTTAGGTGACAACAGACACATGGATAATAAATTAAAGGACACCCAGCTCAGGTTCTATATTTTAATGGCTGTTCCTATGCTGCTGAGAAATGAGAAGGAGAGAGAGAGAGAGATTGAATCCGAGTAGGAACAGCAGAGATGAAATTTCTAATGTTTGTAAACGTATGTTCTAAATGAAACAGATTTAGAAATGAAGAGTTCAGAGAAGAGTTTCAAATATGTAACCTTATCGATAAAATACAACTACTTAACAAAACTGAGAGTGTATTGCGGACGTATGAGTGAAAGTACATACGAGATAGTCGGAAAATGAAGTGGAAAAGAAGAAAGAAAAGTTGTTAATAAATTGAACAGAAAAGCTCACGGGCGGTTTGTCGGGAGAAAGAAAAAAAGGCGTAGTACAGTCGCAGGACACCTGTTCATCTAAGGAGGATTTTACTGCGCTGCTTGACTAAAAGTTAAGTTAAAGAGAAGCCTTCTTCTCTGAGCCAACTAGTTTGCGCTACCGGGCCACAGTATTTCGGAGGCCAGTAGTGACAATGGGCTATGCGCCGTTTTCAGTAACATACGTACAATGCTCAATACGAACTAGAAGTAACGCGAAACTTTGCCTTACAGGGTGATTCAAAAAGAATACCACAACTTTAAAAATGTGTATTTAATGAAAGAAACATAATATAACCTTCTGTTATACATCATTACAAAGAGTATTTAAAAATGTTTTTTTTCACTCAAAAACAAGTTCAGAGATGTTCAACATGGCCCCCTCCAGACACTCGAGCAATATCAACCCGATACTCCAACTCGTTCCACACTTTCTGTAGCATATCAGGCGTAACAGTTTGGATAGCTGCTGTTATTTCTCGTTTCAAATCATCAATGGTGGCTGGGAGAGGTGGCCGAAACACCATATCCTTAACATACCCCCATAAGAAAAAATCGCAGGGGGTAAGATCAGGGCTTCTTGGAGGCCAGTGATGAAGTGCTCTGTCACGGGCTGCCTGGCGGCCGATCCATCGCCTCGGGTAGTTGACGTTCAGGTAGTAACGGACAGATAAGTGCCAATGTGATGGCGCTCCATCCTCCTGAAATATGAATTGTTGTGCTTCTTGTTCGAGCTGAGGGAAAAGCCAATTCTCTAACATCTCCAGATACTGTAGTCCAGTTACAGTAGCGGTCGCCATATTAGCATCAACTGACGCTGACGCCTAGTCAACAGCGCCTCAAGCGAACAAATGTACAACTAAATGAAACTTTATAGCTCCCTTAATTCGCCGACAGATAGTGCTTAGCTCTGCCTTTTGTCGTTGCAGAGTTTTAAATTCCTAAAGTTGTGGTATTCTTTTTGAATCACCCTGTATACTGCTTTCAATCTACACTGATATTTGTGTGCTAGTGAAACACTTAATCTGAATTGAGATGTATCTTTTCTTCTGAATTACATTTCCTCGTAAAGTGACTCCTGCTAATCGTATAATAGATTAATACAATGTGTAACGTATCATTCCTTCCTGACAGATAAAGAAGTGAGAAAAATAATGAAATCGTGCAAAAAGTATGCAGTATTGTCTCGGAAAGGACACGTAACAAATGGTATGCGACACATTCGTCTGCAATACAAAACTCATACAACAAAATTAGTAAGTCAATACTAAAAGGTCTCTACAATGCAGGCGGACGTATTTACTGTCAATATGACAGTTATTATTCAATAAATGAGTTAAATTACGGAGTCTAATCACACGTACATCCTATAGGTTCGAAGATACCTGAAGTGAGTTACAAGAAGAGGGAGACGTCGCTTGCGAATCTTTTGTTTCACAAAACATTGAATGAGGTTTACAGATTTTCTTGAACATTTTGCATTACTCTGTCTTCGAATTGCAAGCAATATTATTTATCTAGTCTTTGGAGTTATATACATATTTTGACATAGTTCCTTTACAGGTTAATTATTTCATTGCAAGAGTTTAAAAAATGAAAAATAATACATATTTTACAAGGTACGTTTCAGAGGCCGTAGACGGATGTGAAACTTTTCACGAACGGAACTGTGACTGCATCTTTAGTGAAATATCAATGTTTATTCCATTAATAACTTCCCTTGTGGGCTTGTTTTATAGAGTAACGCATCCTTTCTCTAATATGCTGTTTTAATTTTATGTTAGCGTCAGAGTTACATGGTTAGGTAAATAGCAACACTAATTAAATTTAAAATCGTATTAACTCTCGTCTTTTGTGAATAATACGACAGCAAATATGTCGCTAGAATCAGTATTACTTTTTTTTTTTGGTTTTACATCCGGGTCCTTACGCAAGGTAGAACTAGTTTGTATATATGTATTATGTACGGATGCGCACGCATGTTTGTTTGCGTCTGCGCGCGCCCGGCGCCCGTGTGTGTATGTGTGTATGTGTGTGTGTGTGTGTGTGTGTGTGTGTGTGTGTGTGTGTGTGTGTGTGTCTGTGTGTGTTTTAGACAGAGAAAGGTAGAGAGAGAGAGATGGAATAGTACCGAAGCACACTGTTAAGGGCCTGACGACACAGGTTTAAGATGTTTAACGTTTGTCACCCAAATGTAGTAATTTGAGGTACTGAATGTCGCAAGACTTATATTGAAGTTTTACATAAATTTGCTCTTACAGAATATAACTGATTTAGCGTTGTGCGACCTATTAGGTTCTTGCATAAGTTCCTAGCCTTTTCCCATAAGTTTAATAAACACAACAGATTCACAGACTAGAGACTTAAGTCTTCAATATTCTAGTCTCCTTCACTGTTTACAACGGTCTGCCAACTTTGGGGTAACTTTTCGATTCCGCGACAGTAGAATTCAAATGGCTTTGAGATCAAGAAATCATCGAGCCATGTTGGGAGCTCATGTTCATCTGGAAAGAAAGTTCACTGAAAGTTGTTCGATAGAAAGCCAAAAAAGTGAAAATCTGAGGGCACAAGATCGGGTGACTGAGCTGGGTGTGGAATGACTTCCCAGCTCAACCCCTGTAGAGTGTTTTTTGTCTAGCAGAATGCAGGCGGGCGTTATCGCTTACTACCATCTCTTCACGCAGTCCTCGTAATCATTTTTCTTGGATTGCGTCTGCAAGATGACTCAGTTGTTGACAATAAATGTGAGCAGTTCGTCACCTACAGAACTCGAACGGAAGAGTACGTCGGAAATGCTCTGATTTCTCCGCTTGGCACTCCATTTTCTAGCGTCCACAGCTCCAATCACTACCTCCAAATGACAAAAGGCCAATATGTAAACTAAAATAGCAATAGTGAACTACGAATAAAAAATGACCATCGATAAATAGATCCATTGCAGTCGGAATACCAACATGCAAAACATGAACTCTGCATACTTATGCACCAACCTAGTGCTTCCAACTACTAGCTGTGAACTCAGTGACATGAGCATGCGACTGTCAGTAGGTCTCCATACTGCTCTCCTATGACGTATGTTCACAGATGTTGTTGTTGTTGTTGTTGTTGTTGTGGTCTTCAGTCCGAAGATTGGTTCTATGCAGACATCCACACTGATCTATCCAATGCAAGCTTTTTCATAATTACTGAAACTACATCCATTTGAACCTGTATATGTGTTCATCCTTTTCTCTCTGTCTACATTTTTACTCCTGACTCTTCCATACCTTAACAAATTGACGATTCTTCGGTGCCTCAGGAAGTATCTACACAATAGATATTTTCTCTCAGTCAACTGGTGTCATAAATTTATTTTTTACCCAGATCGATTCAGTAGGCCCTCGTTAGTAGCTCGACCTACCCACTTAATCTTTAACATTATTCTGTAGCACCATATTACTAAAGTTTCTAGCCTATTTTTTACTGAATTTTGTTTCGTCAACGTTTCACTTACGTGCAAGTACAAACTTCCTAACATTTAATTCATGTTCGATTTTAGCAAATTTCTCTTTTCGAGAAACACTATTCTTGGTGCAACCAGTCTAGAGCTTATGCCGTCTCTCTACCTCGGCGATCGTCAGCTGTTTTGTTACTGAACTAGCCAAACTCGTCATCCTCGCTCGGGCATGGGAGTGTGTGTTTGTCCCTAGTATAATTTAGGTTAAGTAGTGTGTAAGCTTAGGGACTGATGACCTTAGCAGTTAAGTCCCATAAGATTTCACACACATTAGAACATTTTTTTACTCTCGTTGATGTCCATCTCATAACCTCTTTTCAAGACAATATCCGTCCCGTTCAGCTGCTCTTCCAAATTCTTTGCTATCTCTGGAAGAACTACAATGTCATCGACAAACGGTAGTCTTTGTTTTGTTCCTTGAAGTTAAATTCCTTTTCCAAATTTCTCCTAGTTACTTTTACTGCTTACTCTTTGTGGAGATTGACTAAATCGGAGCAGGATACAATCTTGACTTATTCCTTCCTCAACCACTGCTTCCCCTTGTTCCCTATGTTGCACTGGGACCATTGATATATGACGGATGTACTTAAAAACAAAGGTATTTTGATAGAAATACGACCTCCATCATCCGAAGCACAAACTTTCTTTTACTGGCCGATTATCATCATCTCCCTCCCCTGACCTTCCCTTTTGTCTTTGTCTTTCAATACTTGTGTCCCGAAATTACTACACATACAGTATGGGTAGTAATGACACTGAAGCTTCATAATTCTTCATATTAGTCTCAACCACATTTCAAACCTCCCGCTGATACTTGTCATTGGTACCGACTCCCCCATACGTTCCACCCTGGCAGGGAGGAAGGCGTGAGGGAGGAGCAGGGAGTTGCTGGGGTGCGAGCGAGCTGAATATTTATGCGAAGATATTTTGCGGGTGGCGTTGAGGGGCCGCGGGGCGGCTGCTATTCTTAGCCCGGAGGCGCTCCGGCGGCGCCAGAGGGTCGGCCGCCGGTGGTTCAACGCTCGCGCCTGACCCGCGACACGTGGCGGCAGCTGACGTCACGCGGTGCTCGTCCCGACCTGCGGCCTGGGCCCGCAGGAACTGGGTCAGCCGCTGGAGGCCGCACCAGCCGCCTCCTGCCCTGCATCCGTCAGGCCAGCCCGCTGACACCGGGGGCCAGGCGCCGCTCTACATTCCGATCGGCCGACCCGGTCCTCCAGATCCCTCACGCTAGTGGAATCCTAAAGGCTCCCTACCGTATCTCTGCCGGAGGTAAACTTTTCCTTCCATCCGAGCTTCGAAAGACGGATGAATGAAGTGACATTTTGTGTTTACGAAAATTATAACCTCCATTCCGTAAACTTTAAAAAATGAAGAATAACTGCTGAATGAATCTTAATTGTATGAAATAAATAATAAAATCGATGGATGAGTTAAATAATTCCGTCTCGAACTTACCGACGCGTAAAATGAATCAAATTCGTGAGCTTTTGCCCGTGTTGTAAAGTTCCTACTTTCATTATTTACTAAGTTGAAATAATACAGTTTGCTACAAAACAACGAGTTTCTTGCAAAATATTTGAAATTATTCAAGCAACCATGCTTCCTTTTATGTGTCGATGTTCAAAAAATGGTTCAAATGGCTCTGCTGTGGTCATCAGTCCTCTAGAACTTAGAACTACTTAAACCTAACTAACCTAAGGACATCACACACATCCATGCCCGAGGCAGGATTCGAACCTGCGACCGTAGCAGTCGCACGGTTCCGGACTGCGCGCCTAAAACCGCGAGACCACCGCGGCCGGCTGTGTCGATGTTGTGGACAATTGTTGATCGTAGTTATTCTATTAGTTTCCAAAAAAATCTTTAATTATTTTCTGTAATTCAGGTGGAACATATGTATTTCGAATTGAATATTAACTCTACTGTTAGTAATTCTTGTGATTATTCCTATTATATTATATATGTCACGCAATTAACGCATCCACCCACTCTGTGTGCACAGCCTCGACTTAACACAATGCTAGCCGCACTCAAACTCGAAATAAGTTACATCTTCCGCCAAAATTTGCAACACAAAGAAAAAACACACAAAAAGGGTGGTCGTATTAACGTTTAACAACCTCTGAAGTGACTTAGGTGACACAGAGACAAGTAGTTTAATATAAAACGTATGGGGTTGCAATTGTCACGAAATTCGCCAAAAGTGGATGACAAATATTGAACATGTGACGTACTTAGCCGCTCGTGCAGACATCGAGCCTATCCGTCTGTCGCAGCTGATCATCCCAACCAAAATCAAGCATTCACGTGAGCCTGACTCTGGGTCCATGTACGCTACTTAAGCGCGTGGAGCTCTGGGTTCGAGTCTTACGTCTTGCAGGTAGTATTTTTTCCATTGTATTAGACAACTGTGTGTTTACTCTGAGGTATGATTTGTTAATTTATTTACCGGTCTCGCGGCCTCCGTTGGTTTATTGCAAAGTAGAATACAACAAAAAGTACCCTATTGTGTCATAATTAAATGAGTATAAGCTTCCGAAATGCGTCGTTATCAGTAATAGCCCACATTTTATTTACTAAACAATTTCTTTAAAAAAAGAAAAAAGGACCAAAGGAGAAAATTCAAAATATATACATATTTTACTGGGTTACCGCGAGGACAATAATTCTGTAACTTATATGTTTACAACAGACCACATTTACAAAAGGTGTTCGAAATTTGCACCGTTCTCTCGAATGCAACTATTGCAGTGCTCCATCATCCCTTAACGCCTATGCAACGCAAGGTGCGGCATCTGGTGACGTCACATGTTCAACATTTCTCATACACTCTTGAGGTGTTTCACGACATTTACGACCCTATGTGTCTTACGTTAAATTTTTTTGCCTCAGTGTCATCTTCCTCGCCTTGAGGTATTTTTGCGATGATAAGGATCACCCTGTACATTTTACATCATAAGAAAGTACGACTCAAATATTTATGTACGCTACAAATTCTAATCATACAACAATTTACGATCATGAAAAATTGATTTAGGGGGAAATAAAATTAATTTCGGAAGATTTTTCATTCAACATTTTAATTGTAAAAGGTAAATAAAAGCCTTATTATTAGCTATTTTTTTCGATGCAATGGTGTCACGTATATAATTTTAGTTATTTAATTTATAGTCGAAAACTGAGTTTATAATAACTTTTTCTGATTTTTGCATATAAAACTTATAAAACTTATCAACTGAAGTTATCGATATCAAGCCAAGACATAAAATGAAGTGATATCCCTTGATGAAATAAACTCCCGTGTATTAAACATTTAAATCTGTCATTGCCAAATGATAACTACCGACTGGCATGTGGTTAACGTCGCTGCTTTATACAGACTTGAAATCGGCATTGGCCTCACTGATGTCAAATGCATTGTTGTTACATATTGCATAGCAGCATTAAACGATGCCTCTCAGATGCGATAAGCTCACCGATGAAAAATTCCCCACTCCCCATAAAAGAGCTCACTTGTCACTTGGATGCACTGTAGATGGTATGCAAGTTAAAATGTTCAAATGTGTGTGAAATCTTATGGGACTTTAATGTGAAGGTCATCAGTCCATAAGCTTACACACTACTTAAATTATCCTACGGACAAACACACACACCCATGCCCGAGGGAGGACTCGAACCTCCCCCGGGATCAGCCGCACAGTCCAGCTATGCAAGTGGTACCAGGTGATGACTCTCCAGCTATGGCATGCGTTACGGTAGTGAAGTGCTACTCGGTTCTATGGAATCAGCGCTGGAAGATGGATCTGGAGGCGTAACACTGGCAAAAAGGGGATATCGCATTTTTACGTGCCCAAGACCATATCGTCAATGAATTTTCCCGACTTGTTACTGTATAACCGCATGATGCCAACTTGTCTGACGTTGAAACAAGGGGTAACAACAGTGATTATAAAAAGTTCCTAGCTGACTGGGGTAGGAGTTAAGTGTCAAATGGCTCTGAGCACTACGCGACTTAACTTCTGAGGTCATCAGTCGCCTAGAACTTAGAAATAATTAAACCTAACTAACCTAAGGACATCAAACACACATCCGTGCCCGAGGCAAGATTGGAACCTGCGACCGTAGCGGTCGCTCGGCTCCAGACTGTAGCGCCTAGAACCGCACGGCCACTCTGGCCGGCAGTTAAGTGTCACATCATCTGATTGACAATCGGTTTCAAACATGGCAGTAACAAATACATATTAGGCCTCAGCTGAGGGACGTTTTCTGTGAAATTTGTGTTGGCTTGCACAATGATAGAATTAAAATTTTACTATTACTTTAGCATAGATGATCTGTCACACTGAAGCGTTGTAACCACAGACGTCTGTCGACCAGTGTTGTACGGATGTGTATTGGACGTATTTCTACTGGGAGCATCAATAAGCAATGCAACACACTTTTTATTCAAGATTATAATACACCATATCACTCGCCAGTCTAACTGGCTGGAAAATCCTATTTCTCCAAATAATCTCCATTCAATGTGACAGCCTTACATCAGTTTGCTGGGAGGGCCTATACGCCCGTATGGCACCTCTATAACTACTGGTCGACGACGGAGCCTATGTCGTGCTGCGTCAGTAATCTCCGCGTCATCCACACACTGGTTCCAGGGCATCTTATCCTTCATTGGACCAAAAATGGTTCAAATGGCTCTGAACACTATTGGACTTAACTTCTGAGGTCATCAGTCCCCTAGAACTTAGAACTACTTAAACCTAACTAACCTAAGGACATCACACACATCCATGCCCGAGGCAGGATTCGAACCTGCGACCGTAGCGGTCGTGTCGTTCCAGACTGTAGCGCGTAGAACCGCTCGGCCACCCCGGCCGGCTCATTGGACCAGAGACAGCTTATCTTTCATTGGACCAAACAAACGGAAGTCTGAAAGCGCAAGATCCGGGCTACAGGGTGGATGAGGGAGAACAGTCCAATGAAGCTAAGTGAGCGCCACTTGGATGCACAGACATGGGTGAGGTCTTGCTATGTCACATAGTGAAGGAGTTAGTCTGCGTTTTTGTGGAGACGAACACGCTGAAGTTGCTTCCTCATTTTGATGAGGGTAGCACAACAGAGTTTAGAGTTGATCACTGCACCATAAGGGAGGACATCAAACAGAATAATCCCTTCGGAGTCCCAGGAAAACGTCGTCATGGCCTTACCGGCTGAGGGCACGGCTCTGACCTATCGCAGGAGAGGTGGTGTGGCACTGTTCTATGGATTACCGTCCTGTTTCCGGTTCTAAGTGATGAACCCTACGTTTCACCGTCTGTGACGATGTTCGCCAAAAGTTGTGACGATCACCCTCGTAGAGCGCAAGTAATTCCGCACAGATGGGCCTTCGTTGCTCTTTATGGTCTTCTGTTCGGCGGCGAGGAAGCCAGCTGGCTCACACCTTGAGAACCCCAAGTGGTGGACGAGTGTGTCAGCACTGCCAACACAGAAGTCCACTTAAGCAGTGAGGTATTTGATTGTGATCCGTCGAACACCTAGAATGAGGGCGTCAGCACGTTCCAATAATGTGGGAGTTACAGCTGTGTGCGGCCGACAACCGCGCAGAAGATCCGACAGGTTTGTCCGACCTTGTTGCGATGATGACAGACGCCTCGCCCAACAACTCACCGTGCTTTTGTTCACTGCGAGTCATCCGTAGACACTTTGCGAACGCCTAAGAATATCTGTGACGCTCTGGTTTTCCGCCAAACAAACTCAATAACAGCTTTCTGTGTTACAGAGGCCATTTTGTTGGCTACGTTTAGTGCAACGGGTTCGGAACTTCATGACCAATTTCAAAAATTTATCAACAGAAACTAGTCGAGAAAAAATGTTTTGCATTACTTACTGAAAGCCATTCGTATGTTTCTCGCAGCACCCTGTTCCATAGTGATGTTAGGGTTGGTGTCAACGAGCATGGTACCACTGAAATCGTGATGTAATGGTACCATTATTTCTTAGTATAGTGTATGATCAATCTATGATTGTATGTACGGCTGGCTAAGATACTATGTACCTGTAGCTCTTGATGTGTACCTGTAGTAGCCATTGTTAATAATATAAAACGAAATTGTTAAATGTATTTGCCACATTAAGTGACACACACGGATGCTTGAGTATTAGGGTAGTACCACTGTGTGCTGTATGATCAGCTGATAGCTCTGTAGCCTATCGCTGTGACGTGCTATTCACTGAGCGTTACTGCCTAGTTTCGAATTGTGCGTTACTCTGCAGTTTTGTTTCTTAATCAAGGATATATGCAATCGAATGACGCATTACATTGTTTTTTAGTTATAGGACACATGCAGAGTGTCAATGTATTGAAAGCTATCCAGGTGGATTAGACAATTTCATATCTGCTGCGCTCTTGATGCCCATAACTCTAATTGGACGCAAGGCGGCGGATTATAGCCAATTACTCGTTCTGAACATGCGCTGTCATTTTAAATATTTTATGTCGGTTTCTTATTTTAGTAGACTGTGAAGTAGTCACAAAGTCGTAAATTATTTTCCCCTGAAATTTTTGTAACTTTTTTACAGCATGAATTTTTAACCGTACAGTTGTTACTGGTTAATACACTTGACATATGGCCGTATGGCGGCAGAGTATGGTAGCGTACTTATTATTCGATTATGTAATTCATCTTTCCTTTCAGTGTACTATTACAAGATGATCTGAATATGATTTTGTTACTTGAAAAGGAAATATCTTGGATACTCGAGCGGTCTAAGGCGCTGCAGACTGTGCGGCTGGTCCTGGCGGAGGTTCGAGTCCTCCCTCGGGCATGGGTGTGTGTGTGTGTGTTTCATTAGGATAATTTAGGTCAAGTAGTGTGTAAGCTTAGGGACTGATGACCTTAGCAGTTAAGTCCCGTAAGATTTCACACACATTTGAACATTTTCATCTTGGACACTGATCTTCATATGAATAGTATGCTGCGATTTGTTAGGCAGCGGACGTTAGCGTAGAGCCGATAATTACTTTATCTGATCGGTGTTACTATTTTATGAATGTCACGTATGTCGAACCTGTTTCGTACGTACTATTCTGTTATAATGGTGTAAACAACAGAGTTTACGTTTTTCAATAAAGTTTCGTCACTTTCACAAACTAAGTGTTAGTGATAAGTAAATGTCATTGTGAATTGTGAACTGGAATCGTGTACCACAGATTTCGTTAATAGGAGTGTTGCATAATTTATATACGCGTATTGCTGTTAATTTTGACAGTGGAGAAAAATTTGACGGTTTGTTATTTCTCATGTTACATATCTGACTTTGTATGGCCTTGCTGCTGTGGTAATTCCTGTTCCCATAAGATCACCGAAGTTAAGCGCTGTCGGCCTTGGTTAGTACTTGGATGGGTCACCGCCTGGCTCTGCCGAACGCTGTTGGCAAAGGGGGTGAGGCCAATTGAGGAGCTATCGGTCACGAAAACTGACAACGGCCGGGAGAGCGGTGTGCTGACAACATGCCCCTCACTTTACCCATCCGGTGACGCCTAAGGGCTGAGGACGACATGGTGGCCGGTCGGTACCCTTGTGATTTCAATACTTGTTCGATCGGTGTTTGAGCGTTTTTTGTAAAGATATACATGAATGGTTTGGATTTGAGTTAATGAACGAGACACAACCGGCATAAGCAGTTTCTCTGTGAAACTGTCTTCAGCAGTAGCCTTCAGTTCACCTGCACTTTGTGGATACGCGTACATTGTGAAATTGGCCTGACATTTGATTTCATGTCACTATGTATTATTTGTATAATACCAACTGATTCAAAATGTTTCAAATGGCTGTAAGCACTATTGGACTTAACATCTGAGGTCATCAGTCCCCTAGACTTAGAACTACTTAAACCTAACCACCCTGAGGACATCACGCCCGAGACAGGATTCGAACCTGCGACTGTAGCAGCACCGCGGTTCCGCACTGAAGCACATAGAACCGCTCGGTCACAGAGGCCGGCATAATCCCGACTGACCAAGCGGTGTTAGAGCAAGTATGCTATAATTCAGTGAACAACTAATGAAATTTTAAGAGCTATATTTTTATGTTTTCTAATTTTTATGTTTGTTATAAAGGTTTGTATTTTCCCGTAACACACCCGCCTTTTTATAAGCTATTAGAGCCACAGTAAAAAATGAACAGAATCTTTTTGTAAGAAATATGATGCAGATAAATTTTGTACTGAGATACGTTTTCGATGGAAGCCATGGTTTTAGAGTTGTTCAAGAACAAAGTACAAAACTGACGTTCAAACACACTTTCACCTCCGCCCCCCCCCTCCCCAACCTCCACTCATCCCTTATCTGTCAGGATTTCCAGTATGTTGTTCGAGACTCTCCTTCCTACCACTTACAAAAATTTCTGAATACGTGTACTGTTTTCTCCTTTTTCGTCTTTATTCATTGGGTAATTACGTCGCCAGCATAACCAGCTATTTCTTCAACATTATTGATATAAACGTATCCGTGAAGGCTATGAAAGAAAAACTACTTTTGTACACGTTCCGCACTGAAGCGCCTAGAAACAAAAATGGTTCAAATGGCTCTGAGCATTATGGGACTTAACATCTGAGGTCATCAGTCCCCTAGAACTTAGAACTACTTAAACCCAACTAACCTAAGGACATCACACACATCCATGCCCGATGCAGGATTCGAACCTGCGACCGTAGCGGTCGCGCGGTTCCAGACTGAAGCGCATAGAACCGCTCGGCCACACTGGCCGGCCCGCCTAGAACCGCTCGGCCACAACGGCCGGCGTTGACAGCTCGATCCAAAGTTAACCCTTGTAAACACAGTCGTTCGTAATCAGAAGGAATGGCGAATAAAACGATATTTTATGCTACTAAAATTCACAAAACTGTTAGGTAAAATGTAAACCAATGTCAATTTTACAATTTGAATGTATGAGACTAAGCTGCTGGCGTGATAAGGAAAGTCAATGAAAACCAAACAAGGTCCACTGTCGGAAATATTGCGCCCAGTCGCACTTTTTTGTAGGAGGGAGTGCCATGAACAACATACTAGAAATCACGACCGGTGCGTTTGAAGTCATTGTTATAGATTTTTCTTGAGTAACTCGGAAACTACGGCATCTAGCGAAAACATATCCCAGTACAAAATTTAGCTACATTACATTTCCAACAAAAAAGGCCCTGTCCATGTTTTCCTGGTAATACTAAGCGTTTGCACATAGCGAGTGAAAGAATATGAAAACCGCACACATGGTTTATGAAGGCCAGGTATAACTTGGCGGGCTGCATGAAATGACATCGCTGGGGGCAGCTGAATCACTCTGTAGAAAATCGTTTTTCCCTCGCTCTACTTGTGTTTGGACCAGGAAGTGAAATGCCTAGTAGTTGTGCACAATATGCTCCGCCACGCACTGTAGCGTGGAATTTTGAATATGTGTGTAGGTTAGAACCCAAAAGTGACTTCTGACGTTATTTAGCAGCGCTCTGCACAAAATCAAGTGAACTACCTTGTTCGTGTTACAACTAGTCAAGTTGCCTGTCCTGGTCCAAAATCAAGAACTTCCCAGAACCACAGAATTTAAAGGAATTACAATCATAGTTGGGATTAGCAAATTTCTACAGGTGTTTCATAGACGGTTATCCAAATATAGCACATCCAACGACACAGCTACTGAAAAAGAGAACTACATTCAGTTGGTCACCAGAATGCACGAAGGCAATGGAAGAACTTAAAATTGCTCTAACCACAGCTTCAGTGTTAGCCTATCCAGATTTTAGCAAGCCCTTTACTCTCTCAACAGATGCTTCAAATTTTGCTGTCGGCACTATTTTGTCTCAAGAAATTGATGGCGATGAACACCCAATATCATTTGCTTCCAGACAGTTAAACAAAGCAGAATGTAATCATTCTACAACGGAAAAGGAACTTTGTGCTTAGGTTTTTTAGTATAATGCTAAAGAAACGTTTTTTTGACAAGAAGAGAATTCAGTGATTACAGACCATGCCACGCTTAAATGGCTGTTGAGCTGAAAGGACTCAAGTTCCAGACTAACAAGGTGGGCTTTGAGACTAAGTGAGTTAGTTTAAATCTACTCATCGACCTGGCAAACTACTCGTAAATGCTGACGCCATGAGCCGAAACGTACGTGTTAACGTTACAATATGCAACGAGGAAGACTTAAAAGCAGCTCAGGAGAAGGATCCACAATGCAAAATGTTAAAAAAAATGATGGGTGTTTTGTCGAAATAGATAGATTGCTGATCAAGATCACTAGTAAAGGACACCGCCAAGTTATTCCGGAAAGCATGAGAGTGCAAATCATGACGAAAGACCGTGATTCTTTGTTATCTGTACACTGTGGTAAGAAAGCAAGAAACATTTAAATAGCTGAGGTATGTTAGTGGCCAAGACGTAAAGCTGACGTTTCTGAGTTTGTTTCATAATGTGATTCTTGCAACAGACGGAATAATTCGGGAAAAACTAAGGCACCGTTCCAAGAACTGCCAGAGACCACTGAACCATTTAAAAGAGTTGGGCTTGATGTCGTTGGACGTTTGCCTAAGACTAAAGATAGGAATTAATTCATACTAACCATGTTAGATCATTTTTGCAGATACCTTCACATGACACCAATACCTGATCAGAGTGCTGAGAGGTTTTTTGTGAGTGTATTCTAAAGTTTGCGTAATCACTGACCAAGGATCAAATTTCATGAGTGAATTGCTTAAACAGACTTTAAGCTAATGAAAATAACACGTATAAGATCTACGCTAGCACACCCAGAAGGAAACTGGCGCTTTGAGCAAGATCACAGAACAATAGATAGCCACTAGGTAAGTAGTAAGCATGACAAATGGGATGTGTGTCTTCCATACTTTGTGAGCGCTTACAATGCAAAAATGCACACGTCAAATGGCTTAAGTCCATACGAAATTGTGTGAGGAAGAAGGATACATTCAACCCTGGACTTTGCACGATCTACCTCTGGAATCAGCAATGAGCACGTAAAGGAATTAGCGCCCAAGCTAAAGGAGGCATGGTCCTGCCTCGGGCATGGATGTGTGTGATGTCCCTAGGTTACTTAGGTTTAAGTAGTTCTAAGTTCTAGGGGACTGATGACCTCAGAAGTTGAGTCTCATAGTGCTCAGAGCCATTTGAACCATTTTTAGAGGAGGCATGGGAGAGAGTGAAACGGCGTAATCATCAATTTTTCTGCAGCAAGCGAAACAGCACTATCGCCAAGCAATTGCGCCACAGTACTGAGTTGGAGATCTTGTCTCCCGAGCAACGTGGTGTTAAAGAGGTTAGGTCAAAAGTTCAAGAAATTTCGCAAAGGACCGTATCCGATCTTGGAAGTGTTGTAGCGAGTCACTATTAAGCTCCAACTGTTTTTAAGTCCGATTGTCGTTCATGTCAATCATGTAAAGTCATTTCTGGGTACACTTCCTGTAGCATCGCGAGATGACGACGAGGACCAAGCTAGGAGTCGACCAGCTGTTCCTAAATCCAGGACACGAGCAGCGCAATGCCGCAGTCCAGACTTCGAGGCTGAGGCGTCGCTATACACCGAGCGATCCAGTCTCAGACACTCCTACAATCTGCGTAGACGTGTGTAATGTGAGTGAGTGTAAAACGTGTGTTTATCTCTCAACCATGTACATATGTGAATGTGTTGTGCTAATACAGATTGGAGCTATTTCATAAAGTGCGCAAGTGTAACTAAATCTTCCTCCACAGCTTACCGCAAGAGACACATTTGTATTATATTTATTGTTTAACTCTAGTGCTTATAAAAACTGATGTGTCGACAGAAGTGCCGACACAGTGTTATTTTGAGGGGGCCGATAGGCACGCTATCTAACGCAGACGGGCGTGAATTCTGGAACAGGATAACTATTGAATGGTAGCAAGAAAAGTACGTAGCTGCTTTATACTTAATTTTAATTACTCCATGTGATACATCTCTCTTGACTATACAAATGCGACTCGTAAGATACATGCACTGTTACAATTGGCGCCTTGCTAGGTCGTAGCCATGGACTTAGCAGAAGGCTATTCTAACTGTCTCTCGGCAAATGAGAGGAAGGCTTCGTCCGTATGGTCGCTAGCAATGTCGTCCGTACAACTGGGCGAGTGCCCTATCGTATCTCGAGACCTGCCTTGTGGTGGCGCTAGGTCTGCGATCACACAGTGGCGTCACGCGGGTCCGACATGTACTAAATGTACCGCGGCCGATTTAAGCTACCACCTAGCAAGTGTGGTGTCTGGCGGTGACACCACATTCCTCCCCCGCAAATCGGCGAACGGTCGTGTGAGTGTGATAAGGCTTCCGCCCGCTGTGGGGAGGACCCCATGTTGACGTATGCGATGAGGTGGGGAGCCTAACAACAGGCGAGGCTGTGCCACCCGCACCCGGCCATTCTGTCCGAGGGGAGCTAGGAAACGCCTGAAAACCTAGTCCAGGGTGCACGTCAACATGCGGTGTATGCGCCCGTAATGAGACAGGAGGGGCCGAAGGGTCGACCTCCATGCGTCGGGGTACCCGACGCGCGATGACGTCAGGTGGTCCGGTGCGGGCAAGAGTTCCATGGCGGAGGACAGCCGGTCACGGGAAGCGATCGGCGGCGCGTGACCCAGGGAGGCGCTTGGCGGCTGCAGCGAAGCGTCGAATGCGGGCGGCGCCGGCGGGAGAACAGGCGTCGGCGGCGGCGGCGGCTGCTGCTGCAGCGGCGCGTCGCCATGGGGCAAAATGGAAGGCATCGTCGGTAACACCTGGGGATGAGGCGAGCCAGTAGATGGGTCCCCAGGGCGCTGACCGGACGGCACCGTCGCTGAAAGCAGACGGGGAGCGGCAGAACCCGTGCGACGACAGAGGCGCAGCTGATTGAGATGCCGACGCACCTCACCAGAGGCCCCAAAAACCAAATACATCGCGCGGCCGAGGCAGCGAAGAATGCGCCCTGCGAGCCAACGCCGTGAACCTCGATAGTTGCGATAAAATACAACGTCGCCTGGAGTGAAAGCAGGAGGCTGCCGCTGCACAGGAACCTGATGCGGCGGATGCAGCAAAGACATCAAGGTGCGATGAGGATGACCGTGGAGCAACTCAGCCGGCGAGCGACCATCTCGGGGCTGAGAGCGATACGAAGACAAAAAGAGCAACAATGCGTCCTCCCGAGAATGCGACTCTTTCAATTTCAACATCTGTGACTTGAAAGTCCGGACCAATCGTTCAGCGACACCGTTTGACTGAGGCGAAAACGGCGCGGATGTCAGATGTTGAATACCATTGGCCTGGCAGAATGACAAATTCTGCGGACATGAATTGTGGGCCATTGTCGGAAACAATAGTCTGCGGAAGACCTTCAATGCAAAAGATAGCAGACAACGCTTGGATGGTGGCGGAGGACGTCGTGGAAGACATCCGGACAACAAAAGGAAAATTACTGAAGGCATCGACCAGAACCAACCATCGAGCATTCCAGAATGGACCAGCAAAATCAATGTGCAAGCGTTGCCAAGGGGAAGTGGCTTTTGGCCATGCAAAGACTTTCCGCGGCGGTGCGGATTGTTGTTCGGCACACGCCGGGCAAGAAGAACACATATTCGTAATCGCAGCATCTATTCCGAACCAAGTACAGTGCTGACGAGCAAGTTGTTTCGTTCGCACTATACCCCAATGTACGTGGTGAAGAAGCCGAAAAACAGAGGACTGTAACGAACGTGGGACCACGACTCTGGACTGATCATCATCAGAACGCAACAACAAAACACCACGTCGAACAAAAAGCCTCTCCTTGTGAGCAAAAAATCGGCGAACCAACGGATCCTCGATCCGAAACTTTGACAAAGGCCATTGCGTAGCAACAAAACGCAAAACAGTAGCAAGGACAGGGTCAGCAGCTGTGGCTGTAGCTACACGACGAAAATCAATCGGAAACGATTCGACCACTTCATCGGTTTCCGAATCAATGAACATGCAAGCAAGTTCGGAAGAATCGAATGCTTTATCCTCAGCAACAGGCAAACGGGACAACGCATCGGCGTTTCCGTGCTTAGCAGTGGACCGATACAAGATATCGTAGCGGTACTGCGAGAGGAAAATAGACCAGCGAATGAATTTCTGCGCTGTACGTGGAGGTACAGGCTTGGTCGGATGAAAAAGCGATGTCAAAGGTTTGTGGTCTGTGATGATGGTAAAGTGACGACCATACAAGAAATCATGGAACTTAGTAATACCAAACACGAGAGCCAAAGCTTCTTTCTCTATCTGTGAATAATTTCTTTGCGCAGACGAGAGCAATTTGGACGCAAAGGCAATAGGGCGATCATGGGAGCCAACTTTGTGCGCAAGCACAGCACCGATCCCGAAATCCGATGCATCTACCATCAACAAAAGGGGTTTCTGGGGATCGAAAGGCGTAAGGCAAGTATTAGAAAGCAACGCCGATTTCAACTGGCGAAAGGCGCGTTCGCATTCCGTCGTCCAGACGAACGGAACACCTTTACGGCGTAAGCGATGAAGCAGAGCTGAAATGGAAGAGGCATTGCGCACATATTTATGATAATAATTAAGTTTACCCAACACACTCTGTAGCTGCTTCACATTGTGAGGGGAAGGCAAATCTTGTATGGCACGGAGGTGCTCCGGACTCGGATGTATGCCTTGGGCATTGATGACATGGCCCAGGTATGGTAAGTCACGAGCAAAAAACACACATTTGTCCTTCCGCAAGCGAAGACCATTTTGCCGCAAGACCTGAAATAATGTTCGTAGGTTCGCAAGATGATCTTCTTCTGTCTGTCCGGAGATCACTATATCGTCCAGATAGTTTGCTGCAGTAAGGACCGACGCACAAACACAAATAGTTTGTAAATATTGCTGAAACAATGCAGGGGCGGATGCACACCCGAATGGCAGTCTTTTGAACCTGTACAATCCAAGATGCGTGTTAACCACCAATACGCGCTGGGATTCGTCGTCCACCGGTATTTGCAAGTACGCATCGGCTAGGTCCAACTTTGAAAAATATTTTTCCGGGCACAGTTTAGCAAAAAGATCTTCCGGGCGGGGCAAGGGAAAAGTAGCAGTCACTAGTTGTGGATTCACTGTGGCCTTGAAGTCCACGCAAAGTCTCAATTTTCCGGAAGGTTTTGGCAAAATTACAAAGGGTGAGGCCCAGAGAGAAGCTTGCACACGTTCAATTACACCCTGTGATTCTAGATCGTTTAATGTTCTTGCGACCTCATCACGCAATGCGTGGGGAACATTGCGCGCTCTGAAAAATTTCGGTTGTGCGTTTACTTTCAGTTCCAAATGTGCTTCATAGTTTTTAGCGCAACCTAAGCCCGGTGCAAAAATGTCTGCAAATTCGTCACATAGACGAGAAACACTGTCTGAAGGCACAGTTTGATTCACTGATAGGACCTGATTTACTATAGACATGTTAAACAACTGAAATAAATCTAAACCAAACAAGTTCACTGCAGAAGAAGAACGAAGAACGTAAAATGACACAAATTTTGTTTGTCCCTTGTATGTTGCAAGAAGGCTGCACTGTCCTAACACAGGAATTTTCTGTCCGGAATATGTGGTTAGCTTAACATTTGCGGAACGCAACGGAGGTTTGCCCAGTTGTTTGTACGTGTCGTGATTGAGCAATGAAACTGCAGCTCCGGTATCGAGCTGGAATGGTATGACCTTGCCATTAAAGTCCAAATCTACAAAAAGTTTATTGTCCTGCTGACGACAAGAGCGACTGTCTCGTGCAATTTGAACAGACACTGGTACAGAATCACTTGCTAATGGACGTGACTTCCGGCGACGTTGACGCACAGTTTTTGTGGGACGAACACAGTCACTGTTAGAGAAAGTGGCACTGGACGAAGTGGAATTAACTACATGAATGTCCATGGGCGAAGGTCCACGAGCCTGAGTGTCCTTGGTTCGATTCCGGCGCGAAGCAAAGGCCTGGAATGATTGTGATTGTCTGATCTGAGCTTTTTCTGGCAAACACTTTGAACATGTCCTTTCCTATTGCAGAAAAAGCAAATAGCTTGGCGTGACGGGCAATGTTCACGCGAATGTCTAGTAGCACACCGCGGGCATGATTTCACTACATTTGTATGCTGGCGCGGCACACCTGGTTTAGCGCGCGGCGGCAGCTGTGCGGACGTACGCGAGGGCAGTTGACCGGGCCGCGTAGCGCGAGCGCGCCCGGCGGGCCGGTTAATGTTACACACAGCTGGCGAAGTTTCAAAAGATTCCTGAGCACAGTCAAGTGTGTCTTGTCTATCCAATATGTCTATCACTTGTTGAAGGGAGGGATTAACTAATTTCAAAATTTGCTCCCGTATGCGAACATCAGAAACGTTCTGTGCAATTGCATCACGCACCATTGTATCTGAATAAGAAAGGCCACAGTCACAGTCAAAGGCACAGTCCCTAGTAAGTCCTAGCAATGTTGCTACCCACTCCCTATTAGTTTGACCGGCCGTACGTTTTGTATGAAAAAACGTATACCGTTTTGCAACCACATTAACTGTTTCTTTGAAATAGGCGTCCAATGCCGACAAAATTTCCTCGTAGGACAGAGTTGCTACGTCGCGTCGGGGAAACAATTTCACTATCACACGGTAGGTGGACACACCAACACACGAAAGCAAAAACGGCTGCCGCTCATTACCTTGAATTCTGTAGGCGGCTAGATGGAAGGCGAACTGTCGGGACCATTCTGGCCACGTCTCGTGGGTTTGGTCAAACTGGCGAAACTGCGGTGAAACTGCATGTTGTAGCTGCGGTAGCGGTGAAGCGGCGGCTGCCGCATCGGTTTGAATGGCACGTTGACCCTGGACGAGCTGTCCAAGGGCATCCAATAACGCCTGCGTCTGCTGATTCTGCAAGCGATAAAATTCGGACAGTACATCTGGCGAAGCCATGACACAAGTAAATGTAAACAATCAGAAAGAACACTTTTCCTTTAAGCCGCGTCGCCATATGATGTGTCGACAGAAGTGCCGACACAGTGTTATTTTGAGGGGGCCGATAGGCACGCTATCTAACGCAGACGGGCGTGAATTCTGGAACAGGATAACTATTGAATGGTAGCAAGAAAAGTACGTAGCTGCTTTATACTTAACTTTAATTACTCCTTGTGATACATCTCTCTTGACTATACAAATGCGACTCGTGAGATACATGCACTGTTACAATTGGCGCCTTGCTAGGTCGTAGCCATGGACTTAGCAGAAGGCTATTCTAACTGTCTCTCGGCAAATGAGAGGAAGGCTTCGTCCGCATGGTCGCTAGCAATGTCGTCCGTACAACTGGGCGAGTGCCCTATCGTATCTCGAGACCTGCCTTGTGGTGGCGCTAGGTCTGCGATCACACAGTGGCGTCACGCGGGTCCGACATGTACTAAATGGACAGCGGCCGATTTAAGCTACCACCTAGCAAGTGTGGTGTCTGGTGGTGACACCACAAAAACTAACTATTTTTACTGTAACTCTAATTTTTACTATGTCAATGTGTTCAATTAATGCTATAGTAGCAGTAGTAACACAGACCGCAAGTGTTTCGTCTGAATTCTAAGCTTGAATTTATTTATTGATTTATTTATTTATGAATAATCCTCCGAGAGATGATTGCCAAAGGACGTTAATGCGTTGGTATCAGTTATTTCATAAACGATATTCTGATGGTATAATTTACTCTTTCAGTTCGACTCTCGTGTTACGTTTAGATGTACAACTTCTGGTACGTCGGATCAATCTGTCACACTGAAATTAAAATGTAATGGATAATTTAAAATGCTAGTCATTGTGATTTATTATGTGATCTGCTTGATAAGCCTTCTGTATTGCCTGCTATCTTTCATGCTGCTGGAAAGCTCCCATTATCGAGAATGTTACCAGTTTATTATAACGTATCATACATACTAGCACATGCAAACCATCCTCTGTCCAGTTTTCTGTAGGACAGTGATTTAATTATGGATATGCAAGAAGATGTAATGCCTACTAACTATGAGTTGAATTTCATTCAAGCAGCAAATAGGACTAAGTCTTTTGAATCTTCAAGTAATATTAATCCATACTTACACTACTGGCCATTAAAATTGCTACACCACGAAGATGACGTGCTATAGACGCGAAATTTAACCGACAGGAAGAAGATGCTGTGATATGCAAATGATTAGCGTTTCAGAGCATTCACGCAAGGTTGGAGCCGGTGGCGACACCTACAACGTGCTGACATGAGGGAAGTTTCTAACCGATTTCTCATACACAAACAGCAGTTGACCGTCGTGCCTCGTGAAACGTTATCGCGATGCCTCGTGTAAGGAGAACAAATGGGTACCATCACGTTTCCGACTTCGATAAAGGTTGGATTGTAGCCTATCGCGATTGCGGTTTATCGTATCCCGACATTGCTGCTCGCGTTGGCCGAGATTCAATGACTGTTAGCAGAATATGGAATCGGTGGGTTCCGGAGGGTAATACGGAACGCCGTGCTGGATCCCAACGGCCTCGTATCACTAGCAGTCGAGTTGACAGGCATCTTATCCGCATGGCTGTAACGGATCGTGCAGCCACGTCTCGATCCCTGAGTCAACAGATGGGGTCGTTTGCAAGACAACAACCATCTGCACGAACAGTTCGACGACGTTTGCAGCAGCATGGTCTATCAGCTCGGAGACCATGACTGCGGTTACCGTTGACGCTGCATCACAGACAGGAGCGCCTGCGGTGGTGAACTCAACGACGAACCTGGGTGCGCGAATGGCAAAACGTCATTTTTTCGGATGAATCCAGGTTATGTTTACAACATCATGATGGTCGTATCCGTGTTTGGCGACATCGCGGTGAACGCAGATTGGAAGCATGTATTCGTCATCGCCATACTGGCGTATCACTCGGTGTGATGGTATGGGGTGGCATTGGTCACTTCTTGTTGGCGCTGACGGCATTTTTAACAGTGGACGTTACATTTCAGATGTGTTACGACCCGTGGCTCTACCCTTCATGCGATCCCTGCGAAATCCTACATCTCGGCAGGATAATGCACGACCGCATTTTGCAGGTCCTGTACGGGCCTTTCTGGATACAGAAAATGTTCGACTACTGTCCTGGCCAGCACATTTTCCAGGTCTCTCACCAACGGAAAACGTCTGGTCAATGGTGGGCGAGCAACTGGCTCGTCACAATACGCGAATCACTACTCTTGATGAACTGTGGTACCGTGTTGAAGCTGCATGGGCAGCTATACCTGTACACGTCATCCAAGCTCTGTTTGACTCAATGCCCAGGCGTATCAAGGCTGTTATTACGGCCGGAGGTGGTTGTTCTGGGTACTGATTTCGCAGGATATATGCACCAAAAATGGGTGAAAATGTAATCACATGTCAGTTCCAGTATAATATCTTTTTCCAATGAATACCCGTTTATCATCTGCATTTCTTCTTGGTGTAGCAATTTTTTATGGCAGTAGTGTACTTGTCGGTATAGTGTTGTTCTTACTTTTATTAATGTATCCTGTGTCTACAACGTGTACCATATACCAAGTTTCGACTTTGAAAGCCTGCACGTCAGTACCAGTCGTTATTGTGTCTGCAAATGAGGTAAACGTTGCAATGCCTTCTGATGCAACAGCTTGCGAAACAGTTTCGTGACATTCAGGAGGTCATCTCGGCCCACATTCGGTAGTTAATCTTCTTTAGAGGGTGTGGTGTAAGGGTCACAGGCTTGGACGCAACTGCCACGTGCGGATTCGAGTGCGAGGTGGCGTTATCGTGCAATGCTGTCGAACTGCGGTGTCAGTATAGGCCGGCCACAGAGCGCCTCACAGAAACAGTAGTCGCGTCGCAAAGAATTAAAATGGTTCAAATGGCTCTGAGCACGATGGGACTTAACATCTGAGGTCATCAGTCCCCTAGAATTTAGAACTACTTAAACCTAACGACATTACACACATCCACGCCCCAGGCAGGATTCGAACCTGAGACCGTAACAGTCGCGCGGTTCCGGACTGAAGCACCTAGAACCGCTCCGTCACAGCGGCCGGCAGTCGCGTAGCGTCGCTGGCCACCTGCACGGGCAGGACGGTACCCAACGCGCGTGGATCCGACGCGGAATTGTGTCCTTTTTCGACTCACAATGGAGTACTGACAAATCCGTATTTGTTCTTAGTAGGACGTCATACACAGTGACGACGGGTTGGCGTAACGAGCACGTTGTTATAAATGTCGTTATAGAAATAAAGTAGTGGTGGATAATAACTCGTAGTTCGTGTGTATCTACAGCTCATGGACAATGCCCTATAGTACTGACAAATACCAGGGGAGACCCTCAGCCGCAGCTGCAAACATTGTAGAAGTCTTATACCTATTGCTTTTAGACACACTGGACAGTCTGCGATGGTACGTCGACACAGCGAGGAACTTCAGTCACATATGGTTAAGGAAGGACATCTCCTTTTTGTCATTGTGTCACGTTTCCGTTTCCGAGATTTACGTGTCATAGCTTTGTACTCTCCAAAAGTTAGCTGAAAAATTTGGAAAACAATATATCTGAAAGTACAAACTTTTTTACTAAAATTTTGCTTGGGAGGGAACGGCAGGATACCGTTTACGGCGAGACATTGAAACATGTACGAAGCAAATGAATATTGTCCTCCACTCAAGCGGGGACCCATGGGGGGGGGGGGGGGGGGGGGCGGGGGGGTGAGACGGTCGTGACACTTTAACAACTTTTGTATTTTTACAGATATTAACTTCCAACTTTTTTGAGCTCACTTTCCGAGAGACCAGCTCAGTGAAAAGAAAGTCTCGAAAATGCAACGAATAAAAAAAAGATTACAAGTCTCATGTAACACATGACACTTGCAGTAGTGTTCCTGAGGGCTAAACCACGTATCCAACAGGGCTGTTATGTGGTCTGTAGAAAAACAGTTCAGTTAAGAAAAAGGCACACATTCACAGGTGACCATACGTGCTTCACAAAACAAAGCTGACGCGGTTCGTAAGTCCACACGAGAAACCGACAAACTAAAAGCAGTTGCGGGAAGGTAACACAGAAACAGAAAGATATTAAACAAAAAAGTTCGCTACATCCACACCTGGTAACATTACGCTAGAACTAGGTAGGTAGTGATGCTGAATAAATAAGAGACATTGCTACAATCTTTGATCTTAAGTGGTTACTAGGCCTGCGCATCTTGATGGTGCACTCAAATAAGTAGGTAATGTAACAGACAGGTTAATCCGTCGACCTAGGTCTGCAGGACAAACATTTTAATGAATATCTACACGATCAATCAAATTCCGACAAAATTAATGCACGGGAGAGTAGAAATAAAAGGGAAAATGGATTGAAATATGATTTACATTTCAGGATAAATAGTTGATCCTAAGAAATGATTAGTATTCCAAGAAACAACTAATCTAACGCTAGATCATTTATGAAGTTTTGTAAATCTAAAGAAAGCACTTCGTCGTCAGGCCACGAGTGGTCTACCGGGACCATCAGACTGCCGTGTCATCCTCGGTGCAGGATGCGGATAGGAGGGGCGTGGGGTCGGCACACCGCTCCCCCGGTCGTAAGATGGTATTCTTGACCGAAGCCGCTACTATTCGGTCGAGGAGCTCCTCAATTGGCATCACGAGGCTGAGTGCACCCCGAAAAATGGCAACAGTGCATGGCGGCCTGGATGGTCACCCATCCTGGTGCCGACCACGCCCGACAGCGCTGAATTTCGGTGATCTCACGGGAACCGGTATATCCACTGCAGCAAGGCCGTTGCCGTTAAAGAAAAGCTAATCAACTATTAAATGAAGATTTTCGAATGTTTGAGTAATTTCACCGTGAAGTAACAGGACAATCCGTAAGAAAGTCGGAACAACAAAGCTGGTGAGAAAGACAAGCTTGCATCACGAAGGAAATTTTCAACTCTGTTATCTAACATTTATGATCAAGGCATCATGGAGATAATAATAATTCCATTCCACATCGTAACTGAAATGCACAAAATAGTAATACTGGAGTTCATGTTTAATAGTTCGCTTTTGAAGGTCTGCACGGAAAACTTAGGAAATGGGACGAAATGGATAGTAAGAATGTCATGCAAAATGCCACTCAAACCCCCACCTTACGGCATCGAACCCCCCCCCCCCCCCTCTCTGAAAAGAAAAGACTTAAAGCTGACTTTAACTGCAACAAGAACGACAACTAACCAGCTGATAGTGGGCAAATACAGTAAACAGATTACTGAATTCTGAACCTAAGAAGATAAATGGAAAATAATTAAAGAGGTGAAGGTCTTACGCAGAGTAGAAAGCCTGAAAGAGTAGGCGTGAAGAACACAGACTGCCTGAAAGAAAGGAAAGAAAAAAATAAGAATCACGAGGGGGTGGAGAAAGCGACATAAAATTTTACAGGTTTAGTCCACTTACTAGAATGACGATGAACTACATCTGGCCCGGAGGCATGCACTCACTCGTTGTAAGGTTGTCATAATGCCGATGTATCCTGTCTTAAGGCAAGCTGGCTTTCAACTGTTGTAACTGGTCTTTGATATCCTGGGTATTGACATTCGAAATGGTTGAGCCGTGATGCGCCTTTTCTGGCACACCAGCTCTTTGGCATCACTATCGATTACCAGGTTGTGTACTACGATCTTCGCCCCTATTGTGATCTGCCAGCGGATTTGAGGTAGGCGAGATTGCCGTCGGACTCGCTGCGAGACGCTAGGACGTGCTTGAGGGGACGACGGAGCAAACACCCGGGCTCGGGCAGCGGTGGCGCGGCCGGTCTATCTTGCAAGACGGTCGCGAGTTTGTGGTGGACCTGTCTGATGTCAGCTTCTGGCACTGCTCGTCGCATTTCTTTGGGGCCTGTTTTCTCGGAGGCACCCATCCCTCGAGACGGTATAAGTGGTTTTGGTGCCTTCATTTCGTCAAACGATTTGCGTTGCAGTGAGCGTATTTGTTGGTCGGTTGGTTATAATGTACATGTTATTGAAGTAGGAGCAGCCGGAAGAGTCTGTGTGACTGTATGCAGATCAGCAGTTACTATTTGCTTTAAAATCCGCTGGTTGGATGACTCTAAAGGCAGATTTGCACGAAGGCGTGCGTGTGATTTTGGGTTATTGCCATCAAGCGACGTCTCTGGTATATTGCTGTAAAAGAAAAAAAATTGCATCCAGTTATTCTGTTATTTGTGGTGTCACCGCCAGACACCACACGTGCTAGGTGGTAGCCTTTAAATCGGCCGCGGTCCGGTAGTATACATCGGACCCGTGTGTCGCCACTGTCAGTGATTGCAGACCGAGCGCCGCCACAAGGCAGGTCTCAGAGACTTCCTAGCACTCGCCCCAGTTGTACAGACGACTTTGCTAGCGATGCTACACTGACAAATACGCTCTCATTTGCCGAGACGACAGTTGGCATAACCTTCAGCTACGTCATTTGCTAGGACCTAGCGAGGCGCCATTACCAGTTTATATTGAGATTGAAATTAATGTATCAACAAGAGCGATGTTCTCCAATTATGGATTAAAGCTAAATATTCAAGCAACTACGTTCTTTTCTTGATAGGATAATTACTTTACCTTGTTCCAGACCTCACCCCAGTCTGTGTGAGATTAAACGCGTGCATTTCGGCCTCCTCTAGCAACACGGTGTTGGCTCTTCCGCCAACGCATCATTATTAGTAAAACTTGAATTGGTAAAGCTAGGCATTTATAAGTACTCGTTGGTATACGTGAACTTATTATGGAGACCAGCATTTTAAAATCCGCTGGTTGGATTGCGATTAGGAAGCAGTTTAGCACGAAGGCATGCTTGTGATTTTGGGTTATTGCCATCAAGCGACGTCTCTGCTGTAAAGGAAAAAATAATTTTTTTTTTTGCAACCAGTCATTCTGCTATTAGTAAAACTTGAATTGGTAAAGCTAGTCATTTGTATGTACTCCTTGGTATACGTGAACTTATTATGGAGACCAGCAGTTACTACTACCTTTAAAATCTGCTGGTTGGATTGTTATTAGGAAGCAGATCAGAACGAAGGCGTGCGTGTGATTTTGGGTTATTGCCATGGAGCGACGTCCCCGGTATATTGCTTTAAAAGAAAAAAAAATTGCAACAATTTATTCTGTTATTAGTAAAACTTGTATTTGTAAAGCTAGTCATTAATATGTACTTCCTTATATAAGTGCACTTATTGAATGCACTCACTCAACTGTAATTGGTTTGTATATTTTATTGTTTATGAATTTCTTGATGTATATTGATTGATGTTTGGTTGGTGTTTACCGTGTCTTCTGCGGTCTGTTTGTGTTCCAGTTGGGGTGCGTGGTTGCGGCGCCACGTGCCGCTTCGGTGCGCAGAAGCTGTGACGTGCCGTCTAATGGGAAGTGACTCCTGGTTGGGCTCAGGCGTTTGGGTGTTATTTGGACGCCTGGTCTGTTGCTTCTGGCATTTAAGTTAAGTCACTCTTGCCCAGGGCAGCCTGGGGTCACTGCGCGTTTGATAAACGTTACCCACTTCATGTACTGTTTTCTTTTGTTAAAAAAAAGGTTAGAAATTTGTTGAGTATGAATTGTAATTCTAGTCACGTGTTGTGCTGGTTGGGTTTTTGGGGGTTCTCAACGAACTGAAGCTTTTCGTAAATCAGCTTCATATTGTAAATTTTGTTTTTTGTTTTGTGCCATTTCTTTAAATCACATTCAGACTGTAATTTATGTGAAACCTCTGTGGGTCATCTCTTTAAGTCTGTTGGTAACTATCATCTGCTGTCTTGCTTGAGAAGTAAGATATCTGTAATATTTTATAAATGATGCCCGCGTTGATTGTCTCTTACCTGTTTTGAATAAACAATGAATTCTAAGTGTACCGCCCATCCTCACTTCCTAAGTTACAATGGTCCCACATGGAGTCCATTGTGCCTCTCCGAAACATTGTAAGGATGGGACCTCTCCCCGCTTAATTGCCACACACGCGGTCGATGGTCAGCCGGTGTAGGGCTGAAGCACGATTCATTGCCGAGCACACTGAGTGCCTATCGTTGACGGACAATACCTCCTGGTGATGGTACAGTTCAAATGCAGCAGATTGTGTTAAGTAAGGTGTTACCGGCAGCGTACGTATGGGGGGGGGGGGGGGGAGGCGGGGGGTAGTTATCGAGACCGCCTGCTCCTTGTATCCGACCAATGGTCCAAGATGTCACAAAATGTTGCAGAGATTTCACTACTTCTTATCGGACTGCAGGCGCGGATGTGGAAGGGTTATGAAGTGTTTAGTGCACAGTACTGCGATTCTCCCTTCTAGTGGTCAGACATGGTCGACCAAAGCACTGACGACGAGTATACCTTCCAAGACGTTCCCACACAGACCATCATCGGGTCACCGCACATCCAAATGCCGCGCAGTCTGGATACTGCATGACTCGATCAACTAACAGAGATCCATAACGAGGCCCTTTCAAACTCTGTCACATGCTGATAACATTGCCTCATTTGAGTACGCGACATCTAGGTGACCTTTCAGTGATCACTCAACTACCGATGGTGGCTGCTTCCCTTAAGTACCTTATCAGGCCTGGTAATAACAGCATGAACATCACTATTGCACTCTAGTGGCCATTCGAGCTGTCAAAAAGAGTTGCAACGCTAATCATTGACACACTGTCCGATAGTATGTGCATAAAGCAAGTTACACTGACATCTGACATGTCTTCCGCGTAACAATATCTTCTGCAGGCAGTATTTTTATGAAGCCTTATATTTACTAAAAGAAGACACATCCTGAGATATTAAGAATGTGTGAATAGACAACAGAAGTGTGTGTGGTGTGGTGGTGTGGTGGTGGTGGTGGTGGTGGTGGAGTGGTGTGTTTGGGGAGGGAGGGGGGACTGGATGTCACGTCAAAGATCAACGATGCAGAGGGACATGAAGGTTCGAACACATTTTGCAAGTTAAAATTTATGTATGTTGCAGTAGTTATGCAGAGATTAAGAGGCTTGCAAGGCACGGATTAGTGTGGAAAATTTCATGAAACCCTTCCCTAACTAGTAACTGAAGCACTATATTATTGTATGGTTTGATCTATTTTCGTACCTCTGCAATACATGAGCAGAGATATCTGCTCTGTATACTTAGAACAAAGATACCTTACTATTATAATGAATGACTTCATGCAACTGTACAGGTGAGCATATATATATATATATATATATCACTCTTTTAAACATCCTGAACTGTGCATATAGCCAAATTCAGTTCCATTGCGCCACATAAGAGGATAAAAGCCATAGAAAATTGTAAGTGGAACCAAAAATGGGCAGAACTTTAAATAGTTTAAAGTCCCTCTCTCTATCTTTTTGTATGATAGTTAATTCAAGAAAATATCTACAACAGAGGGAACAGTACCGATCGTATCCGATTAGTAGATTTGTGGTTAGCTTTTATAATCTGTTAAGCTGTGTATAGACAGGTTCTAATGGGTATAAATGCAGATATTTTTAAATGTGTAAATATGTACACACATCTCTTTATTGGTTGTTTTTTCTCTGTGTATACCGAGCGAGGCGGTGCAGTGGTTAGCACACTGGACTAGCATTCGGGAGGACGACGGTTCAGTCCCACGTGCGGACATCTTGATTTAGGTTTTCTGTGATTTCCCTAAATCGCTCCTGACAAATGCTGGGATAGTTCCTTTGAAAGGGCATGGCTGACGTCCTTCGCTGTCGTTCCCTAATCCGATGAGACCGATGACCTCGCTGTTTCGTCTCTTCCTCCAAACAACTCAACCCAACCCCCATTCTCTGTTTAGAACAGTCTTCCCACTTACACATCACTAACTTTATGAAATGGCTCTGAGAACTATGGGACTTAACATCTATAGTCATCAGTCCCCTAGAACTTAGAACTACTTAAACCTAACTAACCTAAGGACATCACACAACACCCAGTCATCACGAGGCAGAGAAAATCCCTGACCCCGCCGGGAATAGAAGCCGGGAACCCGGGCGCGGGAAGCGAGAACGCTACCGCACGACCACGAGCTGAGGACTAAATTTATGACATGATATTTCCTGCAATGCCTTCCTGCAGAACTGAGTGGACCTCACCTGTCAGTGTAGGCTACCCATTTAGCTTCCACGCGTCCACACTTCAATACCTGACCTACTGCACAGGCTTGCTCTTGCCACATGTGTCTGGAGGCACTAACTAGCCTAAAAATGTACTACTCCAAATAGCTATAATTATTAGTAAATACTAATGTCACCAATAAAAATATCTGCACTTATACTCATTACACGTTGTAGGTGTAATAGAAGGAAATGATGTAAAATGGGACGAGCGTAGAGACCACGAATGGTAGAATTCGACTTTAGGAATTTTTCCGAGAAATTGTAATAAATATTTAAATGCAACAGTACATAGTAAACCAGTGAGACCAGTTGTACTGTTTTAGCATATGAAATCTCTATCGAGAGATACACGAGATTCGGTGACTCAATAAGAGAGTGTCACTGTGGATCCAAAGGTTGCGAGTTCCATCCCTGGTCAGTCCTAGAATTTCTATCTGTCGCTTGTCGCTTTTACACACTGGTAATGTTATGATGAAAAATGCTGATCTGCACCGATGTGTGGACTTCACGTTGTGTGGTAGGTCCCGGTGTAACCTGCTGGGTATGACTTCAGATGTCAGAAGAAGGCAACAACGTACCATCGCCAGTAACACCTCAACTGTCAAAGCACTCTGGCGTTGAAACCAATCTTAGGATTGAGGACAGATTTACCTTTACGAAACAGGCATGACAACGAACATCAAACGAATTCGCAGACTCACCGCGAGGATCGTGAAAATTCACGACAGGTAAGCAGGTGAGCCCAAGAAAGTGATATGGGGATCTTTGAGAAGGAAAGAAAGAAGATTAGCATATAACGTTCCGTCGATTGTCACTAGAGAAAAAGTACATGCATGGGCAAGACGAGAGTGAGAATGACATTGGCAGTACTCAACTGAAAAAGAATTATTTCGACATTCGCCACATTCCATTTAGGAACACCAAAGAAAACCTGAGTGTGGATGATGAAATAGGTACGTGAATCCCGCTCCTCCAATACAACAGCCCCGTGTTTGATTACTTCGCCACCTCGGACGGCAAAATCTCACATAGATCCCGACGTGATTATATTTTGGCAGATAACTGACGTTTTTCTCTGGAACCATGATAACTGGACCTAGAGAAACGGCATTAGAGAAAAATGAATCACAACTCTGTTAGTTTCATCGCTTGTCTCATCTAGGCATTATAAGGACAAGAAGAGACACACAAGCTGTACACTGAGGCATGCAGCCGTATACCAAGGCATCCAGACGTATGGAACAGGATAGAATGTCGGTAATATTGGTACATGCAGGCTAAAATGCGCTTTTTCTCGGAGTCTCCTCATTTCTTGTGTTGATTGAAGGCTCCGTTTGAGAAAACAGCGCATGGAAGCTCTCCTGATGCTTCATACTTGTAAAGCTTTCATCTCTTCCAATAGCACAAAATTTTGTGTCGGCAAATAGAAGACAATGCCTATGAGAAAACATCACTGTAGTTCCGAAGGGTGCATGTGATGATCTCACTCCAATGGTTTACTTTTCAAAGAGAGGCATTCACTTTACTAAATTCATAATTATTGTTGCATTTCCGTTAGCCAAACGACGATCTAGTTCGACCGTGAAAGTGGTTTAAATAGCAGAACAGTTGGTTAGTCAGTTTATCTGGCTCTGCCATCTCTGTTAGTCAGCATGATTTCACACACAATCTAATTAGCAGCGGACAAAGGATTCACCCGGTGGAACAGCTTTTGTTGCTCTTGCCACTGGATTACGGGCATATCATCGTACCATCATGATTTTCTGTGCCACATGATGGTCGACAGATGCAATTACGCTTACCGGAGCCATCTAAGGCAAAAAATATAAAGTTGTCATCAGCCGTTTAGTAGGACGTAACGAAAGTTCACCACTCAGAAAAAAAGTTCGCTTTATCAGCTAGTACATTTCAAAGCGACTGCAAAAACTTTGAAAGCAACAGGTGGAATGATCTGTATAACATAACCCCAATGAAAAGTGAATATGTCTGCGTCAGAATTAGAGATGTAACAGAGGGGAATTAGTTTTTCTACTCATCTAGTAGCTTTAAAGCCATTTAAATGACAACATCTTGATGTACTCGTGCTTTTTTACTTGTTAGTATCAGTACCCATTTCATATAATGTAATGTATCTTGCCAAGTAATGTAACAATGTACATTATGTCATATCGTATATTATGACACATGATGTCATGTCATCTAACGTGACATTTGTAATGTCGTGCAGTAGGACACAACGTGGCCTTAAAGTTTAGGGTGCATGCGTTTCAAATCTGAGGTACTTTCTGTTATAAATGCACTCCCAGACTCCCTTCAAAGTTGTTGCGTGTAGAGGAAAGTGCTCGTCACAATAAGAATAGAGAAAGAAATAAAGAAATATATTCTTGTGGTGCATGAAATATGTGTTTATATTCTCTTATTTTCAGAGGAATAAGTTGCAGTTGTACATATATTAGCAAGTATTTCTTCATTATAAAGTTGTAGCTTATGTCACTGAATCATGGAGACTCGGCTGTTTTTACATGTATTTCAGGATCGTTCATGCACTGAATCAGGGAGACTGGGCTGTTTTTACATGTATTTCAGGATCATTCATGCCTCTTGATAATTTACTAATGTTTCGAACGAAAAAATGTAGTAAAAATTTTGCTGGTTAACTAGCAAATTAATTAAACACAGATTTTACGGCTGCTTTCTCGCCGCTTGGGATGCTAGTGTCACACCAACTGTCAGCCAATACTAATTTTCCCATTGAGTGTCGCCAGTGTATGTGTTAGACTGTGCTACATTCGTTAATGCTCTTTCTTAGGTATACGTCATCTCGCTTACAAACTTCATCGAAACTGGCTCATTGGATTAGTAATAATAAATTTAAACATCATGCATGACGTGGTAGTTTGTCATGCATCTAAATGTTTATGACGTACCATATGCTGGGCTATGCCTACAATGAAAAATTTTTTCACGTACATTCAGTTGTATGTGTGAACGCAATATGCAAAATATGTCGCGAATACAGTTAATATTAAAGAAGTAATAAAATACAACGTCACGCATGATGCGGAAATGAACGGGGAAAATGTAGTAAGCGATAAACTTCTTTATCGTTCATTATTTTGTGGGGGGTGTCAGCGAGAATCAGTTTCCTATATGTTTGAAATTATATGTGAAGTTTGTTACAAGTTATTACGTACTCTCGCCAAATATTGAATGAATACAATCCGGGTATTCGAGTGCAGTGGCCTACACCTCTTTTTCACCTTCTGCCTCGTTGCGGTTCTCATCCTTACAGCGAGTAACTCCAGACAGTAAGTGATATGGGTACCAAGTTTGGTCGAAATCGGTCCAGTAGTTTTGGAGGAGACGTTGAAAATACATACGTACATACATAGATACATTCTCATAACACGTATTTGTATCTTTCTTTCACTATCCGATTTTGATTAAATAAGTACTATATGGTGCCCAAAGATATAGTCAAGGCACCCACGAAGACCGAAAGAAAATTCGTCTAGTAATTTTGGAGATTAACGAGTACGAAAATGACAGATCAGAAAATTTTAGAGAAACTTTAAATTACGATACATTTTTCTTCCGTGACCTGATTTTGATGAAATAAAGCTTGTAAATTGCCCCAAGCAGTGACGACGTTACTAGTGGAAACACCACAGAAATCTGTCTAGTAGTTATGGAGATTAATGTGTTCAAAGAGACAGACACGATGGTTTTACAGTTTTATTATTAGTGTAGAAGGGGGATAATATCATAAGTGAAAGTAATAATACTGTTTCAGTCAGAATTTTAAGCACAGTACTGAGCCGTTCTTTTGTTTCCGCAATTGTTTCTTCGCTATGTAGATTTAATAGTAGGGACGGAAGACTGCATCCATCACCCCCTTTTTTTATCGGAGTACTTCGTCCTTGGTCTTTCATTTTCTTTGATTCTTCTTGACTCTTACACATATTGTGTGATATTTTGACAGACGAGTAACGTGCGTCTACCTTACGCCATCCACCACTTTTTATTGTGAAATGCTTTTTCTATGCCGATGAATCGTATGAATATGTCTTGATTTTTCTTAAGCCTTGTTTCCACATTCTAGTACAGTGACAGAACTGCCCCTCTGACGCCATTACCCTTCGTGAAGCCAAGCTGTTCGTCATTTAACAGGTCCTCGATATTTATTTACATATTTTACATTGCATATTTTTATTTTACATATTTGTGTGTGTTATATTACTCTGCAGCTTGGTCGAATGAGATGTTAAGCTGCTTGTGTGATTGTTTTCGCCCTTATAAGCTCTTGCTACCTTGGGGATAGTATGGATAGCACTTTTCCGAAAGTCTTTGTATAATCGTTTCGTTCCCATCTTCACCAATGATTTCAGAAAGAATAGTAATAATTATTTGCGACTTAACTGAACACATACCTTCTAGAGCTCTGCTAAACTGACTCGAACATTGGATATGCATCTACAATGTCATGAAGCTATGTCTTCTTCTCATTTATCTGTTCCCTCCTCTGCGTTTAACAGTCAAATGCCTCTTGAACTGTTAATATTAGCCCCTTTCCTTTTAATGATTCCGAAAATGAATCACTCCTCCTGATCAATATTTTTTTCAAATTTCTTCACGTTACTTCTGCAGCTTTCGCTTTAGCTTTCTTGAGAGACCTATCTAGCTGACGCCAATGTGGCTTATCTTGCTGTATTCCTGTCTTTCGCTGCCCATCTTATGACATCCTTCTATCGTCGATCATTTGTTGTCCAAGGATACTTGTATTATTATGAGTTTTCATGCATACGAACTGTCTTGGATCTGGCAGAATGCTGCTCTGAGAATGTATATACTGTGTTTCGCAGCTAAGTAAGGTTGCTTTCTCAGCACACGGTAGATACTTTGGACTTCTCGAGCAAGTTATCGAAGATACCCTGTATACACACGCCTAAGACGCGTTCACGTACATCAGACTTAATATTTTGTACGGGATACATTGTTCCTTAACTAAATTAAAATACTTCCCATCACCATTCTCCGGTTCTATCCACGTTTTTAAGAAATCTAGGGAAACGCTTTACTCAAGGGTTTAGCGAAGTTTCCCTTCCTTTCAAGATAAATGCCGTAACTAGTAATTCGCTCCCATAGGTGAAGATCTGCAGCTGGACATTGGGAACATATCTCCATGAACTGTATGCCGGGGTACATAGCACGCAACCAGTTATATACACTCCTGGAAATGGAAAAAAGAACACATTGACACCGGTGTGTCAGACCCACCATACTTGCTCCGGACACTGCGAGAGGGCTGTACAAGCAATGATCACACGCACGGCACAGCGGACACACCAGGAACCGCGGTGTTGGCCGTCGAATGGCGCTAGCTGCGCAGCATTTGTGCACCGCCGCCGTCAGTGTCAGCCAGTTTGCCGTGGCATACGGAGCTCCATCGCAGTCTTTAACACTGGTAGCATGCCGCGACAGCGTGGACGTGAACCGTATGTGCAGTTGACGGACTTTGAGCGAGGGCGTATAGTGGGCATGCGGGAGGCCGGGTGGACGTACCGCCGAATTGCTCAACACGTGGGGCGTGAGGTCTCCACAGTACATCGATGTTGTCGCCAGTGGTCGGCGGAAGGTGCACGTGCCCGTCGACCTGGGACCGGACCGCAGCGACGCACGGATGCACGCCAAGACCGTAGGATCCTACGCAGTGCCGTAGGGGACCGCACCGCCACTTCCCAGCAAATTAGGGACACTGTTGCTCGTGGGGTATCGGCGAGGACCATTCGCAACCGTCTCCATGAAGCTGGGCTACGGTCCCGCACACCGTTAGGCTGTCTTCCGCTAACGCCCCAACATCGTGCAGCCCGCCTCCAGTGGTGTCGCGACAGGCGTGAATGGAGGGACGAATGGAGACGTGTCGTCTTCAGCGATGAGAGTCGCTTCTGCCTTGGTGCCAATGATGGTCGTATGCGTGTTTGGCGCCGTGCAGGTGAGCGCCACAATCAGGACTGCATACGACCGAGGCACACAGGGCCAACACCCGGCATCATGGTGTGGGGAGCGATCTCCTACACTGGCCGTACACCACTGGTGATCGTCGAGGGGACACTGAATAGTGCACGGTACATCCAAACCGTCATCGAACCCGTCGTTCTACCATTCCTAGACCGGCAAGGGAACTTGCTGTTCCAACAGGACAACGCACGTCCGCATGTATCCCGTGCCACCCAACGTGCTCTAGAAGGTGTAAGTCAACTACCTTGGCCAGCAAGATCTCCGGATCTGTCCTCCATTGAGCATGTTTGGGACTGGATGAAGCGTCGTCTCACGCGGTCTGCACGTCCAGCACGAACGCTGGTCCAACTGAGGCGCCAGGTGGAAATGGCATGGCAAGCCGTTCCACAGGACTACATCCAGCATCTCTACGATCGTCTCCATGGGAGAATAGCAGCCTGCATTGCTGCGAAAGGTGGATATACACTGTACTAGTGCCGACATTGTGCATGCTCTGTTGCCTGTGTCTATGTGCCTGTGGTTCTGTCAGTGTGATCATGTGATGTATCTGACCCCAGGAATGTGTCAATAAAGTTTCCCCTTCCTGGGACAATGAATTCACGGTGTTCTTATTTCAATTTCCAGGAGTGTATATCTATATAATGTACATCTACATCTACATGGATACTCTGCAAATCACATTTAAGTGTCTGGCAGGGGGTTCATACATATTAGTCCAATTTCAAATATTGCGAGGATAGAACGAACACATATATATTTCCGTACGAACTCTGATTTCCCTGATTTTATCGTGGTGATCGTTTCTTCCTGTGTAGCTCGGCGTCAACAAAATATTTTTTCATTCAGAGGAGAAAGATGGTGATTGGAATTTCGTAAGAAGACCCGTCGCAACGAAAGACGCATTTGTTTTAATGATGTCCAGCCCAAACCCTGTATGATTTCATTTACAGTCTCTCCCATATTTTGCAACAGAAAACGTGCTGCCTGTCTTTGAACTTTTTCAATGTACTCCGTCAACTCTATCTAGTAAGGATCCCACACCGCGCAGTACTATTCTAAAAGTGGACGGACAAGCATGGTGTAGGCAGTCTCCTTAGTAGATGTGTTACATTTTCTGAGTGTCCTGCCAATAAAAACCACTCTTTGGTTTGCGTTCCCCACAACATTTTCTGTGTATTCCTTACAATTTCAGTTGTTTCTAATTGTAATTCGTAGTTGAATTAACGTTCTTTATATTTGACTGATTTATCGTGCAACCGAAGTTTAACGGATTCATTTCAGTACTGATGTAGATGACCTCATACTTTTCGTTATCTCGGACCAACTGCCAATTTTTGCACCATTCAGATATCTTTCTAAATCGTTTTGCAGTTTGTTTTGATCTTGTGATGACTTTATTAGTCGATAAACGACAGCGTCATCTGCAAAACGCCCAACACGGCTGCTCAGATTGTCTCCCAAATCGTTTATACAGATCAGCAACAGCAAAGGGCCTATAAGACTACCTTGGGGAAAGCCAGGAACGACTTCTGTGTTACTCGATGACTTTCCGTCAGCTACTACGAACTGTGACCTCTCTGACATGAAATCACAAATCCAGTCACATAACTGAGACGATATTCCATAAGCACGCAATTTCACTACAAGCCGCTTGTGTGGTACAGTGTCAAAAGCCTCGAGAAATCCAGAAATACGGAATCGATCTGAAATCCCTTGTCAATAGCACTCAACACTTCATGTGAATAAAGAGCTAGCTGTGTTTCACAGGAACGATGTTTTCTAAACCCATGTTGACGGTGTGTCAATAGACCGTTCTCTTCTAGGTAATTCATAACGCTCGAACACAATATATGTTCCAAAATCCTGCTACATATCGACGTTAGTGATGTGGTCCTGTAATTTGGTGGATTATTCCTACTACCATTCTTGAATATTGGAGTGATCTGTGCAACTTTCTAGTCTTTGCGTACGGATCTTTCGTCGAGCGAACTGTTGTATGTCATTGTTAAGTATGGAGTTAATGTATGAGCATACTCTGAAAGTAGCCTATACAGTCTTGACCAGAAGATTTACTTTTATTAAGTGGTATACACTGCTTCAGTGCTCCGAGGATATTTACTTCTACGTTACTCATGGTGGCAGCTGTTTTTGATTCGAATTCTGGAATATTTACTTCATTTTCTTTTGTGAAGGCATTTCGGAAGGCTGTGTTTAGTAACTCTGCTTTGGCAGAGCTGCCTTGGCTAGTACCTCCATTGCTATCGCGCGGAGAAGCCTTTGATTGTTTCTTGCAGCTAACATACTTCACATACGACCAGAATCTTTGGACTTTCTGCCAGGTTTCGAGGCAAAGTTTCGTTGTGGAAACTATTATAAGCATCTCGCATTGAAGTCCTCGCTAAATTTCGAGCTTCTGTAAAAGATTGCCAGTCTTGGGGATTTTGCGTCTGTTTAAATTTGGCATGTTTGTTTCGTTATTTCTGCAACAGTGTTCTGACCCATTTTGTGTACCACGGAGGATCGGCTTCGTCGTTTGTTAATTTATTTGGTTAAAATCTCTCAATTGCTATTTCTGTGAATTCAAACCACATGTTGTCTTCACTGATATTGTTAATTTGGAAGGAGTGGAGACTGTCTTTCGGGAAGGCATCAAGTGAACTTTTATCTGCCTTTTCTGAATAAGTATATTTTTCTTTTATTTTTGGAGGATATGGGGGTTACAATATTCAATCTCGCTGCATCAAACCTGTGTTCATTAAAAGGTCGATGAAAGGATCCAATTACTAGTTTATTTCGGTTGCCAACAGTGATCTCTGCAAATACTAACTCACAGGAACTATCTACTTCAGTTTCGCGACAAGATAAACTACTTCTAACAACAACAAACACGCCATCGCCAACCGTGTTTAGCCTATCCCTTCGGAACACCGTTAGGTTCGCCACAAAAATTTCGGCTGAGCTTATCTCCGGCTTTAGCCAGCTCTCAGTGCCTATAACGACTTGAGCGTCAATGCTTTCTATTGGCGTTTGAAGCTCTGGTACTTTCCCGACATAGCTACGACAATTCACAATTGTTATACCGGTGGTTCCTGTATCCACGTTCTTCCTGTGTTTCGCCTGCGCCCTTTGTGACTGAAGCCCTTCTTGTGTTTTCCCGAGGCCCTCTAACCTAAAAAACCGTCCAGTTCACGTCACACAGCCCCTGCCACCCGTCTACCCGCTTCCGGCGTATAGTGGACATCTGACCTATTCAGCGGAACCCGAAACCCAACCACCCTTTGCCGCAAGTCTAGGAATCTGCAGCCCACACGGTCGACGAATCGTCTGAGCCTCTGATTCAGACCCTCAACTCGGTTCTATACCAGAGGTCCGCAATCGGTCCTGTCATTTATGTTTCAAATGGTCAGCTCTGCTTTCATTTTGCAAGCAAAACTGACAGCCTTTACCACTTCGGTTAGCCGCTCGAAACCAGAGAGAATCTGTTCTGATCCAAAGTGACACATATCACTGATACCAAAGTGAACCACCACCTACAGCTGGCTGCACCCTATGCTCTTCATGTCATCGAGGAGGACCCGTTCCACATCTGGAATGACTCAATCCGGTAAGCACATGGAGAGCACATTGGTTTTCTTTCTCTTCTTGGCAGCTATGTCCCTAAGGGGCCCCATAACGTGCCTAACGTTGGAGCTCCCAGCTATCAATAATGCCATCCTCTTTGACTGTCCGGTTCTAGCAGGCTGAGAGGTTTCCTCTGAAACAGGACAGGCGGCGGCGTCTGGCTGAGCGATAGTGTCAGCCACAGACAGCACCTTCTAACAATCCTACCACAACAAACGTCAGAATTTAATAACGATTGTGGTTTTGCTCCCGCTGCTAAATACTGCATCTTCGGGCAACAACAGTCATATTATGTGGCAGGTGTCATTAGAGCACAGTTAATAAAGTCATTTCATGTAATAATCAAAAAACTAGGCACTCATCTTTTTGTGTTTCCCACGCTGGTCTCGTCGTAAAATCATGGCTCAATCGTTGAAAATCTAGGTGGTTATGATTCCAAGCTCGGATGCAAAGAGGCCTAGGTTTTGTTCTGCTACATTCAAAAGTTTTGTAGATGCGCTTCTCAAACAATTCTTGGAGATTACACTTTTGCTGGACAATGGTGATGTAAAAAAATGATCAGCACTCCGAAATTAAGTTACACTTCCTTTTAATTGCTTTTATTGCAATATCACGTGACACCCTAAACATCACTTCACAATACAAAACATACTTGAAAACATCTTCCTCACAGTCACTGTTAAAGTTCACATTTTATAAGCTGACTACAATATGCGTCTTTCCAACATGACGTCCACGACTTGACTCTCTCAAGGTCCGACTCTCTAACATCTCAAAAATTAACTAACAATGCTTACGCGCCCAAAAATCAGAGTTACCAATACGTCAAAGATCTTAGTGACAAAAGAAAGAATACACATAAGAATAATATCATTGCAATATAAACATATCGATGTATCAAAAGTGAAATCAAATCTGAATGTTGTCTCAGAAATATGTTAAGTACTTAACAGAAATACAGTCGAATATTACTGATATCGAGAGGTTCAGGTGAGGTACCATAATGGTTACGTAATTCAAGCACCATTACAACCTGGAACCTGTTTTTCAGACAAACTGGGAAGGCCTTACATGCGGCCGCCTGGTCAGGGGTCAACCTCAGCGCGAGCAGTAACTGAGCTGGCCACCGGCGAGAGCCGATCGGAGGACTCAGACGTGCTGGACGTCCGTTGGATCCCCACGGCCGGCCCACAACAGTGGTGCCCATCCACTGCAGCCCCAAGCTGTGTAACCCATCACAGCCTGGAGCTGAGAGCGAAGTATCACCAACTCGGCTCGCAACTGCACACAACAATCGCAGTCCCTGTCCATACTAAAGGCCATGGAAAACTAAACTATGCAGAGTGCTGCGGAATTCTACTGTAGACACTGACGAAAACGCGGGTGCTGTGTCTAATGTCTGTATCCGTCTTGTTGCTTGTTATTAACTCAGGATTATTTGTTGCTAAGAGGTGAAGTGTGTTTTCACAACCCTTTACTATCTGGGTGAGGTATATCCGTCAAATTCGTTTCTGCTGCAGTTGAGTATCAGACATCTTTCGTCCTTCAATGACTTATTAACACTTTTTACTTCATAATATTGGCTAAGCCGCCCTCGGAATTAAGCTTCATCTAGGTATTATTCTCTTACTAGTGTATATAATCTATTTGTCTGCTATCGTATTAATTGCTGTGTAAAAAAAATTGTAATGTTATTTAAGATACTATCAGACTTTACCAAATTCTGTGTCTCTGCTTTATTTTTTTATAGAGATGCATAATCATGTTTATACTTATTGTAATCATTTTTATTGTTTTTCATTTCTGATTTCCCTATCAGTCCATTAACAAAACATGTGCACTTAGCAATGTTTCTAAATAAACTGTACGAGTATCAATATTGTAGAACTATTCATGTGTTTTCCTTATTGAGACTAGTGCAGACACACAAGTACAGACACTGATCAAGCCTGTGTACGTATTTCGTCCCAAAAAGAAATGTTGTTCCCGTAAAATAAGAGATGAGCCATTTCTTATAAATCTTGCATACACTGTTAATTAACTAATCTCTAAGTACTTTAAAGTACTTTAAACATAGCTGCGCTACAGCAATGGTTCCACGTAAATCAGACTAAGAACAGCCGACCAGTTGCAAAGGATAAAGCAATCTTTACCTAGGTTTCAATAGATATAAATCTATCTTCTTCAGAAGATGCAGTATTATAACAACATGAAGTGATATGTCCTTATCGTTTAGGCAAACATCTGCATAGTTACATTAATCATATAAAATATAGCCCTGACAACAGGGTTTGTCAAACAAATAAAATAGGTACATAGAAGTTGCAGAGCGCCTGCAACTTCTATGTACCTATTTTATTTGTTTGACAAACCCTGTTGTCAGGGCTATATTTTATATGATTAATGTAACTATGCAGATGTTTGCCTAAACGATAAGGACATATCACTTCATGTTGTTATAATACTGCGTCTTCTGAAGAAGATAGATTTATATCTATTGAAACCTAGGTAAAGATTGCTTTATCCTTTGCAACTGGTCGGCTGTTCTTAGTCTAATCTCTAAGTAATTAAAAACGCGCCAAATTTTCAGTTACTTCAGCATGTATGACAACTTTCGCAAAATGAATAATTCTTTGTTGAAGGGAGACTGAAATTAAATTCGAAGTGAACTTGTATCCCTATCGCTAAATATTCTGGCGTTTGGAGTCTATATTACGCAGCTAATATTCTCAAATTTAGTCTTACGGATTGGTTCTTCCGTCTACCGACATTTTGTACAACCTCATTGGTCGATAACGATCGACTTTCAGGTGGCTGTCTTGTTGTTTCTTGACGTGCACAAGGCGGTTCTGTTTCGATCCGCACTTGGAAATTTATAAAATAATAACAAATATTTTTATATATCAGGTTGTATCGCTTACAAAAGAAGAGAATAATGGTTTTGTATTGTATTTTTAGAATGAATTGGTGGAATCAGAATTTTTGTCGTTAGGAAACAGTGATTCCATTTGGAATCAGTAAGTCTTCGTTGTATGCGTACTTTACCGTATGATGATGTGGTTTACTATTGATTAGACAGATAGTTAGCACGTTATTTAATTCCTACCATGCATGTTCAACAATTTCATACCTGTTTGCAATGACAAATACAGTGTAAGTTATATATAACCGGAAGAAGATGCTTGTAATAATTATTATTTCATTATGCTAAATTATGATTTGCAAGTTATCGGTCACAATGCAAATATTACTCTGATGTTATTTGATGATGACGATGATGCTTATGATGATGATGATTGGGTTTGGGGCCCTCAATTTCGCGGTCTCCAGCGTCCATACAATGGACAAATTTTTTCACAGTCCAATATTTTTTTTATAGTCCAAACTAGCCACTGTCACAAATGATGAGGATGATGATGAAATGATGAGGACAACACAAACACCCAGTCCCTGGGCAGAGAAAACCCCAACCAGACCAGTCTGATGTCATTTGTTTGAAGATAAGTCGTGGCTAGCGACAGATACAGAAATTGTGGCAATGTAAAAGGCGATGTGCCTAATTTTGAAGATATTGAATCCGAGGATGATGAGGTGGAATCTTCTTTGGAAGGAACTGTTCGAGGAAGAGTTTTTGATAAAGAAGATCTTGCCAGTGAAGCTTTGAATACAGACTGTTTGAATATGCCTGTGGAACTTCACGCATTGAATGACGATTAAGAGGAAGAATTAGATGAGACACCTCTCACTGTAACACTCGAAACACAACATCCAAGTGAATTATCTGTATGTTAAATAAGAAACAGGCGTTGGCAACACAGAAATATGGAACCAATAGATGTGACTTATAACTCCGCATTTTCTGATCCTCCAAACGAGGACTTACGCTCATTGAATTACTTTTGAAAATTTATTGACAGCAGCATCATTCAGAATCTAGAAGGTCAAACAAATCTACATTCTATACAAAAAGCAGGGAAGTCCATTGAAACGTCTCTTACAGCAGTGTCTCATTTATTTGAAACCCAATTTTTCGCTGGAATTGTTCCAATGCCAGAGTGTAGAATGTACTGCGTTGCTTCTGCCAGTTATGTATATATAGCAGAAATTGTGTCACGTGTTTGATTTTGTAACTTGAGGGCTTATTTATATGCAAACAATAATAATGACATGTTTTCAAGAGGACATAGATACTATGACAAATTGTTCAAAATTAGACCTTTTGAGGACACACTGAGAAATAATTTTGTGAAAATAGTGCCGAAAATTCAGTAAATGCGATGATGGTTTAGCTCAAGTTTTCAAGACTATGTTGCCATATATAACAGCAAATAACATAGATGGGGAGTAAACGTATTGGTAAGGGTTTGAGTAAGTGGTTTTCTCTATAATTTCGAAATTTACTTGGGTAAAAGAGAAACGTGTCTTTAAATACACGTGGCAATATCGCCACAAAGTTTACTGGTAATTTGCCTGAATTTAAAAAAAAAAAAGAAATTATTTTTTGACGATTGGTTGGCTTCCCATGATCTTGCTACTGAACTAAAGAAGTTGGCAAAATACATGGTGGGAACCCTGAGAAAGAATCGACTGTCACGATGCTCTTTGCAGAAAAATCAACGATCTTACGATTACAGTGCACAAACAAACGAGAATATCGTGGTGATAAAATTTTGTGACCATAAGGTAGAGCGTTTAATTTTTTTCACGTATGTAAAAGTGAAGAGGTTATTGAAGGTGTATGACGATGGTCAGTTGCTGCTAACAAGGGAAACTTCCCATCGCAACCACCCTCAGATTTAGTAGTAAAAGGGCTTGGTGCACAGCCTGTCAAAAAATAAACACCGATCAAACATGAAAACATGATGAAGGCGTACTGATCTGTCAAAAAGGCAAAATAGGAACTTTGAACGGTCCTAGAAGAAGAAGTGCAAAATAGAGTAGGCGAGCAGAGAAACTGCGACGTGGGTGGGTGGTTACGGTGTTGGCCTGCCAGTGAAACGAGACGTATTCAAACCTCCCTCATGCCAATTTTTTTCATTTTTTTAACTGTCCGCTTTATTCAAATTTGTGTCTGTGTCGTGGTGTAACGTCCGTTTGCAACAGCGAGGTGGGGACCCATAATGACAGCTGACTCCGCACAACTACTCTGTTAATAGTAGAAAGGAAACGGGTTTCGAATGAGAACAGCAAACGTTTGTTGACAACTCAACCGAATCGTCCACCGGAAAAAAAGTCTGGTGTGTCATACACAGAATTAATGACAGTACGTGTGTCATATCACAGGAATCTCTTATCGACGCACCTAATTTGTACGACTTGCAAATGAGTCAGATGTGCCCCCTTTTCCAGTATAGGTGTTCGTATGAATGTGAACGTGACCACTCCCAAGTGTATGATGAAAACATGATAGCTTGTCACATAAACTGCAACAAATGAACGCAACAGTTTCACGATCACACAGTTTCTCTGTGTTCTGAAGTTACTTTCCGTTTTGGAAGTCTTGGTTCCTGAATTGCTTTGCTGTAACATAGTTAACACCAGTGTATGTATTGTTTTCATTTCTGTGAGACGTCTGTGTGGTATCTCTCCTTCTCTCACTATTCATCACATTTACTTGCGACGGTTACATATTCTTACCACATGACACGTAGTCTGTAGCCACTTTATGATATGACAACTGTCAATACTGCAGAAAGAGAACAAACGTTTCAATGATTGGGCGGACAGTTCATATCGTTGTGAAAAAAATGGCATGAGGGAGTTTTCAAACATGGCCCGTCTTCCTGGCAGTCTAGCACTGTGACCACCTACCCACGATGCCGTTGCTGTTTTAGGCTGCTTTTTATTGTACTTGAACCCTTCACTGTTTCTATTTTCCTTTCTTTACGGTTCAGAACATCTCCTTCCTGTTTTCAGTCTGATCTGTGTTCAGTTTTTTACGAGCTATCGACTGGGGAATCTTACCACTACATCTGAGAGGGATGCGATGTGTAGTTTCCGTTGTAAGTAATACGCGAATGTACGTCATACTGTCATATTAAAAGAGTACAGCACTTTTATGGACGGTAGTGATCAGCATGACAAGCTAGTCCAGCTCTTTAGAACAAATATCAAAGAACGTCAGTTCTGCCTCAGAATAATTTTTCAGTTAGTTAACATTGCTTGTGTCAATGCATGACTGCTTTATAGCAGACACTGTGGTGAGAAAAATATACCGGATTATATTGGCGATATTTCAGTATGCCCTTCTAAGAGAGATACAGCGTAACCAAAAAAGAAAGGGGGATCCAACCCTGACCATACCTAAATACAATGGAGAAGAGGAGAACAGAAAAAGCATGTTTTACAGTTCCAGAGGTGTGCTATGATGGTATAGGCAGTTGTCCAGAACACCTCCCTGACAATGCAAGCTGAAAATTGTGCATAAAAAGCTGTTCTAGAATGAAGTTTTTGTATGTCCATCTCTGTGACTGATGGTCTAATGGACTTTGGCCATTCTCTTACGTAATAAGATGCACCTGCTGCAGCCGTCATTTCGATCTTATTTATTATATGACTAAAGGTTTCTGTGATTCAATACATCGTCTTCGGGCCTTAACTGATGCCGATGGAGTGAACACCCACGGCGTATAGTGTATTGAATTACCGAGACCTTTAGCTATGTAATAAATAATATCGAAATGACGGCTACAGGTGTTCCATCTTATTACGTTCTAGTATGAAATGGACGAAATACAATGTATCACTATGTCTTAACAAGGTAAGAATCTTTTTAAGGATTTGTATGTAGTATAAGTACCACGTATTTACTCCAAAACATTTTACTGTAACAAGAAAATTCCAATTTTCACAATTTGTAAAATATACATACTTTTAGTTGGAATAAGATGGCAGTTGTCGAACAGAAAATTTTTTATCCTTTGCTTTCACCCGCTACATCAGTGTCCCAATGATTCCAAATGGAAAGATCTGCAAAGTTCTATGCTAAAACATATTTTTCACAAATATGTTTAAAATTATTGTCTACTGTAACCTAAAGACAATATAACTTCAAAAGAAAAAATTTTCCTTAGTTAAAAAGCTAATCAGATCAAAGAGGATTTTTGCAGTATGAGTAATTACTTGATTAATTGAGACTAAAATTAAATCCCAAGTGGGCTGCTATTTTACCGACAACAGCAGAACATTCAGCTTTTAAACTAGTTGTGTGGATAGCGGCAATATATTGAACAAAAATAAAAACAAAATCATGAGTTCAATCTTTTTAAAAAATTCTTATGGGGTAGTTCAGAGTAATGAGTCATATCGCGATTTTCTCCGTTTGTGCTTACGTGTCATACGTTTTTCCATACGTTAACGCTTGTTTAACATTATTGTGGTTGAAGTTAAGTCCTAACCCACTGGTTCCGCAGTACTGAAGTGTTTGTTCTCACGTGAATACAATGTATCACTCAAAATAATGCGTCGATATACAGCCTGTGACGGTACTAGCCCCGTACTGCGTACATTAATTTGGGGTAGAAAGTAAGGATGATCATTCGGCAAGGTTCATGTTGAGTTACGAAGAGAGTAATTGAAATAATTCAGTGGGAATTACTAAACGATTCGGTTGCATTTTCGCATTGTCGAGAATAGATAAAACCAAGACTGAAGAAATTGAGTCGTTTCCCGCAAATGCAACTAATTTCTCCGTCTTCTTTGTGAGACATGTAGGTGGAATCTTTAAACTGGAAGTGAAAAATATCGGAAGACGTGTGCTGCGCGAGTTCGCGTAAGCCAGCTCACACGAGTGGCGGGAATCCGAGTAGACACCGCCAAGGGACGTGAGCTGCCAAGGGACAATGGGGGTTGCGCAGGACTTCCAGGCACACTGTCGGGGCTGAGCAATACCACTCAACAGGAGAACGCGCTGAAAGCATTCTGCCCGAACGTGCGAGGAAGGGGCTGTCGGGCTGTCGGAACACGCTGCAGATACCCTGCCGTGAACAAGAATAAGGTTTGCAGTCTAGAACACATATTGCACGCGGAGGGAGGTGAGAAACGCAACTATCGAGGTGGTGCCCTCGTTAAGAAACTCGTCGCGTATCTGACAATGATTAAATCCTCGTTTATTTAGATTTTCCGTGCATTAACGGTGTAATTCGGGGTCGTTCCTTCAAACTCTTAATGCTGAGCGTCGCGCATTTGCGTCATACCAAAGTGGCGCTAATACGAGGGTCCTTCCGTAAGTAATGCCCCACCTTTTTTCTCAGAATATATTTATTGTTAAGAGTCAGAACTTGGTGACAATATAATCAACATGTCTTGTACACGTTCAATTTTTCTACGTAGTCTCCATGACCTTCTATGGCCATACGCTAATGTTGTGAAAAAGCATGCATTCCATGCTGGTAGGAGATCTTGTCCCGTAGGTGCAGCCATGTTTTCACTGCATGACTGATACTCTCGTCATCTTCAAAGTTTGTACCTCTTATTTATTAAGGGACCCAAAGAGATGGGAGTCCGAGAGTGCTACGTCTGGACTGTAGGGTGGATGAGGCAGTGATGTCCAACCCAATTTCGCGATGTGTTCGCGGGTTATCAGACTTGCGTGTGGGCGTGCATTATCGTGTTGGAGCAAGATTTCTGCTGGATTCTTGTCCGATCGAACACGTCGGAAATTGTTCTTGAGTTTATTCAGAGTCTTCACGTACGCCTCTGAATTGATGGTTGACCCTCTTCCCATCACATCCACGAGAATGACGCCATCACAATCCCAGACGACTGTCGCCGTGACTTTTCCAGCATAGGAGGTTGTCTTGAAATTCTTCTTTTGTGGTGAATGAGGATGATGCCGCTCCATGGACTGCGTTTTTGTTTCCGGCGCAAAGTGGTGAACCCAGCTTTCTTCCCCCGTAACGATCCGTAACTGAAAGGCCTCTCTGCCGGTCAGAAAACGCTCCAACAATTCAGGTGAAATGGCTTCTCTTTCAATCTTGTGGTCCGCTGTGAGCATTCGTGGAACCCATCGTGAGCACTTCTTTGAATATCCGACAGTCTCGATCGTTGCAAACGCATTTCCAATGCTGACCGACAACTGTAGTGGCAACTGTCGCGTTGTGATGCGCCGGTCGGCACTTATAATCGCATCCACATGATTCAGCATGTCTGGAGCAGTGACAGGGTGTCCCGAGCGTGGCTGATATGGACCTCTGTTTCCCATTTCCCGAGGCTGTAACTTTCTTTACCCACCGCTCAACTGGACTTCTATCAACTGCACCAACTACGTACACTCCACACAAACGTTTATAGATGTTCACCACGGTTTCATTCTCAGCAACACTAGAATCCAACAGCAGCCAGCTGTTTGTAACGTGAGTCGAATGTAGGCACCGTTTTGGCTCTGTACTACGGCTCTGCTATCTGCCAGAATGGTTCAAACCTTCACCGGCGCACAAAACAAACATCAAATGTGAAGCACCAGCAACGACGTTTGTCTATGTATATTAATTCTTGTAAAAAAATGTGGGGCATATGTAAATGAAAAGTTAATTGTTTCTTAGTTCCAGTGACGGTAGGTGTATATTGTATACGAAGCAACCAACGCCTCTGACATGTGCTTACCTCTAGTGGAAATTTCGAGTACTTCCAGAGCAGGGTTTCCTAAACTGTGTTCCGCGGAACTCTGGTGTTCAGCGAGAAGTGAACGGGCTACGAGCTCCGCAGAGAGCTGTTAATAACTTGGCATATTTTCGATATTTTGCCGATACTTATTATTTTTTAAAAAAATGTTTTATTATGATTTCTGTGGTTTTAGTTACGATTCAAAATTGAAGCAAGCATGGAATAAATCAAGCTTTTTTCTCAATTTTTAAAAGTTTATTAACATTCAAAATAACCATATGTTACTTCAGAGTACCAAAGAGGTCCGTCAGAGAAAATGGACTTTTCACGTCCTTCGTTCACAACACACACACGAGAAATTATCGTCATTGTCTGTTTATCGTCATTACAGCTAGATACAGAAATATAGATACAGAGATACGTTCAGCTCTGAAATTTATTTGTTTGTTCTGTGGTATCTGTGACACGTCGCAAACATATGTAATGAACCAGTTGAACGTGCATATGAATTTGAAAATACTGTTTACAGTAAAATATGCTTCATTAGGCGTCTGTGTACCTTTGAGGGCGCATACAAGAGATGAAACCACATCTACTGATAGCAAATATTTACGTTGATTTGTAGCACCAGCACACTTCAGTGGCCAATTGTGTTCATTTTTATCGTATTTATACTTTAATGTATTACGGTTTTCCAATGAATCATATGAACATCAGACCTAAAAGCTGTATTGACACTAAATTTTACTTTTATTGCGATGTGGAAATTCTATTGAACTGTTAATACTCTGAAGTTTTTATTTTACTGCCGATGAATACCAGAGATTTTATACACCACGAAGTACAAATTGAGATTTTAAAGCTCATGTAGCAAAATTCTCCGTAATAAACTAAATGACTTGCTAGAATTCAAAAACAAAATTGCAGAGGCACTCTGCAAGAAGGGAAAATGTATGAAAAATGCGATGTGCATATTCAGCCAGTACAGAGGAATCATTACTATGTAAGATGTGTAAGGTCAATAAAACCAGTTCCACATAATTCTGTCCAGACTGATGCAGTAGTTCATTAGCCTCATGCTACCGACAAAAGGGAAAGATTTAAAGGCTAAATCATAAATGACAAAACATATTCATGGTTTTCCGACAATTTCGTGAATAAGGCTATATTGTATTGTCTATAATTATTTAAAAGGTACGCTACCTACTATTTTTCATCTAAATCCTGTCAGTGTGTCGTCATAATGGTAAATAAAAATCTTTTACTAAATGAAGTGATGAAAGTGTTTTATTTCTCAAATGTCCCTTGCCGCAAATAAGTGACGTACACAATTATAAGGGAGGGGTTTGAAAAGTTCTCGGAACGGAATAGAAAAAAAGTACTTACATCACTGAAACTTTTTTATTTTTCAATTTAGTGTCCTTATTGGTTAATGCACTTGTTCCAGTGCCTTGAACCCATCTCGAAAATGAGTTTCTCCATGCCTGCAAAGTAATTGTCAACTCCGGATATCAACTCTTCGTTTGAAGTGAATCTTCGTCCACCAAGAAAAGTTTTCAGTTTTGGGAAGAGAGTGGCGAAACTGTGGCACTTCTCAAACCAGAGTATAAACACCAGCTGTCCATTGTCAAGCTTGTGGTACAGTACACAACGGCATCTGTTGCTAGGATAAGTTGTGAAAATAGTAGTCCTACAGCATAAGAGGGAATGTATAGAAATGATATAATCATGTATTCTATGTGTTGGGGGCACCACCGTCTTTATCATCAGTTCTGTTACATTAGAATTTATGAAAAACAGACAGTTTCAGGTACGTACACCTGCAAAGAGAAATAACCACCCTATAGTATTTAACAAAACATTTAAAAGGAAGTTACCAACATCGTGTACTGATTTGGAAAAGATAAACTTCTCTGCGATATTTATTCAGGAAAAAGCTGCCCTTTGGGCGACTGATACGGCTTAAACCTGTCGGACTTATGAACAGTTTTACAAGTCATAGTTATCGAAATACTCGTCCAGTTGTTTGTAAGAAAGACTCTGCAGCGCATCGTTCAACCAAGAGTCATTTCACAGTAGTCAAGGAAGCCTACGAAAATATTTCGAGGAATACTTGAATAAGACTCGGTATTGAGGTGAACCCATATCACAAAGGATATTTTTACAATTATTAAGAGCAAAATTTATTGTGGAGCTATGAGGCAAAGTAGTTCACACTCGAGAAACAAATCTAAAGCCCTTCTTGTCTATATTAGATTCATTTGATCTACTGCATGGAGATCCAAAATTGAACACTAACAGTGTTGCAGTGATGCAGTAACGCTGCTTCTGCTGCACAATGCTCGGCCTTCTGACTGCGCTCCATAGGATTTTAATGGGAAAAGAAGAAATGATACCGGATATCAACGTGGTTGACCTAATAATGGAACAGAATAGTGGCACAGTAATTACAATTATCAGTGAAATACCCAAATGGGAAACTTCTGTCATACGAACAGTACTCATATGCAAGAAGGTTCAGTAAAAAACTGTACAGAGGACACAAAATGGCGAACAAAAAATCCAGCCGTAAATTTTTTGAGATAGCTGAAGAATCCCGCCTGACTATAGCGTCTTGGGCAAACTAGAGTCGGCTACAGTATGCCCTCTAATAACGGTTGTGGAATGGAGTGGAGCAGAGAAAGTAATTCCGCAGATCTGTTCATATATAACAATGACACAGACTTTAGAGATGAACTAACCACTGACCACTGCAAATACTATAATCATAACAAAGAAATGGTTCAAACTATTGTACACGCTGTTGTAGTAAATGTGCCGACTGCAGGTGTTCTGGTTACAGATGCTATGGTGAATGTTACGCCAGTCAATTTATCTAGTAAGTTTTGTGAGGTCATAGGGGAGCCTATATCCCCCATAAAGGATTGTGAGGCTATTAAAGCAGTTGGTGTAAGGTTGCGATACATCAAATTGCAGACATAGGCTGAAGCAGTGACAGGAAAGGGAGCCATAGGCTGACTGTTCCTAACTCTAAGTGTGTATTAATTACAAAGTCCATTTTTGACATGGAATTTCTAAGAGACATGTACACAGTGGTAGACTTCTCCTCAGACAAATACTCTCTGAACGTCGATGGCAAAAAACTGTGGCTGACGTAATAACAACAAGAGCTAAGAATCGTAAATACTGCCTAGATTAAAAATAAAGTTCATTAAAACGAAAACTGCACACAATAGTAGTATTCCTTCATAATGTAATTAAGTTGATTATAATGAAAAGTACAAGAAAGATAAGTTTATAGAGTCTTCAGTATTACCTCCTTGCAGCAGGCTGATATAAGGTGTTTGCTTTTAAAGTTTGTACATCTTTTTGAAAAAAAAAACAAGTATTATCCATATGTACCAAAATTAAACGGAAGTCCCCACATATGAAACATACTCTCATAAAACTTACCCCAACCAATCGACTAAACGAGCAGTACAGCTTTTTGGTGTTAAATTCAGGATGCCAATGCGTAGCTTATAAGTGTTAACATTTGAGTTTACCATGAGCCCGCGAATAGTACGGACATTGAAGGTATTGACTACTGCACTTAGCGTTTTACCCGTTATCCTCATGAAAACTACATTGTGGTGTCGAGTACTAGGTGAAATTGCTAAAACTGCACAATGATCCGGTGCCTTACGGTATCCCCGTCAGATTCTATACCGAATTTGGGCCCGAGTTAATCAAAACCGTCTACAAGAAGGGCAGCGGAAGTGGTCCATAAAAGTACCGTCCAACATCAGTTTTCTCTAAAGAATCTTAGTCCAAATCATGTGATTTACCAATCGAAATTTCTGACTGGGTTGAGAAGTTCTTGTTAGAGAGAACGCAGCACATTATCTTGATAGAGTGTCGTCGACAAATGTGAAGTAACTTCAGGTGTATCCTAGGAAAGCTTGTTGAGATCATTTCTGTCTTTGTTATTAATGATCTAGCACACAACGTCAAAAATGAGTTAAATTTTTCATAAATGATAAAGTTATATACACTCAAGCACTCAAAAAACATCTACCAGGTATTAATATGGACCTTGATAAGATTTCAAAGTGGTACTACAATGAGCCACTTCCTTTACAAGTTCGTAAACTTAATGTTGTCCATTTCACAAAACAAAAATACATTGCGTCCTGTGACTAAAGTCTCGATGACTCACAATTAGAATAGATCTACTCATACAAATACTTTGGTACAACTATTTTTAGAGTTCGAAACGCAACGATCACGTAGGCTCGTAGATGAAGAAGGTGGCACACCAGTTCGCAACTAGAGTGCTAGGGAAATACAATCAGATGATAAAAGAGCTTGTTTACAAATTATTTTTGTGACCCAGACGAGGAATAGAAAATATGAAGATTTTGGAACATTGAAAGGAAAGAAACTAGTGTATTCTCCATATTTACACTGAAAACGAGGTAGGGAACCAGTTTTGAGTGAAGCTCAAGTTACAGAGATACTATTTTCAGAATACAGAAGGAAGTTGTAAGACTTACGTCTGGTGTAAGAAAATGCTTGAAAGGCCTTTGCAGAAATTAATAAAAATAAAATAACAGGCAAATGAACATATTCTGAGAATCAAAAGCAATCACTGGGAATTATCCTCAAGAAAGTAACCTTAAATGATTTTATATTACTATAGGAAGACGTCAGATGCATGGGTACACATGTATTCAACAACTTGTTGGAGCGTATTAAACGTAAGTAATGTAATGGAATTTGAAATGAAATGAAATAACTTTACTTCAGAACGTCATTTCACTTAGTTGCACGTAAAGAGAACATTTAAATGTGACTCTTTTCCACTTCCCGTTGATACCTTTTAACTGGAATTGTAGGACACTACTATTGTGATGGAACGTGTAGATAAATTTATTGAATCATGCCAAAAATAATACTTATCACACCAAAAAAGTTTTACAATTAAATATTTATTGCTGGCCAGATAGAACTTTACGTTTAGCTGTATTTTCTTTAGGAATTATGTCGCGAACCGGTTGTGAAACTATGGTAAAGAAAATTAAAGCCCCTGCAAGCTAGCACCATATCGCACTGTTATCGCGACTTGTGCAGTAAATAAATCCCACCATGTAACTACAACAATAACAAGTACATCAGAGAAAAAAATTGTCCCCAGGAGACATCACGCTACTTCCTAGCAACACCGGCTATAGCGCTGACAATGAACTGAAGTCAGCGAGACAGACAGTCCGCGTATTTCTTCAGGTGTGCCATATCAACCGAAGCCACTCATTGAGGGCTTTTTGTATACGAATATGATTGATTTATTGGGCCAGCTGAGATGCGGTACGATGTCCGAATGTTCGTAAAACCAGACCTTTATGCCTGCACCCCAGTGAAAACGGTTGATGTGATCTAGGAAGACTGGATTGCCTACAACCAATGCATTATAAACACAGAAAATGATGGTCAACTCGGGGCACCGAGGATATTGAAATACATATCCCGGTTCATTTTCATGATACCCTGAATGGGTAGGTACCAAGCCATGGTACGAAAAACATCCGTACAACAACAGAGAACCACCGAGATTCCATGCACGGAGGTCTTTACGCGTAACTGGGCAGTCGGGGCACTCGATACGTTGCGCCACTTGAACAGAGGCAAAATCGCTACTCGATGGTCCACGCAACATGGTTCCAGTAAGCTACTGTGTAGTTTCTGAAGACATGACATTGTACGCGTATTTTACAGTACGAACAATAGTCTTTTGCGAGTGCTTTTCCTTTCATCAGTTTACTGATCTTTTGAAACGGCCCGCAATGAATTCATCTCCTGTGCCCGCCTTTTCATTTCAGGGTAGGACTTGCACCAAATGTCCTCAAATAGCTGATAGATAGATTCCATTTTCCGCGTTCCCCTAAAGTTTTTACTCTACAACCGTCCCTCGCGTATCATAGAAATTATTCCTTGATATGTTACACTTCTACTATCATCCTGTTGTTCTTGTCAACGTTTTCTACAGGTTCCTCTCCTCGTCGATTTTGAAGAGAACCTCATGATTTACGTTATCAGATAACTTAATTTTCAATACCCTTCTGCAGTGTCGCATCTCAAAGCCTACGATTCTCCTCTTTTATTTTACTTTGGCCAGGAATGCCCCCTTTGTCAATTCCAGCCTGCTTTTCATGTTCTTAGAGGTTCTCCTGTCATGTCTTATTTTGGTTTCAGGGTTCATGATTAGTTCGACTCGTCTACTTCGTGGTACCCAATTTTGATGTTAAACTGATCAAAAACAGGAGTTCTGCCACGGTTCATTACTTTTGTCTTTCTTCGGTTTACAATGAATTTATATTCTGTGCTCATTAGCGAGGCCATTCGAAGCAACATATTCTACAATTCTTTCTCGAATGAGGAGAGGAAAGTTACCATTGATATACTTTTATTCTGAACGTTAATCACATTGCCGGCCTTTGCGGCCGAGCGGTTCTAAGCGCTTCAGTCTGGAACCGCGCTGCTGCTACGGTCGCAGGTACGAATCCTGCCTAGGGCAAGGATGTGTGTCATTTATTTAGGTTAGTTAGGTTTACGTGGTTCTAAGTCTAGGGGATTGAAGACCTCAGATGTAAAGTCCCATAGTGATTAAGCCATTTTAACCATTTGTTAATCACATTACTGAGCATATTTTCTGTCATTGTTTCTTCGATGTGTAGACAAAACAGTAGATGTAAAAGACCCACAACTTCACTATTTTTAATCCGAGTACTTGCTCTTTCATTCATATTGCTCTCACCTGGTTCCTGTGCAAATTCATCCATTTATGCGACAGTTTCAGTCAGCGGTGGAAAGTCATATGACTGTCAGATAGCAGTTACCTACAGTGGTCCAACGCGACCAGTGTGCTGTTTTAAGAGAGTAACTAATATTTTTTTCTGGTGAATTTAGTTTCGTATCCAACTCAGAATAACAGAGCTCGATCTTTCATTTTCAATGTTCGGTTCAACGGCACGCATGTTTATTTAAAACAGTACTACAACTGCCAACATGTGCGAGGCCTCGTGAAACATATAGTGTGGCTACTTTCCTTTCGTGAAAGATGCAACAGTCATCGTTAGACATCACGAGAGAGCAGAATGCCGCGCTCCGCGGAACTCACGGTCTTAGAACGTTGGCAGGTAGTTGAGTATCACTTGTGTCGCACGGCTGTACGCGACATTTCCACACTCCTGAACATCCCTAGGTCCACTGTTTCCGATGTGATAGTGAAGTGCAAACGTGAAAGGACACATACAGCACGAAAGCGTAGAGGCCGACCTCGTCTATTGATTGACAGAGACCGCCGACAGTTGGAGAGGTTCGTAATGTGTAATAAGCAGACATCTATCCAGTCCATCACACAGGAATTCCAAACTGCATCAGGATCCACTGCAAGTACTATGACAGTTAGACGGGAGGATTTCACGGTCGAGTGGCTGCTCATAAGCCACACATCACGCCGGTAAAGGCCAAACGACGCCTCGTTTGGTGCAAGGAGCGTAAGCATTGAACAGTGGAAAAAATTTGTATGGTGTGACGAATCACTGCATACAATGTGGCGATCCGATGGCAGGGTGTGGGTATGGCGAATGTAAATGAACGTTATCTGCCAGCGTGTGTAGTGCCAACAGCAAAATTCGGAGGCGCTGGTGTTATTGTATGGTCGTGTTTTCCATTGAGGGGGCTTGCACCCCGTGTAGTTTTGCGTGGTGATATCACAGAACAGACCTACATTGATGTTTTAAGCACCTTCTTGCTTCCCACTATTGAAGAGCAATTGGGAGATGGCGATTGCATCTTTCAACACTATCGAGCACCCGTTCATAATGCACGGCTTGTGGCGGAGTGATTACACGACAATAACATCCCTGAAATGGACTGGCCTGCACAGAGTCCAGACCTGAATCCTGTATAACACCTTTGGGATGTTTAGGAAGGCCGACTTCGTGCCAGGCCTCACAGACCGACATCGATACCTCTCCTCAGTGCAGCACTCCGTGAAGAATGGGCTGCCATTCCCCTAAAAACCTTCCAGCACCCTATTGAACCTATGCCTGCAAGGGTGAAAGCTGTCATCAAGGCGAAGGATGGACCAACACCATATAGAATTCCAGCATTACGGATGTAGGGCGAAACGAAATTGTAAGTCATTTTCAGCCGGTGTCCGGATACCTTTCATCAGATAGTGTATGATCATGCCATGCTTATTGCGAGATTTACACCCTCCATTCCGACACACTTTAACGACGAGCTTTTATGTTCACTAAGAGATCTAAAGGATTATATTACATAAGATAGAAACACAAACTGCTCGTTACATGCACGTTACGTGAGTTCCGCTAAGCAGTTCAAACTCTTGTGTAGCACGTTCAAAAACAGTGGGGAAGGGGGGGAGGGGGGGGGGGGAAGATAGCGATTCACGACTTCAATGAGGAAGTTGCGAGCTTATAAAGCCTAGAACGGATAGAGGATGCCGTATCTGTCATAAGAAATGAGTCAATACACTATCTGTTTAGACACCTATTAGTGGACATCAGTAAGGTGTGAAAGGATATCAGTGATAAGATTCGTAGATAGCATCCTCAGTGAAGGTGAAGAAGAACTACAGACTGGTGAATGGATGATTAATCTGCTGGGGATAGAATATGGATTGAGAGTAAATAAAAGAAAGGTGAAAGTAATGGTGAGTAGCAGAAATGAGAATTGAGAAAAGCTTAGCACCAAAATGAATATAGCGTGAAGCTTAGCAACGAAATTGCTGATCACGAAGTAAACGAAGTTAAGGAATTCGACTACCAATAAAGCAAAGTAGCCGATGACGGACGAAGGAAGGAGGACATGTAGAGTAGACTAGCACAGCTAAAGAGGAGGTCCTGGACGAAGGGAATCTACTTGTATCAGACAGTGGTGGAAGACATTTCTCATGTACGTTTTGAACAAAGCATTACGTGGTAGTGAGTCATGCTCTGTGGAAAACCGTAAAAGAAGGGGATCGAAGCTTTTTAGATGTGGTGCTACAGAAGAATCAGAAGAATGTTGAAAATTAGGTAGATTGATAAGGTAACGTATGAGGAGGTTCCGTAAGACTTGCGGGATAAAGAAACGTATGGAAAACACTGAAAAGGGGCAGGACGAAGGAATATATGTTAAGACGTCAAGGTTAAATTCTATTGCACTAGAGATAGCAGCAGAGTGTGAATAGATCCAGCAAATAACTGCGGGCGTAAGGTGCAACTGCTGCTCTGATATGATGAGATTGGCACTGGAAAGGAGTCCATGACTGGCCGCATCAAATCAGATAATTGATGACTCAAAAAAAAAGGAGGAGCTTTATGATGGTTTGAACACCGCTGGGGACCTTCTCAATAATGTGTATGAATGTCTGAAGGGCTAACAGCCCTTTGTTCCTCGAAGGGCTGAAGTCAGAGAATTCGTTATAGCGATCATGTTCCAAAATAGTCAATATATATCGTGCATACATAACTCCTTGCTCAGATCCGCGCTTGTTTTAAATTACAGTTGTAGCGGAGGTTAGAAAACAGCCATCGCACGTCTTCGTGCTGCATCAGAGGGCGTCTAGTGCCAGCTAGTGCTCAATTTCGCATTTCATCCGGGTGTCCGGATACTTTTAATAGTAGGGTTTAGTCCCAGTTATATCCAAATCTGCACTGAAGAGCCAAAGCAACTGGTACACCTGCCTTATATCGTGTAGGGCTCCAGTAAGTACCCTGCAGTGCCGCAATGGACTGGTCTAATGTCTGAAGTAATGCTGGAGGGAACTTACACCATAAATCCCTCAGGGCTAACCATAAATCCGTAAGGGTACGAGGGGATGGGGGTCTCTTCCGAACAGCACGTTGCAAGACATCCCAAATATGCTCAATAATGTTCATACCTGGGGGGTTGGGTGGCCATCGGAAGATTTTAAACTCAGAAGAGTGTTCCTGGAGTCACTCTGTACCAATTCTGGACGTTTGGTGTGTCGCATTGTCCTGCTGGAATTAACCAAGTCCGTCGGAATGCACAATTGACATGACTGGATGCAGGTGTCACACAGGATACTTATGTACGTGCCACCTGTCACTGCATAGGCCCCAAACCATTACAGAGTTTCCACTAGCTTGAACAGTTCCCTGCTGACATGCAGGGTCCGCGGATTCATGACGTTGTCTTCATACCTCGTGTGCTGCCTATAACACCACATTCAAATTCACTTAAAACTTAAGAAGGTGCCACTGCAGCAGCAGTAACCGATCTAACAACTGCGCCAGGCACATGTTGCCTTACACAGGCATTGCCGGTCGCAGCGCCGTATTCTGCCTGTTTACATTTCTCTGTATTTGAATACGCATGCCTATACTAGTTTCTTTGGAGCTTCAGTGTAAATTGTTGAGATTATTTAACAACAAAGGGGCTAAAATTGCATTCAGGACGGACATAAAACTAGGGTAGACGGTGAAGCATAAGACTGACATAGGGGAGAACTGTACGGGGTAGGCGGAAGTTTACGAAGTAAAGTGATATGATTGTGAAATGAAATATGTAGGGCAAACGTATAGAAATTTTAAAGTAACGTTTATAGGGTATAATAATAAAGAAAGTGCCTCATCGGCTGTGGCGAAGCGAGTCAAGAATGATGAGTATATATTGTGTAACATCATTGAATGTATGAGTGTATTGCATTTTGAGGACGAAGGATGGTTTCTGGCACATATGGAGTAAGTTGAGGTATTCTGGGTCGCAAGATAGGAATGCATCAGCATGTTAAATGAGAAAACTGAACTTATCACGGAGCATTTTTTTGCCAATTTTGTCGATGCCGTCCTTGCGAAGCAGCCAACAGCTTACTGTTACTAATAGCATTAGGTCTAATACTTTCTGTTGGTTATTCTATGTGGATGCACAAATTGCAGCATAGATGTAGTATAGATTTTTAGAATTTGTAAGGCCTTGACATACAATATTCATTGATTTTAGCATATACAGCAGCGTCATTGGGGACTGTGATAAATACGTTGCAGGATTGTATTATTTGCAGTAGGTGAAACCGTCTGGCTTCAATTTGCAACGGAGCCTTGTGACAGTGCTACGAAAAGTTTTATGTTTGACAATGTATGTCTGCTGCTGGCTTATTATTCCTGACGATGCCTAATGTCACAGGAGTTTTACGGTATTGTGTTCTATAGGATGATATAAATATTTACGTAGATGCCCGTATGTGTATTATTACGATGCATTGATTTGTTTTACAATGGGATAACGTAGTCTTGAAACATCGTGATAAAAGATTCACACGTTTGACAACCGATGCGCAAAGTTCTCTGTACTGATAAATGCTAACTGAGAAGCATAATAGCAGCACATTGCTCTTGAGTTGGAATTGGTTCGAAATCCTGTCGTCATCGTTATAAATGTTTTCTGTGATGTCGCAAATCACTTTCTCCGTGTAACGGAATGTTCCTTACCCAAACGGGCAAGCGTTCTTTCTCTGATTATCTCAAAATCTACGGCTAGCGAACCGATGATTACTGAATCACGTTACGTAATAGGCTCAGCTGTATCACTTGCGATACCACCTTTATTCGGTGTCAGTGTGTCACTGTGCTTATGAAAGTCTCTCAGGGGCCGGGAATTCATGGTAAGCGGCTGCTCGCATTCCACACAGGGGGCGAAAGCCGTAATGCCGTAACCCTGTCTGCGTGGCATTCCACGGGCGGCGAATGCAATTAGAGGGGTTTAGCGACGACCAGAATGTTAAAGACACCCCCACACAATACTACAAGGAACTGAGCGCTGGCTGGGCTGGATACCAGAGCAGCGAAGCATGGCTTCTGGGCACGAATACCTACACGGTCATGGAAGGACACAACGCTCCTCTCCGGCTCTCACCCGTAAGTACCTCTTAATTTTTGATGAGACGCTCTGTACGGAAGACTATAGCTCCGTAATAGTCTGGATACAGTCTAATATCTCGAACATTAAACGCGTCTTAGCGATCTGGAGAATTCGACCCGACTCAAGCGTACACAGGTTGCGCCAAGTAACTTGTAAACCCCAATTCATAAAGGGATAAGACTCGTAGCCAGATTCTTTATACACAATAGCACGCACCTCGAGAATATGACTGTGTGGTTCATGATCGTATCTTATACGACGGGGTACTGATGCACATTTCTTTCTAAAGTGACCATCTATGTTTTTAATGATCGTTATTGTCTGCTTTATATAAAATAACAAGACAATGTATACGGAAGTTTTCGCAACACTGCCCGGGATAAGAGTGTTAAATTCAAGCGGTGAAGCGCTAAGTCTCCCCTACTGCTGGGGAAACTTCACACAGCGTATCTTGTTCCTCAAAGTCAGATATTTCTCCACTACTTTCTAAAAAAAGCCACAGCATCCATTAACAGTACTTGTCTCATTGTTAAGTCCGTCTAATGCAGCGTGAAGGCGTATGACAGCTGTTTTCTAGCCTCCGTTACAACTGTAATTTAAAACAAGTGTCGATCTGAGCAAGGAGTTATGTACGTACGATATAGATATGTACTGACTATTTTTGAACATAATCACTGCAATGAATTCGGGATTTGGGTAATGATATCGCAGCTCTCTTACCCCGCGTAGCAAAAACTTCCGTCACCACGCTACCCTACAGGTTCTCACTTAAGGCGTCATCCACCCAATCACTTCTTTAGCCCTGAGAAAAGACGAAATTCATTCGGTGCCAAATCATGGATGTAAGGAAGATGTTCCATAACATACCATCTGAATTATTCACGCTGCGGTAAGCAGATACTGCCACGAATAAGAACTACACTAGAAATCAGAATAGCTCTTCGTTTCTTTTGAACAAACACGTGTAGCTATCGCAGTGACCCATAATTAAACTGTTTCATCAGGACTCTATTCGTGGTGTGAAACTGTATGATTCTTAACCATTGTACCACGAAAATTCAAGTTTCGAAAGATAATTTCGTTTTCAGGGCTAATCTAGAGTAAACTCATTTCTTAAAACAGGGTCGATTGATGGGTGACCCTCCATCTGAGGTTCATGCATCCCAGAGGCAGATTCGATTAACAATAACAGCACTTAGCAGGAATAAAGTGTGCATATTTCAACCGAGAGTTACTTCTTAGTGAATCAGGCTCTATACCACTCTCACAATATAATTTCGTTACATACAACTAAACGGTGGAGTCTGAGATATTTCCTTACGTGAGTTACATTAAACATGCATTACTGTATCTCTTCCAAGTAGCGACCAGGGTAGCCCATTTGCGGACAGTGATATGGAAGGATAATCATTTAGTCGTCTCAGTTAGAGTGGACCAGACACACTGAGCCATGCGGAAGCAGAGGCTGCCAAGAGGTGGCACCTACCTTTTAATTACTCTGCCCCTTAATAAAGTACGCTGACAAACCCATTCGCATAACGTACATGAAGCACTTACACGTCATTGTAGTATTATGTTGGTTATCCCGCTGTGGACTTGGATACACACTAAAGCGCCAAAGAAATTGCTATACAGTATAATATACCAAGATAACAAGTGTCTGGCGCAGTTGTTAGATCGGTTACTGCTGCTACAATGGCACGTTATCAAGATTTAAATGAGTCTGAGGGTGGTGTTGTAGTAGTCGCAGGAGCGATGGGACACAACATCACCGAGGAAACGATGAAGTGGGTATTTTGCCCTACGACCATTAGGCGCGTGTACCGTGAATATCAGGAATCCGGTAACACATAATATCCCCGATATCGCTGCGGCCGGAAAAAGATCCTGCAAGAAAGCGACCAACGACGACTGCAGAAAATCGTTCAACGTGACAAAAGTGCAACCTTTCCGCAAATTGCTGCAGATTTCAATGGTGAGTGATCAAGAAGTGTCAACTTGCGAACCATTTAACGAAACATCATCGATACGGGCTTTCTGAACCAGGGGCCCACTCGTGTGCCCTTGTAGACTGCACGAAGCCAAGCTTTACGCCTCGCCCGGGCCCGTCAGCACCGACATTGGGCTACTGATGTCTGGAAACATGTTGCCTGGTCGGACGAGTCTCGTTTCAAATTATATCGAGCGGAGGGACGTGTACGGGTTTGGAGACAACTTCGTGAATCCATGGTTCCTCCATGTCAGCAGGTGACTGTTCAAGCTGGTGGAGACGGTGTAACGGTGTGGGGCCTGTTCAGTTGGAGTGATATGGGATCCCTGACACATCTAGATACGACAGTGACAAGAGACACGTATGTAAGCATCCTGTCTGATCGCTTGTATCCATTCATGTCCATTGTGCATTCCGGTGGACTTCGGCGATTCCAGCAGGACACCCCACAAGTCCGAAATTTCTACAGAAGTGTTTAAACTCAGAAGAATGTTCTTCTGAGTTTAAACACTTCCGATGACCACTAAACTCCCCAGACATGAACATTATTGATTATATCTTGGATGCCTTGCAACGTACTGTTCAGAAGACATCTCACTCCCTAGCTCTCTCACGGCTTTACGGAGAGCCCTTCAACATTCATGGATACATGCCCTATCATTCAGTTGCTTATTCTAGTTAGTATTTTCCCATATTACTTTCCTCGCCGATTCTTCAGAGGATTTCCTCATTTCTAACATCACTTCCAAGTCACTCCGACTCTTTTTTATGGGTTTCTCACAGCCCACGATTCACTTCGCCGAGTATACAATGCTGTGTCTGAAAGTAAGATCGAGGTTTGATAATAGTAGATCTGTTGGCCAGCAGTGCCCTCTTTGCCTCTACTAATACACTTTTTATGTCCGTTTTGCGCCGGCCGAAGTGGCCGTGCGGTTAAAGGCGCTGCAGTCTGAAACCGCAAGACCGCTACGGTCGCAGGTTCGAATCCTGCCTCAGGCATGGATGTTTGTAATGTCCTTAGGTTAGTTAGGTTTAACTAGTTCTAAGTTCTAGGGGACTAATGACCTCAGCAGTTGAGTCCCATAGTGGTCAGAGCCATTTGTCCGTTTTGCTTGGTCTATCACAAGATATTTTGAATCAAAGGTAGCACAGTTCATTATTAAAAAACTAGCACAGTTCATTTGTCTACTCCGTGGCCCGAGATTCTGATGCTTATTTTGTGTCTCCTACTCCTCATTACTCACGTCTGTCCTCGATTTACTCTCCATGGTCAGTTTGTGCTCATTAGCTATTCATTCTATTCAACATATCGAGCGATCTTTCACCTTCAATGTTAACCAAACTCCTGAAACTTCTATTTATTTCCGTCATTCCTTTTTCGAAGTATAGATCCATCAATATGAACGAAAGGGTACATCCCCGTTTTGCAGCCCTGTTAATCTGAGCACTTCGTTCTTTGTGTTTCATTTTTATATTTCCCTCCTGGTTCTTTTCCTATTGTACACAGTCCAGTCACATTAACGTGACCACCGTCTATGTTCGCCGTCATTGTGCAACAACCACTCAGAGACGGCAGGTGACGTCACTAGCAGAGGGGGTTATGCGTATAAAGTCCGTCGATGGGACGGAGCAAACGGTGCAATCTTCGCGTAACACAGAAATGGAGCGAGTTATCTGATGTCCAAGAGGGTCCCGTTACTGGCGTTCGGGACAAGGTGGAAGCTGTCTGAATGCTGCCGTGCTTAGTGTACCACAAATGGCAAAATAGCGCTATCCAAATAGGGCGCCGATACAACTGCGTTGATGACAGGGATGAATGACGGCTGCGGGTATGTGTATAGGCTAATAGACGTGCAGCTGCCGAGCCACTGCTTTTATGTTCAAGTGCGCATTTCTCTCGGTGCTTCCATATTTTTGACATTTTCGAGAAAATTTAATAGCAAGACGTTAGTCTCATAGATTCTACCCTGGCGAGTCATTTTGTTGACACTCCGCCCGTGATTTTAGAAATTCTGAAGAAATGTTGTTTATATTTTTCAAGCCATCATAGGGCGTGTGGACTATGTAACATCGTGAATGACTGTATCTTCAGCCCTTCCTTATTTCAGTTTAGAATCGTGCGCGAGAACTCCAGTCTTTGTAACAAACTTTCGGTGTCCTATCGTCCTCAATTGCGTCTAGTATTCCACCGATAATTTCCACCTTGGGTCCGTCGAATTGCAACTAAATACAGCAACTGTTTTCATGCTAGACGCATTCCACATTAGTTTTTGAAGGGCGTCGTCAGTGGTCAGAAATCTAGGCTCAATCACTTTTACAATGCTAAAGCATTAAAACGACCATTTCGAAAGAGCTAGCTTACACCGCCAGAACTATGGTGAAAGAATGTTATAAAAGCAATAATCAATATCATCAATTTTTTATTTGATTAAATTTATCTTGTTCTATAAATACATTATCTGTCAGTGTGCTGCTTTCCTATTCTACCAGAGTAGGAAAGTTACTGACTGATGTCAAACTGGAAGAGTCAAGTAATACGTGCTTTCTATCAGACTCTTTTAGAATATCATCACAAACAGTAAATTGCTTCCCTTTGCCTGACATATAGCACAAAAGAGAATGAGTTTTTCAGAAAGAGCTGAAAATTTCCCAATGGGGAGCTATACACAACAACAGCTACAAAAGAACCATTATTTAATTAAAGCTCACAGGTACCGTTTTTTTTGGTTTCTAAATTTTTCACACTATGATAAATTTTAACGTATATGGCAACTCCTCCTCTCTCCACAGTGACTCTACTTACATTTGCTCAAAGCTTGTATCCACCTACGTATACCTTTTCCATATCTGTAAGTTTATGTGAAGTGTTGGCAAAAGAGCCAACACCGTGTTGCTAGAGGAGGCCGAAATGCACGCTTTTAAGCTCACGCAGATTGGCGTGAGGTCTGGAACAGTTAAGGGAATTAATAGTAGCAAATAAAGTACGAAGATCTTGGAATACTTAACTTTAATCCATAATTGGAGAACATCGCTCTTGATGGTACATGTTTTATAATTTCAATATTAACTTTTAATGGCGCCTTGCTAGGTCGTAGCAAATGACGTAGCTGAAGGCTATGCTAACTATCGTCTCGGCAAATGAGAGCGTATTTGTCAGAGAACCTTTCCTAGCAAAGTCGGCTGTACAACTGGGGCGAGTGCTAGTAAGTCTCTCTAGACCTGCCGTGTGGTGGCGCTCGGTCTGCAATCACTGACAGTGGCGACACGCGGGTCCGACGTATACTACCGGACCGCGGCCGATTTAAAGGCTACCACCTAGCAAGTGTGGTGTCTGGCGGTGACACCACATTATGATGTTCAGAGAGGCATAGTACATCTATTCCATCCTCAGTTTCTAAATCTTCTAAACAAACATTTACTTCGCTTTTTAATACCCTCATATTCCGATGACATATACTACCGTTATTTTTCACTGAACATTTGTAAGAATCTTGTGATATACTAATTTATTATTTTTTATAGTACTTTTGTGAGAATTGTGTGATATTTTAACACATCTAGTACCTTCCTGTCCGAGCTTTTCAGTAAGCTTAATTTCGTTCTATGTTGAATCATTGATCTTGAAATAAAAGAGGTGCTTCCATGAGTTTCAGTCCCCCACAGCTTAAAGATATATTGTCATCCGGGTCAATTTACGCTTCCCTTTGCAACTGAGATGCAGGTCATGTCTTGTGAAGTCCTACCTACCATTATCATCAACAGGAACCAGACCTGTGCCTGACAAAGTAGCTACCAGACGTAGCTCATCTACCTCCATATTGACCCTCCTGACAGAGCTGTTCAATTGAGGCTGATCATATTGCATGAAAGCAGGAACCAAATCAACATTTATGGTTGTTGCAGATGCCATTTTTACCATGCCACACTCACTATTGTAGTCCTGATCTCTATCAACACCGCTTCCTGCTCCACCCTCTATCACCACATCATCCTACTTTGTAAAATCCTTGCACAATGACCGTTCATCCTCTATAATTTTGTTCATACATGCAAAGGGCTTGAAAAAACTTGTGACCTGGTACCTGTCATCTAATGTTTCCTGCAAGATCTTCCCCATACCCCCTCCGTGGCTACTACCGAATAACAGAACTTTCCCCCTACTTCCTACTATTTTTGAAACAGTTGGTTTACTGGTGAAACTCTGTTGAGTGTTAACTATGTTTACATCTAACTGAGCCTCTTAGTTAACTGAAGTAGCAAGGCAAATCTATTGTTTGTGCCGATGATAAAACCGTCATATACTGATTTCTTTCCATGGTCCCTGTTCATTGTTACTAGTTCTCACCAGTCTTCACACTTCTCACCCTTTCGGTTTCTCTCTAGCACTACCCAATTCAGTATTAAGGGCTCTCATCTTCCTGTTCAGCTATTTTCCTGTCCCTTAAACACACTTTGCAGTACCATGGCAGAGACCCATTTACATCCCCAGTTCCCATGCCACTATATTCCCCCCTCCCCAATGTAACCACCTGTCACAAAAGCAGAATAGAATACCAGGACTTACTTTCCTACGGCAGCTCAAACACTTCTCGCTCATAGCTGATTATAACCTTTTACAAAATTTATCTAGAAAATAACAGTAATATTTTATTAACTACAGATCACTAAAGTTATGTTCAAATGGCTCTAAGCACTATGGGACTTAACATCTGAGGTCATTCAGTCCCCTACACTTAGAACTACTTAAACCTAACTAACTGAAGGACATCACACACATCCATGCCCAAGGCAGATTCGAACCTGCGACCGTAGCAGCCACGTGGTTCCAGTCTGAAGCGCCTAGAACAGCTCGGCCACATCGGCCGGCTAAAGTCGTATGTTACAGTAATATATGTGTATACTACGAGTATTAATATAATAGCCTAATACACTTAAAATAATGTTAAAACACAAAACATGTATATCAAAAAAAATTTGGCCTAAGACCGCTGCGTATGTGCGATATGGACTTCACGTGTTTTGGAAAAAAAAAAAAAAAAAATAAAAGAGAGAACTTAAAACCTTTAATTCGTCTAGTAAATATGCCACTGCAAAATATATGTCTTATGAAAACAATCCAAATTCTACACCTAATGATTATCGAAAGTCTTAAATTTATATGAAAACCTACGTCCAAAATATGCGAAACCGGCCCTTAGGATATGTTCCTTTTTACTTTTTTATTTTTCGAGAAATACATTGAAACAAGTGAAACCTTCAGTAGATAAGATGAAATAAGCTCCTGTTAACTTCATTACGGTGTAATATTAGTTTAATTGACAGATATGACAGAATTAGCTTGTTATCTTCACGAGCTCAATATTCAAGAGTGCTTGGTCTACGCTCGGGCTGCCCACAATTAATTGCACCATAAAAAACTTAGTATAGTGAAGCATTTGAACATGTTTAATTATGGCATATCTCCCTTTCTTTTAACTTCTTTTTTTTTCAGTGGCAAATTTTGTACCCAAGAAAATGGACTGGCGTTGGGTAATTCCCTTGCGTTCACGTTGGCAGACATTTTTATTAATAATTTGGGATGTGGATTTTTAGCTTCTGACTCATCCCAGGTACTAAAAATTGTTGAATATTTTGGTTATGTGGACGATATTTCGATAATTTTTGACTGGAATGAAGTCGAATTAGCAAATCACAATGCTTATAAGTTATAGAGTGCAGCAACCAGTCGTCCTTTTTTAGATTTTATTACGCGAATCCAGATTTCGGCTAGTAGCTAGCCATTCTCAATGCACTATTTTCTATTGTTAATGCATGTAAGTCCCTATTGTTCTGGCGTCAGTCACAGTCGAACTGCCTCGAGAAATAAGGAAAATTGGCATTGGGCACCACGCAATAGTGCGTGTATTAGTTGATAATTTGGATCTGACGCTAGGTGTGCTAGGGTAGTTGTGGAGTTACGATGACCACGGTGTCCAGATGGCAGTCGGCTTTCAGCCGTGACACCCTGCGGACACCTCGGCGCGCTCGAGCGTTGTTGTACTGATTAACAGTACCGGTACCGACCCGCCATGGCGTTATCATATCGACAAGCCACAAACAAAATCACGTTCATCGCATCGCACATGAGATCGAAGACCCACGAAATAGAACACTTTCTTCGAGACGTCATGCACATAGAACCGTAAGAACTGATAGACATCCATTTGTCTATTGTATCCAGCACAGTGTACCTCAAACTGATTGACGAATCGGCCTGTGACAGACTCCTCCAGCGATCTACCAACGGTTTTCGCTTCTGCCACGCTGACGGTAATGTGAGTGTGGTAGTAGTTGACTATGCTGGTGTAGCGGTGCACACTGTGAGCATCTTTGAACTGCAGATCGAAGTTCCCACCAACCTTGTCGTTGACGTGCTGCAGCTGTATGGCACTGTTGAGCCACACAGAGGAGAAAGGGAAATCATTTGAAACGTCCGCTGTTCTTAATAGGGCATACCAAGTGCACACTGAACACGAGAAGCACTTCCCATCATATAATTTCGTTGGCGGCTGCCGCGCAATTGTCATATAAAATGGCGAACGGAGGATTTTCTCGGGCTGCTGCCAGGAAGGCCATGTCCAAACTGAGTGTATGCAGCTCCACCTCGTTCAGGTGCCTCGCAATGAACTCCCTCTGTGGTCCACGATGACCTCTCTCCCGTTAATGCATGTGGAGGCGGCACGACATGATGTGACGGATGATCAAAATCTGATAACACCTCAAGGAGCTGTAAGTTCGGCTGGAGAGGCGGGACCGACGGCGACGACGATGCCACCGCAACCAAACGGTGCAGAGGTTCCTGCAGCCTCTACCCATCGCGGCGTCGGAGGCACCCAAACGCCGTCACTGTCAGGATCGGACACAGGGATTCCCGATGACCGTGTCGAGTCTCGCCCTCCAGTGGATATTGGCTCTCGGACCCGCGAGCAAAAATCACCCGAGTGGCACAAGAATGGACGATTTTCAGCTGAAGAACTGGACAGGGATGTGACAGTGGCGGAAGACATCGGCTCTGTTGCAGCGTCTACAGTTGCAAACGGATTCCAGTGGTCTCATTCACCAGAAGGCGTCTCAAGGTATGGAACACTCACCTCCTCCTGGTGGGTCTGAAAACGAGGCGCATGGGTTGACTGCCAGAATGTGGGCTCCTGTGAAAGTGACCAGCCACCTCTGACCTCCCAATCCTCTCCTGGTGATTAGGCAGACGATATGGAGGCAGATGATGGGCAGAAAACATCGATAACTCCTCCGGTGCCCTTGGCTGACACTGAGCCTGGAGGGCCCTGCCTGTCAGAATATCACCCGGCACAGTAATGCACGTCATGTGGCCGGATGGGTGTGTGGTTTACAACCTCACCACAGGCTTGCACCCGTGCATTGTCTCCGCCATTTGATATGTCTCAATCCTATCGTGTGGGAACAGTCAATGTCTACGGTGTCCACTACACTGAGAAGAGCCGCATGTTACATGACATGACCAGAGTAACAGACTTGGACGTTGCCCTTCTCTAGGAGGTCCGTCCAGAGCTGCGTTTAGACATTTATGGCTACAGGCCACCATCTGGTGATGGCACAGGAGGAACAGGCATCGTTCTCAAAGATGGAATGGATGCGACAGAGGTGACATACTTGTGGAACGCGCGAGGTATCGCACACTTAGTGCAGTCCGCCTCGTTAACGTCTACGCGTGCTCGAGTACTTCACACGGCTGTGACAGACACGTATTCTCTTCGGATGAGGTCGCCCGCTTTTGCAAGGAAACATTGACCATTAGATAGTGAGTGGTGCTTTTAACAGTGTTCTACGGCCCGAGGACCAGATACCAGGTTACGTCCCATGCCCGGCTCTACACACACAGGTACGTGACCTCGCGCTCCACGACACATGGCTCTTACATCATGGGAGACAGCGCGGATATGCGCACTTTACCGGCTACTCTGCCAGTCGTCTGGACCAGATATACATCTCGCGTGGCATCCACACAGCGAACCGTGATGCAGTAATCTGGCCGACGGCCTGCACGGATCATCTCGCGTGTTTATGCACTATCACCTTGCAAAAAATGCTCAAATGGCTATAAACACTGAGGTCATCAGCCCCCTAGACTTAGAACTACTTAAACCTAACTAACCTGTCACACACATCCACGCCCGCCGGCCAGTGTGGCCGTGCGGTTCTAGGCGCTTCAGTCTGGAACCGCGCGACCGCTACGATCGCAAGTTCGAATCCTCCCTCGGGCATGGATGTGTGTGACGTCCCTAGGTTAGTTAGGTTTAAGTAGTTCTACGTTCTAGGCAACTGATGACCTCAGATGTTATGTCCCATAGTGCTCAGAGCTATTTGAACAATTTTAAACATCCATACCCGAGGCAGGATTCGAACCTGCGACCGTAGCAGCAGCGCGGTTCCAGACTGAAGCGCTTAGAACCGCTCGGCTACAACGGCTGGCTATCATCTTACCCCGACAACTCACCAGACGCAGCAGAGGTCCATGGACGCGAGGAAACATCTCGACAAGTAGTTACTGAGACGTGCCTGACCATGTATGCTTCCATGTTTCTGAGGTGCTGGAATGTGTCAGATGTGCACTTCGAAAGGTCCTGATGGCCTGCGGGCGTGACAGATTAAGCTGGCAAAGGACGACATCAGAATTTTACTATACAGCGTTACGTGGGACGGAGATGGAACCACCATTTCCCGAATTTCAGATGTCAATACAACGCATCAAAGCTCGTCTACTACGCATCAGGGCAGAGCAGCTAGAAGGTGCCCTATACATGCGAGAGTGCAAGACGTCATCCCCAACGAAACGGAATTAGTGCGCGAGAGGCGCCACCGCAAACATCAGCTCATCACGGCGATAAACACGGAGACAGGAGGCCGCGCAGTGACACAAACGGACATTGCGCACACGTTCGCCAGGCACTATGGGACCTTATGCATGGAAGATCCTCGAAATGAACCTAATTACGATGAACCGCTGTACGGTTTTTCCACACATAGAGACGGAGCACCTGATGATGTCCTGCTGTTGAACATCAAACTCGACGAGCTGACATCGACCTTGGCACATGGAGCACCTAACAAATCACCAGGACCAGACAGTTTACCCCTGGAATGCTACCGCAGTTTTTATGAACTTATGGGCGACAAGTGGCTTCTAATGTTTCAAGAATTGGTCCTGCTTTCATTGCCCCCACAGTATTCACAGACGGCATTTTGTTCCCAGTACCGAAACCGAATGGTGGATGTAGGCAGCAGGACCTTCGCCCATTGACACTCCTCAACAGGACCATCGCCCGCAGTCTCCTCCGTGCGGAGTGGCTGCGCGGTTTGAGGCGCCATGTCACGGACAGCACGGCCAATCCCGCCGGATGTTCGAGTCCTCCCTCAGGCTTGGGTGTGTGTGTTGTTCTTAGCATAAGTTAGTTTGGTTCAAATGGCTCTGAGCACTATGGGACTCAACTGCTGAGGTCATTAGTCCCCTAGAACTTAGAACTAGTTAAACCTAACTAACCTAAGGACATCACACACATCCATGCCCGAGGCAGGATTCGAACGTGCGACCGTAGCGGTCTCGCGGTTCCAGACTGCAGCGCCAGAACCGCGCGGCCACATAAGTTAGTTTAAGTAGTGTGTAAATCTAGGGACTGAAGACCTCAGCAGTCTAGTCCCTTAAGAATTCACACACCGTATCCTCCGCGCGCGTCATCACACCGCTATCGGGAAAGCAATCGACACCGATCAGACATGTTTAGGTGGTGTCAGCAACAATCGTACTGCGTTAGGAGCGTACCGCGACGTAAAGGCTTTGACGGAGGCCTGCAAAAAAATACTAGACGACTTTGTCGCCGTCGATTTTCACACGCATTCGGCCGCGTCGACCACGGGTTCCTACGCGCAGTTTTGGAACGCAAGGGCCTGTCTCCAGAGTCTGCACAGGTGGACCTTCGATTGATCCACGGAGCGCTTTCCCGCATAATGGTGAACCGTTACTAGTCGGTCCACATTGTTGTTGGACGGTCAGTGCGACAAGTGTGCCTCTTGTCGGGCGTATTATTTGCAGCAGCGCTTGAGCAAGCTTTGCATGGTCTATGACGGCGATTAGCACGCATTTGCATGCGGGACGTGACCTTTAGTCGTGGCACATTCACAGATAATGTGGTATTCCTGGCCAGATCAGAGGATGAAATACACAAGGCGCTTCAGTGGCTAGCCAGTACGGGGTTGTTTCTGGGAGCGTCCTCAACATGAAGGAAACAAAATACCTTTATATCGGATGGGGCCTTTCACACGCAACGGCGGTGCCCTTTGACAGGGTACCCGTACTCAAATGTTTAGAAGTGCAGTTGTACGGCATGCATGGCGGCAGCTACTTACCCCCGGCTACTACACTAGACACGTGACCTGCTATAGGACAACAAACTGCGTCGAATGGACATGCTCCTACGAACAAGTTATGTCAACACCTACCTTGTCTCAAAACTGAACAATTTTGCGCATGTTCTTCCCCTGACGGTTACGGTGGCCGACAGATTTAAAGCAGCATATGGATATTTCGTGAAAGCCAGTCTGGTTTTTAAAGCCCGATACGCTACCCTGACACTGCCGCAGCGGGCGGGCGCTATCAGTTCGATTACAAAAAATGGAAAATGATGTAAAATCCAAATTTTAAAAGAAATGACTTTTATAAAGAAAAGGGTTGTATAAGACAAGCGTAATGAAACGAGAAAGGTTGCAAGTGCCATAAAAATTCCTACTAGTTTCAAGAGCAGTTCGAAGATAGCAGCACTGTGAAAGCTCCAGCGGGGTTGAGATGAGAAGGGATATAAGTGCCACGGCCGTGCTGCATCTGCCTCAGCTACACAGTTGCTTTAGTTGGTGACAGTACGTTGACACGGCAGTGATTCCCGTCGTTTCACGTGTGTGTTTTAGAGTGTTCTTCGGTTGTGTGTTTAATGTACCAGCCAGAAAATGGAAAAGGCTGTTAGGAAGAAGGTGATTGTTCATAAGAGACGTGAAGCAAGAGAACAGGGCCAGCTATACATTAACAGTCGTGGGAAAGAGATACCTGCAAAACAACCACCAGCAGAACAGGCAAGCTGTTCCTGTAAGTACAAGAGTAAACACGTAACCAGTGAAGAAAAACAGATATTATTTTTGGAGTTTCATGAAGTTGATGAAGAAAGCCATGGAACGTATTTGTTGAATCATATTCAAATGTTATCTATTGGTCGCAGACGTCATGGGACGTACGAAAGTGCAGCAGAGAGTAGGCGGAGTTGTACGTTTGCTTATAACATCCCAGATGGTACAGGGAAAAATGTACAAGTGTGCAAAAAAAAAGCATCAAACAATGTTTTTCTATATCTGAAAGGAAACTGATTGTTTTACAAACAAAAAAGAATCAGGTTGCTACCTACAACGCCCAGAACGAATGACTATTATCGCCCTTACGAACAGCAGCAACCTGTCAATGCGGTCATACATAGACACCCCCAAATAGGCTGAAACATTGTGTGGCGAGCAGTTTGGAAATATGGAAATTTGTGGTAAGTTCTATGGAACCAAACTGCTAAAGTCATCAGTCCCTAGGCTTACACACTACCCAATGCAACCCAAACTAACTTACGCTAACACAACACACACGCACATGCCCAAGGAAAGACTCGAACCTCCGACGAGAGGAGCCGCGCGAACCGTGGCAAGGCGCCCTAGACCGCACAGCTACCCCACTCGGCTGTGGTGAGCACTACACACGTTCATTGTGGTATGTGGTTGTGAACGGGAAGTTCGCAACTCATCAGAGGCAACATTCCACTCATCTGACGGACGACCCCTTCCGTCCCACATGCTCAGTCGTCGATTCGATGCACACCGCCTGACCTCTGCTGCGACCAGCGAGTGCTGGCTACTCATGCAGCACATGCTGGCATTACTATTGCGGCGATTGCCGGAGTCTGTCTCTCCTGACGATATATTGCACCCCGATGGCGTATACTTTCCACCAACCAGGACGAACGCCGTTAACTGGCTAAAATGCATGACCCATTATATTACATATTTCGTGATGCTTACGAAGGCAGACACGACTTTTGGTCCATCATGATGATGACACCCGAAGTACAGGACCCACTTCGCTAATTATTTAGGTTCATTATTTCCGGACTCTCCTGCTCATTGCGGCGTTCGGAGCATGAGAAGCTGTACCTGAAGAAGAGTCCTGGAGCATCTTTAAATGCGAATATTTTTAGGTTAGGCTTTACCGTGACTGTTACTGACATTAAATGAAACAACAAGTTCACTGTTACCAGTCACCGTTTTATTTATTTCCACGACGCGTTTCGAAGGTTTAAAGCTCCATCATCCGGTGGATTTACATTAGTTAGTTTTACATTTGTGTGTGTGTGTTGTGTTACGATTTTTGGAGGAACTTGTGGCACTGCCTAGTGGAGAAACAAGACACTATTTCAGAATATGGTTTAGAATTACTGTTGACAAAAAATTAAACTGATATCTAATGGTAAACATTAAACAAGTAAACTAGAGTACCTCCAGTGATCACAGGTTTCTTTTGCTGTCGTAACACATCACATGTATACTGCCACATTTGTAAACAAATATGGCGTCTGGAATCAGCTGGGTGCTAGGTTCGTATAGCAGAAGAGAAGACATAATCGCAAAGTAGACAGGATCCTGTGACCACTGGAGGTACTCTAGTTTACTTGTTTAATGTTTACCATTAGATATCAGTTTAATTTTTTGTCAAAAGTAATCCTAAACCATTTTCTGAAATAGTGTCTTGTTTCTCCACTAGGCAGTGCCACAAGTTCCTCCAAAAATCGTAACACAACAAACACACACAAATGTAAAACTAACTGATGTAAATTCACCAGATGATGGAGGTTTAAGCCTTCGAAACGCGTCGTGGAAATAAATAAAACGGTGACTGGTAACAGTGAACTTGTTGTTTCATTTAATAGACCTGGAGCATGTTGATCCGCTACTGACGGAATGGGGGGAAACCCTACCAACAGACGAGAAGAAGACCCTGGCAGTTATTAGATACTTTTTACTAAAAACATAAAAAAGGAAGATGGCTTTGAGGACAGTGAATCTGTCACGAGGAGGCCCGGCTTCGAATCCCGGTCCGGCACAAATTTTGAATTTTCATCGCTGAATTAAATCAGTGTCGATTCGCAGCCTATGTCCGAAATTCGTTTGTGCATGAACAAAACAATAATTATTCAACATCCAAAAACACTGATGCTTGGGACAAAATGTCACACACAAAGAAGAAGCCGAAGAGACAGCAGGCAATGCAGACACACCGTAGCCTGGGAACATCCAGAGGAACCTCAGCCGGGCGTGGACCGTGCGTCACGTCAGCCGCCACGGGTGCAATACTTGAGGCGGTGGGTCGCGAAGGCGCTGCACACTCTAGAGGCTTCCAGATGGGCGGCGAGGCGGCGCGTTATGAATTCGCTGGCGGCGGAAAGGGGCCTCCCCAGGAATGGAATCGATATCGGGCGTTCGTGCCCGAGGCCGGGCCTGACAGCGGGGCAACAAACCTTGCCTGTGAAATGAGCCGCTGGGACACTCAGCTTTCGGAGACAGAGCGGTAACTGCCGCCTTCAAAGAGTGCGCTTCTTCGAGGTAAACATTCAAGGTCCACCAGTAGTGACATGATCCTCCATGCGGATGATGCTGTAGTATACAGAGAAGTTGCAGCATTAGAAAATTGCAGCGAAATGCAGGAAGATCTGCAGTGATAGGCACCTGGTGCAGGGAGTGACAACTGACCCTGAACATAGACAAATGTAATGTATTGCGAATACATAAGAAAGAAGGATCCTTTATTGTATGAATATATGATAGCGGAACAAACACTGGTAGCAGTTACTTCTGTAAAATATCTGGGGGTATGTGTGCGGAACGATTTGAAGTGGAATGATCATATAAAATTAATTGTTGGTAAGGCGGGTGCCAGGTTGAGATTCATTGGGAGAGGCCTTAGAAAATGTAGTCCATCAACAAAGGGGGGGGGGGGGGGGGGCTTACTAAACACTCGTTCGACCTATACTTGAGTATTGCTCATCAGTGTGGGATCCGTACCAGGTCGGGTTGACAGAGGAGGTAGAGAAGATCAAAAGAAGAGCGGCGCGTTTCGTCACAGGGTTATTTGGTAAACGTGATAGCGTTACGGAGATGTTTAGCAAACTCAAGTGGCAGACTCTGCAAGAGAGGCGCTCTTCATCGCGGTGTAGCTTGCTGTCCAGATTTAGAGAGAGTACGTTTCTGGATGAGGTATCGAATATATTGCTTCCCCCTACTTATACCTCCCGAGGAAATCACGAATGTAAAATTAGAGACATTCGAGCGCGCACGGAGGCTTTCCGGCAGTCGTTCTTCCCGCGAACCATACGCGACTGGAACAGGAAAGGGAAGTCATGACAGTGGCACGTAAAGTGCCCTCCGCCACACACCGTTGGGTGGGTTGTGGAGTATAAATGTAGATGTAGATGTAGAAATGAAGAGGAAGTGAATTAACAGAAACTGTATATAAATTAGCTAGCCTGAAGAGAAAATCAATTTCAACTTCTAGATCGCAGTTGCTGAGGCCTTAGTCAAGCAGCAGTAGATACAGAGAACTCGAAGGAAATTACCAACGTCCATATCCCTGTATATCACTTATGAGAAATACATGGTATGCAGGCTAGTGGTATAAAAAACATTTCAGTAGCTATCAATATTGATAACTTAATTTGTCCAACATTGTACAAAGGAGCTCAAGCTCGGAAAATGTTGCCCGAAGTTGGCAACGAAACGTCATGAAGAAGAAGTTTTACAAATCTACCACGGCCTCTCAGCCCGGAAGTTTTAACAAATGGATACGCCGGCCGTGAAAGCCTACAGTTATGTTTAGACGACTCTACGGGGAGGAGATGTCGGTTTTGGTACGACGACTGGAGGGTCTACGTAAGAAGGAAGCTCAACAACTTCGTACGCTTACTTTTTTGCTATGTTGTCGTGACACCGTGGACAATTCCGAAGTTTTTGAAGGTGAGAAGACTGTTTTACTCGGCGCAATCTAACAGTACCTATTCACGCATAGAAGTGCCGATGCTACGGGAGCTGGTTCATCAGAGACGACATGGACTGGCAGTAACTAGCTGTCAACTGTTAAAGCTCCATTTATTTATTAGTAATGCAATGCAGTTTTGTGATTGGAATGAAGTGGACAGGCTAACAATTAGATCTATTGAACTAAGTGCAGAAGTGTCTTCTAATAGCCAAAAGAAGAAGTTCGAGAATTAACAGAAGGGCAGTTACAGATTATTAATCTGTGGGGAAGAGAATTATCTAAGCAAAATATTTATGTTCTCTCGGAAGGAGGAAATTTTGCAATTACTCCATCAAAGGTTCCTACGGAGGATATTACACCTAATATAGAGGCGGGGATTTGGCAGTTATCACCGCATTCTGCTGATGAAACAGGATGGAAATAGCCAGGATACCATGTAAAGCTAAGCCACCTAGCAGTAATCCGTCTCAAGGAGAAAGGAAAGCGTTACGTGAGTTTAATGCGGACAGGAATATTATTCTACTTACAGCTGATGAGGGTAATGCTACCGTCGTGATGAAGAGTGAGCACTACCATAGGATGATCAGTGACCTTCTGAATTCTAGCACTTATAAAAACCTTCAAAATGATCCTGTAACGGAAGTGTTAGGAGCTACCAATCGATTAATAAAAAAGTCTCGGAAACTGACCGTCCTAGATTACTTGGGGTACCAAAGATACACAAGCGTAATGTCCCATTGACACCAATAGTGAGTGCTATTAGATCACCTACTCAAAAGTTGGCTAGACACCTCGCCTCCTTGCTACACCTGCTAATTGGTAAAACTGATTATCACATTAAAAATTCTGAGCACTTTATTGAAAAATTGAATGAGATTACTCTCAGCCCAGGTGATATTCTTGTTAGTTTTAATGTGGTATACCTGTTTACCATGATTCCTGTTGACGCAGCTTTTTTATACATAGCTGATATGTTTCCCACTGATGTTGTTGTTGTTGTGGTCTTCAGTCCTGAGACTGGTTTGATGCAGCTCTCCATGCTACCCTATCATCTGCAAGCTTCTTCATCTCCCAGTACTTACTGCAACCCACATCCTTTTGAATCTGCTTAGTGTAATAATCTCTTGGTCTCTCTCTACGATTTTTACCCTCCACGCTGCCCTCCAATGCTAAATTTGTGATCCCTTGTGCCTCACAGCATGTCCTACCAACCGGTCCCTTCTTCTTGTCAAGTTGTGCCACAAACTCCTCTTCTCCCCAATTCTATTCAATACTTCATCATCAGTTATGTGATCTACCCATCTAATCTTCAGCATTATTCTGTAGCACCACATTTCGAAAGCTTCTATTCTCTTCTTGTCCAAACTATTTATCGTCATTGTTTCACTTCCATACACGGCTACACTCCATACAAGTACTTTCAGAAACGACTTCCTGACACTTAAATCTATACTCGATGTTAACAAATTTCTCTTCTCCAGAAACGCTTTCCTTGCCATTGCCAGTCTACATTTTATATCTTCTCTACTTCGACCTCATCAGTTATTTTGTGTCCCAAATAGCAAAACTCCTTTACTACATTAAGTGTCTCATTTCCTAATCTAATTCCCACAGCATCACCCGACTTAATTCGACCACATTCCATTATCCTCGTTTTGCTTTTGTTGATGTTCATCTTATATCCTCCTTTCAAGACACTGTCCATTCCGTTCAACTGCTCTTCCAAGTCCTTTGCTGTCTCTGATAGAATTACAATGTCATCAGCAAACCTCAAAGTTATTATTCCTTCTCCATGGATTTTAATACCTACTCCGAATTTTTCTTTTGTTTCCTTTACTGCTTGCTGAATATACAGATTGAATAACATCGGGGATAGGCTACAACCCTGTCTCACTCCCTTCCCAACCACTGCTTCCCTTTCATGCCCCCCATCTCTTATAACTGCCGTCTGGTTTCTGTACAAATTGTAAATAGCCTTTCACTCCCTGTATTTTACCCCTGCCACCTTTAAATTTGAAAGAGAGTATTCCAGTCAACATTGTCAAAAGCTTTCTCTAAGTCTACAAATGCTAGAAACGTAGGTTTGCCTTTCCTTAATCTTTCTTCTAAGATAAGTCGTAAGGTCAGTATTGCCTCACGTGTTCCAACATTTCTACGGAATCCAAACTGATCTTCCCCGAGGTCGGCTTCTATCAGTTTTTCCATTCGTCTGTAAAGAATTCGCGTTAGTATTTTGCAGCTGTGACTTATTAAACTGATAGTTCGGTAATTTTCACATCTGTCAACACCTGCTGTCTTTGGGGTTGGAATTATTATATTCTTCTTGAAGTCTGAGGGTATTTCGCCTGTCTCACACGTCTTGCTCAGCAGATGGTAGCGTTTTGACAGGACTGGCTCTCCCAAGGCTGTCAGTAGTTATAATGGTATGTTGTCTACTCCCGGGGCCTCGTTTCGACTCAGGTCTTTCAGTGCTCTGTCAAACTCTTCACGCAGTATCGTATCTCCCATTTCATCTTCATCTACATCCTCTTCCATTTCCATAATATTGTCCTCAAGTACATCGCCCTTGTATAGACCCTCTATATACTCCTTCCACCTTTCTGCTTTCCCTTCTTTGCTTAGAACTGGGTTTCCATCTGAGCTCTTGATATTCATACAAGTGGTTCTCTTTTCTCCAAAGGTCTCTTTAATTTTCCTGTAGGCAGTATCTATCTTACCCCTCGTGAGATAAGCCTCTACATCCTTACATTTGTCCTCTAGCCATCCCTGCTTAGCCATTTTACACTTCCTGTCGATCTCATTTTTGAGACGTCTGTATTCCCTTTTGCCTCCTTCATTTACTGCATTTTTATATTTTCTCCTTTCATCAATTAAGTTTAATATTTCTTCTGTTACCCAAGGAGTTCTACTACCCCTCGACTTTTTACCTACTTGATCCTCTGCTGCCTTCACTACTTCATCCCTCAGAGCTACCCATTCTTCTTCTACTGTACTTCTTTCCCCCATTCCCGTCAATTGTTCCCTTATGCTCACCCTGAAACTCTGTACAACCTCTGGTTCTTTCAGTTTATCCAGGTACCATCTCCTTAAATTTCCACCTTTTTGCAGTTTCTTCAGTTTTAATCTACAGTTCATAACCAATAGATTGTGGTCAGAGTCCACATCTGCCCCTGGAAATGTCTTACAATTTAAAACCTGGTTCCTAAATCTCTGTCTTAGCATTAAATAATCTATCTGATACCTTCTAGTATCTCCAGGATTCTTCCATGTATACAACCTTCTTTCATGTTTCTTGAAACAAGTGTTAGCTATGATTAAGTTGTGCTCTGTGCAAAACTCTACCAGACGGCTTCATCTTTCATTTCTTAGCCACAATCCAAATTCACCTACTATGTTTCCTTCACTCCCTTTTCCTACTCTCGAATTCCAGTCACCCATGACTATTAAATTTTCGTCTCCCTTCACTACCTGAATAATTTCTTTTATCTCATCATACATTTATTCAATTTCTTCATCATCTGCAGAGCTAGTTGGCATATAAGCTTGTACTACTGTAGTAGGCGTGGGCTTCGTTTCTATCTTGGCCACAATAATGCGTTCACTATGCTGTTTGTAGTAGCTTACCCGCAATCCAATTTTTTTAGTCATTATTAAACCTGCTCCTGCATTGCCCTTATTTGATTTTGTGTTTATAACCCTGTATTCACCTGACCAAAAGTCTTGTTCCTCCTGCCACCGAACTTCACTAATTCCCACTATATCTAACTTTAACCTCTCTATCTCCTTTTTAAATTTTCTAATCTGCCTGCCCGGTTAAGGGATCTGACGTTCCACGCTCCAATCCGTAGAACGCCAGTTTTCTTTTTCCTGATAACGGCGTCCTCTTGAGTAGTCCCCGCCTGGAGATCCAAATGGGGGACTATTTTACCTCCGAATATTTTACCCAAGAGGACGCCATCACCATTTATCCATACAGTAAAGCTGCATGCCCTCAGGAAAAATTACGGCCATAGTTTCCCCTGCTTTCAGCCGTTCTCAGTACCAGCACAGCAAGGCCGTTTTGGTTAATGTTGCAAGGCCAGGTCAGTCAATCATCCAGACTGTTGCCCCTGCAACCACTGAAAAGGCTGCTGCCCCTCTTCAGGAACCACACGTTTGTCTGACCTCTCAACACATACCCCTCCATTGTGGTTGCACCTACGGTATGGCCATCTGTATCGCTGAGGCACGCAAACGTCCCCACCAACGGCAAGGTCCATGGTTCATGGGGAAGTTCCCACTGATACAGTTTTCGAATGCATCAGTAATTAAACGGGCAGATGGGAGGCTAGGGCATAAAGTGTATAGAAAAGATGCGCACACCGACCGTTACCTCCATAAGGATTCGAAACATCATCCCATGTAAAAGAGGGGTGTCATTATAGCATTGGTGGACAGAGCTAATAAGGTCTGTGAGTCAATTTCTTTTCAAGATAAACTAAATCATTTGCGAACGGCTCTTGAGAAAAATGGATACGCTGAGAACGAGACAGATCGAGCACTTCATCCCAGAAGGGTCTGGCAACATTCAGCAACAACAACAACTGTCAACTGGAAAAGTTTTTTTTTTCATTTATTCGCAATATTACGGACCGTATTGGCAAAGTTCTGGCCACGTTTCAAGTTGAAATAATCATTAGACCCACCAAGAAGGTCAATGAGTGCTTAAGATCGGCGAAAGGCGCACGCCACACCTTAGCAACTCCTAGCGTGTATAAATTCCCGTATAGCTGTGGGAAGGTTTATATTGGAACAACGAAAAGATGTGTCAATACTCGCTTAACTGAACACAAAAGGAAATGTCAACTAGGACATATTGACAAATCAGAGGTAACGGAACCTGTTTGTAAAGATGGTGATCATAAAATAAAATTTAGTGAGACTGTAGAGCTAGCCAGGACATCGCATTATTGTGTACGTATATATAGGGAAGCTACAGAGATTCAGAAACACCACAATAATTTTAATAGAAAATAGGGAGGCTTAAAGTTAAACAACATATGGCGGTCGACTTTGCACCAAAGAAGCGACAATCGATTACCTTCAATTGAGAATAATTGTATTGGTCAGAGATAGACTTACAGGCGGCCGCACGTGACGTATGGTGGTGTACTCTATGCGCTCTACGTAAACGGGACCTCCACAGCCTGGCAGCCAGTCGTTGACACACCTCGGAATATGTTGCCCGCTAGGCAAGAAAGAACAAGTTTTATATGAACAAACTTGCAGCATGTTGCAGGTGAAAAATTGGTCGGCAAGTTGTTTTATAATTGAAATAAATGGTTGTAGCTCAGTCAAAAGTTGCATTAACAAGTATCTTTTATATATCTTGATGGTGATTAGTTTAGGACACCTATGTCCATTTGCAAACCATCTGTATCGTACTTGTGACAATACAAGCGAAAATCTATGTATAAAACTGCCTCTGCAGTGGTGATCAGAGCTGCACTATGGCCGACACTACAACAGTAAACAGACTACATAAGATATGAATTGTCCAGTGTTTGCCCATCGTGGTGTATGTACTGTTGTTGAGTAGGCCATAGTGCGTGAGCCGTACGTGGCTCATGTTCCCGCCATCATGTATTTTACACCCTGTTTTTAACGTATTTCCACCTCACTATGTTAATTTAAATTACTGGTGTCACTGAGTTACTGCTTTGCCTGACCGTGACCGGCACTAGCAGTGCGTATCGATATATCCCCTCTCGTAGTATCTTTGCTCGACTGCTGTTACTTCTCGGTCGTTGTCTGTTGTAAGGCAGTTTGGGTCGCGAGTTCGGGTCTGCCAGTCTGTTGGAACGCGTCTGGAGCGCAGTCCGGTCCCACCAGTCGGGGAGTTGCCATGCGGCACTGGTGCAGTCGGGTTGGAGCAGTGACGTCTGCGTCGACATGGCTCGCCCGACAACTGCTGCCACGCAAATGCCGCAATGAGCCGGGCCACGGTCTTGGTGGATCGTCGGTCGGTCGTCCTACCGGACGACGCGTTTTGGCTCGCCGATCGTTCATGAGTCGGCTGCGTGTGTGTGTGCATCGACTCCCGATTTGTCTTCGTGCGTGCTTAGTTACTGTTGGGTGTCGTTCAGGTCTTCATGCAAGTGTTTGTCAGGTTGTGTGTCCAGTTGGCGTTATTTCCACTGACGACTATTTTAGATTTTGTCGGTTAGTGCGGTCTAGGGGTAGCGTCTTTGATTCATAATCAAAACGTCTTCGGTCCCGGGTTCGATCCTCGCCACTGCCTAAATTTTGATAAATAATCAGCATTGGCGGCCGAAGACTTCCGGCATAAGAAGTCAGCCTCATTCTGCCAACGGCCTTGTCAAAGAGGGCGGAGGAGCGGATAGAGGTTCAGGGCACTCTCTTGTCCTAGGGGTGGGAAATTGCCCCTAAAGGCGGAAGAATCAGCAATGATCGACGACATGAGGATGCAGAAGGCAATGGAAACCACTGCATTAAAGACACGTAACGTGTATCCACAGGACATGTGGCCTGTAATTGAAGAAGTGTCATGATGATCTCTCCATTGGCAAAAGATTCCGGAATAGTCCCCCATTCGGATCTCCGGGAGGTGACTGCCAAGGGGGAGGTTACCATGAGAAAAAGATTGAATAATCAACGAAAGGGTAACGTTCTACGAGTCGGGGCGTGGAATGTCAGAATCTTGAACGTGGTAGGGAAACTGGAAAATCTGAAAAGGGAAATGCAAAGGCTCAATCTAGATGTAGTAGGGGTCAGTGAAGTGGAAGGAAGACAAGGATTTCTGGTTGGATGAGTATCGGGTAATATCAACAGCAGCAGAAAATGGTATAGCAGGTGTAGGATTCGTTATGAATAGGAAGGTAGGGGAGAGGGTGTGATACTGTGAACAGTTCAGTGAACGGGTTGTTCTAATCAGAATCGACAGCAGACCAACACCGACAACGATAGTTCAGGTATACATGCCGACGTCGCAAGCTGAAGTTGAACAGATAGAGAAAGTGTATGAGGATATTGAAAGGGTAATGCAGTATGTAAAGGGGGACGAAAATCTAATAGTCATAGGCGACTGGAATGCAGTTGTAGGGGAAGGAGTAGAAGAAAAGGTTACAGGAGAATATGGGCTTGGGACGAGGAACGAAAGAGGAGAAAGACTAATTGAGTTCTGTAACAAGTTTCAGCTAATAATAGCGAATACCCTGTTCAAGAATCACAAGAGAAGGAGGTATACTTGGAAAAGGCCGGGAGGTACGGGAAGATTTCAATTAGATTACATGATGGTCAGACAGAGATTCCGAAATCAGATACTGGATTGTAAGGCGTACCCAGGAGCAGATATAGACTCAGATAACAATATAGTAGTGATGAAGAGTAGGCTGAAGTTCAAGACATTAGTCAGGAAGAATCAATACGCAAAGAAGTGGGATACGGAAGTACTAAGGAATGACGAGATACGTTTGAAGTTCTCTAACGCTATAGATACAGCAATAAGGAATAGCGCAGTAGGCAGTACAGTTGAAGAGGAATGGTCATCTCTAAAAAGTTGGGAAGGAAAACATAGGTACAAAGAAGGTAGCTGCGAAGAAATCATGGGTAACAGAAGAAATACTTGAGTTGATTGATGAAAGGAGGAAGTACAAACGTGTTCCAGGAAAATCAGGAATACAGAAATACAAGTCGCTGAGGAATGAAATAAATAGGAAGTGCAGGGAAGCTAAGACGAAATGGCTGCAGGAAAAATGTGAAGACATCGAAAAAGATATGATTGTCGGAAGGACAGACTCAGCATACAGGAAAGTCAAAACAACCTTTGGTGACATTCAAGGCAACGGTGGTAACATTAAGAGTGCAACGGGAATTCCACTGTTAAATACAGAGGAGAGAGCAGATAGGTGGAAAGAATACATTGAAAGCCTCTATGAGGGTGAAGATTTGTCTGATGTGATAGAAGAAGAAGCAGGAGTCGATTTAGAAGAGATAGGGGATCCAGTATTAGAATCGGAATTTAAAAGAGCTTTGGAGGACTTACGGTCAAATAAGGCAGAAGGGATAGATAACATTCCATCAGAATTTCTAAAATCATTGGGGGAAGTGGCAACAAAACGACTATTCACGTTGGTGTGTAGAATATATGAGTCTGGCGATATACCATCTGACTTTCGGAAAAGCATCATCCACACAATTCCGAAGACAGCAAGAGCTGACAAGTGCGAGAATTATCCCACAATCAGCTTAACAGCTCATGCATCGAAGCTGCCCACAAGAATAAGATACAAAGGAATGGAAAAGAAAATTGAGAATGCGCTAGGTGAAGATCAGTTTGGCTTTAGGAAAGTAAAGGGACGAGAGAGGCAATTCTGACGTTACGGCTAGTAATGGAAGCAAGGCTAAAGAAAAATCAAGACACTTTCATAGGATTTGTCGACCAGGAAAAAGCGTTCGACAATATAAAATGGGCCAAGCTGTTCGAGATTCTGAAAAAAGTAGAGGTAAGCTGTAGGGAGAGATGGGTCATATACAATATGTACAACAACCAAGAGGGAATAATAAGAGTGGACGATCAAGAACGAAGTGCTCGTATTAAGAAGGGTGTAAGACAAGGCTGTAGCCTTTCGCCCCTACTCTTCAATCTGTACATCGAGGAAGCAATGATGGAAATATGAGAAAGGTTCAGGAGTGGAATTAAAATACAAAGTGAAAGGATATTAATGATACGATTCGCTGATGACATTGCTATCCTGAGTGAAAGCGAAGAAGAATTAAATGATCTGCTGAACGGAATGAACAGTCTAATGAGTACACAGTATGGTTTGAGAGTAAATCGGAGAAAGATGAAGGTAATGAGAAGTAGTAGAAATGAGAACAGCGAGAAACTTAACATCAGGATTGATGGTCACAAAGTCAATGAAGTTAAGGAATTCTGCTACCTTGGCAGTAAAATAACCAATGACGGACGGAGCAAGGAGGACATCAAAAGCAGACTCGCTATGGCAAAAAAGGCATTTCTGGCCAAGAGAAGTCTACTAATATCAAATACCGGCCTTAATTTGAGGAAGAAATTTCTGAGGATGTACGTCTGGAGTACAGCATTGTATGGTAGTGAAACATGGACTGTGGGAAAACCGGAACAGAAGAGAATCGAAGAATTTGAGATGTGGTGCTATAGACGGATGTTGAAAATTAGGTGGACTGATAAGGTAAGGAATGAGGAGATTCTACGCAGAATCGGAGAGGAAAGGAATATGTGGAAAACACTGATAAGGAGAACGGACAGGATGATAGGACATCTGCTAAGACATGAGGGAATGACTTCCATGGTACTAGAGGGAACTGTAGAAGGCAAAAAATGTACAGGAAAACAGAGATTGGAATATGTCAAGCAAATAATTGAGGACGTAGGTTGCAAGTGCTACTCTGAGATGAAGAGGTTAGCACAGGAAAGGAATTCGTGGTGGGCCGCATCAAACCAGTCAGTAGACTGATGACAAAAAAAAAAAAAAAAAAAAGTGCGAACCAGGGAGGATATCTCAGCGCGGTGCAGTCGGCTGGGTCCTCTGGCGGTCCCTGCACAGTGTCGGAGCGTCTGTGGAGCTGTCCGATCGCTACGAGCTTCGTGGCTCACGACCCAGGACGTCAAAGTAGAGTGGTGTTTTAAGTGCCCAAGCCACGTCCATTCATGTTGTGGTTCGTTTCGGTGGTTGGGGAAGTTTTCCTGTGAGGAACACAGAGTGTTTGTACTGCTGAAATTTAGCCGCTGTGCGGTGGAATTAACTGTATTGGTCGACTACAATTCAAGTGCACCAGCGGAATTTTCTGTCTTGTGGCCGTTAGTGCTCCGGTTACCTGCCCTGGCCACTAACGTAATTCCAGGCAGTGTACTTTCCTCACCTGTTGTCACTGCCCAACACTGTGTGTAGTTTTGACAGCTCTATACATATACATATTTGATTGTGGATAATTACGTCCGCAACATTTTGCGTTTGAGTTCTCATGTACTGATTGGTAGCAAGCAAATCGTCTTGTCGGTCTTTGGCTGTCCCTTGGTTGGGTTACCGACGGATCAAGTGTAGTTCGGCTCACTACCTGTCTCACGTAAGCGAATGAGAGCAGACCGACCCCCTGGAGGCTTCTGAGTGACGTTGTCTTTACTGTCTTTCTCACGGGTGTTTAATTGTCTGCTAATAATCTATCATAGCCAATGATTTAAGAAATTCTTGGTTTTACTGTGTTTTATGTAAATTAGAGGCCTTCAGCAACTATGAGTAAGTTTGAATTCTGGCTGGTGGATATTTGCTGAAAGATTATTGTCGTCGTGTGGTCTTTTCCTTTAGTTCGCTTTGACCCACTTAAAACTTAAGACTTACGGTTATATTTTAAAAAAAATTTGGAATATTAATTGTGGGCCTTCAGCCTCTTGGCACCTTATTCTTAAAATTACCTTTGAATCTTAAACATTGCGGCCTTCTGCCCTTAAAGGATTATGGTATTTTGAATTTTGGAAAATCAATTGTGGACTGCACCCGCTTAAAACCTTATTCTTAAAATTACCCTTTAAGCAAAAACATTGCGGCCTTCTAACTTCGAAAGGTTACGGTAATTTATTTTAAAATCTTGAAAATTGTATTGTGGCCCTTCAACCGTTTGTATTGCATCCTATTTATGTTTGTCTATCCACCTTTGCCTTGAGGCTTTCAGCCTAGCTGTGATACATATAGATTTTTTGTTATCTTATTTGTAATTGTAACTGTGTGTTTTCAGTCACTTGAAATTTACCTCGTTGATTTTTAAGATTTCTTGTTTGGAGGCCTTCAGCTGTGAAAGATTTGGAGTTTGAAACTCGTAGTTGTAAAAGTTCGTCGGCCGGTGTGGCCGTGCGGTGTAGGCGCTTCAGTCTGGAACCGCGTGACCGCTCCGGTCGCAGGTTCGAATCCTGCCTCGAGCATGGATGTGTGTGATGTCCTTAGGTTGGTTAGCTTTAAGTACTTCTAAGTTCTAGGGGACTGATGACCACAGATGTTAAGTCCCATAGTGCTCAGAGCCATTTTGTTATGGCCTCTACTGCAGCGAAGATCCGTTCCCTCAAATGTACCAGATCTCGAACCTTGTTCTGTAAACAATGTCGTTGATAAACCCCCATACACTGAAATCCAGCGGAACGAGATCTGGAACGACCGAGGGGCCAGGCCGTGGAACCCCGCTCCCCTCCCCCTAACCATTCAGGAAACATTCCATGGAGAATTGTGGTAAAAATGACGTCGAGAGGCATCTGTGCAACTGTATAGTCCGGCAACATGTCGGATTATATGTGTGCTTTCACTATAGACTCTATAAAAACAATAGACGAATAACACCATGATTATGTAATTTCAAGCACATAATAACATTTTGTGTGTCATTTCTCTAGGAGCCTCGACAGTTGTTTCGGTTAGCTTTGTCACAAACGTGTGTGAAGTACTTAGCTATCGACTTTACCATCGACCCGGTGTTTCGCTGAGGTTGGCAGCCTAAACCACGTGAGCTGCCGCCAACTTGTGTCCTCCGGCGGGGGGAGCCTCTCGGTTTAGCCTTGGGGTCGCCCGTTTGCGGATAACGTGGCCTGCTAATCAATCGTTGTTACTCGCACTTTTCTGATTCCCACCTGAACGGATTGGATTTAAGTTAATTTATTAAAAAATACCACTTCACTTGAATTGTGGCTTGCCTTGTATCAGGTCACTGCATCTAATAAAGCTAAGTAACATCAAGATGTTGCTTGCTAAGTGTTGTTCGCCTCATCGCTCTTTTGTGTTCGAGTGTGACCTTATTCTCCTCCACTACCCCTGGGGTGACATAACAGCGTGGAAGGTAGATTCATCAGTGAACAGCAGTGCACTGAGGTAGTTGTTTTTGTCTAAACGAAGCAATATTTCACAAAGCCATTTCGTCTGCGGCGATCATCAGGCTTAATCTAATGGAAAGCTGGAATTTGTAAGCACGCAGCCGGAGATGTTTCTGCACAATGTCGTGCACCGTCGATTGAGAGACTTCTTGTTTTCTACTTGCTTGTCTAATAGGTCTATGTGGGCTTCTAGCGATTGCTCCACGTATTATTTTCACGGTATATCGCACACATGAGTTTCAGCAAGTTTTCAAACATTTGAAATCAAACTTCCAGTTCCTCGAAGAGTTCTGTCCCACTGATAAATGGATTTACGTGTGTGAGAATCAACGTCCCATTCCCGTGTAACACGCCGCTTAATCCAACATCGAGGTCGCAATCTGATTCGTTGATATGAGCTCTCGAAAACAATTGCACGCGTTATATTTTGTAGCTCTGCTAACCACAGTACACACCACAAACACTGTCAGGAGTACGAATGCCTGCTGTCCGCAGCTCGTGGTCGTGCGGTAGCGTTCTCGCTTCCCGCGCCCGGGTTCCCGGGTTCGATTCCCGGCGGGGTCAGGGATTTTCTCTGCCTCGTGATGACTGGGTGTTGTGTGATGTTCTTAGGTTGGTTAGGTTTAAGTAGTTCTAAGTTCTAGGGGACTGATGACCATAGCTGTTAAGACCCATAGTGCTCAGAGCCATTTGAACCAACGAATGTCTGCTGCACAGTAAACATCTACGCTCATACTTGCGTATACGCCATACGAATCAGGAAATGGTGAGGATCGCACATTGGAGAATGCCTCTGTCGATTGCGAATTTACCCAAATACATAAAATGTCTAGTTCTTTTGTTATAACTATATCCCCGACACCCTGTATGTATTTTCTTTGGTTGAAAAGTCGGGCGAAGAATTGCGTGCTATCTGGAACTGTCCGTTATAATGATTATGGCTGCTGGTCAGCGTTCGGTGTGAAAGTTGTCCAGCGCTTCACTCCTGAAATGTTTATCTCATATGTTGTGGCATCGATCTTAGTCAACCACAGCAACCAACCAAGGTGTATGTGAGCCAGATAACTGTGTAATTTTACAACCGGACACTGCAGTAGTGCTTGATAGCACTGCGCTTTGGAGCGATCTGTCAAAACGGTGAAATGAAATGAAATGTCATGTGGCTACGGTCTCCAGTCGAGTAGACCGGTGGATGTGCTTGCTACATGTTGTAGTTTGAAAAGACATCTCATAGCGAGGTACGTGGCGCGAACTGATAGTGAGGTGCGTGACGCGAACTGAGCCGCTGCCACAACACCACCAACCAGGGTAAGTACATAAACCCCAGTTCAGCCGATAGGTTCATTCCATTGATTCTGTTCTGAGGATAAGTTGAGCTTTTGACACACGTCTGAATGGTCCTCATAGGTTGGCTTCGCCGACAGATCGCTCCCCATAATCTCATATGCAATTATTAAAGAGTCACGCAATGGATGGTGAATACGACAGTGATAGCCCTGGAATACATGAGACATCGGTGTTGCACACCACAAAACATAGCAATGGTCCACGCTAATCCCTCTTTATTACTAAGTTTCCTGCTGACCCACACTGAGATGAGAAAACTCATGGGACATCTTGTTGGACGTCCTTTTACCCGGATTAGTGCAGCAGTCTGACGTGGCATGGACTCAACGAGCCTTTGGAAGTTCCCTGCAGAAACATTGAGCCATGCTGCCTCTGCGGCCGTTCATAGCTGGGAAAGTGTTGCCAGAGCAGGAAATTTTGCACGAACTGACTTCTCGATTATGTGTAATAAATTTTACAAGGGATTCATATCTGGATATTTGGACGACCAAATCATTCGCTCGAATGTTTCAAAATGTTCTTCAAACCAATCTCGAACGGTAATGGCCACACGACATGACACATTGTTACCCACAAAAATTCCATCTTTGTTTGAGAAGATGAAGTCTTTGAACGGCGGCAGATGATTTCCAAATAGACATACATGACCATTTCCAGACAATATCGGTGCACTTGGACCAGAGGACACAGTCCATTCCATGTAAACACTTCACACACCCTTATGGAGCAGCCACCAGCTTGCGCAGTGCCTTGTTTACAACTTAGTGAGGTCTGTGCCAAACTCGAATCCAACCGTCAGCGCTTACCAACTGAAAATTGGAGTCATCTCACCAAGCCACGGTTTTACAATCGTTTAGAATCCAATCGACATGGTCACGAGCCCAGGAGAGGCGATGTCGCAATGTTAGCCAAGGCACACGTCGTTTGCTGTCATAGTCCATGAACATCAAATTTCGTGGCACTGTCCTAACGAATACGTTCGTCGTATTTCCCACATTGATTTTTGCCCTTATTTCACGCAATTTTGCTTGTCTGTTAGCACTGATCACTGTACGAAAACGCCGTTGCTCTCGGTCCTTAACTGAAGGCAATCTGCCATCGCGCAGTCAGTGACGAAGAGGTAATGCCTGAAATTTGGTATTCTCGGCACACTCTCGACAACGCGGATCTCGGAACATTGACACCCTGACAATTTCCGAAATGGAACGTCCCATGCGTCCAGCTCCAACTACGATTCTGCATTCAAAGTCTGTTAATTCATGTCGTGTGGCCATAATCACGTCACACACCTTTTAAAATGAATCAGCTGAGTATAAACGACAGCTTCGCCGATGCACTACCATTTTATACCTTATGTGTGCGATACTACCGCTATCCCTGACTTCTTTCACATCCCTGTACACGGATAACAAATTATTACAGGTTTTAATCCAGCACAAGAGAGGATGAGAAAGTTAACAACTGTTGCATGGTACAGTATTAATATAAACGTTGAATGTCCTAGCAAAGATACATAGATAAGGTGAATGGGGCAACAACATAATCTATGCGTGAATTATGAGAAGATGAATCTGCAGTGGTCACGCAGTGATTGCTTGAATTCGGCAGAAGAGTGGAAAATTATCATGCTTCTAACGTTGCTAATTGAGCGCGAGTGAGCCTTCAGTCAGCTGTGAAAGTTTGCGGAAGGTGGCCAATCCTAACATCGTGCCTCCAAACGCACAGCACTTCTCATAACCTGATCACCCAAGCTGCGGTTCTCGCCATATTCGGCCCTTAGGTGCGAGGAACATAGCGAGGTTCTTTGGCTGCCGCAGACTGTCACAAATCAGCACTCTGTACCGTAATTGAAGCCAAAGTGCATTCTCCTCTGACACAGAGTTCTTTCTTTCTACAAGTCCGCAGACTTACCGTGTGCCATTGAAAAAGATGTTGCTCAGTGACGTTTTTGCTAACAAGACAACTATGCCCCACCCTTCTAGCAGTAGTCATACAACATTAACCACTTCTTACACACCCATTTACGCTGTTCTTAAACGTATCTCAGTTACTATCCCAGCCGTCAACTAAGTCTGCTACTTCGATTTATACGCTCGTCTTCACATCCGCGTTGCTTTGAAAAAGGCTTCCAGGCTTCTCTACTTTTTTAGATTAACAAACGAGGAGCCCCCTCACAGCTTTTTAGGCCACCCTGCCAAAAACTGCGCCAAGCAGTTGGCACGTTACAAAACAAAGAGTAAATAATTTCTGTCTACAATGAACGTCTGTTTCTTCTCGTGGAACGCAGAACATCTTTTCTGCCTTGACTTCCCCTTGGCGAGCTTTCTCGGAAAAAGATTCTTTAGCGCAAAACCAGGTTTCTTGTTCTGGTCGGATGGCACTGCCTGTAAAAACTGACGCTCTCCAGGAGTGCAACTGTTTTTCACTTTGTGTCATATAATTTCTATGAATGTAGCGCTGCACTCCACATAGCGCAGGGTGCTTCATGCAAAAAGCTCCAGGAATGCGACTCACAATGCAAGAACTGGCAGTGGCCTGGGTCCCTGGCCTGAACAGTAACCTCATCTCACCTCTTCGCACTTTCCCTTGAAAGGCAGGACCCAATTCCGAGGGGTTGTCAGTCCGAACACCTGGACACTATGCTTAAATTGACTCATCTTCTATCTAAGTAACTTAGACAGAAAATTTGAAGCAAAACAGTCAGCAGGAAGAAGAAAGAATTAGTATAGAAATACGCAACTGACTCCTGGCAATAACAGAATTTATCAGTTACGAGTATTAGCTATTTTATTAACTGATGGGAATACGGTAGATTTCAGATGGCAATGAGCTTAAATCAGTCCTGAATACCACATGGAGATGCACCAGTCCGGCTATGCACTGACGTGCATCAGCTTGTGTTCACCCGGTGCAGTCTCTGCACCAGTTATTAGTTGGATATGCAGTCAAGCATAGCTGCGTTGAGCAGCACCACCAACAAGGCAAATCCACTGGTCTGTGAGCCGTCGGCTGGCGTGGATGGTTCCAGGTTAATACCGACAAGGCGATGGCATCGCTCGACATTCCAACCGGCCTTTGGAAGTCCCTGACGTTGGGCATCTGTGTACCACTGACAGCCGCCTTGGGCCGTGGACGGAGTACAACAGTTCAGTCCTAAGCTCGCTGGAGTGCGGCTTGGACATCCAATGCCGTTATTAAGGCCACCTCCTCAGCATTCTACTGCCTCAGTAGACTCACTGCCGGTAGCCAATAGCCAAGGTCAGCTACTGGCCACAGCCACAGACCTGCTGAATGAAAATTGCCTAGTAATAATGATTGCTTAGTTGAGTCAGCTTTTTTGATTCGGCTTGGTACCGGAAGTCCCATTCCCAGTGCCTCCCACACACGCCGTTATAGTTTCTTTAAAACATTCTCGGAATTCATGCCACGTCAATTCAGGGCAAAGCCTCGAGCTTTCTAAGATTTCCACTATCGTCTTTGTCAGGAGCAACTGACTGTCAACATTGCTGCTTTGGGAGACTTATATAGCCTAAAGACGTCTTCTAATTAGTCTATAGTTACCTCTATGCTCTGCACAGAGAGCTCGCCTCCATGCGCCGCTAACATTAAATCAGCCGTCACGGTTGAAGATTTTCTCGCACATTCTTCTTTCTACAAGCCCCTTAATTGCGAAGTCCCAGTATGTAAAAAGACTGGGACAAAACTTTTGTTTCTTCAGATAGTATTTTACGTTTGTGAGGCTGTGCTCTGCGCCTGTAGATTTCTCCAGTTCTCGATTTTTAATACGCCGTTGATATTCTGCACGGTCATTCAAGTGTCCAAAGTGGTCATCCTGCAATACAGGTGACAGCGGTCACCACAACGCGACGCCATTGAAGAAATGCACTGAAGAACCAAAGAAAGTGGTACACCTGCCTAATATCGCGTAGGACCCTCGCGAAGACGCATAGCTGCCGCAGCTCGATGTGGCGTGGACTCGACTACTATCTGAAGTAGTGCTGGAGGGAATTGACGCCATGAATCTTGCAGGGCTGTCCATAAATCCGTAAGAGTATGAGGGTTGTAGATCTCTTCTGAACAGCACGTTGGGAGGTATTCCATGCCTGGTGAGTTCATGCCTGGGGAGTTTTGTGGCCTGTGGAAGTGTTTAAACTTTCAAGAGTATTCCTAGAGCCACTCTGTAGAAATTATGGACGTGTGGGGTGTCGCATTGTCCTGCTGAGATTTCCCAAGTCCGTCGGAGTGCACAATGGACACGAATGGATGCAGGTGATCAGACAAGATGCTTACGTACGTGTCACCTGTCACAGTCGTATCAGGGATCTCATATTACTCCACCTGCACACGTCTCACACCATTACACAGCCTCCTCCGGCTAGAACAGTCTCCTGATGACTTGGAGGGTCCATGGATCATGAGCTTGTCTCCATATCCGTACATGTCCATCTATTCGATACAATTTGAAACGAGACTGGGCCGACCACGCAACGTGTTTCCAGTCATCAACAGTCCAATGTTGGTGTTGATGGGCCAAGGCAAGGCATAAGGCTTTGTGTCGTGCAGTTATAAGGGTACACAAGTAGGCCTTCGGCTCCGAAAGCCCGTATTGATGATGTTTCTTTGAATGCCCCAGCACTGAAATCTGCAGCAATTTGCGGAAGGACTGCACTTCTTTCACGTTGAAGGATTCTCTTCAGTCTACTTTGGTCTCGTTCTTGTAGGATATTTTTCCGACCGCAGCGATGTCAGAGATTTTACGTTTTACCGAATTCGTGGTATTTACGGCACACTCGTAAAATGGTCGTAAGGGAAAATCCCCACTCCTGAGCTGCCTCGGAGATCCTTTGTTCCATCGCTCATGTGCCGACTGTACACCACGTTCAAACTCACGTAAATCTTGACAACCTGCCATTGCAGCAACAGTAACCCATCTAAAAACTGCGCCAGACACTTTTTGTCTTGTATGGGCGTTGCCGACCGCAGCGCCGTATTCTGCCTGTATAGATATCTCTGTATTTGAATAGGCGTGCCTATACCAGTCTCTTTGGAGCCTCAGTGTGTGTCGAGAATTGTCAAGGTATTTCTCCCCCTACTATTGCACATTTTAGTAACATTCCCCTCAGAAAGCATTGACTAGATCTGCATTTTCCCGGAAGAGTGAAGAGCGCTGCTGCCTATAAACATGTACCTACGATTTCAGATTTCTGTAACGAAACTGAGCTATTGAACTCTAAAACTGAAACACCATGAATATGGCATGCAATTAATTCACACTGGAGTGGAGTGTACTAAGTGCTTGGGTAGGTAAGGCAAGGGCATAAATCATTAGTGGTAGCGGAATCTACATTCTGTGTAAAAGAAAAGATTGCGAAAAATTGCGTATGAATGTTAGTGTTTGCCCTGTGTTTTCCACATGTCGGAATGCATCAGCAGTTGGAGCGTTTCCTATGCAGATTACGATTTATCGCTCCGTGGTCTTGCTACTCGCATTGGTCGGGATGGTAGTGATGCCACGTAAATATCGGATTGGTAGTCCACCTGCTTAGCTCGCCGGCACAGTAGCTCAGCGTGTTCGGTCAGAGGGTTAGCTGCCCTCTGTAACAAAGAAACTGAGTTAATCGATCAACAATGAACTTAAACGGACGTCTTACGTCGTCCGCACCGAGCAGATGCAACGACCAAAAGCGAACAAAATGAGATTTAAAAAAAGCTGGGCGGTAGGGTGCTTGGCTCCCATGTAAGCTGGCTCGGATTCGATTCCCGTCCGGGTTGAAGATTTTCTCCTCTCGTGGATTGGGTATTTTGTTGTCCTGATCATCATTTCCTCCTCATCAACGGCGCGAAAGTCGCCCAGTGTGGCGTCGAAAGAAAAAAAGACTTGCATTTGGCTGCCGAACTTCCCCGAGTGGGGCCTTCCGGCCAACAATGCCATACTCATATTTCATTTTTATCGGATCGGTGGCTACAGTAAGGCCATACTCAATACCGTTCACAGCAAGAGTGTCGATATGATTGGAGCACCGCAGACTCCCAGCGTGGCGCCTATTTATGTGATTTTTGTTGATGCGATAGCAGAGAGCGGCAGACTGTCAGTGGTCTGGCCATCCACAACATTAGACACACAAGTGCACCGCCTCGTTTTTCACACGAGTCCAGAATCTGCATGTAGCATTACGCTGACCATGTCCGAATGTAGAGTCTCGCAGGAGAACGAATGTTGGCATATTACATACATCAACATAAATAGGGAGGAGGAGGAGATTAATGTTTAACTTCCCGTCGACAACGAGGTCATTAGAGACGGAGCGCAAGCTCGGGTGAGGGAAGGATGGGGAAGGAAATCGGCCGTGCCCTTTCAAAGGAACCATCCCGGCAGTTGCCTGAAGCGATTTAGGGAAATCACGGAAAACCTAAATCAGGATGGCCGGAGACGGGATTGAACCGTCGTCCTCCCGAATGCGAGTCCAGTGTGCTAACCACTGCGCCACCTCGCTTGGTCATAAATAGGGTACAGCACCTTCTGTGACTATATGGGATGCCATTCAGTACCCAACACTGTCGCATCCGGCAATTAGCGAACAATACCTACTCCCAAAATAGTTGTAATATTACCTTTCCTTCCAATATTTGTTGCATTATCTGCACTTGGGGGACTAGCAGATGGGGCGGCAGAGGTCGTGAAGACTGTAAATGATGTGAAAGCTGGTCATAAACAAGTAGCTTAAATGCAAGACACACTCACAGAATGGAAGCAGTAGCACTTTTTGACGACAAGGGATTGTATTTAGGATCAAATAAAATAATGGGTCTTGGTCTACGTTTAACGAAAAAAGTTCTCTTTAAGCAGTCTTGCAATAAGAGCATTTATTAATGTTGACTCAGAATATTCACTTACAATCATCGTCTTCTTTTCCTTCAGCGTTTGTCCCGCGTGCCTGCGGGGTCCGCTACATCGGTCCTTTATCTCCATTTTGCTCTATAACGGGCTCTCTCTGGGTGGATGATCACGCATTTAAAGTCTTTATGAATCGTATCCGCCCAACGTTACTTAGGTCGTCCTTTGGGTCTTCTGACGACGACTTCAACTTGGCAATGGACATCTCCGGCCCGTAAAACATGGCCAAACCATCAAAGACGACTCTCACGCATCTTGTCTTGGATCGGTGCAACACCAAACTATTTCCTAATGCTATCATTGCAAACGTGATCTAACTTAGTGAGGCCCGGTGTCCACCTCAGCATCTGCGTTTCCATTACACTTAGGCGGCGTTCAGTCTCAGTTGTAGTCGGCCAGCACTCACAACCATACAAGGCGACTGGTTGGATGACAGTGCGATAGATTTATTATTTTAAATTGTCTTTCATCTTGCGTTCGCAAGTGACTCCGGTTGTTATCCGCCACTTCATCCAGGCTGCCCGAGTTCTATTGAACCTTCGGAGAGTCAGCCGTCAACAGTGATTGTGGAATCTTCATCATTAATCGTGATGGTTCCCATTTCATGCCTGTCTGTCATGTATTCGGTTTTCTTCAAATTAAAGCCCAAACCGTGTTGCGCCAACCGGTCACTCCGTTTTTGAGTTTGGATCTGCAGATCAAGTTTGTTTTCTGCTGCCAGTATCACGTCATCAGCATAAAGTAGAGCCCATGGTAATGGACAGTGCAGGTCAGCTGTCACGGTGTCCATTATGAGAATGATCAAAAGTGGTGTTAATGCAGAACCCTGATGGACGCCGACTGTGATGGGGAAGTCTTTGGATAGTCCTGAGGTTGTACGGACATAACTTCTAAGCTGTGCATAAAGTAACTGCACCCAGTTAATAAGCTATCATGCAGTCGAAGTGCTAGAGACTGTGTTGCACCCGATCGAAGGCCTTTTCGAGATCCAGGAATGCTAGATGCAGCAGCTTGGCTTTCTTATGAGATCTACGTCTTGCAGCATGAATCGCATCAGTTGTGCCGCATCTAGCATTGGTCCTGGAAATGTGTGTGATCTCACGGATCCTTTGGTCCAGAACACGCTCCAAGATTCTCACGATGTGGCAGAGAAGTTGGTGCACTCAGCGGGATTTACCTTCTTCTTAAAGATAGGCACGCTGGTGCTCTGTAGACAATCAGATAGTGTTAGTCCCACGTCAATGATCTTGTTGAAGACTTCCGTTAACCATTCGGCTGCGTTACAATGATAGGAACACCATAACTCTGCTGGAAGGTCATCTGGGCCCGTGGCTTTCCGAGGCTTCACTTTCCTCAAAGCAGTTGTGGCCTCATCGACTGGAATTTCTCTTGCGGGCCCTTCAACAGCATGACCGGTGGGTATTGGTGGATTGGGGGAACTCTTCTGTTGAGATCTTCTTGAAGTAGCTGCGCCATTGTTCTCTGGTCTTCTTCCAGTCAACTATCAGATTACCGGTCTCATCACTGACTCTGTAGAACCGATGGACATCTTCCGAATTGCGACGTCTTGCTTTATCGAGTCGATGTAAGCACCGCTCTCCTTCACGCTGACTTACAATATTAAGCTGAAAGACTCGAAATACCACATTTTTGACGTGTGGTTATAAGAGATAGTTTACCCAGAATGGCTGAAAGATATGAGAATGCGACCGTTAATCTCCAGACTAAAAGTGAACCTGGTTCACAATGGGAATATCGCAAGAAAAAGTTGAATTTATGTCTTCTTTTGATACGTTCGGCAAATTAATGTCTCCTCTAGAAATACTGAGGTATTTCAAAAACTATACAATAAAGTACAACACGTTCCAATCACCTATATGTCGCAGAAAATTTTTAGAACATATTGAGAGTACCGGATCCAAAGTCATCGACCACGATGTAACGATTAGCCCATAAGAGAAAAACTGGTGTCTTTAAACCGTCGCTAAACTTATCTCATCATGCATTCGAAAATGCCTTACATGACTTACTTACGTACAAATCCATACCGCATATTACATCGAGAAAAAATAACGCGCAACATTGTCTGCCAACAAAACCGACTTTTTTTTTTTTGGGGGGGGGGGGGGGGGGGGAATTAAAACCGCTAAATCCACGGAGCAAGAACCAACTCGTTTTGCCAACCATTTTATTAAGGAAAGTACAATAACCCACCAACAGTGACACACTCTACAGAATAAAAGAAAAAACAATAAGGATGCCTTCTGCGGATCAAGCAAATAACACCTAATTCCTATAATCAGAGTTCTCTTCGACTCTATACCTGTACAAGTGTTCAACGGCGAAGTCTGCTGTTGGCAGCTGGTAGATAGCCTAACACAACGGAATAGTTTTGGAAGAGAGGACGGTTTTGAGTTGGACCGCTGGACCTGCCGATCCTCTCCGCACTAGCCGAGTCGAGAACTAGTCCCTCAGCCACCGGGCGCCGGCATATATAGCCCCGGGCGGAAGGATATTTCCGGGACTATTTACACGCACGTGATAACCAGGAAATAGTTCGTTGATAGCCGCGCCCCGTTTCTCTGCTCCTGGTTGATGCCCTCTGATGGACGTTGGCCGTAACTACGTGTTTCTTGCCTACTTTGGTACTTGCTTGTAAACACTCATGCATGGGCAACCCGCATCGCTGGTCCGCCTGCGGAGTTGCAAAATCAGTTTTTCCAACCTTAAAAGTGGGCGGGATATGTAGGCGTTGCATCACTCTATTCACCATAGATGTTATCATATCTCATAACAGAGACCACAACCGAAAGTAAAACTCTTTGGGAATGTCATTTAAACTCGGCAATTTGTGGTAATTAGAGTGAATTACAATGTAAGATACCTCTTCCTGGTGAAAAGTTGCCAGAAACTCCTCGTGCAAAGCTGGCGTTGCAACACTATCGAGGAGAGAAATAAAACCAGCATGGTATACCGAGTGATGCTACTGCGCCGGCCGAAGTGGCCGTGCGGTTGAAGGCGCTGCAGTCTGGAGCCGCAAGACCGCTACGGTCGCAGGTTCGAATCCTGCCTCGGGCGTGGATGTTTGTGGTGTCCTTAGGTTAGTTAGGTTTAACTAGGTCTAAGTTCTAGGGGACTAATGACCTCAGCAGTTGAGTCCCATAGTGCCCAGAGCCATCTGATGCTACTGCAGTGTAAAGATCGGAAAAATACTGAAAAAGTTCACGCATTACATTAGGTTGAAATGACGGCTCACGTCCTTCTATAGAACGAATGGTAGTGAAGCACATTCTTTAAGATCTCGTTCGATGACGAATTAGATGATACAAACACGTCAGCTATTCGTAGAGAATCGAATACAGCTGGGAACGCCAATGAAACCATTTAAGTGCTGTCTTTCGAGTTGCAAGAGTTTCACCTTCGCGCAGTAAACATCCCTAACTTTCAAAGGGGCGTCTCGAGCACTATTATAAATATCACGGAGGACAGCATAATAAAGTAAATTCCCGAGACCTTGGAATTTCAGCCGCTCTACCAGCGCTGAAACGCATGAGACCAGTGTGAAGTCGAGTTTTGGCAACGGCGGTAACCCGCTTGTGAACTCACTGCCCACGCTCACACGGCAGCGAAGACATTATCCTGAGAGGGGCCCGCCAGGTGTAAAATATTTAGCTTCCAAAAAGGGCGAGAAAGACGTAGCCGCTGCAGGACGTGATTAAAAGTCATTGAAACGGCACAGTTGTCAGTGAAGCTGCAGGAAAGACATCAGTCGACAAAAAGTGGTTAGGTAGGGAAGCTGACGAATAAAAACGGTCCAGTCGACTACTAGAAGCAGCTGTACAATAAGTAAACTGCGCTAACGTGCGATATCTGCAGATTCGAGCATCCTGCAGACTGAACGACGCCACCATACATTAAAGTTCTTCACTCACGAACATTTTCTTCCGATTTTGACGAAGTAAGTATATGGCATCTTCGTTTTAAAAAACGCGAGTGGTCATATATATGACCAGATCAAGACGGAGCATAAAGAAAAATTAAGGCAAGATCTTTAAAAATAAACTGTATACCCTGATCATCGTGCAGTGTTTCTATATCTGTCAACGGAACAACATCTCTATAAAAAACGCCCAAGTAAGTAGGACTTTTCGGCGCAACATTAAAAGCACAGACTACCCAGGGAGACAAAACACATCAAATAACACTTCTTACAAAAACAAGACATGACCTTGGGACATGACCTTGAGAATCATAAGTAAACTGTTGTAACGCAGCAAGAACAGCAGAGCTTACCCTGTTAATATTTAGAGAAAGGAACATTTTCCCCTGCAATATTCAACGCATGTACGGTAGTTTGGCATTAGCGCATTAGAATATCAAAAACGTTTCGCTACAATACGATAATCACAGCCCACGCTGGACCTCTGTGAGTAGCTGCACTTTAAAGAGACTATGTTTAGTATTCCACGTCATGCCCTTGCATTCAGTGATCCATACGTTGTGCGTTTCATTGTTATGACGAGGCGTACGAAAAAATCTGGAGTGTGCTGCACCTTAATGAATCCGAGAGACAAAAATTCGAGTAACTTTCAAACGACTTCTCCACAGGGTAGGGTTTGGGCTCTAATTAGCCTAGAAAAGAAGAAAGGAAATCGTCATCCACCTGTGATTATGTTGGCTGTAATGTGTTTTTCGGGTTTCGTGTTGCGACATGTATTATGTCCAGTCCTTTTGTTTTTCAAGGAAAGAGCGGAAGGGATGTGAGAGCATACGGCCTCCAGAATTCTGTGTTTCAGTCGAAATTTGCTGTTGGGCTTGCTGCGCATCTGGCAAACCGGTGATGACGTGTGCAAAAAAATGGCTCTGAGCACTATGGGGCTTAACATCTGAGGTCATCAGTCCCCTAGAACTTAGAACTACTTAAACCTAACTAACCTAAGGACATCACACACATCCATGCCCGAGGCAGGATTCGAACCTGCGACCATAGCGGTCGCGCGGTTCCAGACTGAAGCGCCTAGAACCGCTCGGCCACACCAGCCGGCGATGACGTGTGCAAATTTATATATGTGTATACATATATATATAGACAGCAATAATAATGAAGGGTACAAAGCCGGCCGGAATGGCCGTGCGGTTCTAGGCGCTACAGTCTGGAACCGCGCGTCCGCTACGGTCGCAGGTTGGAATCCTACCTCGGTCATGGATGTCTCAGTCGAGTACGGTGGATCCCGAGCTAGAGGCTATAATTGAGCCACATTCGATCCAAAAGATTTGCCTTTATCTCGTAGACGAATAGCATCCTCTAGGAGGCGGGCGAGCCGTGCCATCGCTAGCTAAAAGTTGTTACTTGGGCTATCTCAGGAATGGTTTCTCGGCGAGCTCTACCTTGTGCCTTGGCTGAAGTGTTAGCCAGTTTCGAATGTTTTCGTTCTGAGTGGACGAAGTCGTACCAGACCGGTTGTGCTTTGTGGCCTGTACTGAGCCACGGTATTCTGTGTATCCACTGCCACATGGAATTTCAGATCAGGCTGGCCGATATAGCCGTCGAGCGTGGTGGTATCCACGGTATAAACTGAAAGGAGTTTGGTCGACTGAATTTGAATAAATGGAGGTGTCTCGTAAATCCTGCCTTTACGGTTGTCGAGCACTCATAGTGGATGGATAACTGGCCATGGAACCTGGTTGTGGAGTCTCTACAGCGCTGCATTTTGAAAGTGGGAAGCATCGATCACTGTAGATGTAAGCGACCCATGCCTTCGCAGTGAGACACCTGGTTGAGAGTGGTGCTCTTCCTTAACGTCATCAGTGTTATTTGATTGCAGTGAGCTGTTAGGAAGTTACTTCTGTGTAGTATTATGGCGCCTTTTTGCGCTACATGTTCAGCCTTACTGGTTTTGTAAAGTTTTATTTTTCCTTTTGCAATCGTAAAGTAACACACCCAATACGCCGGCAGCTTTATTTATATGTTATTAAAGCATATTCTGGCTTTTTAAAGCGTGTCTACTCGTAATTTGTTAGGGAACAAAGCAGCTAACAGTCAATGCAGCCATTTAAAATTTTAGATCCGAACCGCTAATATTAATAGCTGTACTCGCCAGCTTGGTTTAAAGTTTCATTTGTTTTATAGATAATTTTTAAGCTCTTGCTAATCTATGCGCAGTTTGGCCATCTATGTGTTTTTTTCGCATCTAAATGATGCTAATTATTTATTCATTTGTAGGTTAAACCTGCATGAAGTCCCGAGCTCATGTGGGATTTGTTTTAAAGGTAGCTTTATATTAACTCAGTTGTTGTGCTTGTGATGAACTGAAACAACAAACCGATTTGAGTAATGTAATAAAAGACCAACCTAAAATGATTATAAAGGTTAAAGTAAATGGATGAAAGCTCAACAATGCGCTTGGGAACTGTTATCAGATCAGTAGCGTCAAGCTGGTTCCTTCTATTCTCACTGTGAATCTTCCAAGATCTGAGACGCGGCGCGGTATGCGGCGTCTTAAAGAGACACGCAGAGGATTACATTTGCTTGTAGTGAGACGAGGCAAAGAAGGCGTCATCTGGTGGCGTCCGTGGCTCCATCTATTGGAAGGCGGCGATATCTGGAGCTGGCAAGTCTCGCGGCAGCGTGCTGGCTCTCTAAAAGTCATGTTTTCCGCTGCTTTGTGAGCGGTACGCCGTAACCGGTCGACAACGTCATTATCACAGTAATCTTACGCGAGTGGCCGCGACAGGTGCTGAAATTGATGGTAGCGAAACAAAAGCACTATGGTCAACTTAGTTTCAAGTGTTCCTTTGTAGAGGAAAATTCAAGAATATTGCCCCAGTTTAATTCTCGTTATCATGGCAGAGACGAGTGAAATAGATACATCTCAGGTTTCTAGGACAAAATCCCCCCCCCCCTTCCACCATGTCTTTTTCCCCGCCTACCCTCTCTCTGGCTCCCTTCTCTTCCCCGAGACATTTTGCTTTTCCCTCCACTGCCTTCTTCTTGCGTCCACCCTGCCCCCCTTTTTTCTATGACCTCCTCCTCCGTCGGCTCCTCCCCCCCTTTTCCTCGCCTGCCTCCCTTCCCCCCCCCCCCCCCACCATCATTGGTCTGGATCCACCCCTCGCCCCCATCTGCCGCCGTGTCGCATCTATAGTGTTGTTTAAAGTGAATGTTCAGTGTTTTGCGTCTCCTGTCAATGTTGCGAACAGCCACCATACTGTCACTAGTTGAGTTTTTTATCTCATGTGAACAGAAACGTGACTATCACCGTGTTTTTTCTAATTCTGCCTGTCTGCTTACTGTGTGCCTTCATCCGTATCGTCAACGCCGTGCTTTTATATTTTAAATTCCACGACTTTCCGCCATTTTACAGTTTTTTTACAAGGTCACCGTTTTAACACGTGTTTTTTTGTTTGTTTTTGTTCTCATTGTGGTTTTTGATTTTCCTGTAGGCTGTAGGGCGGCCTATTACGCTGTTGCCAGCCCGCTCCCCCCCCCCCCCCCCCCCCCCCCCCTGAGGGGTTGGGGGTGGGGGTGAGAATCGAGATGCAATAAAGAAAAAAAATAACAAAATACTGTGCTTAGTGGTTAGACGTAAAGACGAGACATATCCTTTTGTGTTAGCAGAAGAGCCAACACCGTGTTACGAGTGGAGGCCGAAATGCACGCGTTTTAGCTCACGCAGGCTGGGGTGAGGAGGGAAGAACTATACTGACGTGAGGTCTGGAACATGACGAGGAATGAGAATTCAGAAAGCGGACGTAATTACTTTGATACTTAACCTTAATCCATTAACGATGAACGTCTTTCTTGACGGTACGTGATTCACAATATTATCTGTTCAGAATACATTCTTGAAGATAGTAATTATAGTAACTGAATATGGCGCCTTGCTAGGTCGTAGCAAATGACGTAGCTGAAGGCTACGCCAAACTATCGTCTCTGCAAATGAGAGCGTATGTAGACAGTGGACCATCACTAGCAAAGTCGGCTGTACCAGTGGTGCGACTGCTAGGGAGTCTCTCAAGACCTGCCGTGTGGCGGCGCTCGGTCTACAACCACTGATAGTGGCGACACGCGGGTCCGACGTATACTAACGGACCGCGGCCGATTTAAAGGCTACCACCACCTAGCAAGTGTGGTGTCTGGCGGTGAAACCACGTATCCAAGAAGAGCAGCAGAAGTCATACGTAAAACTAAGAAACAGGCATGACATCTATTTGTTGTACAATCTTAGAACACGTTCTAAGCTCAAATGTAATGCGGATTGTGGAATAGAATGATCTCTTCCATGCCAAGCAACATGATTCTGAAAACATCGATCATGTTAAACCCTGCTCGCACCTTTTTCTCATGACATACTGAAAGCGACGGGTCAGTGCGTTTTCTTGAATTCCGACCGAGTGAGACAGTGCAGTGGTTAGCGCACCAGACTAGCATTTGAGAGGACGACGGTTCAAACACGCATCCGGCCATCGTGATATATACGGATGCAGTTAACTCTCTTGGCATCAGCTAAGGCCTGAAGAAGATGCACTGAAACACCGAAACAGGTAGCCATATAATAAATAACATCACAAGAACGACTGTAGGGGTTTCCTATTCTTACATCCTGATATACGCTTTCCGTGATCGCCCTAAATAATTTAAGCAAATGTCGGGAGAATTCCTTGGAAATAGCATAGCCGTTTTCCTTCTCCATTCTTTCCTAATCCGAGTTGCTGCTCAGCCTTTAATAATCTCGCTGTCGACAGGGCGTTACACTCTCCTTTTCCTCTCCTCCTTGAATTTAGAATTTTCGGAATTGTAAAAAAAAAAGTGTTATCCTATGACTACACATCAGTGAGTCACAATCGGAATCGGTTAAATCATAGAAGTAGCTGGCCGTCAGTCGCAGTAAGGCAGATGTTTCGGTTCATTGGTAGAATGGTGGGATAATGGCATCGCTTTACGCTTTACAACGATGATTGCTTAGAAGACACTCGTGCGACCCATCCCAGAACATTGCTGGAGTATGTGGGTCCATACCATATAGGACTAACAGAGGATATTTAAAATGTGCAAAGAAGGGCAGCGCCAAAGATCACAGGTTTTGCTTGACCACAGGGAGAGTGACGCGGAGAAGCCGAAGCAACTGAACTGGTCGACGCTTTAAGACAGTCTCAAACTGCTCCAAGAAAACTAATTTACAGTTTTCCAAGAACCTAGGAATGTACTACAGTCCTCCAAGGAATACTCCCGTAGTGTTCAAGAAGGCAAGATTAGGCTAATTAGAACACGCATAAAGACGTTCGAGCAGTTATTCTTCCATCACTCCATTCATCAATTGAACGTGAAGACGGTCTAATAACTGCTACAGATGGAAGTACCCAAGACTATGAACCTTACAGTGGTCTGCGGGTTATGGTCGTAGATGTAACGTTTAACGTACCCGTTGAGAATGACTAAAAAGTCGCTGCTTTGTCTACGTTTGAGTTTACAGTAAGCATATGAAAACTAAACATACCTACACTACAGGCCATTAAAATTGCTACACCAAGAAGAAATGCAGATCATAAACGGGTATTCATTGGACAAATATATTATGCTAGAACTGACGTGTGATTACATTTTCACGCAATTTGGGTGCATAGATCCTGAGAAATCAGTAGCCACAACAACCACCTCTGGCCGGAGTAACGGCCTTGATACGCCTGGGCATTGAGTCAAACAGAGCTTGGCTGGCGTGTACAGGTACACATTCAGCTTCAACACGATACCACAGTTCTTTAACTGTAGTGACTGGCGTATTGCGACGATCCAGTTGCTCGGCCACCATTGACCAGACGTTTTCAATTGGTGAGAGATCTGGAGAATGTGCTGGCCAGGGCAGCGGTCGAACATTTTCTGTATCCAGAAACGCTCGCACAGGACCTGCAACATGCGATCGTGCATTATCCTGCTGAAATGTAGGGTTTCGCAGGGATCGAATGAAGCGTAGAGCCACGGGTCGTAACACATCTTAAATGTAACGTCCACTGTTCAAAGTGCCGTCAATGCAACAAGAGGTGACCGAGACGTGTAACCAATGGCACCCATACCATCAGATGGTTCAAATGGCTCTAAGCACTATGGGACTTATCTGCTGTGGTCATCAGTCCCCTAGAACTTAGAACTACTTATACCTAACTAACCTAAGGACATAACACACATCCATGCCCGAGGCAGGATTCGAACCTGCGACCGTAGGGGTCTCGCGGCTCCAGACTGTAGCGCCTAGAACCGCTCGGCCACTTCGGCCGGCCATACCATCACGCCGTGTGATACGCCAGTATGGCGATGTCGAATACACGCATCCAACGTGCGTTCACCGCGATGTCGCCAAACACGGATGCAACCATCATGATGGTGTAAACGGAACCTGGATTCCTCCGAAAAAACGTTTTGCCATTCGTGAACCCAGGTTCGTCATTGAGTACACCATCGCAGGCGCTCCTGTCTGTGATGCAGCGTCAAGGGTAACCGCATCCATAGTCTCCGAGCTGATAGTCCATGATGCTGCAAACATCGTCGAACTGTTCGTGCAGATGGTTGTTGTCTTGCAAACGTCCCCATCTGTTGACTCAGGAATCGAGACGTGGCTGCACGATCCGTTACAGCCATGCGGATAAGATGCCTGTCATCTCGACAGCTAGTGATACGAGGCCGTTGGGATCCAGCACGGCGTTCCGTATTACCCTCCTGAACACACCGATTCCATATTATGCTAACAGTAATTGGATCTCGACCAACGCGAGCAGCAATGTCACGATACGATAAACTGTAATCGCGATAGGCTACAATCCTACCTTTACCAAAGTCGGAAACGTGATGGTACGCATTTCTCCTCCTTACACGAGGCATCACAACAACGTTTCACCAGGCAACGCCGGTCAACTGCTGTTTGTGTATGAGAAATCGGTTGGAAACTTTCCTCATGTCAGCACGTTTTAGGTGTCGCCACTGGTGCTAACCTTATGTGAATGCTCTGAAAAGCTAATCATTTGCATATCACAGCATCTTCTTTCTGTCGGTTAAATTTCGCGTCTGCAGCACGTCATCTTCGTGGTGTAGCAATTTTAATGGCCAGTAGTGTATAAAATGTTTGTTCTGTTTGTGATCAAGGAGGATTCTATCTGGTTTCATACCAAGGAATTACTCCCTGTAATATGAAACATGTTTTCAGCTAACTCCTATAAGAAGTAAATTACTTCTTACTTATTACTGGTGCAGTAAGAAGACGTGTTTCCAAACTAAGTTGTCTGGCGCATGAATCGGTGGGATTGGAAAGTGTCTGGGATTCCCTTGGTGTAAATCCTTGACAAGTTATTACGATTATTAATCGAATTCAACAAATCCGAGCGCGTGCAGACAGTAATCAGCAGATAGCCTAGCACTCATTTTACAAAATACCAGATGGCTATAATTTAAGTGCAGCTACTCTTTGGAGGTCCAGCGCAGTGTGGGATGTAACTATCGCATGGCAGCAATATTTGGTAGATAATGTGTTAACGCAGAACAGATATACACTGGAATAAAATTAATTTCAATTCTGGCCACCAACTGCAAATCTAACTTTATACGCTGTTTGTATGGCAGTATGATATCGACGATGTCATTTGACGAGCCATAACATGAATGAACAGTATGGCTATCGAGAAGAGAGACTGTGCACTCTTAGTGAAACGTTTATGTTAACGGCAACAATTACAATATTACAATGAGAGAGTATCGCCGAGTGGAGGGTCTAAGGAGGAGTCCGATGTCATTAAACGGTTTAATGAAGATGATAATGAAATTGGAAACGACGGGTGAGGTTCGTGTGCCACTAGGAGAGGAGGACGTCCAATCCATGTGGAAGTTATTGACGAGGTTGCTATTGCTGCAACTGACCATGCAGCACATGTCTTGGGAAGTGACAGTGCTCGTGCAGTCTTACGAGAATGGTCCATCCCACGGTCAACAGCATGGCAAGTTTCTCAGTCTCTCCTACACTGGTATCCGTACAAGATCCTCATGGTGCAGCAATTGAAACCTCATGATCGGCAGCAACGTCCTGAATGTGCCCTTAGGCGGCTGGCAAGAATCGAAATTGATGACGAGTGGCCGGGCAATATTCTGTGGAGTGACGACGCACATTTTACATTACAGTTGTTAGCGAATACACAGAACTGCCGAAATCGGAGTCCTGTTGAGCGGCGTGTTGCGCACGAAGATATACTGTCCTCACCTTATGTGACTGTGTGGTCGATATTCACAACACCTTCATCATCTAACTGTTCTTCTTAAAAGCAAATACACCTAAATATCCTGTCACGTGTGCAGCGAGGTCAGCACGTTATAGTGACCTACTTGTACAGGATGTGATTCCTGCTTTGGAACAGCTGTTTTCAAGCAAGATGGAGCAACATCTCATCTCGTTTGCCCAATGAAAGATCTGCTTAATGCAACCTTCCCTGAACGTGTTATCTCCAGAAATTTTCTAGATGCATGGCCTGCACGATCACCTGATCTGAATCCATGTGAGATCAGCATTTACCAGGGACACGTTCGGTTTCTACCTGATCTCGAGCGTAGTATATAGGAACATGATGCTCATATTCTATCGAAACTGCAGATAGCAACTGCAGATAGCAACTGCAGATAGCAACTGCTGATAACGTCTTTTTACAGATGCAGCATCTCGTCGACGTCTCCGGTGCCGATATTGAACAAATTGTGTAAGCGGTGGTTAATAATAAAATCAACATTATGTCTTTGACATTTGATTTACCTTTTCTGTCCACCTCCCGCCTCTAGCAGACTACATCTGGAAACATTTCTTTACGTTTTTCTTGCTTTCACAGCATAAAATTTGCAGCAGCCGGCCAAAATTGGAAATAATTTTTTTCAGCATAAATCTGTTCCGCATTAACGAATTAGAACATTAACTTAATGTCTGGCACAATGTAATATACGATAAAATACTCTTCCCCTCAGAATAGCTTCTGTTTCACAGTGAGAAGACAGAAAGTACCATACCAAAAATTGTACAGCATCTATAAAAAGATGACAAGATCGATCACAATATCAAATTGAACACAATATACGAAAATATATTTCAGAGAACGCCTACAGCCTAACTAAAACAATAAAAACAATTTACAGGAAAGTAGACCATCTACACTAATAATGAAACTATAAACCGTCGTATGTGTCCGTTTGTCTGTGAACACACTAATCTTCAATACTACTACACCAATTTTCTTGGCGTTCCCACAGGTAGCTTCAGCGGAGCTTGGGGCAATATGAAGTTTGTATTTCATCAAAATCTTATCACGAAAATCATATCGTAATTTAAAGTTTAATCAAAATCGTTGTGTCTGTCTGTCCGACGAAGCTTCCCCTCAAAATTACAAGAATAATTTTCGTGAGGTTATCACAGGTAACTCGAGTGTAGCTTGAGCCGACGTGTAGGCTTCGCTTCATTAATATCGAATCACGTAAAAATGTATCGTAATTTAAAGTTTTGACGCGACACAGGGAAACATATTAACTCTTTGAAAAAGCTATTTGCTCTTTGACGCTTGAACTAATCATACAGCGTGTTTGAAAATTCCCGTTACCACCTTTAGGGGAGTGAATAGATAATATTTTGAATTGGAACCCATGTTCGCAAACATAACGTTACCAGGCTACAAAAATTTTGAAAGGCGACCACTTTTACAAGCGATTTACTAGGCGTTAGCTAGTACTCCACTTCTTTTACAGTTCCACTCACTAATAGCCAAAGAAATTGCTCGTGTACTCGTTGACGGATTTTGTTCAGCGTGATGCAGTACGGCATCTTCCAGTTCGAGTGTGCGGCGTCTTCTTGGAGCACCACAGTTGGGCCTGCTGACGGTGAAGGTACCCTTTATCGAAGCCATTGCGTAACTGTGGCGAGAAGGATATGCGATGGAGCTGGACGTTGTGGAGAACGATCTTGACGAAGGCGACGAGCAGCTTTTCCATTACCATCAACTTCGCCATTCAGAAGTATCATGACGGTGTGTTCTGCAAACGTGTATCCAAACATGCTGCTCTAACATTCATAGAGACGTGAATGGGCTCGAACCCGGTCAGAGAGGCAGGGCAGACGTAGTCAACCATGCTGCTTAAACACTCAGAGACGCGAATGAGGCTCGAACCTGGTGAGAGAGGTAGGATAGACGTCAGATGACATCATCCGATGCGAGGTAGTCGCCCTCCACTACTCTGTTGCACACCTAACTAGCAAACATACGAGGGTGGTTTGAAAAGTTCTCGGAATGGAGTAGAAGAAAAAAGGTTTTACACACCGAATTTTTTTTATTTTTCAATGTAGTCTCCTTGTAGATAAATGTACTGCATCCAACGATGTTCCAGAGCCTTATCCCAACTCGAAAATAAGTTCCCTCCAGTCCTGTATTTGTCAACTCCGGCTATCAATTCTTCGTTTGAAGTAAATCTTCGTCAACCAAGAAAAAATTTTCAGTTCTGGGAAGAGAGGAAGTCTGACGGAGCCTTACGAGGTGAATAAGGCATGTGTGGCAACAATTCATTCCTTAATTCATGTAATTTTGCCATGGCGACGCACATGTGTGCGGGCGCGCATTCCCTTGTCACGGTTCCCCCTTACAGATAATTTTTTCATTTCTAATTCTTCAGTTAAAATGTGATACATCCTTTCAGATGACTTCTAGCAAGCGTGAACAATTTCACGCACTTTCAATCGGCGATCCTCCATGACCATATTGTGCACTTCTGCAATGATTTCTGGAGTAGTGACACATCTTGGCCGACCACTGCCCGGATCATCATCTAAGCTCTCCCGACCAAATTTAAATTCATTTGTCCATTTGGCAACAGTTGAATATGAAGGAAAATAGTCCTCTAGTGTAACCTGGAAATCGGCTTGAATGTCCATTTCTTTCATGCCTTTCTTTGTGAAGCACTTAATCACTGTTGGAATCTCAATTTTTCCCATCTCCTCAAACACTACAGAGACACGTCAGCGCCACAGCTGTCTTCCAAGAGCACAGACGTGGCAAGTGTTTACAGGCAACAGTCCAACGAATATCACGTGAACAACTCGTTGCGCTAGCACTGACCTCTCGTGGTGATTCCGAGAACTTTTCAAACCACCCTCGTGTTTTCACATGGTTGTAGTACGGAAACGTGCATTTCCGGACACGGTTCCTATTTCAAATATCATGTACGCACTCCCTTCTACAAGTCCTAGGAGTTAGTAATGAGAATTTTCAAACACCTTTTATTTGTCAAAATTCCTTGATTGATTGATATTTCCTACGTAATGCGATCCACCTAATGAACACAATGCTTATTCAGTCCTTAATCTATGTAATCCATACTTACTAAAATACTTAAATGCAAAAGTAACTCTGTTATATTTTTAATACTAAATTACTGAACCAGTTTTGTTGAAATTTCATAAGAAGGTAGCTTGAGCCGTGAGGAAGGACATAGGCTACTTTAGAAAGTAAAGAAAAAAGAAGTAAAAAGAAAAAAAATAAACCGATCCCTAACAGTGTGAATCATGGAGATCCAACACCTTTTTTACATCAGTGAACACAGACTATATCAAAAAATTATTAAATGTGTTCCACAACGTTCACATCGCATGGCGTGTAGTTACTTCAGTAGCACGAAGCACAGACGGCCGCTCCTGCGCGCCCACGCCCATCCGCACACACCGCTCGGCAACAACGGAATGAATGGCGCTGCCTCTTACTTTGGGCCAGGGAAGACGGACACGTCACTAGCTAGGCTTACCAGAACAGGCAGGCACGTAAGGGCAGCTGACATTACGGCACATACTACAGCTTACTTGTGTACCTTGGCATGACAAAACTACTGATTCATTAGTGCAGTCATGGGCAACAGCTAATCCGAATCCGAATCCATGACTGCATTAGGACGATACAACTGTGCATGGATGGCTCCCAGGCAACAGTGAAGTTCAGAGGGTCCATATCCCCCACCTTTCCAATTAAAACAGGCTTACAACAGGGAGATGCTCTTTCATGTGTCCTCACGAACCTTGCATTAGAGAAAGTTGTTCGGGGGAGTAATTTACATCTATACCATGGTCTCCAATTCGAACACAGTGAAGTAATATAGTGTTGCTGAGTGAAATAGAAGAAGAACTGAATGACATGTACAGATACCTCAGGCACAGTGCCAGTAAAATGGGGCTTTTGATTAACCAAGAGAAAAACGAATATATGGAAATAGGTCGAGTCATAAACCCAAATCCTTTTTTTGAAATTGACCAGCATTCTAAATTCAGAAAAGTTATCCAGTTTAAATACCTTGGATCACGTTTCAACAGTAAAAATATCATAAAATTGGATATAAAAGAAAGAATAGTCTCAGGGTCAAGACGTCTGTTCTCACAAAGCAACCCACTCAAAACTAAAGCTTTGTCAACCACCACAAAGATGAAGATATACACTATCATCTGCTCCATTGTACTGTGCGGTTCAGAAAGCTGGACGCTTACAAAGAATCAAAGAGAAAATCTGAATGTTTTCGAAAGAAAAGTAATGAGAAAAATCTGGGGATCTGTATTGGAGAATGGTGTATGGAGAATGCGAAAGAACAATGAAATTTATCAGTTAATGAAGCAACCCATTATCATCCAGAAATTAAAAAGTAGGAGACCGCAATGGGCTGGACATGTGGCTAGAATAGAAAACAACAGAATCACCAAGGAAGCGTTTGAAGGAACTCTCCAGGCAACAAGACCATTGGGCCGACCCCGTACAAGGTGGAAAGATGACATAGAGAAGGATATCGCAGCATTAGGAATTTCCACAACGTGGAGAGAGGCTGCGAGAGATAGAAGGCGGTGGAAGCAAATCGTTGATGCAGCGCGTGGTCTACAGGGCCTGTGATCGCTGAGAAGACAGAGATGGGCAACAGCTAGAAATTAATAAAACATGTCAACCGGAGTACCCATTGCTGATCACAGCCCAGAATAAATTAAAGAGCTATCCAGTCAAGACCAGCAGCAAAACGGATCAAAACGTCATAAAGCACAATAGGGAATAAACTGCCGACTCTCAGAATTTGACACAGTAGACCCTACAAGAGTCTCGTCATACTGACAATGTGACCTCTTCCAGATTTTAACATAGGTTTGTCCGCATGACAAAGATTTGCATTGATCACAACTGGCACAATCTGCTTTAACCTACATAGCCAGACACTGCAGCTAATAACAGCTTGTGCCCTGGCAGCACGAGGTTAATAGATCGACAAAGTCAAGCACCGTCCACTCGTCCAGACGTGAACAGATGCCCCGTATTGACAGAATGCCACTGCAAGCCTATACTCTGGTTTCCATCAGGCTCCCTCCATTGCTTTGCTGTATGAACTTCTGCATGCCGGCCGGTGTGGCCGAGCGGTTCTATGCGCTTCAGTCTGGAACCACGCGACCGCTACGGTTGCAGTTTCGAATCCTGCTTCGGGCATGGATGTGTGTAATGTCCTTAGGTTCGTTAGGTTTGAGTAATTCTAAGTTCTAGGGGACTGATGACCTCAGATGTTAAGTCCCATAGTGCTCAGAGCCATTTTTTTTTAACTCGCTGCCATCTTAGTCGCTAGCTGTTGTGCTTACCTGAGATGTGTCGTTCGCGAATGAACGGATCCAAAGGAACTGTTCACTAAAGTGAACAGAAAGACTGAGGAACAACTTCCAAGGATCGATCGTTCACCTTTCAGGTCGGTCTCAGTCCCGTGTCGGTCTCATTTGGTCGGCCACTACAGCCTGGTTAAAACTTCTTTGTACTTGACGTCTGTCACTTGCCCTGCGATGTTGCCACATCCGCTAAGGGCTACTCCACGGTTATAGGCGGCACACAGAGAAAGCGGGTCACTTTAAAAATGCCATTTATGTGCAACGTGGAGCAATGTTGGAAGCGGCGTTGCGAGGCGTGACGGAAACGAGAGATTCTTTCTTGACAGTTAATTTTAAGTGATCAATGACCGAGCTGCGGCAGGCGACGTGTTTTGAAGCCTTGAATTTAAACACATGTCCTAACCTAGCCACAACCTCGTGATGCATCTCAAGAAACGGTGTTCAGCAGCTTGTAGTAGAACTAAACTCATGATCGCTTTGCTCACGGCATTTAAGGCCATCTTCTATGTCAAACGCTAAGACAGAAAAAAATTCAGTTTCAGCGGCAAAAGCAAACATAATTACTTACCTGAAACTACCACCACACCGGGACTGGAACTGCTGTGTTCGGATGCAGGCTGAGTTGGCATCCCTTCGCTCCCAGCTTCAGGCAGTGTTGGCTTCGGTCACACAGCTTGAGGCTGTTGCCAATGGGCATCACTGTGGGGGTCCGGATGGGGGTTTGTCGGGGACGGCCAGCTCGTCCCACGCATCCCCTGATCGGACTACGACTGTGGTTGCCCGGGATACTGCCCGCATTGAGGCTGATCCCTCACCTGTGGTAGTGGGAGGTCGTCTCAAGGTGTGGCAGGGGGCGAAAGACATTCTGGAGGGCTGAAAGGAAAGCCTCTCCAGTTTCCCTGACGAACCGGTTTCAGGCTCTGTCTCAGGCTGATACTGATCTTCGGCCTGACATGGCTGCTTGTCCTGTTCCAGAGGTTGCCCCTCAGTCTGCAAGATCCGGGCAGTCGCAGAGGGTGGGCTTACTGGTAGTTGGGAGCTCCAACGTCAGGCGCGTAATGGGGCCCCTTAGGGAAATGGCAGCAAGAGAGGGGAAGAAAACCAATGTGCACTCCGTGTGCATACCGGGGGGAGTCATTCCAGATGTGGAAAGGGTCCTTCCGGATGCCATGAAGGGTACAGGGTGCACCCATCTGCAGGTGGTCGCTCATGTCGGCACCAATGATGTGTGTCGCTATGGATCGGAGGAAATCCTCTCTGGCTTCCGGCGGCTATCTGATTTGGAGAAGACTGCCAGTCTCGCTAGCGGGATGAAAGCAGAGCTCACCATCTGCAGCATCGTCGACAGGACTGACTGCGGACCTTTGGTACAGAGCCGAGTGGAGGGTCTGAATCAGAGGCTGAGACGGTTCTGCGACCGTGTGGGCTGCAGATTCCTCGACTTGCGCCATAGGGTGGTGGGGTTTCGGGTTCCGCTGGATAGGTCAGGAGTCCACTACACGCAACAAGCGGCTACACGGGTAGCAGGGGTTGTGTGGCGTGGGCTGGGCGGTTTTTTAGGTTAGATGGCCTTGGGCAAGTACAGAAAGGGCAACAGCCTCAACGGGTGCGGGGCAAAGTCAGGACATGCGGGGACCAAGCAGCAATCGGTATTGTAATTGTCAACTGTCGAAACTGCGTTGGTAAAGTACCAGAACTTCAAGCGCTGATAGAAAGCACCGAAGCTGAAATCGTTATAGGTACAGAAAGCTGGCTTAAGCCAGAGATAAATTCTGCCGAAATTTTTACAAAGGTACAGACGGTGTTTAGAAAGGATAGATTGCATGCAACCGGTGGTGGAGTGTTCGTCGCTGTTAGTAGTAGTTTATCCTGTAGTGAAGTAGAAGTGGATAGTTCCTGTGAATTATTATGGGTGGAGGTTACACTCAACAACCGAACTAGGTTAATAATTGGCTCCTTTCACCGACCTCCCGACTCAGCAGCATTAGTGGCAGAACAACTGAGAGAAAATTTGGAATACATTTCACATAAATTTTCGCAGCATGTTATACTCTTAGGTGGAGATTTCAATTTACCAGATATAGACTGGGACACTCAGATGTTTAGGACCGGTGATAGGGACAGAGCATCGAGTGACATTATACTGAGTGCACTATCCGAAAATTACCTCGAGCAATTAAACAGAGAACCGACTCGTGGAGATAACATCTTGGACCTACTGGTAACAAACAGACCCGAACTTTTCGACTCTGTATGTACAGAACAGGGAATTAGTGATCATAAGGCCGTTGAAGCATCCCTGAATATGGAAGTTAATAGGAATATAAAAAAAGGGAGGAAGGTTTATCTGTTTAGCAAGAGTAATAGAAGGCAGATATCAGACTACCTAACAGATCAAAACGAAAATTTCTGTTCCGACACTGACAATGTTGAGTGTTTATGGAAAAAGTTCAAGGCAATCGTAAAATGCGTTTTAGACAGGTACGTGCCGAGTAAAACTGTGAGGGACGGGAAAAACCCACCGTGGTACAACAACAAAGTTAGGAAACTACTGCGAAAGCAAAGAGAGCTCCACTCCAAGTTTAAACGCAGCCAAAACCTCTCAGACAAACAGAAGCTAAACGATGTCAAAGTTAGCGTAAGGAGGGCTATGCGTGAAGCGTTCAGTGAATTCGAAAGTAAAATTCTATGTACAGACTTGACAGAAAATCCTAGGAAGTTCTGGTCTTACGTTAAATCAGTAAGTGGCTCGAAACAGCATATCCAGACACTACGGGATGATGATGGCATTGAAACAGAGGATGACACACGTAAAGCTGAAATACTAAACACCTTTTTCCAAAGCTGTTTCACAGAGGAAGACCGCACTGCAGTTCCTTCTCTAAATCCTCGCACAAACGAAAAAATGGCTGACATCGAAATAAGTGTCCAAGGAATAGAAAAGCAACTGGAATCACTCAATAGAGGAAAGTCCACTGGACCTGACGGGATACCAATTCGATTCTACACAGAGTACGCGAAAGAACTTGCCCCCCTTCTAACAGCCGTGTACCACAAGTCTCTAGAGGAACGGAGGGTTCCAAATGATTGGAAAAGAGCACAGATAGTCCCAGTCTTCAAGAAGGGTCGTTGAGCAGATGCGCAAAACTATAGACCTATATCTCTGACGTCGATCTGTTGCAGAATTTTAGAACATGTTTTTTGCTCGAGTATCATGTCGTTTTTGGAAACCCAGAATCTACTATGTAGGAATCAACATGGATTCCGGAAACAGCGATCGTGTGAGACCCAACTCGCTTTATTTGTTCATGAGACCCAGAAAATATTAGATACAGGCTCCCAGGTAGATGCTATTTTTCTTGACTTCCGGAAGGCGTTCGATACAGTTCCGCACTGTCGCCTGATAAACAAAGTAAGAGCCTACGGAATATCAGACCAGCTGTGTGGCTGGATTGAAGAGTTTTTAGCAAACAGAACACAGCATGTTGTTATCAATGGAGAGACGTCTACAGACGTTAAAGTAACCTCTGGCGTGCCACAGGGGAGTGTTATGGGACCATTGCTTTTCACAATATGTATAAATGACCTAGTAGATAGTGTCGGAAGTTCCATGTGGCTTTTCGCGGATGATGCTGTAGTATACAGAGAAGTTGCAGCATTAGAAAATTGTAGCGAAATGCAGGAAGATCTGCAGCGGATAGGCACTTGGTGCAGGGAGTGGCAACTGACCCTTAACATAGACAAATGTAATGTATTGCGAATACATAGAAAGAAGGATCCTTTATTGTATGATTATATGATAGCGGAACAAACACTGGTAGCAGTTACTTCTGTAAAATATCTGGGAGTATGCGTGCGGAACGATTTGAAGTGGAATGATCATATAAAATTAATTGTTGGTAAGGCGGGTACCAGGTTGAGATTCATTGGGAGAGTGCTTAGAAAATGTAGTCCATCAACAAAGGAGGTGGCTTACAAAACACTCGTTCGACCTATACTTGAGTATTGCTCATCAGTGTGGGATCCGTACCAGATTGGTCTGACGGAGGAGATAGAGAAGATCCAAAGAAGAGCGGCGCGTTTCGTCACAGGGTTATTTGGTAACCGTGATAGCGTTACGGAGATGTTTAATAAACTCAAGTGGCAGACTCTGAAAGAGAGGCGCTATGCATCGCGGTGTAGCTTGCTCGCCAGGTTTCGAGAGGGTGCGTTTCTGGATGAGGTATCGACTATATTGCTTCCCCCTACTTATACCTCCCGAGGAGATCACGAATGTAAAATTAGAGAGATTAGAGCGCGCACGGAGACTTTCAGACAGTCGTTCTTCCCGCGAACCATACGCGACTGGAACAGGAAAGGGAGGTAATGACAGTGGCACGTAAAGTGCCCTCCGCCACACACCGTTGGGTGGCTTGCGGAGTATAAATGTAGATGTAGATGTAGATGTATACACGTTGCCGCATTACCAACAGAAGACATGGCAGCAGATTATAGGCAATACAAGCAGAATCCCAGTGGATAAACAATTATAGGAAGAAAAATAAGAGCAAATAAAAAACTTTATCTAATGAAAAAAATATTAAACCAATTAATTGAATAAATATACCAATCAAAGCATTTGGATTAAATTCAGAAAATCAAAAAAATTACCTGTGTATGACGAAATTCGAACGTAGACGGTCCACGCGTCAATCCCATAGGCTAACCTTTGCGCTAAATGATTATTTCGCGAAAGGTTGTTATATTTACGTATTTGGTTATCCAGTCATCACAGTTAACTGAAGCCTTCAAAAATTCAGCTTCACGCAACGTCGTGCGAAGCTTACCTAACCTAAGCCGATCTTTCTGATTGTTGTAACAGAGCATTAAGTGGAAGGGCCGAGGGTGAGGAGATAGGCGCAATACAATAATTCTAAGGATAATTTTATTATAACTAACCATCCAGTAAAATCCACTGATACCCGCAAAACCAAACTTTTAAAACCAACACGAAATAACTGATTTTAAAAAAATATGTACAAATAAACCTTTGCAATGAACCGTTTAATTTAATTTAATGTGGTACCTTGGCCAAAAAACTTTACGACCAGAAGTGAATATAACACATGTGTTCATCCTATCCAAATTACTACAGTTCCTTACTCAATGCAAAAAATTACAAAAGTAAATACAACTATCGGAATTTGTCTCTGGAAGGGACACGAAAATAGCCGTCTCAGTACAGTGCATATGAGTAGCATGACAAGTTTTCGGACTCCCCCGCCCGCAGAGTTTTCTTACTTAAATATACGCCACAGCTCAGCCACATATAACACGCCCGGTATTCAGACCCCTGGGCGACGACCGTTCCAATCACCACGGCTCACTATAACTCAAAACGGTTAATGACCGGTACTATCCACGGCGTCGGCGACACTGACCAAAGGCGTCTCCTGTCCGGAACACGTCGTGTAGCAGGTTGACGCAGTCCGGGGCTCCGCTCTTCCGTCTCGTTCGCTAGTTGCAACCGTTCTGCACGTAGCTGGCTCCGGCCGTCCCTCATGACAGTTGGCAGAGGGTGACACCTGAGTGGTGGTGGTCGCGCCCCACGGTAGTACCGGTGCGGGAAGGCTGCGCACGGTATTCAAAGGCGTCGGAGATGTGGCGATGATACGATCGGCACATCCTCCCCCACCAAGTTCTCCGGAGTTGGGCACCTCTGAAACTTGGACCATGCATTAGCCTCACCGGCCTGTTTGGTAACACATATTCATAAAGTAGTCTGAGTGGGCGAAGTGCATGATCACCAAATGACTCCCCATGAAATTATTCAGAGGAGGGGCAAGTTTTATAGAGAATCTCTGCGGGTATCTATGATTGAAGATGAATGATAGCAATGTTTAAATTCCCTTTCCGCAGAAAAGCATAGATGACGATATTGCGTATCCCCACTAACGTTATGTTTTAAGAGACTAAAGACCCTAAGGTAGCCACATATTCAAGATTCAAAATTTTTTGCGCAGAAACGTAACAAAATTATTTGGCTGCACCCGCCTTGGTTCAAAATGGTTCAACTGGCTCTGAGCACTATGGGACTTAACTTCTGAGGTCATCAGTCCCGTAGAACTTAGAACTACTTAAACCTAACTAATCTAAGGACATCACCCACATCCATGCCCGAGGCAGGATTCGAACATGCGACCGCAGCGGTTCCAGATTGTAGCGCCAGAACCGCTCGGCCACCCCGGCCGGCGCACCCGCCTTAGCGGGTTCCTCACCAGCAAGGTGACCAGGATGACAATGCGCAAGATTTGTACAGGACCGACGAACTGGAGCAATAGCTTCCCCATAATTTTATCCGCCGCCAGACTTACTGCACCAAAATTCTTTACCCAGACCTGGTCGCCCGCCTTCAGTGTGATCGGCTGTCTACCAGTATTATAACGCCTTTCCATTTGCTCCTGACTCTTGGGCAAATTCTTCCTCGCACGCTTCCAGTTTGTACGCGTTTGAGCACCGTCCATCCGTTCTGGCAACAAATCACTAAGTGACCACAAATTCGCAAGCAGCGAATTAGGTTTGAAAGCAAACATTAACCTCGCGGGTGTGGCTTTATGGGTCTCATGGGTAGCAGTATTGAGTGCATACTGTAACCGTGTCAAGGAACTTTCCCAGCGAGCCTGATAACTATGGTGGAATGCGGTCAGCGCTGCCCTCAAGTTCCGGTTCACCAGTTCTGCCACATATGGGTTCAGATAATACGGTGTGGTGGTAGTATGAGATACTCCCGGTTCGAAACAAAAGTTACGGAAAGCAGTGGACTTAATGCACGTTGCATTGTCAGAAACCGATACATGACAAGGTCCAAACACCCGAAACATACTCTGTAAGCACCGTATGGAGGCTTGCGAGGTTACGTAGCGGGTACGCATCCACGAAAACAAAGATATAACTATTTCCATCTTTCGAACGCGGGAGGTATCCTACATAATCAATATACAACCTCTCCATGGGTTCCGTCGTCTCTTCCGAAGGTAAGAACCCATGCTTGGCGTTCCTCACTGACTTACTAAACCGACACGCCTTACACTCTGGTACTATTTGCTTAATCTGCTGCTCCATGCCTTTCCGAGTAAAATGCTCCTTAATTTTCACGCATCACACAACACAGAACGTTTCCCTTAAGGCAATAGGGCTTAACAACCTCCCTGCGCTGTATTCTCTGTATAAGCTTGTTCAGTACGGAGTCTTCTTCCTGTTGCATAACGACATCTCTGAACAGCGATGGCAACCTTTTCTTCTGCTCCTACACCTGCATTCCTGTCCCGTACGGCTATTATATGTTCACTCCCTTTATTTATTGTACTAATCTTTCAATATCCTTACTTTATCTCTTCATATTCAGCTTGCGACGTCGTCATACCTACATGAACTATCTTTGTCGGTGTTTGTTTGCTGTCGATTCTGATAATAACAATGTTGTCATTGAACTGTTCACAGTAATAGACTCATTGCACTGCATTTCTATTCATAACGAATCCCACTCCCGTTATACCATTTTCTGCTGTTGCTGATATCACCTATACTCATCTGAAATCCTTGTCTTCTTTCAATTTCACTTCACTGGCCCCTAAAATAACTAGACTGAGCCTCTGCAGTTTCGCTTTTCAGATTTGCTATCTTCGCTGCTAGATTCAGGCTTCTGAGATTCCATACTCCGACTCGTAGAACGTTATCCTTTCGTTGATTATTCAATCTTAGTCTCATGGTTATCTCCCCATTGGCAGTCCCCTCCCGGAGATCCGAATGGGGGTTTATTCCGGTATCTTTTGCCAATGGATAGATCGCAATGACACTTTTTCAATTAAAGGCCACATGTCCTGTGGATACACATTATGTGCCGGTCAGAGTGGCCGTCGGCTCTGGGCGCTACAGTCTGGAACCGCGCGACCGCAACGGTCGCTGGTTCGAATTTTGCCTCGGGCATGGATGTGTGTGTTAGGTTAGTTAGGTTTAAGTAGTTCTAAGTTCTATGGGACTGATGACCTCAGAAGTGCTCAGAGCCATTTGAACCATTTGATACACATTACGTGTGCTTAATGCAGCGGCGGGATATGAACCCGGGAGCGAGGACGATTTGATTACTAACCAAAGACCATGCCCCTAGACCAAAATACAAAGTAATAGAAAAACGTTTCGCAACAGCTGAAGGTAGTACAGATCTTCGGTGGCAAGGTATAGGTACAGTATGTCTGTAGTCTTTACCTTTCAAAGTACGGTCGACTCACCATATCACGCCCCTGTGCGGCAGAGTTCAGAGGCAGCATTACTCTAGACTCAGTCTTCTTCCTGTTAATCGTCTTCCTAGTTCTTGATATTTCGGAGCCGTTGACGCCATATGCGTGCTGAAGACGCTGCCTGTACGAATTCGGTGTTAGGTTCCGATGGTCATCTCGATCCTGTAACCTGGTGGCGCAGCTTTGAGTAATATGTAGTTCGCAAGGCTTTTGGGCCATAGAATTGCATTCTGTAACATCCAGACTTAATATCTTTGGTCAAAGAGAGATATCTATTTCTGTGCTTACAGAACAACATCTCTATTTCAAATGTATCTCCGTTAGATTAGGGTATGGCATTCATTATCTCCCCACTACTGCTCTGAATGTTATGTGTTGTGGATTTGTACTGCACGTGGCTCGTCACACTAAAAATGTAATTTTTACGCCACTGTTTATCCGTCTGTACTCGAATGTGCACGATAGTAATATGTTCCAAAAGGTCGCGAGCGAAAATGCGATATTTTAGGGACTCATGCACTCAAGCGCCAAAGAAACTGGTATAGGCATGCGTATTCAAATTCGGAGATAATTAAGCAGGACGAATATGGCGCTGCTGGAGGCAAAGTCTATATAAGACAATAAGTGTCTGGTGAAGTTGTTAGATCGGTTACTGCTGCTGTAATGACAGGTTATCAAGATTTAAGTGAGTTTGAACGTGGTGTTATAGTCGGCGCACGAACGATGGGGCATAGCATCTCCAAAGTGGGGATTTACGGGTACGACCATTTCACGACTGTACCGTGTGTATCAGGAATCCGACATCGTTGCGGCCGGGAATAGATCCTGCAAGAACGGCGCCAATGACGACTGAAGAGTATCGTTCAACGTTAAAACAAATGCAGCCCATCCGCAAATTACTGCATACTTCAATGCTGGGCCATCAACAAGTGTGAGAGTGCGAACCATTCAACGAAACATCATTGGTATGGGCTTTCGAAGCGGAAGACCCATTCGTGTACACTTGAAGACTGCACGGCACAGAGCTTTACGCCTTGTGTGGGGCCGTGAACACCGACATTCGACTGTTGATAACTTGAAAACATGTCGCATGGCCGTACGAGTCTCGTTTCAAATTGTATCGAGCGGATGGACATGTACGGATATGAATACAATCTCTTGAATCTATGGACCCTGCATGTCAGCAGGGGGCTCTTAAAACTCGTGGAGGTTCTGTAATGGTGTGAGGCGTGGGTAGCTGGAGTGATATGGGACCCCTGATATGTCTAGATACGACTCTGTCAGATGACGCGTTCGAAGCCAGCCTGTCTGATCTCCTGCATCCATTCGTTCAGCGTGCATTCCGACGGACTTGGGCAATTCAAGAAGAACAATGTGACTCCCCACACGTCCAGAATTGCTACAGAGTGGCTCCAGGAACACTCTTCTGAGTTTAAACATTTCCGCTGGTCACGAAACTCCCCAGAGATGAAATTTATTGAGTACATCTGGGATGCGTTGCAACGTGGTCTTCAGAAGAGATCTCCACCCGCTCGTACTCTTACGGATTTAAGGACAGCCCTGCAGGATTCATGGTGTCAGTTCCCTCCAGCACTACTTCAGACATTACTCGAGTCCATGCCACGTCGTGTTGCAGCACTTCTGCGTGCTCTCGGGGCCCCTACACGATATTTGAAAGGCGTACCATTTCCCCTGGCTCTTCAGTGTATATCGCGTTCTGCTGATCAGAGAGATAAGGGGTTAAGTGTTTTGTTCAGCCCTTGGCCTAGAGATCATATTCATTCCTAGCGAAAGAACGGACTTGTCATACATTTCATGTGGTACAGGGTCATAATTTAAACATTACCCTTGCTCCTGCCCAGGTAATTTGAGCAAATCAGCTCGCTCTTTTGTATTAGGTGTGGTCTATGGTGGGCCTTAGGCGGCTTAAAACAGCACTATTTGTTCGCGGACTATTCCTGAGAAAACCCCTAAAACCATGATTTTTGGATACCAAGAGTACCAGTTGTGGGGATGTCCACTTATATAATTTCTATTCGTTGCAAATCATCTGAATTTTTACCTTATTTCTTAAGATGAAATTCTCGAAGAACCTCTAAACTATTTTCAATATCATTACCCGTTGTCGAGATCCAAAGGTTCAAAGGTACTGTACTTGCGCAGAATACAGCAAAAGCGGTTTTAAAGGTTTTTGCACTGTAGGTCGCTTATCTAGCTGTAAATTCTTTAGACACTGATCAAGAGACTCCGTTTTGCCGTTTTAGAAAATTTGTTAAAGAGGCGCGAGTATGCTTGCATGCCAAAATTTTTGATCGGGAAAGCGAAATGAGGATTGAGGCAGCTGGTTTCCCACTCTCTGTCCGAGTCTTTTAAAGAGGGACATAATCGCCTTTTTTGTGCTGCAACAAAAATATTTTACCGTGGCTGAATTAATGATTAACAACAAGCGATCTTTCTGAAGTGCCTTCGATATCTTTTGACCGTACAGTCATTCGCTAAACTTGCTGTATTTATTAGCAGTTCCTACGTGCTCTTATACCGTTGTGTGAAGTAATTTTTGATCTGACTACAAGCCGTCAGGAGCATTCTGCCTTCAGCGGAATTGTTAGTCAAGAACGAGATCGCATCAGGAGAAATGTTTTGAATCCTTTGCATGAATATTACAGGCAATAAGGTACGTCAATGATGGCGAAATCTTCGAGACTTCATGCTGATCCAGTTTATGACTGAAATGGATGCTGCATTTTATGTTCATTTTGGAACAGCTATTAGACTTTCGAAGTGAGGTCTCACATCCTCATTGCACGTGATCTGCCTATAATGTAGATCATAACAACAGTGCAGGTAGTGACCGAATAATATTTGCGTTCAAGTCAGATATGTGTTCAAGCTGCACTTTCTACTCGTGTTGCACAAAGAAAATACTTCCTGCTGCGAATATTCGAAGCAAACCAAGAGCAGATAGCTGTAATAGTTGTTCTCGGGTCGAAATTTTTTGAAAACGGGGAATATTTTGTGGAAAATCTCTTTTATGAAGTCACATCCATCAAAGAGAAGTAGAAGCCTTGGAAACTGCTGTAAACAGTGAAACATTCTACTGGCTGTAGGAGGCTCATCGTCTCCCGCCTGAAGTATACAGCTCCAACCCGAGGACAAGGCTTCAGTCTGAGGCTGAATGGACCGAGCAGCAGCGATTCACAAGCTAGCCCACAGAGTACCCCCGCGCCTCCTGTTTGAATGGACGCGTAAGGTACAGTGTAAAGGAAATTAGTTGCTGATTAGTCTTCCGGGTTGTATGGCCGTGGTCGAAAAAGCTCTTCGGTTCCTGGCATTTCATCCATAATTACGCTGGACATCCTCGGAGGTCTCTGAGTGAATCTTAGTCTTGGCAGGAGCACCTACGACGATGCCCAGCTTAGCTCTGGACGAAACGTCAGGAACTGAAGAGTTTCTTAAAGCACGGCCATACAACGTGAAAGACTAACCACCAAATAAAACATCCGGCCATGAAAGCCTTCATTGTACGTAGAACAAATTGCTTTAGGCCTCTGCATTTTGATGTACCGCTTCCCATGTGAAAAGATCCATACTGTCGTTCGTTCTTTTGGACACGAGGTCAAATATATTTCTCTGGTCTCTAGTAAGTCGCTTGAGGCAGAAGACTGAATGGTTCCTACAAAAAGGACGAGGCCGAGTTCCGTCCTTCTCCCTAACCAACATGTCTAGTCTGTTGCCAACGACCACACAGCTGACAAGATGTTCAAACCCCTCCCCCCTCCCCCCTCCTCTCCCCCGCCACTCATCCTTGACTCTTCTAATGTTTTTAAATTTTAGAATAGTTTTTCAAGATTACTCACAATATCTGTACTTCTCACTAAGCTGTTGCGAAATTATCGAGTGGAGAACAACAGCCGCTACTAGGATGATAATCCTATGCTCAATCTGAAATACTCATAATGGCAGTGTGCTCTCTCTGAAAGTGAACACTTATTGGATACCCACACTGAACGCTGTTTTCATAAAGAATGTAACTGGAAACATAAAGAAAGAGGTTAAACAGCAGCCAGGGGCACTAAAATTGTTTCCCAGCTGAATTTCAGCAGTAAAGCAGAGTTTGGATTCCTTTTATGGTCCATAAAGGAGGCAAATAACGAGATGATGAGGGAAGCCAACGAGAGAGATGCGATCTTCTACTACGTCTTCCATAGTTACCACTCAGCATGTGTCCTAATCACTCGGCAAGTTCTATTAGAAGGAGACTGGCAATGAATTGCCACTTCTGGTGCATAGTAGCGTACCAAAAGTTCGTCGAATATCAAGCGTTTACGATGTCAGGATTTGGACCATGCATTTGTTTACGTACAGTAATTACGTAGTTTATAAGGAGGCGAAGAATCATCGTATTCCTTTTTGTGAGCGAAAGCGTTAGTGCAGCATTTCACAATCAACGTGTGCTTTAGGTCAAATGTATTTTAGCACTGTATAACTTTATCCTGTTTTCCCACATAAACAAAAAGTATGAAATAAAAAGGGACGAAACTCACAGTCCTGACTTCATATGGCTACTTGTTATTGTCATAATGTTTTGGAGACTCATGTGCCGTCCTGCAGCCAGTCTTTTCGCTGATACATTCGAAGATTACTTATCCTCCGAAGAGTCAATGAAATTCAGCGGCAGTCCACTACTCAAGTAATGAACGTCAGCTACAGTAATGGGATTCCTCTACGCCTCCATCGGTTGTTTCCTAGTGCATGCAGTTTGCCCCTGCTTTTCTCTGATCTGTTAGATGTGTCACTTGTATATTGTGCGGCTGACGATGCCTGTTTGTGATTGTGTTGTTGTGGATGAATAGGAAATGAATGAAAGAAGCAGGGTGAAACCTATTAGCACTACCGCCCTTCTCTCGAAAAGCACCGACGGGCAACCGAACGTAACTTTACCATCAGGATGTCTAATCACCAAGACAGTCACCATCACATAGCCTCACTATACAATATGAAGCAAGGGTTTTGCAAGTTAACCCGTTACATTGGTGCACAACATGGTGATCAAGAAATACACGACGCCACATCTATTCTCTTGGCGGGCAAAGACTGATGATGAGTTCTTTCATCCAAATATCGAACGGACTACTACGGATGAAAATCACCACACTGTGATATGTCGTCGTTCGATGTATATGCCATAAGCTCCTGTAAATTATACTGTCCAGATTCTGTGTCATGCCTAATTTTTCGACTGTTAATGAGCATGAATCTCCTTTGAGACTGTAGTACCCTGTCAAGATAATAATCCTACAAACAATGATACAGTCACGATTCGGCTCGTGTCAGGCCTCGTGCTGCTGTTATTGAATGATAATCCAAAATGTGACTATTGAGGACACCAGACACTGAAAAAATCCATGAAAAAAACAACGTGGAAGTTAACCAGTCACGTTGGAAACGCCTTGGTGTTGTTTCATCTCTGTAGTAGGTAGGAACTATAACCTGGCCTGTGGAGTCCCTAGTTCTGGTCGGTAGCAGTCGGATGACTTCGCGCTGTGGTGATTTGCAGATGTTCGTTGCCAGCAGTGCAGAGTACAATTAGCCAGTATTGACGACTTTACCTGCTTTGTCGCTATTTCGATTGGAAGTTTTTGGAAAATGAGTGATTATGCGGTTGCTGGCCCATTGCGGGAATTACCTTCTACTTTAATTCGGAAAAGGAAGGCCGTTTTCAGGAGCGAGTGGCGGGAAATAAGACTGACTGTGGTGAAAGGCTGCAATGGTGGGAAAGCATCGCAAGCAAAAGTGAAGCAGAACAAGGGCATAAAGTAGTATATAATCACCGCTCTTCATAGAGCAAGAGCTGCACACGCACACACACACACACACACACACACACACACACACACACACACACACACACACACACACGCACGCACGCACACATACACACACACATGATAATTTTTTCGTTCTTTCCTGATGGTAAGGAAGTTTGTAACTTACAATTCACACACGCTGCTGCCTCCCACTAAAAGTTACGTTAATGAAATATTTGAAATCAAAACCCCTTCAGTGATGCGCTATCGCTGTTAGCAGTAGTAATCCATTAGTACAGATTGTATTGTGTTAACAGATAAAGACGTGAAATATGAAAGGCATTGAAAAGAAAACTTGGATTATTTACTAACCTACGTAATCAAAAGTACCACGGTTCAACATAGTGGCTGAAAGAACAGAGCCTCAGTCAAAGTAATTGTAATTGTAGCTAGTAAAGCAATCAGAAGTGTCACAATTCAAGACCTTGACAGGGTGAGTCAAAGTGTAAGCAGTCAGATCTTTTTGGAAAATGGAAATTTGTGGTAAGGCCTTATGGGACCAAACTGTTGAGGTCATCGGTCCCTAAGCTTACACACTACTTTATCTGACTTAAACTAACTTACGCTAAGGACGACACACACACACTTGCCCGAGGGAGGATTCGAACCTCCCTCCGACGGGGGAAACCACGAGGACGATCTTTTCGAAATAGTTATTATAGTTGAAGGTAACTCAACATGCCCTGATTTGAAGTAACTATGCCCCATTACAAAGAAATTTGTAACCAAAATAATAAATTAAACAACGCAATCCGACAGTAGCAAGACAAACAAATGCTAACTGAGCAGAACACACATTAACCGCGTAACGAAAAAAGATGAACATGGTATCAGTAGACTGAAAGAAAGTGAATGTGAAAGCCCGATTGTAAGACCTCAACAAAGCTGAAAATTTAGCAGCAACGTGACTTACAGCAGGCTAAAGAATGATGTGGTTCAAAGATCTGATTATCGATGATTTATCGAAATGTGTTAAAAAACTGACATAAAGTTTGTTCGTGATTCCTTCGAAACACTGGATAGTTACACCTTTGTAGAATAAAATAAAGAGTCACTCCGAACAGCTTCTGCGCCGGAACTCACGATGTCAGCTGAGAAATTCGTGCAAACGAATAAGGGATGTTAACTATGGAGGGAAATGCTGGTCGAAATTTATCCAATCCAATGGGTATGTAAGACAAGGGTGTTTTGTAACACGCGTGCATGTAGTTGTAATAAGAGTCGAAGCTATATCCACAAACTAAGTATTAAATGAATGACAAATAACATATTTTATTTCCATGTTGCATAATTAATTAAAAACTGTTAGGCAGAATAACACCTAGCTTCTTAGCAACAAAAATACACACGTCAAATAAACCAAATATGCAAGCATCAAAAGCACAAAGTAATGTACGCAATCGAAACTGTTTAATAAACTAAGTGCAAGAGTGAATAAGTTCACAGAACTACTCTTCGGGTTGAATGATCGATCAAATAACTTAGGCAATGCTGCCGGGTGACAGTCATCGACGACGGCCTAGCTCTTGTTCGTGATAGTATCTATTGCATTCATCGACAGCTGGTTTGACTTAGAACGAATTATTTCGGCTTTTCATTCGGATTGGCTAGACGATGCTTTATGTTCGCAGTCTGACTGGTAATTTCATTCTCTAATGCCTGGCATTTAGCGAAGTTTGTACGTTGCCGGGGCTTGGAGTCTAATAGTATATCTCGACATTCTGTGACAAAGCTCTCGGGGAAAGCTTTTGACAATGCAGCTTTCTCCGTGATACGGACTTGCGTGCGTTTGCCAGTAGTTGAATTTATTATTTCTGTCGAACAAGCTCTTCTGAAACTGCCCCCTGATGTTACAGAGGAGACCTTAGGAGGGAGGCATGTCGTGTGCTGACTGGGGCACGTCCACCGAGAGTAATATCACATCTGCTGACAGCGCTGCTTTACCTTCACTTAGAGGCGATCGGGATATTGTTATTTTACCTACGGTGAAGGGAAATGCTGCCGTATTTTTGGACAAGCAGAATTATGTTCAAAAGATGCACTGTTTACTGTCTGATTCAGCGTCTCGCGGGATCGGTGCTGACCCAACAAAAAGTGTTGAGAGAAAGACTAACAGCCTCTGCAGAAAAGTTCCTTTGCGCAGGACACCATCAAGACTCTTCGTTCTTACTGCACTGTTCTCCCTAGATTATATGCCGTCCATAAGGTCCACAAGGAAAGGGTTCCCCTTTGTCACATTGTGAGTAACGTTTGTGCTCAGACACATCCCGTAGCAAAACACCTTACTACTCTATAAGCCCTGAAGTAGTTCGATGTTAGTGCCACATTAAGAACTCGACCGATTTATTACGTTGATTAGAGGGAACGAGTTTAAATGACTATATTCTAGTAATTTTTGATGTGGTGTCTCTATTCACACTTGTTTATCTATCTGATTCCTTACTGTTGATTGACATTAGGCTCGGTACCGAAGTAACGAATCTATTTGACATGTGTTGACTTCCACATATTCAATGACCACTACTACGAGAAGACAGACAGAGTAGCGTTGGGAAGCTCATTGTCAACTGTTATTGCCAGTTTGTTTCTGGAAGATTTCGAGAAAGGTGTCTTGGGGTCTAAGGATTTGAAACCTGCGTGTTTTTTTAAGATATGTAGACAGTTTGAGCTCATGGCAGTGAGAGTTTGAACTACTTTTCAGGACACCTGAATTCAATACATCCAATTATTTATTTAACGATGGAGGTGTAAAAGGATGGCTTCTTCCCTGCCTTGACGTTTTAGTCAGGAGGAAGGTGGATGGTACGTTGGAACATGCCGTTTGTTGGAAGCCTACTGACATTGACTTGTACGCTGAGTCTATTTATTTATTTTATTTACACGTAAAGTTCCGTAGGATCAAATTGAGGAGCAAATCTCCAAGGTCTTGGAAAGTATCAGATCATGAAATTACAACATAAAAGTAATAACAGATAAAAATAAAAGTTTATGAGCCACAAAAAAGTCAAGCCATAAGTTTAAGTAAACGCAGTCAACAGTACAACAAGAATCAGATTAATTTTTCAGGGAACTCCTCGACAGAATAGAAAGAGTGACCCATGAGGAAACTCTTCAGTTTAGATTTGAAAGCGCGTAGATTACTGCTAAGATTTTAAAATTCTAGTGGCAGCTTATTGAAAATGGATGCAGCAGTGTACTGCACACCTTTCTGCACAAAAGTTAAGGAAGTCCGATCCAAATGCAGGTTTGATTTCTACCGAGCATTAACTGAGTGAAAGCTGCTTATTGTTGCTAATAGTTGTCACCCTCCGACTCAACATGAATCGGTACTGCGTACGTTGGTTCACAGGGCCCGTGTCACTTCGGACCGTCAGAGTTTGTCACCTGAGTTAGCCCATCTCGAAGTCCTATTTTGTCAGAATCGTTTTAGTGGAAGACAGATCAGACGTCCATTGCGTTACCGACCAGCTGTGCATCGAATGAGTGACGATAATACTGTGGTGGCTCGAAAGTCTTCGGCCTACGCAGGGAGCATTTCGAATAGGACTGGGCGTATTTTGCGGAAATTTGATGTGCAATGTGTTTCTCGGCCACCATCTAAGATCTGAATCCTTTTAGATTCCACAAAAGCACGATCTTGGTTTGTGTAAGGCGGGTCCTTGCAGTTTTGGCAAGTCATATGTCGATCAGGCTATCAGGACTGTGGAGGGTCGGTGTACGTAGCATAAGCGGCAGACACACTCACAACAGGCGAGCAAATACGCCGTTGCAGAGCATTGTCTTGGCATCGGTCATCCTGTGGGATATAACGACACAGGGACTCAGGCATGTACTTCCAGCCCTTGATATAATGTTAGTAAGGAATCAGTTGAAATTAAATTAGGAAGGAACCTCATAAACAGAGATGTTGATTTTTGTGTATTCTGGGTGGAATTCTGCTTTCACATTTGTCAAAACACAGAGGGACTGAGTTTACAGTAGCTCACCCATTTATTATTAATTTCACTCTCGAAATCTTCTGACGTCGGTCGTCTTCGTTTGTGATGGCGCTTGTGTGTGTGTTGTCTTTGCAGAGTTTCTCCGATATGTTTTAAATTCGCTTGCACAGCGTTTGTTTGCTGCAGTTTTGCCTTGAAAATGGGAAGGCGTGCTCCACTCGAAATATCAGCTGTTGTCGATGATGTCACCCGGCTGCATTCCCGTAAGTTATTTGAACATTGTATACGCCGAGAGAAACTCAGGTCTCACACTGAATGACTGAATTCGGATTCTGTACTAGAGGACGTGACTACTTACCACTTAAGACAGTGAACTAGAAAAAAACCTGCTGAGCATGGGTTCCCTTCACTGCGTTCTTAGCAACCTCGTTACGTAAGTATGTGATAATTTGAACATGAAACGTAAGTTTCTCGCCGACACATTATGAAATCAATTTGCAATATTGAATTAGCGACAGATGACCCCAAGTGACATAAACTTTCCCACCAAACAGCAAACACAGTGATCGCCTCCTCTGCTCCGCGACCAGCATAAAACATACCTCTTTCACTTACTCGAAGGACCTCCCTGGCGGGGAACGCTGGAGATTGAAGCGTTTTCCCATAGCGAGAACTCTTGTGTTCCCGTAAGCCTCAGAGACCATACTAGATAATCAAACTGTCTATAGTCGTCCCTTTGTACAGCTAAACTTTAAACTCTGAGCTAGGAGAGTATAGCTTAAAACCATGTTCTCCTGCACATGCTAATCATCCTATGAAGCATTGTTTGCCTCTTTACTAGCGTGCTGTCTTTTTCTAATACTACGAGCCTGGGATATGTTCTTAACATATTAACTGTTTTAGGTATGTGGGTAGAACGAATTGTAGTGTCATATGTGTAAAGTCTTAATCAGTCTACTGATTATAACCTTTGGTGTGGGCCAAATCCTAATGCAATTTATTTGACACATCATCAGAGTATGCGCTTTAGGCCTACATAACATTTTCTGAGTGGTTACGAACGGCCGTAAGTAATGGCTCACTGTAACCGGAGAAGGATCGTTCTTTCAAAGAGTTGAAACATTCCAGTCGTAGCAAATTGCCTAATGTTTAAGTGCTGTCACAGAAAATTATTTACATTTTTACTTTTTGTCACTGTAATATTTTTTATTAACACATGTTAAGCAAACATTCTGCATTTTATGTATCCAGTTCTCGCTCCCACTGAGGTATACAGCCACATTTCCCGTCACTCAATATTAGTATCCTTTCGTAACGTCAACCTCAGACGTTCGATTCTCTTCTGCTCCCAGTATTCTTAGTACGTCTTTTAAGATCCATCGTGCTACTTAACTGAAGGCGTCATTCATATCTGATACGGCAGCAATGACAGCTAGGATACAAATGGATGTCGTCAGCATGTAAGTGGTGAAACAGTGAGATTAAGCAGTAAGTTATGGATCACGGACAGGACCCTGGGGACTCGTGACAGTACATGTTTCCACAATGCCCTCCCGACTCACATTCTCCGAACCACAATGCTGCACTGAATAATTCAGCTGTTTCAGTTTTTAAAGTAATAACCGAAATCAACAGCATCTCAGGCGTTGCCGAAATCAATGTCAGAGTGATCACTCCCTGCCTGCTTGTAGTATTATGCCGTCAGTTATTTCGATTAATCCAGTTGTTGTTATATAGTATTTCTGGAGTCATGAATGATCCTTTTAATGGATGTCGCAATTTTTAAGATAGTCCAACAGCTGTTCATGAACAAGATTCTCCACGGCCTTACATACTGCGGATAATATGCTGTTCGACTTGTAGTCACCTCGTGATTTTGGGTCATTCTTGGGCATTAGTCGAATTAAGGTAGGTTCCTACTTAATACAGTATTTCCCACTAACAAGAGAAACTATGAACACGTATCTTAATAATATCGGAAATGTCTTAAACCTGTCCTCAAATTTGGAAATTTGTGGTAAGGTCTTATGGGATCAAACTGCTGAGCTCATCGGTCCCTAAGCTTACACACTACTTAATCTAACTTAAACTAACTTACGCTAAGGACGACACACACACTCTTGCCCGAGGGAGGACTCGAACCTCCGACAGGGGGAGGCGCGCGGACCGTGACAAGACGCCTCAACCCGCGCGGCATTACCTGTTGCCTCAGAATGTAACAAAAACCATTGGGAGCTGACGTAAACAGTAGCTAGGTGAATGTATAGTAGATGGAGCAGGGAAATTCGTAATTCAGGTGTGAGTAAGAGGCTATCAGTATAACGACCAAACAGAAGGTGCGTAGCTGTCAAAACAGGGGCAGCAGACACGAGTGTCGCGGATGACTGTAGTGTATCAGAACGTCCCGAATATACCTTTAGGAATATGAGTCCTGTTGATTGTGCCAAGGACTGGTTTCACTTGTATGTCGTTATTCATATGGACGCGAATATTTTACAGCAGCTGTACAAAAATGGTTCAAATGGCTCTGAGCACTATGGGACTTAACTTCTGAGGTCATCAGTCCCCTAGAACTTACAAGGGAACCTCCCCATCGCGGCCCCCTCAGATTTAGTTATAAGTTGGCTCAGGGATAGGCCTTTAAAAACTGAACACAGATCAATCGAGAAAATAGGAAGAAGTTGTGTGGAACTATGAAAAAAAATAAGCAAACTATACAAACTGAGTAGTCCATGAGCAACGTAGGCAACATCAAGGAAAATATGAGCTTACGAGCGCCGTGGTCCCGTGGTTAGCATGAGCAGCTGCGGAACGAGAGGTCCTTGGTTCAAGTCTTCTCTCGAGTGAAAAGTTTAATTTTTAATTTTCAGACAATTATGAAAGTTCAGGCACTCACACATAATCAACTTCGCTCTCCAAAATTCCAGGACATGTTCAGATTTGCTTGGACATATGCAGGATTTGACGGTCTACACACGGAAACATTTGAAGACGTAAAAAACATATGTTTTGACAGAGCACAGGGAAAACTGTGCCACTGTGAAACTGTTGCATTCATTTGTTGCAGTTTATGTGACAAACTCTTATGTTTTCATCACTTTTTTGGGAGTGATTATCAGATCCACAAGAAAACCTAAATCGGGCAAGGTAGAAGAATCTTTTTACCCATTCGCCAGGTGTGCAAGTTAGGTGGGTCGACAACATATTCCTGTCATGTGACGCACATGCCGTCACCAGTGTCGTATAGAATATATCAGACGTGTTTTCCTGTGGAGGAATCGGGTGATCTATGACCTTGCGATCAAATGTTTTCGGTTCCTATTGGAGAGGCACGTCCTTTCGTCTACTATTCGCACGGTTTTGCGGTGTGGTCGCAAAACACATACTCTAAACTTATTACAGTGAACAGAGACGTCAATGAATGAACGGACAGATCGTAACTTTGCGAAAATAAAGAAAGTAAAAATTTCGCTCGAGGGAAGACTCGAACCAAGGACCTCTCGTTCCACAGCTGCTCACTCTAACCACGGAACCACATCGCTCCTCAGCTCATATTGTCCATGATGTTCCGTATCTTGCACATGGACTACTCAGTTTGTATATTTTGCTTATTTTTTCATAGTTCCACACAACTTCTTCCTGTTTTCTCGATTGATCTGTGTTCAGTTTTTCAAGACCTATCCACTGTGTCAATTTATAACTAAATCTGAGGGGGCTGCGATGGAGAGGTTCCCTTGTTAGAACTACTTAAACCTAACTAACCTAAGGATATCACACACACCCATGCGCGAGGCAGGATTCGAATCTGCGACCGTAGCGGTCGCGCGGTTCCAGACTGTAGCGCCTAGAACCGCTCGGCTACCGCGGCCGGTCAGCAGTTGTACATACACATCTAGTGTTGCGTTGTCTATCGGGCTGGTCATCGAATTAAAATATAAAAGAAATTATCAACATCATCAGCTCTTCCAAAGATTAGGTGCTGTAATGAACTGCTCCGGTCTCTATCACCCATCCATCCACGTATATCTTAGGGGCTCTACCTACTTCTCTCTTTCCAGTCGGCCAATAACTCATTATCTTTTTTGGTAACTTATTTTCTGTCATTCCATCAACACGATTTTTACATTTCATTCTGTTCGTTCTTGTCTTGTCATTAACTGAAAAGCTTTTTGAATATGATCTTATTGTTTCATTCCTTACTTTATTCATTTTATACTCTTACACATCTCATGAACTACACCTCTGCAGCGTGTATACGTGACTTTTCTCTTTTTGTTAGTGTCCATGATTCGAAACCATATACAAGAGTACGTACAGCCACAACTTAACAGAATTCCATTTTTATTTCTTTTCTTGTTTTTCTTTCAAAAGTTCTTCCACAGCAGATAGCTTGTTATCTACCACCCTCCTTGTCAATGTCTTTGTCATTGTTAAAACTAAAATCTCAACCCAGATACTGCAACTTGGATAATTAATCTAAAATATTCTCGTTTATTATTTTTTCCAGCTGACGGGATTCTATCCGTTGCAAGCGATTATCTTCGTCTTGGCTGGCTCTGAGCACTATGGGACTCAACTGCTGAGGTCATTAGTCCCCTAGAACTTAGAACTAGTTAAACCTAACTAACCTAAGGACATCACAAACATCCATGCCCGAGGCAGGATTCGAACCTGCGACCGTAGCGGTCTTGCGGTTCCAGACTGCAGCGCCTTTAACCGCACGGCCACTTCGGCCGGCTATCTTCGTCTTATTCAGAGATACAGTTAAGTTGTAATACATTGCGTTTTGGCTCAATCTGTATATTGCTCCTTGTAAATTATTTTCTTTTCCCTGTGTAGTTATATGGTCATCAGCATATAACACAGTATTCACTGGTACGCTAGCTGCTACTTTAGTCACTTTTCACTTTATAACTAGGTAATTAATATATAAATCAAATAAAATGGGTGATAGACTGCAACCCTGCCGCTACGCAGTGTCGTCCTAACCGCCGTCTGCTTCACGTCTGCTGTGCAGCGAGCTACATTAATTTGAGTATTAACTGTGTTTTTCTTACTTGTCACTTCTTCTTCCGTGTGTTTTTGCTTTTAGGAAGCTTTAATTGTCGAGTGCTATTAATAGTGTTCCATAGATTTCGTGTTTGTTTTGAATAGTCAGAGAGAGCCCCTTTTCGTCAACCATAGTGCCAGTAGTGCTAGTGTTTGTTTTCAATACAGTCCAGAGACAGGTAGTGCTATTTTCATTGCTTTCTACAAGAAGTGGCTAGCAATCACAGTTTAATCAACTATCAGCCGCCTTTAGTGAATTAGCGTTCTAGTTACAAGTTGATTAACTCTCTACAGTAAATTGATTTCTTAGGATGGATAGGATGTGTGACTGCTGTGTACGGACGCAGGAGGAGCTGGCCACTGTTCGCGAACAGCTGAACGTGTTGATGGCCGCGGTCAGCCGTCTTCAGGCTGCTGCCTCGGAGTGTAGCGGCAGTGGGGAGTCTTGTGTGTCGCAAGGTACACCCCAGGTGTTACATGCTTCACCCACTGTCCCTGCTGTCGAGACATCTTCGCGGGTACCATGCGCGGTTGGGCCACCCTCTCCCCAAGGGGAGTGGCGGGTTCAGCGGCGTTCGCGGCGCACGAGGCGGAGGGTCAATGTGGAGGCTGGCCGTGTGGCATCGCCCGCTCTGCCTGTGAGTGGACATGTGGCTGCTCCTTCAGCAAGGTCCGAGCAGGCACACGGGGGAGGGGTTTATTAGTTATTGGGAGCTCCAACGTTAGGCGGGTGATGGAGCCCCTTAGGGAAATAGCGGAAAGGTCGGCGAAGAAGGCCAGTTTTCACTCTGTTTGCCGGGTGGTCTCATCCGAGATGTGGAGGAGGCCCTACCGGCGGCGATAGAGGGCACTGGGTGCACCCGACTGCAAATTGTTGTTCATGTCGGCACCAATGACTCCTGCCGTCTGGGTTCAGAGGTCACCCTCAGTTCGTACAGGCGGTTGGCGGAATTGGTGAAGGCAGAAAGCCTCGCTCGCGGGGTGGAATCAGAGCTAACTATTTGTAGTATCGTTCCCAGAACCGATCGCGGTCCTCTGGTTTGTAGCCGAGTGGAAGGCTTAAACCAGAGGCTCAGACGATTCTGCGGAGATCTGGGGTGCAAATTTCTCTACCTCCGCTATCGGGTGGAGAAATGTAGGGTCCCCCTGAATAGGTCAGGCGTGCACTACACGCCGGAAGCGGCTACAAGGGTAGCGGAGTACGTGTGGAGTGCACATGGGGGTTTTTTAGGTTAGAGAATTCCCTCCCTAGGCCCGACAAGACGCCTCCTGAGACGCGGCAAGGTAGGAGTAGGCAAAATGCAACAGGGAATAACAATATTAATGTGCTAATAGTAAACTACAGGAGCGTCTATAGAAAGGTCCCAGAACTGCTCTCATTAATAAACGGTCACAATGCCCATATAGCACTAGGGACAGAAAGTTGGCTCAAACCAGACGTAAACAGTAATGAAATCCTAAACTCAGACTGGAATGTATACCGCAGAGACAGGCTGGACAGTGAAGGGGGAGGCGTGTTTATAGCGATAAGAAGTGCAATAATATCGAAGGAAATTGACGGAGATCTGAAATGTGAAATGATTTGGGTGAAGGTCACAGTTAAAGTAGGCTCAGACATGGTAATTGGATGTCTCTATAGGCTGCCTGGCTCAGCAGCTGTTGTGGCTAAGCACCTGAATGATAATTTGGAAAATATTTCGAGTAGATTTCTCCACCATGTTATAGTTCTCGGTGGAGATTTTAATTTGCCGGATATAGACTGGGAGGCTCAAACGTTCATAACGGGTGGCAGGGACAAAGAATCCAGTGAAATTTTTTTAAGTGCTTTATCTGAAAACTACCTTGAGCAGTTAAACAGAGAACCGACTAGTGGCGATAACATATTAGACCTTCTGGTGACAAACAGACCCGAACTATTTGAAACAGTTAACGCAGAACAGGGAATCAGCGATCATAAAGCGGTTACGGCATCGATGATTTCAGCCGTAAATAGAAATATTAAAAAAGGTAGGAAGATTTTTCTGTTTAGCAAAACTGACGAAAAGCAGATTACAGAGTACCTGACGGCTCAACACAAAAGTTTTGTCTCAAGTACAGATAGTGTTGAGGATCAGTGGACAAAGTTCAAAACCATCGTACAATATGCGTTAGATGAGTATGTGCCAAGCAAGATCGTAAGAGATGGAAAAGAGCCACCGTGGTACAACAACCGAGTTAGAAAACTGCTGCGGAAGCAAAGGGAACTTCACAGCAAACATAAACATAGCCAAAGCCTTGCAGACAAACAAAAATTACGCGAAGCGAAATGTAGTGTGAGGAGGGCTATGCGAGAGGCGTTCAGTGAATTCGAAAGTAAAGTTCTACGAACTGACTTGGCAGAAAATCCTAAGAAATTTTGGTCTGATGTCAAAGCGGTAGGTGGATCAAAACAAAATGTCCAGAGACTCTGTGACCAAAATGGTACTGAAACAGAAGATGACAGACTAAAGGCCGAAATACTAAATGTCTTTTTCCAAAGCTGTTTCACAGAGGAAGAGTGCACTCTAGTTCCTTCTCTAGATTGTCGCGCAGATGACAAAATATCGAAATACACGACAGAGGGATAGAGAAACAATTGAAATCGCTCAAAAGAGGAAAGGCCGCTGGACCTGATGGGATACCAGTTCGATTTTACACAGAGTACGCGAAGGAACTTGCCCCCTTCTTGCAGCGGTGTACCGTAGGTGTCTAGAAGAGCGTAGCGTTCCAAAGGATTGGAAAAGGGCACAGGTCATCCCCGTTTTCAAGAAAGGACGTCGAACAGATGTGCAGAACTATAGACCTATATCTCTAACGTCGATCAGTTGTAGAATTTTGGAACTCGTATTATGTTCGAGTATAATGATTTTTCTGGAGACTAGAAATCTACTCTGTAGGAATCAGCATGGGTTTCGAAAAAGACGGTCGTGTGAAACCCAGCTCGCGCTATTCGTCCACGAGACTCGGAGGGCCATTGACACGGGTTCACAGGTAGATGTTGTTTCTTGACTTCCACAAGGCGTTCGATACAGTTCCCCACAGTCGTTTAATGAACAAAGTAAGAGCATGTGGACTATCAGACCAATTGTGTGATTGGATTGAGGAGTTCCTAGATAACAGAACGCAGCATGTCATTCTCAATGGAGAGAAGTCTTCCGAAGTAAGAGTGATTTCAGGTGTGCCTCAGGGGAGTGTCATAGGACCGTTGCTATTCACAATATACATAAATGACCTGGTGGATGACATCGGAAGTTCACTGAGGCTTTTTGCAGATGATGCTGTGGTGTATCGAGAGGTTGTTACAATGGAAAATTGTACTGAAATGCAGGAGGATCTGCAGCGAATTGATGCATGGTGCAGGGGAATGGCAATTGAATCTCAATGTAGACAAGTGTAATGTGCTGCGAATACATAGAAAGATAGATCCCTTATCATTTAGCTACGAAATAGCAGGTCAGCAACTGGAAGCAGTTAATTCCATAAATTATCTTGGAGTACGCATTAGGAGTGATTTAAAATGGAATGATCATATAAAGTTGATCGTCGTTAAAGCAGATGCCAGACTGAGATTCATTGGAAGAATCCTAAGGAAATGCAATCCGAAAACGAAGGAAGTGGGTTACAGTACGCTTGTTGGCCCACTGCTTGAGTACTGCTCAGCAGTGTGGGATCCGTACCAGATAGGGTTGATAGAAGAGATAGAGAAGATCCAACGGAGAGCAGCGCGGTTCGTTGCAGGATCAGTTAGTAATCGCGAAAGCGTTACGGAGATGATAGATAAACTCCAGCGGAAGACTCTGCAGGAGAGACGCTCAGTAGCTCGGTACGGGCTTTTGTTAAAGTTTCGAGAACATACCTTCACCGAAGAGTCAAGCAGTATATTGCTCCCTCCTACGTATATCTCGCGAAGAGACCATGAGGATAAAATCAGAGAGATTAGAGCCCATACAGAAGCATACCGAAAATCCTTCTTTCCACGAACAATACGAGATTGGAATAGAAGGGAGAACCGATAGAGGTACTCAGAGTACCCTGCGGCACACACCGTCAGGTGGCTTGTGGAGTATGGATGTAGATGTAGATTTATTAAAATTTCTTCTGTCATTTTCGAATCCTAAGTTATAACTATTTTTGTAATTACATATAGATAATTTATACAATAGCACTAAGACCATGTTTTGGAACCTTTTTATTTCCAACGCTTTACACAAAATGGGTCTTTTTAACTTATCAAAGGCTTTGCTAAATGCATTTTTAAGCCACACTCCCGACTTGATTTTATCACTACACGAACGTTCCTTTTTTCACTATCTTCCTCGTACCACTACTTCGCTTTATTCATAGCTTCGTAAGTTTGAACGCTATGTTGGGTCTTCCGTGAAAGTCATGTTCAACGTTACTAATGAATCATTCCCAGGCTTCCCTATGGTAAGATCACATGGCATTATTAGCCGAGAGACCCCGTCCGGTGTTGTTCGCCCTCTGGTGCAATTTTTTTATTTGACGTCACTTCGGCGACTTGCACATCGACTGAAATGAGATGAAATGAGTCTGACAGCAAAACCACCTTCCGAGCGAAGAAAATCTCCGAGCCGGCAGGGAAACGGCCTGTGACCCCGCGACTTACAAACAGCGATACGAAGCACTGAACCACGAGTTGCGCCCTGTCACAGTACGGTTTTCTCTTTTCAGAGTGCAGATTGAATTTCATCTTGTAGCGCATATGACGGCTATTTATTTGCTACAATTTGTTATGAAGCCAGACTGATTCGTCTGCAGAGTGAATAAGACTGACTTTTCATGAGAAAGTTTTACGAATTTCATATTCGGAACAAAGATTATTTTACTTCATTGGCTGCCAATTCCTCGAAATCAGCATTACTACGCTGAAGTGCCAAAGAAACTGGTACACCTGTGTAACGTCGCATAGGGCCCCCGAGTGCAAGCAGAACTGCAGCAACACGACGTTGCATTGGCTCGACTAATGTCTGAATTACTACTGGAGGGAACTGATATCATGCATCCTGCAAGGCTGTCCGTAAATCCGTAAAAGCAGGAGAGAGTAGAGATCTCTTCTGAAAAGCATGTTGCAAGGCATCCCAGATATATTCACTATTGTTGTGGGTTGGCAGGAGAGCCAACACCGGGTTACTAGTGGAAGCCGAAAGGCACGCGTTTTAGCTCACGCAGGCTGGCGTGAGGTCTGGAACAGGACAAGGAAATTAGAATTTAGAAAAAACGGACGTAGCTGGTGGAATACTTAACTTTAATCCATAAATGGTGAACGTCGCTCTTGACGGTACATTATTCATAATATCAATAGTAACTGGTAATGGCGCCTTGATAGCTCGTAGCAAATGACGTAGCTGAAGGCTATGCTAACTATCGTCTCGGCAAATGAGAGCGTATTTTGTCAGTGAACCATCGCTAGGAAAGTCGGTTGTACAACTGGGGCGAGTGCTAGGAAGTCTCTCTAGACCTGCCGTGTGGCGGCGCTCGGTCTGCAACCACTGATAGTGGCGACACGCGGGTCCGACGTATACTAACGGACCGCGGCCGTTTTAAAGGCTACCACTTAGCACGTGTGGTGTCTGGCGGTGACACCACAACTATTGTTCATGGCTGGGGAGTTTGGTGGGCATCGGAAGTGTTTAAACTCAGAAGAGTGTCTCTGGAGCCAATCTGTTACAATTCTGGAAGTGTGGGGAGTTGCATTTTCCTGGTGGGATAGCGCACGTCCGCCGGAATGCACGGTGGACATGAATGGATGCAGGTGATCAGACAGGATGCTTACGTACTTGTCACCTCTTAGGATCGTATCTAGATGCATCAGGGGTCCTACATCACTCCAACTGCTCACGCCCCATACAACTGCAGAGCCTCCACCAGCTTGAACCGATCCATGCTGACATGCAGGGACCATGGATTCATGACGTCTCCGTACCCGTACACGTCCATCCACTCGACACAATTTGAAACGAGACTCGTCCGACCAGGTAACATGTTTCCAGTCATCAACAGTCCAATGTCGGTGTTACGGGCCCAGGCGTAAAGTTTTATGTCATACAGCCGTCAAGTGTACACCAGTGGGCCTTCGGATACTAAAGGCCATATCGATGATATTTCGTTGAATGGTTCGCACGTTGACACTTGTTGATGACCCAGATTGAAATCAGCAGCAATTTGCGGAAGGATTGCACTTCTGAGACGTTGAACGAGCATCTTCAGTCGTCGTTAGTCTTGTTCTTGCAGGATCTTTTTCTGGCCCCAGTGATGTCTGGGATCTGATGTATATCGGATTCCTGATATTCGCGGTACATCGTGAAACGAGCGTACGGGAAATTCCCAATTCGTCGATACCTCGGAAATTCTGCGTTCCATCGCTTGTGCTTCGACTGTAACATAACGTTCAAACTCACGTAAATGTTGGCAACTTGCCATTGTAGCAGCATTAGCATCGGACACTTATTGTCTTATGTAGGTGTTGCCGAGCACAGTCCTGTATCCTGCCTATATACGTATCTCTGTGTTTGAATACGCATCTATGTGCCAGTTTCTTTGGCATTTCATGTAATACTGTGCATTTAATATGAAAAAGTGATGTACGTGTCTTTGGTCCGAAACTGATTACAACAGCTAATCGTGTACTGTAAACACTACCTTCTGTGGTGGTTTAGTAATTAAAGCTTACCGCTGAAATCGCCAAATATGAGTACCTAGTGTGTAGAAATTCTGCTACGTGTAAACATTTGTTTTGATGTACTCAAGCTGCAGAGGTGTCATTAGCATTCAGCACAAGATAGTGTTGTTTCACATCCGCACTCATTTGTTGTCGCTTTTGTTCCGCGCGCCAGCGGAGTAACGTGTGTGCCCGGCTCGCTTTTCCTACGCAACTAGTGTGTGGGGCACTCTCATCTGGCGTGCTCATTCTCGAAACAAAGGCAGCCACAATGATTGCTGCGCTGTTTCATTCACAGCTAAGATCTGTGCTGATACCACCACCCTGATGACTGGCTAGAGGCGAGCACGGCCCATGATACGCGGTTTGCATTTTACAATTTGTACGAGGTGCGAATACTATGCTTAGTTTACCATAATGATATTGTCGACGTCTTTTATTTGTTGCCTATTAGATGTAGATAGTTTCCTTGTCTCGACTGGAGATCAGAGCACACCAGATCGTGCACGTAAACATGCTGACCTTCCTAAATTCACCGTAAGCTACGTAGATGAACATATGAAAATATTGCCCTTTTACCTTAAGAAATGCAAAATGCAGTGTATGCGAATAATGTAGTACAAAAATTTGAACGTTTTCACTGTTACAGATGTGACGCTACTCAAAAATTGCAATAATATTGAAAGTAAAACTTTTCAAGAACGTGCAGAGCAACTAGAAAAGTACAGGAAAGAGAACGTAGAAAAGACACACAAATTATTTTTGTTACTTATTGTTACTTTTTCTATGTGCAGCTTTTGAAAGGGAATGAAATTTGGAAAATAAGAGAAAATAGTGAAAATGAAGATAAATGAAATTAATCAAATGGTTCAAATGGCTCTAAGCACTATGGGACTTAACTTCTGAGGTCATCAGTGCCCTAGACTTAGAATTACTAAAACCTAACCAACCTAAGGACATCACACACATCCATGCCTGAGACAGAATTCGAACCTGCGACCGTAGCGGCAGCGCGGTTCCGGACTGAGGCGCCTAGAACCACTCGGCCACAGCGGCCGGCTTTAATTTATTCATGACACATATTAACTATGACATTATCTGCCAGTTGGCACTAACTTAAATCAATTGAGAAAGTTCCAAACATGTGCCGGACCGGAGTTCGAACTGGGGTCTCCTGCTTATTAGGCAGCTGCGCTGACCACTGCGCCGTACGGACACAGTGGTCATCACAACTGCTCAGACTACCCCAGCTCGCCTCCCGTCAGGCCCAAATTCTCAACTAACCCACACGTTACTAAAGTAGTTTCCCTTGCTCATTATCTTCATATCTCCCTGCATTTCGCCAATTCCCATAAGAGTTCGAGCGTGGTGTACGTCCGCACTGAAGCGATCAATTTCTCACTCTCACCTTATTATACGTGTGGTCTCTGTTCTTCCGTACATGTTCGAAAGAGCAGATACCAAGTATATAAATGAATTTTTCGGAAGCGACAAATGCACCGTGCTGTCGAACGTCAGCGTTGAGCGTGCCGAGGTCTGCGTGCTGCTGAATGCCCAGAAACAAAGCCAATTGTGCATACGGTACGTTGGCCTCAGCGTGGTATACGAGATGGCAACGTGCTCTAGCGGCAGTTGTCGGCTGTGTCTGGCTTGTAAATCACACTGTTCTTTAAAGAAATGGACGATCGTAAAATTCCTGTATTATCTCTATTAAAAATGACTTTTCTCCCTTGTCCATGTGCTAATGAGGTTATTCTGTCTGCAGTATACACGAATAAAAGCTTCAGTATCTGTGAACATGTTATAATTCAAAAATCAAAGCACCATGTCCAATCAAAAGGACATGAATTTTTTCGGGATGGGCGTCCCGTGAATTCCAATCAAGTTCACTGTTTTCATTGTTGATCGCTTCATTCAGTTTTTTTTGTTAGAGCCGGCAGCCAATTCTCTGAACACTGATCAAAGTTCCTTACAAATAGGGTTATCAACATAAGATAAATATTATTTCATCATCCTCACTTTTTAGTAAAATTGTCTTTCTTACTTGACCACTGATTCTACTCAGAAGCAGAATCTTTACAACATGCGAATTACAAAACATAAAAAGGAGCAAAATATCTTACTGCAGGTAGTGCAAGGCGTCTGGTAGGTTAAGCCAATCGAACAAACTCACACCTGAAAAAGAGCGCATCTACATTTACATGACATCGAATATTATAGTAGATGCTAATACTGAACTAATGAGAAAGGATCAGAACCTATAAATAAACGCTAAGGTTAGGAAAAATATTTGAATGTAGTGGGACGCGCACCTTCAGCGCCTTATAAACGTAGTCACACATTCGTTATGTTATTCATCGACTGTTTTTTGTTGATCTCATATTGTTCGCTAGCGTTCAATTAATTTTTTCGGGATAGGCGTCCCGTGAATGCTAATCAAGTTCATCATTGATCGCTTCATTCAGTTTTCTTATTACAGCAGGCAGCCACTTCTCTGAACACACTGAGCTACATTGCCGGTATTGACCGGTTTCGGCTTATATGTAAGCCATCTTCAGAATTTCTTGGCCCAGCAAGGGTAGGAACAACAGAGTTGTAAACTGTACTACTACATATGGTCTTAAAATAAGGTAGAGAAAAGCAGTAGTAAAATAAACAGCAGTATTGTATAAGGCGGTAAGAAAATGAGAAAGGTTGTGGCGTTTACCCCCATAGCTGGTGCTAACGTCCCTCGGTTTTCTTGTGGTACCAAGATCGTACACTGCCAGATGGCTTTTTTTCCCTTTATTGAGTTTCGATTCCCCTCAGATGGGGGCGGCCTGGCAGCAGCTTAGTTCGCCGCTCTTCAGCCTACAGAATACTTAAAAACATGATAAGAAGATAATAAACAATAAAAACAGGTTACAAAATCGGTGAAGTTTTCAAAACTGTAAAATGGCAGAAAGTTGTGGATGTTAAAATATAGAAACAAAGGGTTGATGACGGTAATTAAGACACACAGGAAGCAGACAGGTACAGTAATAAACAGACAATTAAAAAACACAGTGACAGTCTGGGTTCTGTTCGCAAGAGATAAAAAATCACAGCAACACTTAAAAAAAGAAACGCACAATGCTTAACATTCACTTACACACTGCACTAAAAAGTAGACACGAAGATGACACATCACAGCCTAAGGCAGATGTGGGGGGGGGGGGGGGGGGGAGGGTGTTGGGGGACCTGGACAGATGAGGGGAAAAAAGAGGAGGATAAGAGGCAAAAGCAAAGAGGGGGAGGAGCTGATGGAAGGAGAGGACACATAAAAGGGGGGCAGGGCCAACGTGAGAGGGAGTGGGGAAGGCAGAGAAGGAGAATGCAAAAGGACTCAGGGGGGACAAGAGAGTCAAAGAGAGGGTAGGTAGGGAAAAACCGGTTAGAAGGGGGGGGGGAGAGAAGGACAGATGTAGAGAGGGGCAAGTGAGGATCAGAGTTGTTAGGAGGGATAAATGGAAGGAGAGGGCATCATCCTGGAGGGGGAGTTGACAGAAGCCACCATGGGAAAGCAGATGTAGGGTGGGTGGGACACAACGGTGAAGGCACAGCAGTGAGCAGGGGTTGAGAGGTGATGGGGAGCATCAAGTTGACAGGAGGTGTACAAGACTCAGATATGTTTGAGGAAAAGGAGTAGACGGACGAAAGGAATCAGATCATAGAGGATCTGCTTGGGTGATGGGAGGTGTGTATAGAAAGTGAGGCGGAGTGCATGGCGCTTGAGGATCGTGAGGGACATGTAGAGTTTGGGGAGGTGGGACTGGCATAGCAGAGGATGGGACAGATCAAGGATTGTAGGAGTGGAGGACGATAGAGTAGTTCAACCCCCATGTCTGGGCAGGAAGAAGTTTAAGGAGATGGAAGTAGTTGTGAGCTTTGGATTGGATAGAGCAGAGATGAGGAATCCAGGTAAGGTGACAGTCAGTGGTGAGTCCAAAGTAGGTGACAGTGGGGGAGAGGTGGACAGGACAGGCGCAGATTGTAAGGGGAAAATCAAGGAGCCAGAAAGAGCGATTGGTACAACCTATGATGATTGCCTGGGTCTTGGAAGGATTAATTTTTAGGAGCCACCATGTGGCAGAAAGGTCAAGGTGATTCTGGAAAAGACACTGGGACTGTTAAAAGGTAGAACCAAAGGCAAGGAAGGTGGTGTCATTGGCATACTGCAGGAGGTGGAGTTGGGGTGGTTGGAGCGTATCTGCCATGTACAGGAGGTAGAGGAGAGGGGAGATGACAGAGCCCTGGGACACATCTGCAGAGAGGTAGAAGCTGCAGGAAGTGGTGTTACAAATGGTAACATAGGTGGGGCGGCAGGAAGAAGGAGGCAATCAAATCGGCATAGTTGTTCAGAAGGGTGTCAGCCTGAGATGACTGGGATGCCATATGTAGCTGTAGGCATTTTCGAGGTATAGAGATACAAAAATGGCGGAGCGATGGGAGTTAAGCTGGAGGGAGAGGAGATGGGTGAGGCTTAGGAGTTTGTCATCTACAGAGAAGGAACGTTGAAAGCCACATTGGGTGTTGGGGAGGAGGTAGTGTTGCTGGAGGTAGTGATGGATGTGCCAGGTAAGAATGGATTCTAAGAGCTTGCTGAACACTGAGATGACACATATAGAGCGATAGGAAGAGCCATCAGATGGAAGCTTGTTAGGTTTGGGGGAACATCAGGACACGGGAGGTTTTCTGCAGGTAGGCCTAGAAGCTGGTGGCAAGGATTATGCAAGGAAGGAGGGAGGGCACTGTTTGAGATGGCCATAGGTAATGCAACCATGGGCAGGGGCAGTGTGCAGAGTGTGAGGATGATGTCCTGTATTGTCATGGGGGCGTTAAGTTCTGATGGTGGTGTGCAGCCCAAGTACTGGAAACTAGTAGCAAAGGGAGGAGTGGAGGTATCTGTACATTCAGTGATGTTGGGGAAGGGGGAATAATAGAATTGGGGATCATCTGAAATGGAAAAGACATCAGATAGGTGGGAGGCAAAGTGGTTGGCCTTACTGAGGTTGTCAGGAAAGGGATGGTCATCACAGAGCAGAGGGTATTGCGGGTTAGGGTGGTTCCCAGTAAGGTGGTGGAACGCAGACCAATACTTGGAAGAGATAACTGGGAGTGTGGTGTTGAGTTGTGTGCATGTCTGTCGCCAGGTTTGGCGTTTCTTCACAGTAAGCATGTTGTGGATGTGTCATTGTAATTGCCGGACGGGAGATTGGAAGGTAGGGTTGTGGTGTTCGATTTGGGTGTGCATGGAGTCCCAGTAGGCATCCCAGTCGGTGTGGGAGTAATTGTGGACAAGTTTAGGAGGAATGTCAGGTCAAGGAACGGGGCGTGGATGGCAACCATTGGAGATAGAGAGGAGGATGGGGGCAGGGTCGCTGCCAATGAGGTCTGTGATGATGTACCCAAGGAGATTGGGAGAGGCCAGGATCACATCAGGAGTGGAGTTGAATTTGGGTCAAGTGTGTTGGGGGAGAGGAACCAGGTCTCCCTGGGGGGTGGGAATTAACCAATCCCAATGCTCCGAGGTCGGTAGGACCATGGCTGTGGATACTCATGTCTGCAGAAATCATGTAGGTGGAGAAGATGCGGTCAATGTGGGCCAGGAAATCGTAAGGGATGGGGATGCAAGGGCAGATGCATATGGTGGCACATGTGAGAGTAAGGTTGGGGAAGAAGAGGTTTAGGGTGAGATGCTCGGTGGGATTGAGGAGAGGTTGGGGCCGAAGACGGAGGTGTTTAAGGTGGCCGATAGCAACCCCATCACACGCTAGGGGCTATGGGTTAACGGTGTAGTGGAGGGTGTAAGGGGCTGTGGAGATAGAGAGATGGTGTTAGAGGAAGGTTTCATTGAATATGAAGGCACCTACGTGGTGTTGATGGAGGGTGTGCAGGAAGAGGTGTTTCTTGGTTGGCAAGGAGCAGGTGTAATGGTAAAGGACACTCTAATGTTGTCACACCATGGCAGGGGAGATTCAGATGAGGGTGGTGAGGGATTGAACGTGATGAGGGCCTGGTTGTGGTGTAGGTGGCATTGGTGGTGAGGTGAAACAAACAATTAGCAGCAAGGGTGATTTGGGAAACGGTGTGGGTGAGTTGGAAAGGGTGGATGTTGTGTATGACAATGGGGACTACACAGATGAGGTCCTCTGCAGTAGGATGAGGGCTGACGGAGTTGTTGGGGTGGATGGTATCATCTACTGGATGAGGGACAGTGAGCTCTGTGGTGATGGGAGAAGGCTTTGTTTTAGAGGTAGGACTGAATGACGGCTGTGGAGCCATGGGTTAAATAGTGTGCAATTCATGCGCCAACTATGGCTTACGTCATAACCAGCCAATGACACATGTTTCGCAAGAGCTGTATGTAGTTAGCACAGTAAGTTGGCGTAGCCCACACGTGAGTACATAAGACGTACTCATGTGTTAAAATACAATAAATAAACTTACAAAACAGCAGGGGAAGCAGTGTAATTTATTAATACTGGTGTGACAGGCAATCACATCATTCTTACAATATTTTGTCAAGAAACGAATAATCAAAAGAGTGGTAATTATATACCAACAGATATTAAATAAAGAGATAACGAGAGGTAAAAGTATATTGAAAGATATAAGCGTTACAATATGTACACGCAAGGTTGAGATGGCCGCCATGATATCATAGAAGTATGTTCTAAGAAAGGACGCTGTTATCAAGGTAACGTAATGACCAGAGTGGCAATCAGGTAACCACCGAGTACGCCTGCGGGCGCCGACTACGATCAACTTATCGATTCATGTAGATATCAGAAGAGACGTTTGTGTCGTCAACTCATGAATAAACGCTGCAGAAAAGTTACTTATTATTTGACAGCGTCATTATTGAGATCAAATATGGTGACACATCACAACGAGAGCAGCTGCTGTTGTCATGGTGTCGTAATGACACAGTGGCAGGACTGTGTGGACGTTTTCATGGCATGGGCTTCTAAAAACTTGAATATGACATCGTGTCGTGAGAATATGATGATAGAGGCTATGTAGGTCTTAATAGCACTGTGTTACATTAAAGTTATTCTATTAATTTACAGGAATGTAAATACGAAACATTAAACAAACAGATATGCGCCAGTACATTTTAACAGAGGTTGGCCCAAAGTACACAATTAAACGAATACGACGTGAAATATGAAACTTTTTCATAAGAAAGTGATGTTAACATATACGTGAGATATATTAAAAAACTAAAAACCCGTCTCGATTGCGAAAAAAGCACGTAGTGTTAAGTGTTAACCCAGGTTTCGGCGTAGATAACTACACCTTCTTCAGAACAACAACCCCGACCCATGTATAAACTTTCTCACATTTGTGCACGCGCATTCAAGTAACTTCCCTTGTCTTGCGCATGTTCATAGATAGCGGGTCAAGCTTGTAAGTGAGTGACCGTTTGTAGCTGCAGTTTATGGCGGGTCATGGCCCATCGAAGATAGGCCAGTGTGAGGTGGAACGTACACCATTAAGTTAAGTAGTGGTTTTGACTTTGTACATATGTACTGTTTGTGTTTTCCTTTTCTTTTTCGGTTCTAAATGTATAGCTATGGTGTTCTTTTAATCATTGACAAAGACCTTCTTAGGCACTTGTGGTTCAAATGGCTCTGAGCACTATGGGACTTAACATCTGAGGTCATCAGTCCCCTAGAACTTAGAATTACTTAAACCTAACTAACCTAAGGACATCACACACATCCATGCCCGAGTCAGGATTCGGACCTGCGACCGTAGCAGTCGCGCGGTTCCGGACTGCGCGCCTAGAACCGCGAGACCACCGCGGCCGGCTAGGCACTTGTGGGTTTTATTGTTGTTCTGAAGAAGGTGTAGTTATCTACGCCGAAATCTGGGTTAACACTTAACACTAGCTGCTTTTTTCGCGATCAAGACGGGTTTTTTTGTTTTTTAATATATTAACTAACGATTGCTGGCGCGCTGCGATGTTGAAGGTTCTTATATACGTGAGACATGTATGAAAAGAGGTAAAACAAATTTACATAGAACCAAGATGAGACAGCAGATATGGCATAGTCGCTATTTAAAGAGCGAAGCAGCATCCTTCGGTTCAAATAATATTCTGGAAAAGTTAGAAATATGCTTTATCCTGAAAATCAATGTGTTCGTTAAGGAGAAGGGATGGATAGTTTCTACTAGTTTCATCGTGAGACCTGAGTTTCTCCTGGCGTATACAACTCTCAAAGAACTTCTGGGAGTTCAGCCAGGTAACACTTTCAACAACCGCCGTTATTTCGGTGGGAAAACACCCCGCCATTTTCAAGGCAAACTGGCTGAATCCCCGGAAGTTATATGAAAAATCTCAAGTTCTTCCAAGGTACCTAACGGAGAGCCTTTTTGGACAGTGTGTAGTATTTGCGTGTCATGTTCTATATCACATTCTGAATGGTTAGCACTCGTCAGGTGTAGTTCAAATGCAGTTTTTCTGCGTTATGTATCCTCCATATGCTCTTTGAATCTTGTTTGAAAACTCCTACCAGTCTGTCCAAAACATATCTTATGGCAATACTTCATATTAATTTATATGCTCCAGATCTTGAGAATCGATATATTGCACTTCTGATAGTGTGTTTTAGTTTATCTGGTGGTATGGTTGTGGTAGAGGAAGCTAACGTTATGTCAGTGGACTCACTATTGACTGTCACCTCACCTGAATCTCTCATCTCCACTGGATCCAATCCAAAGCCCACAACCACCTGCATCTCTTTAATCACCTCTCTCGCCGGACAAGGGGTTGAACCCATCTACCATCCTCCACACCTACAAATCCTTAATCTGTCCCATGCTCTGTTATGTCAGTACCGCCTGGATACCCATCCCCCCCAAATTCTATAACTCTCACCAGATCCTCAAGAGCCATGCACTCCGCCTCACCTTCCAAATATGCCTCCTGTCCCGCAAGAGGAACCACTCCCACCTGATTCCTTTCCCCATCTGCTTCTTTTCCTCGAACATATCCAAGTCCTCTACACCTCCTGCTGACTTGATCGCCCCCATCCTCTGGTTGCTCCTCTCCTTTCCGCTGCCTGCTGCCGTGCCTTCACTGTTGTGTCCCCCCTACCCTCCACCTCTACACCCTTCATCTCCTTTCCCAAGGTGTCTATTTACTGTGTATTTTAATCAGGATCACCAACCATTTGTCTATATATATTCTTTGCAACTTTTTCGACATGTTTCAGTTTCTAACAGTCACCGTTTTATCGCCTGTTTTCATTGTTATATCTCCTAATTCTATTTTCAACTTTTGTTTAGGCTGCAGAGCGGCGTATTATGCTGCTGCCATCACCCCCCCCCCCTCTGGGGTGGTGGGGGGGGGGGGAATCGAAAAAAAAAGCCATCAGTCAGTATACGAACTTGGTACCACGAGAAAACCGAGGGGCCATCAGCAATAGCCAGAGGGGTAAACGCTAAACCTTTTTCTGTTTCTCGACGCCATATACGATAATATTCTTTATTTCTATTTTTACTATTAAAAACAGTCTTGATCACAATTTATTTATTATGGTGACCGGTTTCGACCACTACTGTGGTCATCTTCAGTCCAATGAGTAGGAACCTCCTTCTGCTGGAGAATCACTAGTAATCAGTAGTGATTCTCCAGCAGAAGGAGGTTCCTACTCATTGGTCTGAAGATGACCACAGTAGTGGTCGAAACTGGTCACCATAATAGATAAATTGTGATCGAGACCGTTTTTAATAGTAAATATTTGTAACACATTGATCATTGACACTCCCATAATGTATTCAAAAGTAATTTTTTATTTCTACAACAGCTTTTCTGTATCCTATTTTAAGACCTTGAGTAATAGTACAATTTGTAGCTCTGCTGTTCCTACCCTTGCAGGGCCAAGAAATTCTTAAGATGGCTTGTACATAGGCCGAAACCGGTCAATAGAGAAATATTAATGCGATCTCGACTGTGCATTTTAACGTAAATATAACATCAGGTCGCTGCTCTCCGCAGACTATGTCGTCAAAATTTTTGAAGCTAGATATTGCTCTGCACGTTTGGAGCGACTCCCCAACATGCTATTCCACACTGTGACATCAAAAACTTGGCGCACTCTCAACGTTCGGATGCACGGTCCGTGTGCCGACGGCTGAAGGATGCGATTGCTCCAGAAGTGATACAGTTTGAAATGTAGTTAAGATTTTTGCTTTGAACAATAACCTGAAGATATGGACGACTACGGCATTCTCATCCTATGGGACTCAAGAACCATCGTTTGGTGAATTAATCTCACATTAACGAATCAGACGGAAGATGTAATACCGTGCGATGAAATATCATGTCTTCACACTATCCCTTGGTTGTGTCTGTAATTTATCCTTCCTTTCATTTATTTTCAATAAAAATGCACTTAGATAGCGCAAACTGTTTGAGATATTTGATTTCTTCAGGCTACCCAAATATGGGCGAACTGTTAGAGCAGCATGGTGGTTTCTAAATTAGTATATCGGAGATTGGATTCCCATTCTGGTGGTTGCCTGACAACCGCAGTAGGCATTCTGAAACTATTGGTCAGATTTGGGGCATTGGTTAGTCTGTCTGCTTAGCTGTGCCGGCACGGTAGCATAGCGTGTTCTTCGGTCAGAAGGTTAGCTGCCCTCTGCAATAAAAAAAAAAAAAAGAAAACTGAGTGAACGGATCAACGATGAACTTTAACAGGTGTGAAGGGACGTCCGCCCCAAATATGCCCAACGAACAATTACGAACAAAATGAGATCAGCAAAAGAGAAAAACAAGAAAGTGGCAACGTGCTTGCCTACCATGCAGCGGTCCCGAGTTAGATCCCCGGCTGGGATAGAGATATTCTCCGCTCGCGGACTGGGTGTTGCGTTGTACTCATCGACATTTCATCCTCGTCACCGGCATGCAAGTCACCCAATGTATCGTCGGCGACTGAAATAAGATTTGCACTCGTCGGCCTAACTTCCCCGGATGGGCCTCTCGGCCAACAATGCCACAAGCTCATTTCATTTTTACCCCATCTCTATGTTTTCATATCGCTATATTATGACTTTTGTCGCCTCAGTGTAATTATAGGCCTATATCGTTGCCAGTCTGTTGCAGAATTATGATACATGTATTCTCTCAAGAATTATGACGTTTTTGCAGAACGAAAATCTCCTCTATAATAATCGACATTGATTCCACGAACAGAGATACTGCGATACTCAATTCTCCTTGTTCGTCCATGAGATCCACAGCGCTGTAGACATCGGCGCTCAGCTTGATAAAACGTTCCTTGCCTTCAGGAAGGCATTTGACGCCGTCCCGCTATGCCGATTAGTGAATAAAATACCTTACCGAGTATCGAACCATATTTGCGACATAGTTGAAGACATTCTTGCAGACAGAACCCACCACATCGCTCTTAAGGGAAGAAAATCGACAGATGTAACAGTAGTTTCAGGAATACCCCAAGACCGTGTGATAGAATCGTTACCCAAAATATCCACGGGTATGCTGCCGGTCTATAGTGTCCAACGGGCACAATATTTCGGCGATCATACATGTCGCCATCATCAGGTGAACTGACGGACTGAGCTCCTGTGAACGTGCCGGCACGGAGATCCGTACGCTATGGCTGCTCAGAGGGAACTGGGTTCGGTCGCGACGGCGGCCGATTTAAATACCCTCCGCCCGCGGCGCGCTCCCTCCGCCGTCCGCGCCCCGCGCCACGGTCGCGCGGTGGAACAGATTGCGACGGCGTCTGAGATGACCTCGGTGTGATGGCTCTGTCCGCCGTGGTCGTCACAACTATACGTTTGCTCGATTTACTCTTGATTAACCCGATCGCTGGTTCCCAAGCCTTGCTAAGATTATAGCCGCAGTCACGGTTTATGAGGTCGTCATTGGTGCGAATTTCGATGGCCTCTCTAACAACGCTGTCCCAGTATCTCGACGTCTGTACCAGAATCCTCGTGCGGTTATACTCCATGGCGTGATTTTCCGACAAACAATGTTCAGCGACCGCCGACTTGCTCGGATACATCAGTCGAGTGTGCCTCTGGTGTTCACGGCATCGATCCTCGACGGTACGCATCGTCTGACCAATATACGACTTGCCACATTGACACGGAATCTGGTACACGCCGGCCTTCCTCAAACCGAGGTCATCTTTGGCGCTCCCCACCAGTGCACGAGTTTTATTTGGAGGACAAAACACAGTTCCGACCCGGTGTTTCTTCAGAATGCGGGCGATTTTCCCCGAGAGTGCGCCTGTGTATGGAATAAATGCAGTGCCTACCTCCTCCCTCGTGACTTCATCCATCTCAACAGGTTGTGCTGCAGTGGTTGGGCGGAGAGCACGTTGAATCTGCCACTCTGAGTACCCACTTTTTCGAAATACAGTTCTCAGATGTTCCAATTCCTGGGGTAGACTCTCTGCGTCAGAGATAGTGCGCGCCCTATGTACTAGAGTTTTGAGTACCCCATTCCTCTGTGAAGGATGGTGGCAGCTGTCTGCGTGCAAATACAGATCAGTGTGCGTTGTCTTCCGATACACCCCATGACCTAGGGTGCCGTCAGCCCTTCTCTTGACCAAGACGTCAAGGAAAGGTAATTTACCCTCCGTTTCAGTCTCCATAGTGAATTTGATGTTGGGGTGTATGGAGTTTAGATGTGTAAGGAAGTCAAGGAGTTTATCCATATCATGTGGCCAGATGACGAACGTGTCGTCCACGTAACGGAAAAAGCAAGTAGGTTTCCATACGGATGACGACAGGGCTTCCTCCTCGAAGTTCTCCATGTACAAATTCGCTACCACCGGTGAGAGTGGGCTACCCATGGCGACTCCCTCCGTTTGTTCGTAGTATTCTCCATTAAAAAGAAAATACGTGGAAGTCAAGACATGCCTAAAAAGTTCAGTGGTCTTCTCGTCAAACTTCTGACTAATCAATTCTAGTGACTCTCGCAGGGGCACCCTCGTAAACAAGGAAACGACGTCAAAACTCACCATGATATCTGACTCATCCAACCTGAAGCTATCAAGGCGTATAACAAAATCCACGGAATTACGGATGTGATGAGGGCATTTACCCACATAAGGACTTAATATTCCCGTCAGGTATTTGGCCAACAAATATGTAGGTGCTCTGATGTTGCTGACAATGGGGCGTAATGGTACCCCCTCTTTGTGAACCTTCGGGAGTCCATGTAGTCTAGGCGGTACCGGGCCTTGGGGTAACAATTTCTTAGCGTCACCCTCCGGTAAATCTGCATCCTTGAGAAGCGCCCTCGTCTTGTTCTTCAAGGCAAGAGTACTTAGCAAACGGCATCTACGGTGGCGCAACTTGCCTTTCTAAAGAGATGTTGTTCCGAGAATGTTGTTCCAAATTTTGCTAAGGTTATGCATCACATCGATTCTGCAGCAGCTAAGAGAATCAAGAAACGAGCCAGCCTCGCATTGGTACGTGAGAGAGTGCAATTCACCCGCCGGAGCCTTGAGTTTATCTCACAGGAATTACTCAAACTACATTTGCAACTGGCTAGTAAGTTAACTTCTTGTTCCTGGGATTGAATTGATGGTGTCACCTGGGTGTCAGCTGATTCCGCCCATAAGAAGGCTACGGGACGTCAAACAGCTAAGTTCTCACGTCTCACGTCTCCGCAGGTTCCGTGCAAGACTGTCATCAATTTGAGTGGCATGGTGTTGAGTGATGATGCGGTCTCGGTTTTGCAGAAAGGTCTCAACTTCGCTCCCACCCCCAAGTTCACTCCGGTCGCAGAAATTGTTAGTGCTGTTGAACAGGTTGCAGCTCGACTTCCGCCAGAATCAGCCGAGGAAATACGTCGTGAAACTTGTCGTGCGTTGACGAAATCCAAGCCGATGAAGTCAAATATCAGCAGTAAAGAGAGGGCGGCCATTCGTGATCTGAGGGAGCGCTCTGAAATTGTTGTCTTACCGGCTGACAAAGGCAATGCTACAGTTGTTGTCTCCCATAAGGACTACACTGATAAGATGCAGAGCCTGCTAAATGACGATTCCTACCGGAAGATCAGTGTTGACCCTACAAAGAAGGTGGAGAACAAGACGAGGGCGCTTCTCAAGGACGCAGATTTACCGGAGGGTGACGCTAAGAAATTGTTACCCCAAGGCCCGGTACCGCCTAGACTATATGGACTCCCGAAGGTTCACAAAGAGGGGGTACCATTACGCCCCATTGTCAGCAACATCAGAGCACCTACATATTTGTTGGCCAAATACCTGACGGGAATATTAAGTCCTCATGTGGGTAAATGCCCTCATCACATCCGTAATTCCGTGGATTTTGTTAAACGCCTTGATAGCTTCAGGTTGGATGAGTCAGATATCATGGTGAGTTTTGACGTCGTTTCCTTGTTTACGAGGGTACCCCTGCGAGAGTCACTAGAATTGATTAGTCAGAAGTTTGACGAGAAGACCACTGAACTTTTTAGGCATGTCTTGACTTCCACGTATTTTCTTTTTAATGGAGAATACTACGAACAAACGGAGGGAGTCGCCATGGGTAGCCCACTCTCACCGGTGGTAGCGAATTTGTACATGGAGAACTTCGAGGAGGAAGCCCTGTCGTCATCCGTATGGAAACCTACTTGCTTTTTCCGTTACGTGGACGACACGTTCGTCATCTGGCCACATGATATGGATAAACTCCTTGACTTCCTTACACATCTAAACTCCATACACCCCAACATCAAATTCACTATGGAGACTGAAACGGAGGGTAAATTACCTTTCCTTGACGTCTTGGTCAAGAGAAGGGCTGACGGCACCCTAGGTCATGGGGTGTATCGGAAGACAACGCACACTGATCTGTATTTGCACGCAGACAGCTGCCACCATCCTTCACAGAGGAATGGGGTACTCAAAACTCTAGTACATAGGGCGCGCACTATCTCTGACGCAGAGAGTCTACCCCAGGAATTGGAACATCTGAGAACTGTATTTCGAAAAAATGGGTACTCAGAGTGGCAGATTCAACGTGCTCTCCGCCCAACCACTGCAGCACAACCTGTTGAGATGGATGAAGTCACGAGGGAGGAGGTAGGCACTGCATTTATTCCATACACAGGCGCACTCTCGGGGAAAATCGCCCGCATTCTGAAGAAACACCGGGTCGGAACTGTGTTTTGTCCTCCAAATAAAACTCGTGCACTGGTGGGGAGCGCCAAAGATGACCTCGGTTTGAGGAAGGCCGACGTGTACCAGATTCCGTGTCAATGTGGCAAGTCGTATATTGGTCAGACGATGCGTACCGTCGAGGATCGATGCCGTGAACACCAGAGGCACACTCGACTGATGTATCCGAGCAAGTCGGCGGTCGCTGAACATTGTTTGTCGGAAAATCACGCCATGGAGTATAACCGCACGAGGATTCTGGTACAGACGTCGAGATACTGGGACAGCGTTGTTAGAGAGGCCATCGAAATTCGCACCAATGACGACCTCATAAACCGCGACTGCGGCTATAATCTTAGCAAGGCTTGGGAACCAGCGATCGGGTTAATCAAGAGTAAATCGAGCAAACGTATAGTTGTGACGACCACGGCGGACAGAGCCATCACACCGAGGTCATCTCAGACGCCGTCGCAATCTGTTCCACCGCGCGACCGTGGCGCGGGGCGCGGACGGCGGAGGGAGCGCGCCGCGGGCGGAGGGTATTTAAATCGGCCGCCGTCGCGACCGAACCCAGTTCCCTCTGAGCAGCCATAGCGTACGGATCTCCGTGCCGGCACGTTCACAGGAGCTCAGTCCGTCAGTTCACCTGATGATGGTGACATGTATGATCGCCGAAATATTGTGCCCGTTGGACACTATAGACCGGCAGCATACCCGTGGATATTTTGATTATCAAATACGCCGGGAGAAACTTAAGAATCAGAATCGTTACTGTTTACAATGCATATAAATGATCTAGTAGAAAGCGTCGGAAGCTCCTTAAGGCGGTTCGCAGATGACGTGGTTTTCTGTCAGAAATTACCAATGCGGGAAAACAATTTCACAGGATTGATGAACTGTGCAGGTAATGGTTGTTGACCTTGTACCAGAATAAGTGTAACACATTTTGCATACACACGCTGTACAACTACACTATTGATAAACTGCTGAAAATAGTTTCTGGCTTAAACTAACAATGTGAAACAATCCAGAGCGACCATAATTGGAATGACCACATAAAACAAATAGTAGGAAAAGCAGATTCATAAGAAGAACCTTAAGGAAATGTGACTCATCCACTAAGGAAGTGGCTTACAAAACGCTTGTTTGACCATTTCTTCGGTATTGTTCATCAGTTTGAGATCCTTACCACTTAGGACTGATGGCAGAAGTAGGGAACAAGGACGGCAAGTTTCGTCCCGGGATCGTTTAGTTCACGCGAGAGCGTTACAGAGATTCTCAACAAATTCCAGTAGCAGACATTACAAGGGAGGCGTTATGCGTCACGAATAGGTTTGCTATTGAAATTCAGGGAAAACAATTACGGGAAGAGTCGGAAAACATATTACCTTCACACACATTTCACAGAAATTTTAAAATACGAGTTAACACAGAGGCTTATCGCCAATCATTCTTCCCACACTTAATTCGCGAATGGAACAGGGAAAAGAGGAGCAACTAATGGTACCAGAAGTGCCCTCTACCACACACTTGCAGACTATGACGCGGATGTAGACGTAGATAAAACGATTCTTGTCCACGTTCTTTTCTATACGAGACTAGGCCTCCAGAAAAGACTTCCTAACACTTAAATTTATACCAGAATGAGAAATGCTCTTATCAAAGCACAAAAAAGGTGAATATATACTGGTCAAAGTTAGGGATGTAAAAGGAGGGAACTAGTTTTCCGACTTATTTGGCAGCTTTAAAGACATTTCGGTTGAAACAACTTGACAGGTTAACGCTTTTTACGAGTTGACCCTCCTTCCCCAGCGCAGTGAGCTTTCTTAGCTGCATGCAGCTTTTTTCAGACATATTTCTCTTCCACGGAAATGCTTTCGTTGCTATAGGGAGCCTGCATTGTCTTCCGATTGTGCTTCATCCATCGTCATACTACAGCTTAGATAAGAAAATTATAATACCTCTGAATCTCATTTCCTAATTTAATCGCCTCAGCATCGCCTGTTTAAATCAACTACATTCCATTACGCTTACTTTACTTTAAATAATGCTCATAACCTCTTTTCAAGACAGTATTCATTATGTTCAACAGCTTTTCCAAATTATTTACTTGTACAATGTCATTAGCAAACCTCAAAATTCTTATTTCTTCTCCTTGAACTTTTACTCCTCCAAATTTTTCTTTTATTTCCTATACGGTTTTTTCCATACAGATTTAATGACACTGGGTTAGGCTACAAACCTGTTTCGCTTCCTTCTTCACTATTTCTTCCCTTCCATGTCCTTCGAGTCTTATAACTGAAGTCTGGTTTCTGTACAAGTAGTAGATAACCTTTGGCTCCCTGTACATTATCTTTGTTATCTTCAGAGTTTCAGCTAACTTCTTAGAATCCATATTGTCCAATGCTTTCTCTGAAACAAGATCTATAGTCGTAGGTTTCCTTTTATCTAACTTACATTCTAAAACACGTTCTAGAGTCAACATCGTCTCGCGTGTTCCTTCATTTCTCCGTAACCCAGAGGTCGGCGTCTACCAGATTTTTCCTTCCTTCGCTAGATAATTCGTGGCGCCATTTGGGAGCCATGACTTATTACGCTAATAGGTCTGTAGTATTCGTAGCTTTACATAACGTCTTTGGTATTAAAATTACTACGTTCTTCTTGAAGTCTGAAGGTATTTTCTCTGTCCCAGGTATCTTGAAGAAGTAGTTTTGTCGTGACTGTCTCTCCCAAGGATCTCGATACATCTGAGGAAATTTCATATAGTTCAGGAACATTGTTCGACATGGGATCATTCAGCGCACTCTTAAATTCCTCTTACGGCATCGTATCTTACATCTCCAGTAAACATATTAATTGAGAGCCATCCCAGAATTGTCAAAATGAAAACTAAGTAGAAAGTGATTCATATACACACCAATCATTGATTAAAAATACAGTCTTGGAATTTTCCATTTCAAAGCATATATATTGGTTTCGGTGTTTTAGCTAATAAAAATCGAAGAAGACGTCTCTTATAAACGAAGCAAAATACCGGTATGGAGTTATTTGGATCTAATCGATTGTTGTGTTTCAATTGCTACAGACTTCCTTACAAAGAAGTGTCGACAATTAGGTTGATCAGTGTTCTCGTATCTAACTTCGTTGGATTACTTCACTGCAGCTGTCCCCCACAAAATCTGTTATGAGCGAAATGGAAAGAGATGGAGAGTTTCAAGCAGTTTTATCTCCTAGCTGATAATGTTACTGATGCTAACATCAGAAGAAACTCTTATTATTAAAAATTTCAGGGTGTGAAGTAACTGATTACTTTTAGACGGAGTGCTCCCATAAATCTTAGATTTATGTAAAGAGAGGACGCACGGTAGAACTACATCACAACCTGCATGCAAAATCACCTGTGATTGCGAAAATGATGATGGTCGACAGTTTTGCTTACACGTTAAGTTTAGAACTTCATCTTAGAATTTCTTTGCTCTCCAGTTTTTATTATGAAAGCATGATCCTCATAAGGATTTGATACACAATACCAATAAAAATGGCGCTGTAGTGAAATTTTGTGTCAGTCCTTTTGCCATTTTCCCTTCTACTAGTTGAAGGTGCAGTTCGGTATTCAGAGAAAAGATGATATACATCTTTGCGATGAAGAAACTACTTATAACGAAAAAATGAGTCATTATAAAACTACACAGTAAATTTAGAGGTGCAACCAGGGAAGTCTGGAAACTACACAGCAACTCTCCAGCAGAGAAGCTGTAGTGTACACACAAAGATAATCGTCACAATTACTGTCATTGACAGGAAAATCTAAGACGCTCAACGGGTTTGAAGACTGATGCCACATGCCCAATCTTTAGTCACGGTTCGTACAAAAGCTTTAGCACAGCCCTAACGCTGTATATGGGCCGTAGGCCAAACACATACGCTGCCAGTCCGACGACATCGCCTTGCGGGTTTGCCTATCGGTCGCCGGTAGGCATTTCCCCTGTGGAGACTATTTACTGACACAACACGGGTATCACATACTATGCACACAGCCCGTTGAGACAGTTACAGACGCCACTAGAGGGCACCAGCCACGCTTCCGGGCAGCGCGCGCATCAGAAAACCGGTGGCGTCGAGAGAAACAAGTAACGACTTCAGATCAAGCACAGCATCCAGGGTGCAGTCAGGAGATGAGACGAGTCAATCGTCAGTGTCATCATGTGATTCCGAGTTGTGATGCAGACGAGTGAGGGCTTGTATATTACAGAAGAAAAGGATGGAAGCTACGACTGCGGACACGACGGATATCATCCAGGACACGTTGGCAGCACCGCTTCAGAACTCTCCCATCCCTCTAGGATGGGCCAGAAGAAACAATGGTGGCAGAAGTTTACCGCGAGAGAAGAAGGCAAAGCACTCCCTAATTGTTGGTTTCATGAAGCCGTGAAGACCTGTGCGCTGCCAACTGACGTCTTCAATGCCACTGCAGCTCTTTCGGACGCGCCTGAAGAATTACCATGCGCTACCACAGCGCCAAAGAAGGATCCACCTCTTCTGCAAAAAGTTCTGCAATTCTAGGAATCTTACTATCGACTCCAACAGTTTCTCAGAAACTGGATGACTACCGTTTACAATGCGAAGATGGCTGGCAGAGTGTTCTACAAGGGCGCGCTCCGATGTGCAGACGACTAGCGCCGATTCATGCACGAGATGTCTGAGGAGCATATCTCTTTCTATATGCATGACTCCACACACCATCGTGCCCTGGAAATTGCACTGCGTGACCTACCGTTCAACAAAGAGCCTGAAAAAATCCTAGAAAGGCCCGTTAACCGGCGGTTTCACGTGCGCACCGCCGGGAAGATGAAGCAATTGCGTGAAGAAACGATGCTTTTCTTGATCATCGCCGCAGACACAGAGGAGAACAGTAGGCTGTACCAGTTCACTTACCTTGCTAAAGCCACAATGAGGGCAGAAGACTTACGCGCCAAGCGAGAAGCATTCCATTGCGACTACGGTCAACGCACCAACCACGTTGCTTGGCACTGCTCCATGCCAGACAAATGTGCGAAGTGAGCCGAAAGTAATACCAGACGAGGCTCTCTTCTGTGACAGAAGGAAAAGCCAACATCCGACCTCTGTGGAGGCATCCATGTTGCAAGCTGCCATGGCTGCAGGGTGTGGAAAAGCTTCATTGCCCCTCAATGATGACAATCTGCGGCACCACAACAGACCAGAAAATCGGCCAAGGCTTGCCTTGGCATTACATTCGTTCGTGTAGCTTAGGGGAAGATCTCATCAAGCTCGTTCCCATCTGAAGCCAGTACTCCTGATGCATCGGCAACGCCTTCATTGGAGTCTACTGTTGATGCTCCAGTGAAGCCGAAGGATCCTGTAGATTTACCGTGTTCCGATGTTATTCCGCCGCCATTGAGGCCTTCAACTCGACACATCGGTGGTCGACACAAGACTGGAGAGCAAACGAAGAGCGTATCATTAGAGTCTGCTGTCAAGAGTTCTCCCACTTAAATGGCCTTGCGCATGATTCCAGCCCCAGCGTTGCGCCAGCTGTCTTCCACGCCGACCTGAGTGTCCTCAAAAATGGTTCAAATGGCTCTGAGCACTATGGGACTCAACTGCTGAGGTCATTAGTCCCCTAGAACTTAGAACTAGTTAAACCTAACTAACCTAAGGACATGACAAACATCCATGCCCGAGGCAGGATTCGAACCTGCGACCGTAGCGGTCTTGCTGTTCCCGACTGCAGCGCCTTTAACCGCACGGCCACTTCGGCCGGCTGAGTGTCCTCATTACACAGTTCTCTTCACTCGTGACTAACGCAACTAAGCTGATCAAAGTCCTCTCCCACCAACTTCTCACTGTCACGAAGAACACCACACCAGCAGTCATCAGTCACAAACCTATACTGTCACACTATGGTCACCGCTGAAGGATTGACAGTCATCCCTTGGAACGCAAATGGCGTCAGCATGCAATCAGGTCGTCGACGTCTGCTTGCTAAACGAAACCCGCCCGAAACACTCGACGTCAGAGATGCGATTTTCTCTTGTGTCTGGACAGATAGGCTGACAGCAGGTGGTGACACTGCTCTTTATGTCCGCAACAGTAATCGCCGTTGGCTAGACTGGAGGCCATGGACATCGTCGGGTGTTCTTTGATTGTCTACATCACATTCATTGTAGACTTAAAACCGACGATTTGCCCCTTGGATCTGGCAGACCTCGACGTCCTGCTGAGTGGAAAAATCTTCACTGCCGGTGATTTCGATCCAAAACACGTCGCCTGGCTATCGGCTGTCGCCTCCTGCGACCATCGGAATATCGTGAAGCCATCGAGGTGGGAACTTAAGACCGAACCACCTTTCCCATCGGTCGTGGTCAAGTCAGGCGACATCACCATCGTTGATGCCATACCGCAACAGATCACCGCTTCCATGCGGAATGCTCTTCTTTCGGCATGTTCCAGTTGTCTATGATGTCGATCTGGATCTTCTGCAGACGCAATAGTATAGAATTTCCCTTGCAGGAGTCCATTGGTACTGCTTTCGAGACCACGATGGAAACACTTGCCACCCCTCGACCTCCAGCGGGGACGGTTTTTGGTAAAGCTTTTGTTTACTTCAACGAACCCACGCTCATGGTGGCCCGAGAAAATGCGGCACCTACAAAGAGCGTTGAGTTGTGAGAAATAACGCCAGCTGCCACGAACATCTAGGTGCAAATCACCGAGAAGAAACGGGTGTACCGAGAATGGCAGCGTAGGTCGTCTCAGACGATGCCTCAAGGTGGTTACTGAGCCACACCGACCTCAGGAGTGGACGAATAACGTCTCCGCACCCCATCTCGACGACGGTTCGGCCTGGCGGACGATCTAGTATTTCCTCAACCACAGGCAAGGCACACCTCAGCCAAGAGATGGAAACTGGACTGTTTGTGAACCTATAGCAAAGGCTGACGTCATTGCTGATGCACTGGTCGTGGACAGATTTCCATGCTGGCTTAAGAGGGATAACGGAGATGAGTCTACTGATGCCAGATCGGCTGACGAAGTTCCTCTGATTCTACGTTGGCTCACCCCCAAGAAAATTGGCAGCCCTTGAGGACGTATCCAACGCCATCTTTAGGCTAGTACCGTGGCACCAATCTTCAGATAGGTTTTCCGCACCAGTCCTTTCCCACTCAAGTGGAAACACACGGAGATAGCGGCCATCCTGACGATGGAGAAGGATCTTCCGCATGGGTAGATTTACCACACCAGCAGTCAACATACGGCGCTCTCCAAGGTTTTCGAGCGAGTCTGCGTTAAATGATTACAACGCCATGTTGTCTCAGAGTCATCTCCCTGACGAGCAGTTCCGATACGACCGAGGGAACTCGACACGTCAATTTCAGCGGCTCACTGAAGAGACCTTCGATTCGATAGAATGCCGAGAGTACTTCAGCGCAATGTTTCTGTACGTCTTGCGAGCGTTTTACACCGTCTGGCACGACGGCCTCCTGTTCAAATTACACAAGCGGGTGTTGCCGGCATCCCCTGTTCGCCTTATACGCACATACCTAGATCACTGGACTTTCCATGTGAGGGCAGCGTCTGTACTGTCCACAGCACGTCTCGTCCCATCAGGCTCAGTTTTAGGACCGCTTCTGTACACAGTCTATGCGGCAGACACGCCCAAGAACGACCACGTCCAGTTAATTCTCTACAGCAGGAGCATGAACGCCGACACTCTCAGCCGCCGGCCACAGCTCGCCACCGACAACCTGCCCGAGTGGGTCAACAAGTGGCACCTCAGGTTCAACAGATCGAAGACAAAATTTATGATGGTCCACACATTGTGCCATTCCAGAAGATCTGCCACCTGCCAGCGACGACGGTTGTACTGCCCCTGCAGGCTGATGGTGGGCTACCTCGAGGTCACACTGGAACGTCGATTCACATTGCGTCATCACACCCAGCCCGTGCAGTCCCAGCTACGAAATAGTTTACGCAAGCTCTATCCCCTGCTGAACCCGACCTCCACGCTTCGCCCACATCTCGGTGTCACGCTGTACAATTCGCAGCTCCGCCATGTCATTGAGAACGCCACCGTCGTCTTCGGGAAAGACACCCGAAGAACACACAAAAGACTTTCAGTATGGACAGAATCACACTCTCTGTGTGACACTGCAGCTACCGAGAGGGTTTCCAAACTGCACGACATTGCGGAAGTCCCACTCCTGAAAGATCGTTTCCGAATGACTGCCCACACCATTTATACGAAGATACGGCAGTCGAGTAACAGCACGAAGGAATCAGTGTAGCGTCACAACAAGATGGATCCTATAGAAAAACAAACAGCTGGAAAAAAACAGAAGATAGTCAAACTCAGTAGACAACACTCATGGCGTGCATGGTAAGCAAGACACTACTACATGGATTTCTTGAGCATTTGAATTCCATCCATACTAGCATTTAATTTACTATGGAAATAGAAAAAGACGACTGCCTCCCCTTTTTGGATGTTGTCGTTCGCCATAAAAGTGATGGCACATTAGGACACGCCGTATATCGGAAACCAATGCACACAAATCTATATCTTCATACCAGTACCTGCCATCACCCTCCACTGACCGTAGGTGTCAAGACTTTTAGTGCATCAACGGGTGCACTGTATATCCGACAAAGAAAATTTGCAAGAAGAGCTCACATACCTGCAGAGCATTTTTAAATGGAATGGATTTTCTCCACAACAAATTCGTAGAGCATTGGATGCAAAACCTAAAAAGCAGGTATGTGATTGGGAAGAAGATAGTAATTCCTTCAGATCTAGTGCATTTTTGCCCTATGTGGGTGCTCTTTACTCGAAGATAGGCCATATTCTTGAGAAATACTGTTATGGTGATCATCCGCCCCCCCCCCCCCCTCCACGAAGATTGCAGCTTTACTCGGCTCTGTGAAGGACGATTTACAGCTTCGTAAAGCGGGTGTGTATTGATACAGGTCATTCCATGAATTACAGTGACGCGAAGATTTTAACATCCACCTCTTCTTTTTGGGAATCTGTCTTCAAGGAAGCTATAGAAATTAGATTAGCTAACAATTTAATAAATAGAAATAATCGTTTTAATTTGTAACAAGCATGGAATCCGGCTCTTGGAGTAATTAAACTGCAGAGAAGTCGTCATTGCGTCACCGCCGCCGATCATAAACCGATAAGCGAATCGAATGTCTGTATGCCTTCGCCGCAGGCGGCGCCTGTGTAAGCGTATGTCTCTGCCGCCGACCAGCATCTGTGACCCGAATGCGCAGTACCGCCGCGGTGGAGGATATAAGGCCGCAGTTGGCATCTTGTCGTCAGTCTTGTGACTCATTCTGAGGATGGCCGGACGATACGCGGCCGAAATATCAGTGCGGGAAATTTTATTTGCGCGGCTGCATGCCCGATATTTAATGGATTAAGACACTACTACATTCTACATCGATTCTCCGCAAACTACTGTATGGTCCGTGGAGGAGCGTACCTTGTACCACTACTTGTCATTTGCTTTCTGCTACACTAGCAAAAAGAGTGAGGGAAAAACGACTGTCTACATGCCTCCGTATGAGCCTTAATTTCTCGTATCTTATCATCGTGGTCCTTACGCGCAGCTTCTGTAGTCAGCTTCAAATTCCGGTTCTCGAAATTTTCTCAATAGCTCTTCTCGAAAACAACGTCGCATTGCCTCCAGGGATTCCCATTTGAGTTCCCGAAACATCTCCATAACACCTACTGATAACAGATCTAGCAGCCTACCTCTGTATTGCCTCGATGTCCTCTCTTAAACCGACTTGGTACGGATCCCAAAGACACGAGTAGTGCTAAAGAACAGGCCGCACTAGCGTCCTGTTTGCGGCCTCCTTTAACAGGTGAACCACTCATTCCTAAAATTTTTCCCAATAAACCGAAGTCGAACATTCGCCTCCCTACCACAAGTCCCACATGCTCGTTCCTCGTCATATCGCTTTGTAACGCTACGCCCAGGTATTTAAACGACTTGACTGTGCCAAGCAGGACACCAGCAATACTATATCCGAACATTACAGGTCCTCCTACTCATCCGGATTAACTTAGAAGGGGAGGCCACAATGTTTGGAACGCGGATTTATTGCAAACGTCGTGCACTCATAGTACTCCATGAGGAAAAAAAAAAAAAAAAAAAAATGGTTCAAATGGCTCTGAGCACTATGCGACTCAACTTCTGAGGTCATCAGTCGCCTAGGACTTAGAACTAATTAAACCTAACTAACCTAAGGACATCACACACATCCATGCCCGAGGCAGGATTCGAACCTGCGACCGTAGCGGTCGCTCGGCTCCAGACTGTAGCGCCTAGAACCTCACGGCCACTCCGGCCGGCCCATGAGGACAACAAAATGTGTAAGCAGTAGCGCGTGCTTCTCAAGCGTTATTGAGAAAATCGAAGATGATTTCGGTCGTCAAATATATACTTGAGCGTGGCCATTTTCACCATGAAGCGGCGGCAGCCGAGTGGTTAGCGTTAAAGCCCCGTGATCTCTGGATCGAGTCCCGTTCGTCAGTTTGTTTTTCAACACAGTGATTTTCTTTGCTATTGATATTACAATTGATATAATGGGAAAATACGTGTAATCGGATGAACTTCTATTAAATTTACAATATTATCTGGCAGTCTACAAAGTTTTACTATCACAAATAATATAATATTCATAACTATCGACTAGTAAACGACCAAACGCATAAAGTGATAGTGAAAATGTATGCTTGTCCGTGTCTTCAGAGTTGTTCGTATTTAATTGAAAGAGAACGAGAAATTGCTTCTCGTGAAGACGCTATTAAAGTACACTCGATACACATGACCAATTATCAGGGCCGATATTTAAGGAAATACTGCGTTAAGCATGGTTGGCTTACAAATTATCTGCTGAAAGAGAGGTTTTCGAAAATGTTAACGAGGTTTGTTTTCCCACGGAAAACCGCAAAAGACCTTGCTTACGCAGAAAATGGTTCAAATCGCTGAGCACTATGGGACTTAACTTCTGAGGTCATCAGTCCCTTAGAACTTAGAAATACTTAAACCTAACTAACCTAAGGACATCACACACATCCATGCCCGAGGCAGAACCTGCGACCGTAGCGGATGGGTGGCTCCAGACTGTAGCGCCTAGAACCGCTCGGCCACACCGGCCGTCACTTATGCAGAAACATAGCAATTATTCAATGCAGCTGTTTTCCATGTTTTTACGAAAAATACCATCCTGTAACTTGTACTCATAACGTCGAAAGCGACGATTAATTGTTCATCTTTCGAAAGCCGTCGGTGCCGGTCAAAAATTGGAGGTAACAAGTCGTTTCGGGCTCCTTCCAGATATAAGGGATTTCTTAAATCACGGACAAGCATATATTTTCAGTATCGCTTTATAAGTTTGGTCCTTTACTAGTCGATACTTATGAATATTACATTATTTGTGATAATAAAAATTTGTAGACTGCCAAATAACATTGTAAATTTAATAAAAGTTCATCCGATTACACGTATTTTCCCCATTATATTAATTATAATACCAATAGTAAAGAAAATAACTGTGTTAGAAATAAAAAAACTGACGAACGGGACTCGATCCAGCGATCCAGTGATTACGGGGCTTGAACGCTAACCACTTTCTTTCTTTCCTTTTTTTTAATTTCATTTTGTTCTATCTTGTTCCTTGAATTTGTTCGTGGCGGACGTCCGATGACATGCGTTCAGGTTATTCGTTGATCCGTTCACTTAGCTTTTTTTTTATTACAGAGGGTAGCTAAACCCTCTGACCGAACACGCTGAGCTAACGTGGCGGCTGTCACTCGGCTGCCGCCGCTTCATGGTAAAAATGGCCAAGCTCAGGTATATCTGTGACGACCGAAATTATCTTGCGATTTTCTCAATAACGCTTCAGAAGTACATGCTCCTGCTTACACATTTTGTTGTCCTCATGGAGTACTATGAACGTACGACGTTTGCAATAAATCCGTGTTCGAAACGTCGTGGCCTCCCCTTGTTAGATTTTTCCACATTTAGTGCTAGCTGTCATTCATCAAACCAACAGGATATTTTGAGTAAATCGTCTTGGGTGTTCATACAGTCACTCTGCTTCGACGCGTTACCGTACACCACGGAATCATCAGCAGGCAACCGCAGACTAGTGCCTATCCTGTCCTCTAAATCACTTATGTAGACAGAGGACAACAGCGGTCCTATCGCCTTCCCTGGCGCACTCCTGACGACAGGACAACATACTGGATTTGATTATTTAAGAAGCCTTCGAGCCACTGACATATCTGTGAATTTATTCCATATACTCGTACCTTCGTTAACAACCTGCAGTGGCCACAGTGTCAAATGCCTTCCGGAGATCTAGGAATATGTAACCTGCCTGTTGCCCTTCATCCACAGTTCTTACCATTTCATGTGAGAAAAGGGCAAGTTGAGTTTGGCACGAGCGATGCTTTCTAAAGTCATGTTGATTCATGAACATAAGTTTGTCAGTCTCAAGAAGGCTTATTATATTCGAGCTGAGAATATGTTCAAGGATTCTGAAACAAACAGAAGTTAGGGATATCGGTCTGTAATTTTGTGGGTCCTTTCTTTTACCTCTCTTATATACAGGAGTCAACTGCGCTTCTTTCCAGTCGCTTTGGACCTTGTGCTGGGCGAGAGATTCACGATAAATGCAGGCTAGGTAAGGGGCTAATGCCGTAGAGTACTCTTTATAAAATCGAACTGGAAATTTATTAGGCCTGGTGATTTATTTGCTTTCAGATCTTTCAATTGTTTCTCTGCACTACGTATTTTTTTTGGTTTGTCGTCCGTTTGGGAATCCGTCCGATGGTAAAATGACGGTATGTTTGTAAGATTGTCTTGTGTGAACGTTTTCTTGAAAGTGAAATTTAAAACTTCAGTGTCATGTTGTAGCGTGTTGAGAAAACTACCATCGGAGGGCCAAGACAGTCCGCTAAGTTCCATTAGCGACGACCAATAGGCAGTGAGTTACTCACACAGTTACGGTCCGGGAGACGGCTACTCTCTCGTAGCTCGTCAATCGGAACTCGCCGAGACCAGCCAGGATGCTGTGCTCCCCACCGACGCTGCCCGACAGCCACCCTGAACGCGGCTTCCCGCGCATCTGGTATCGCGATAGTGAACTGTATGTTCTTTGTCATTTGATCACGAACAATGTTTCAGTTGTTCTTGGAACTAGCTTATTTGCGAAATTATACTGTGAATCGAGTGTTCTTATTTCAACTTGGAAATCATGCATCACTAAGAAATAGGACACTTAAACTAATATAACGCTGTTCCATTGCGTGGATGTGGTGAAGTGGGCACCTAATATTTTTTGGATGTCAGTTTTAAATCGAAGAGCACCTTATCAATTGAAGACATAAGGTCTGAATGAAAATGAGTCCTTCATCATATTTCACTTTATTTTACAGGTCCGTCTTGTCTTGATCATACAAATTTTTACACTTCTCTATTAACGGTTTCGGTTACTGCTATCTTCAGATCAGTTACAAAAAAAAAAAAAAAAAAAAAAAAAAAAAAAAAAAAAAAAAAAAAAAAGTGTAACAAAGTTATAGAGTTAGCGTCAGCAAACTCAACTTCGTTGGTTACACTCTGTTTTTGTTTTGTAACAGATATGGAGATGGCAGTATCTGAAACCGTTGATAGAGAAGTGTAAAAATTTGTGTGATCAAGACGGACCTGTAAAATAAAGTAAGAGTACTCCTCAGGGCCTGAAAGGCTCACGGAACGTCCACCTTGTCATGGTCTGCCTTGTGGGCAGACTTCGTTGGTTACACTCTGTTTTTGTTTTGTAACAGATATGCAGATGGCAGTACTGAAACCGTTGATAGAGAAGTGTAAAAATTTGTGTGATCAAGACGGACCTGTAAAATAAAGTAAGAGTACTCCTCAGGGCCTGAAAGGCTCACGGAACGTCCACCTTGTCATGGTCTGCCTTGTGGGTGCGGTATAGAGCGATATGTTATCAACCAACCGCTCTTCAGGCCGTTTTGCCGACTTCCAAACCCTGGAGCCCTACTTATCATTCAACTATTTCCTGAATTGGCATCATGAGGCTGAGTACACCCATGAGTCCTCCCACCAAGAAAAAAAATCCCTTGTTAGCACCGGGAATCAAACTCGGGTCCTACACTGCACAAATAAGCTCTACAGAAGAGAGTCTAACGGATACTTAATGTTTTTTCGTGATTAAGAACGTCCTTTAACAAACAATTTCGCTCATATAGATAAGGTTATTTAAAAGGCGAAAACAAATTACCGTCTCGATAATGGTGTCTCTGCGACTTGTACTGTTTGATACGTAATGTAATATCAGACTGCCAAAAAAAGTGAGAGTTATCTGAAAAGGATGTGAAAATAATAGACATTAAATCGTGACTGATGAAATCAATATGGCAGAACAGTACAAGGACATGAATGAAAATTAAAATGTGGGTGATGGTCATTAGAGTTGATAAACTAAATCACAGAATCGAGTAGGAAACACAGGAAGAATATCTTAGGAGATCAGATTAAGGTAATCACATTTCATTTCATTTTATCCACAGGAAAATTGATTATGACCTTTTCTAATGATGCAATGTATAATAAAGGCATTACTTATTAAAGAACACTTATTTTATAATTTCGGTACATGTTGATTCATTAATGACACAGTATTATTTCCATCAGCTATTTATGCATTCTATATCTGGTATGCAATGTTTTATGGGGTTTACGTTTGTTAAATTCTATTATGGCCCTTGAAATATAGTGATATGAGAAGCTTGTGGTTCACTTACGGCAAATATTTACGAAAAGTTGACAAATAGGGCAATAAATTATAATTTTAGAACTTTTAATTTTAGTGGTAACTGATGCTAAGCATTTAAAACTGCGAGGGAGTTAAGGGGCATTGTGTGTACTATGCCGCTAATGTTAAATTATCGAATTTTTTGACACATTGTCTTGGAAAATTTCTAAGACACCATCTTTCAGTTTTCCATAATTATTGAATGCATCTTTCTAGATACATTGAACTATAATTATTACTAAAATTGTATTGTGCAGCATGTTATATTTTTTCTTAAAACGCTCAATTTTTTTCAGAATTTTGTAAATAAATGAACATCAGAACAACTCGGGATATTTTAATTATTCTAGTTCCATATGTATATTGAATCTCACACTTGGCATGGTGTGAAAATTTCATGTATCTTTCATAAGTACTTTTTTTTAAAAAAAACGGGTCATTTGTTGCAAAAAATGAAGTTCAGAGATATTGCGGTTCAAAACATTTTTAATTACAAATTCTTATACAGGCATTCATTTATGCGTCTTTTTGCACTAGAATTGCCCTGGCCCATAGTCTGTGTCTTCTTCAGTGTCACAACAGCCCAGTGCTTGCCTCCTTTTCTTTCTTGCTCCTTTTGCCATTTACTGAGCAGCTAACACTGCTTCACATGCACGAAGTTCAACCAGTTCTCGCAGTCCTTTAGGTGTGTTCTGTCCAAATCTTACCCCTAACTTCTCCAGAACCTTAAGTAGTTCATAGTTCCCACCATTAAAAGTTATTACAGCATCAGACACTGCTAACTTTAGAGTCATAAGGCCAACAAATACGTTTTAGGCACAGCACCACACAACATTATTGAAGGACTCATTCACATTCTGGGTCTTCCCATGTAAACACTTCTTTAGTAGCTCAGGATTTGCCATAAAATAGGTTTGATTGCCTCCATTACTGCCAAAGGAAGAGAATGTTTATGTGCAAATTCATGCAGGGTGCCAGAAAATTCACCTTGCCTATATTTACACCAAAGGTTTGGTGGAGGTGGACACAAAGCATGATATGGCTTTTCATCAGTTGATATTCAATGAAAGAAAGTGCTCCACACAGCTTTCTTCATCTTCTCTAAATCTCAGTTATCTCTAATGGCCTCTCCATAATATTCCTGTAATTCGTCAATTATTATGTCCGTTAGCCTTCCAGAAAATTTTATTGTCTTGGCATCAGACAGTTTTGTGTTACCCAGATTGGGTTTTAGGTTATCCAGACGTGATCCCATCCTTTTCTTGACATGTCCTACACACTCAAGTTTTTGTATAGGAACATCATATGGCTTACGGATTTGTACTGCAATGAAAGCCTTGTTGTCTCCATCACATATCTGACACCTCTTTCCTTCTGCGAACGCTGGAAAATGTTAACTGCTCATTTTACCTCCATTCTTTCACTTGTGCCATCATAACTTTTTATACAGTACTGCTTATGAAATAATCTGTTCTATTGGTTCACTGTACAACCTTGTCAGTACTTACTGAGAACTTAAAAATCCAAAAATTTTCCTGTGCCAATACTTACTGCACATGTAAAACCATTTTTTGAACTAAACTCACGCTTTTTCCAAGATCCATCCAAAGCGATGCTGACGTCTGCATCACCCTCACTTTGTTCAACAACTTCTGACCTAGCAGCAACCACTGAACCTTCAGCCACAGCATTTACAGAGTCCCCAATAAGCAGTTTTGGCAAATTCAACACCGTGCAGAGAACATTACCAGCCCTTGCACCTTTACTAATGCATCTAAGGCCATAGAACAGTCTCATATTAGTTACATACAGATCATTACCTCAGCACTTTGGCGAAGTATGAAATACCTTTTCGCTTTTGCACTTGTGACATTTAATAATTAATTTAGACACAACATCTATTCTAGCTCCATAAAGCTTAACTTCACGACCACAAAGACAGCCAGAGATAGTTTCAGAAAGAACTTGTGCAAGGATTGGCAGATCAACAATGACGTTGTCCATAATACCATTACTTTTACCACTGCCTCCCGTTTCTAAAGTTACTTTCCTTTTCGATGCATTAGGGGGCGTGGTCACTTCAGAAACGTTATCGTGGATTCCTTCACTGCTTGCACACGTGTTTTCTAGTACTCCAGAAGAAAATGCAGATCACACTTATATGTTACCCGCAAATTTGCGTTTCTTGAAGTTACTTTTACGCTTAGTCATTTTATTTGTGTATAAAAAACAATAGAAGTTAGCTTACTACAAAAATAGCCGATAACCGCACTAGTTTCAACGAAATAGTATCAGAAACAAAGGACTGATTTCTTTATTCGTAATGCCAACTTCTGAGACGTAGCAATAGGCACAAAATAAAGCAAATCACAGCCTTCTAAACTGTGTAGTTCCCAAGATATGACTGCTCAACTGTGGCAGTATATGCGTAGTCGCGAAATTTGACAGTCACATGTCAGAATTCAAAATATCTGAAAATCTCACAATTGTTTGATTTTAATGTATTTTATACCAAATTTTCGGGAAAATCCATAGTACATTATGGAGTAGAAAATAGAAAATGTCAAATTTCAACGAATTTCACGTAAAATGTCCCCTTAAATTTTCGTCTAAATGGTAAGATGTATACCGCGTCTGAAAATTATCAGATGTTGAGAAATGCTCATTTCCATGTATAGGTGACTTAAAGTTCAGCCTTGCTTAATGTCTGTCTGTTTACTGGACACATCTGCATTACAAAACGAGGGCTGTAACTGACAAAATTTGTCTGACATGTCTACGGTCGTGTTCTCCATATCACTAACTACTAGGGTGGACTAAATTGCAGGGATTAATTGAGGAATCTCTTTGCGTCCATTTTTGTGGGGCAGGGCATGCTTGTAAATTCATATTTCTCGTGTCTCGTCCGAAACGATTTACCCGTCTGGAATCCTCGAGGCAAGGGATTTTCGGCACGAAGCGGCAATCAGCGTCACTTGTGTCGCCGGGAAGAACTAGTCTAGCGAGTTTATCCTGCACCATTACTGCTGCGAGGAACCTTTAAAGAGAATCGACGTGTGCTACAGCGAAAGCAGGGCCTCGAAATCTCACTCGCATGTCCGGATTTTCAGACCGAACGTTGAACTGTGTGAAAGTGTTGTGAACGGCGAGCAAAGTATTTCGCAGCTTAATTTTGTCACCTTCAGGTTGTCCTGTTTAAACGTTTCGTGCTTCATCTGGCTATTGCAACCATAATTGAAGGAATGAATTCGACATTGCGAATACTATTAGACTTCAAGTACAAACTTTATTGGAGACGTCTGAAAATTTATGCCGCAATTATACAGTACACAGTAAAACACAGACACTACCTGGACATACCGCGTCAGTAATAAATATGTGCGGGAATCACCGCAAGTTAGAGAGTGAAGAAAGTGGACACATGGTGACATATGGGAGTCTGAGTCGGTCTGGGAGGTTTTCTCGGATAGCTAAAGACAACTGCTCGCATACAGCCGGAGAACCGGTTTCGAGTCGCAATCTGGCACAAATTTTCACATGTCACCAATAAATTGTGCAGCTGAAGTCTATATCCTAGCCAGATAGTGGATGTACCTAGCAAAAGCTGGTACAGAGAATTTTATATTTATAGCTCGTTCATATGGTTAGAAAGACTGGAAAACGAAGTTTTGATGAAACGTTCTCGGGCTTCCATCCGAGACGCAGCCACCCGTATGGAAGCCCGAGAAGATTTCATCAGCAGTATACACCGGGAAAGCCTACATTCAAACGAAGTTTTTTCAAAAATGGTTCAAATGGCTCTGAGCACTATGGGACTTAACATCTATGGTCATCAGTCCCCTAGAACTTAGAACTACTTAAACCTAACTAACCTAAGGACAGCACACAACACCCAGCCATCACGAGGCAGAGAAAATCCCTGACCCCGCCGGGAATCGAACCCGGGAACCCGGGCGTGGGAAGCGAGAACGCTACCGCACGACCACGAGATGCGGGCAAGTTTTTTCATAAAAATTTATGTTAGCGAGACTTTCTATAGTTAAAAAACTTTGAAAATATCAAACTTTCTCAGATTTTTTCAAACATATCTCAGTTTATTGTGTTTCTAGCACTATGTCGTCTATTTCCTTTTTGAAAGGGCATAAAATTGTCTACAAATTTGATTACTACAACCTTTTTCTGCACTGAAGATCAAGGGTGCTACAGTTCGTCAAAAAATATGACTATTTGTTTTGTGCAAAATACATACTTTTTGGCACTTTTATTTCAGTTTCTGTGTACACAATAAAACTATATATTATGTTATACATTGGAAATGAACATCTCACTTTGCGGTATTCAGTTACTCAGTGTGCAAATGGGTGATTACTGGCATCCATCTGTTATGATTCATACATCACTATCTGCATTTAATCTCCAGGACATTTCAGCCCTGATTCATAAACCTTTATAAAACTACGTCACTTACTCAATATACAGTACGTATATTAAATGGCCAGCAATAGAAAATTGAGTTATTACTAGCCGTTATAGGCAAATGGAAATAGGAAGATAATTGTATGAACAAACAATGCAATATGAGTGAAACTTGGCGTGGCTATATTAGAGTTGCGGGGCTGATAGTACAAGAGGTACAAGTGCTTGCTGAAGCGAACTGAGTAAATGGCTGCCAAAGTTAAACGTCTATTCATACATTATATGAGTTGATATTGAATCATCAGAAATCTTTTTCTAATGGCCAGTTAGTCCGCGTGTAGCTGTAGGTATGGTTCAGGACTGATGTGTTTCTGGGTTATTTTTTACAATACGTAAAAAATACTTATGCTCCTTGCATCTTAAAATATTTTTGGAGTAAAATAAAACCATCGCCCCGGATTGTGGATGGTCGCTTTCTTCTGCCATGACCTGATCAGCCCTCACTTTCGTTCTCAAAGACCTTTTCGCCGCTGAGCGCATCACCGCTGGAGTCTCTGTCTTCACACAATCGGCACCTTTCATCATCGGATTTGAAGGGCATTTGCCAGGCGCGTTAATGCAATATCGCCTGCGTTGAATAGACATATGGCCAGATTTGAAGCAATGTTGACTATTTCGCTTCGCCTGGATGATATTTTCGGATCGCTTCTCCAAATAAGACTATTGAAAATTTCGTTCACATTTTAAATGAAACCGCCCAAACAACGCTCCAGCAAATCACGTTTACTCAAATCAGTATAAACAGGGGTGACTGCACCGGGAACGACTTGTGGCAATGGTGTTTTGTGTTTATAACTTTCCAATTCACCGTTTGCTTCGGCTTCAAACCCTCACATAATCGTTAGTTTTTTGAGTTCGGGCTTAATATTTTGAGGAATAATTCTACCATGTATACACATTCGAGTTCCGTAATAGAAATAGTTTCGAGTTTTTTCGACCGCCATGCCTTTGGTTCCTCCTTGCTGTTTATGACTACGTATCTCCAGAACTATGAGTCTTACAGCGATATATTTTTGTAGAAATACTCAGAAAAGTGTGTGGATACTAAATGCGAAATGTGTGGCGAATAAAATTAGTAGCAAAGTAGTAATAAATTTAAGTCTTACATAACGGCAGTACTGACGTATCTCAGTGTGTAGGACGTCGTAGGTCCTGAACCATATGGCGTACAACGATATAAATTTGCTGGTACAATCAGTGGTACATGTGAATACCGTCTGCAAAATTATTCACGAATAAAGTGAATAGTAAAGAAGTAATAAATGAAAACGTTATACTTCATGCGTCAGTTTACTGCATCAAAAGCGAAAATGTAGTAAGCGATAGCGTTGTTTCCTTTCATCATTTTGTGGGAGTTGTCAGCTATAAAAAGTTTCATAAATGTTTGAAATTGCCTGGGAAGTTCGTCGCTAATCATTAAATGCTCTCATTTTCAAATACTGGATCAATAAACTGTTGGTACTCGCACGTCTTGGATGCAATGCTGTATCACCGCCACTTTTGTGGGGTAGGTGGTTCTCACCACGTATATTCTTTCCAGACAATAAGTGATAGGTGCACTAACTTTGGATGAAATACGCCCAGTGGTTAGGAGGGGATGTGAAACATACATACTGCATACATCCAATACTGGCCATTAAAATTGCTACACCACGAAGATGACGTGCTACAGATGCGAAATTTAACCGACAGGAAGAAGATGATGTGATATGAAAATGATTAGCTTTTCAGAGCATTCACACAAGGATGGCGCCTATAGTGACACTTACAACGCGCTGACATGAGGAAAGTTTCCAACCGATTTCTCATACACAAACAGCAGTTGACCGGCGTTGTCTGGTGAAATGTTGTGATGCCTCGTGTAAGGAGGAGAAATGCGTACCATCAGGCTTCCGACTTTGATAAAGGTAGGATTGTTGCCTTTCGCGATTGCGGTTTATCGTATCGCGACATTGCTGCTCGCATTGGTCGAGATCCAATGACTTAGCAGAATATGGAATCGGTGGGTTCAGGAGGGTAATACGGAACGCCGTGCTGGATCCCAATGGCCATGTACCACTATCAATCGAGATGACAGGCGCCTTATCCGCATGGCTGTAACGGATCGTGCAGCCACGTCTCAATCCCTGAGTCAACAGATAGGGGCGTTTGCAAGACAACAACCATCTGCACTAACAGTTCGACGGTGTTTGCAGCAGCATGGACTCAAATGGCTCAAATGGCTCTGAGCACTATGGGACTCAACTGCTAAGGTCATTTGTCCTCTAGAACTTAGAACTAGTTAAACGTAACTAACCTAAGGACATCACAAACATCCATGCCCGAGGCAGGATTCGAACCTGCGACCGTAGCGGTCTTGCGGTTCCAGACTGCAGCGCCTTCAACCGCACGGCCACTTCGGCCGGCGCAGCATGGACTACCAGCTCGGAGACCATGGCTGCGGTTACCCTTGACGCTGCATCACAGACAGGAGCGCCTGCGATGGTGTACTCGACGACGAACCTGGGTGCACGAATGGCAAAACGTCATTTTTTGGGATGAATCCAGGTTCTGTTTACAGCATCATGATGGTCGCATCCGTGTTTGGCGACATAGCGGTGAACGCACGTTGGATGCGTGTATTCGTCATCGCCCTACTGGCGTATCACCCGGCGTGATGGTACGTGGTGCCATTGGTTATACGTCTCAGTCACCTCTTGTTCGCAGTGACGACACTTTCAACAGTGGACGTTACATTTCAGATGTGTTACGACCCTTGACTCCACACTTCATTCGATCCCTGCGAAACCCTACATTTCCGCAGGATAATGCACGATCGTTTGTTGCAGGTCCTGTACGGGCCTTTCTGGATACAGAAAATGTTCGACTGCTGCTCTGGCCAGCACATTCTCCAGATCTCTTATCAATTGAAAACGTCTGGTCAAAGGTGGTCGAGCTACTGTCCTGTCACAATATGTCAGTCACTACTCTTGATGAATTGTGTGGTATCGTGTTGAAGCTGCATGGGCAGCTGTACCTATACACGCCATCCAAGCTCTGTTTGACTCAATGCCCAGGCGTATCGAGGCCGTTATTACGGCCAGAGATGGTTGTTCAGGGTACTGATTTCTCAGGATCTATGCACCCAAATTGCGTGAAAATGTAATCACATGTCAGTTCTAGTATAATATATTTGTCCAACGAATACCCGTTTATCAACTGCATTTCTTCTTGGTGTAGCAATTTTAATGGCCAGTAGTGTACATACATACATAAATATACGCTGAGGTCACAAGAGTCATGGAACAGCGATATTCTTACATACAGATGGCAGTATTAAAGCGTACACAAGCTATAAAAGGGCAGTGCACTGGTGGAGCTCTCGTTTATACTCAGACATTTTACGTGAAAAGATTCCCGATGTTAATATGGCAACACCGAAAGAAATGAACAGACTTTGAAAGCAGAATGGTATATGGAGCTAGACGCATGGAAAATTTAGTTTCTGAAATCGTTAGGGAGCACAATATTACGAGATCCACAGTGGTGAGAGTGTGCCGAGGATACTAAATTGCAGGCTTTACCTCTCGCCACGGACAACGCACGGACGATCCAGTGCAGCTGCCTTTGGGGAGAGTTGTCAGTGATAACAGCCAGGCAACACTGACCGAAACAACGGCAGAAATCAATGTGGGACGTACGACGAACCTATCCGTTAGGGCAGTGCCGCTAAATTTGGCATTAGTGGGCTATGGCAGCGGGCGAGCGACGCGAGTTCATTTGGTAACAGCACGACATCGCCTGCAGCGCCTCTCCTATGATTGTGACCATATCGATTGGACCCTAGACGACTAGAGAACTGTGGTCTGGTCGCATGAGTTCCGATTTCAGTTGGTAAGAGCTGACAGTAGGGTTCGAGTCTGGCGCAGGCACAGGACGCCATGTATCCAAGTTGTCAACAAGGCACTGTGCAAGCTAGTGGTAGCTCCATAATGGCGTCCGCCGTGTTTACAGGGAATGGACTGAGTCCTCTAGTCCAACTGAATCGATTATCGATAGCAAATCGTTATGTTCGGCTACTTGGATAGCGTATACAGCCATTCATACACTTCATGTTCCCAAACAACGATAGAGTTTTTATGGGCGACAATGTACAATGTCACGGGACTACAATTGTTTGCGATTAATTTCAAGAAAATTATAGACAATTCGAGCCAATGATTTGGCCACCCAAGTCGCTCGAATTGAATGCCATCGAACATTTATGAGACCATATCGAAAGAAGTTCGTGTGAAAAATACTGCACCGGCCAAACTTCCTTAATTATGGACGGCTATACAGGTAAAATGGCTGAGTATTTCTGCAGAGGACTTCAAACGACTTACTGGGCTCATCCCAGTCGAGATGCTGCACTACGCCGGAAAATGGAGGTCCGACTCGATATTGAGAGGTATCCCATGACCTTTTTCACCTCCATGTATACGCACACAAATAAGAACGTCCATTTTTGTTATGTGTATAGGTTTATGAATCGTGATTCTCTCTTCATCACCTTATATAAATCGACTACCCTTCTTTTGCCCTTCTTTCAGTTTTATGGCTGATCCTTCATATTCTGTTTTCATTACGTTATCCATTGCTTTCAACTAATCTTTCAAGCACTTGTTTTAAATTTTGATTTTCATTAAAAGGCTCACAGAATTGTTAGTTTCATAATGTTGACAATATTAAAATTCACATTAAAAGTGACATGATACCGTTAAGGATTATCGGAAGGTAGAATTAAAAACTACCGAAGTAAATTTGCACACTGGACTTTAAAGTGATGGTTATCATCCGTACACTACCTCCTACAGTGTGGCTGTACGAGAACACGAGATATCTCTTGTGGCTTCTTCTTTCGAAACACTATTTTAAGTTCGACATTTCATGGACGGGTGATACATTCACCACTGAACAGTTGAGTGAGCACTGTTCGATAATGGTGCATACAATACCAGCGATATTTACTGCAGTGCTAACAGCAGTTGAAATTACCACACAGATTCCATGGTCTCCACATATTCTGGCACTACGAATATGCAAGTGGAACGCAGTATGACAATGAGGCATAGAGAAATGCGAATGGGTCATCAATATTCATAGAGAACTCGATTTCCAATCGTCGTTTCGGCAAGAACTTCACGAATTAACTGTAAATTACTGTTTGCGTTTCGTTGTGAATCTATCACTGTTCGAACTGAAAAGCGTAACATAGGTTTATTATTTAACTAGTTGTTCTGTGGACGAAAACGTTTCATAAAAAGTTCCTAAACGTCAATAAAAAATATCTTCAATTTCAGTTTTGATGAAAAATTTTGTAATCGTTATGGCAGCGCTTGAGTTCAGGAATGATTTGTTTCAAAAGTAAGTCAGTGATGTTAAATACTGAATAGTTTTGTGACTGTTTATTATTTACTTTTTTGGGGAACAGTAAATTGGCAATGTCAGTCTTCTTCTTAGTGTCTAGGTTATTGCTTTATCTCTAGTATCCTTAGATTCTTTGAGTTTCGCTTTTTGTCTACTGAAGATAGCTTCGACGACATTTCTTTAGTTTATTCAGAGAAATCGGTAAAGATCCTTATGTCAGATTATTACAAATCCCTGTCTGGTACGAGAATCAAACTTTTGCTCTTTAAAGGAGTGCGTACTTGTTTTGGTTTCCAACTGTCTGACGCATTAAAACTAGACGAGGAACGTCACCCGTGGTCTGGTGGTTAGCCGGCAACGAAGCTTTTCGATCAAAGACCTGCTGGCGACCCTTTCTAAAAAAATAAACAAAAACAAAATTAAAAAAACCTTCAGGGAGTATTCAACGGTGAATTCAAAGGGGTGTCATCCGAAGTCTGCCCAGGCGAAATGACGAAGGAAAAAGGGTGGTAGCGTCTTTGACCAGTAATAAAAATGCCTCGGTTTTGGTACACAATGTGGCGATCCGATGTCACGGTGTGGGTATGGCAAATGTCCAGTGAACGTCATCTGCTAGCGTGTGTAGTTCCAACAGTAAAATTCGTAGGCTGTGGAGATATGGTGTGGTCGTGTTTTTCATGCAGGAGCTTCCACCTCTTGTTTTGGGTGGCACTGTCACAGCACAAGCCTATATTGATGTTGTAGTCACCTTCTTACTTCCTACTGTTGAAGAGCAATTCGGGGACGGCGATCGCATCTTTCAACATGATCGAGCACCTGTTCACAATGCGCGGCCTATGGCGGAGTGGTTACGCGACAATAACACAGAGTCCTGACCTGAATACTGTAGAAAACCTTTGGGATGTTTTGGAACGCCGACTTCGTGCCAGGCTTCACCGACAGACATCGATACCTCTCCTCAGTGCAGCACTTCGTGGATAACGGGCTGCCATTCCCCAAGAAAACTTCCAGCAGCTGATTAAACATATGCCTGCGAGAGTGGAAGCTGTCATCAATGTTAAGGGTGGGCCAACACCACACTGAATTCCAGCGTTACCGAAGGAGGGCGCCACGAACTTGTAACTCATTTTCAGCCAGGTGACCGGATACTTTTGATCATGTAGTGTAGACTTAGATCATAGTTTAGTAATGGCACGGAGTAGGCTGATGTGACAGACTAGCAGGGAAGTATCAATGGGCAAAGAAGTGATATACGGAAGTTTTGAGGAATGCTGAAAAACGCTTGACATTTTCTGAGGCTGTAGATACTGCAGTATATTGGTGAAAATATATTTTCAAATCCCGCGGTACGCATACATCATCAGATATCGTGCTAAATGCAGTCTCTGAAATTTTTCCGAGCACCGTCCGTTCATGAGACCATTAGAAGAGTAAACGGTTGTGGAAAGATACCTCAACTCTTGGCAACGTGAGCTAATAACGAGCCTCGAAACGGATACAAGGATTAGTGAACAAAGCGTTGTCGTAGGGAGGATGAATAACGTAACCCCCAAATCCACCACAAATGAACGAAAACTGTATCCATTCAAAAAAGGAGATAAAAATTCACTTGACCTTCTCGAGCGACGATCTCACTCTTTCCAAGTTAAAAATGAAGGTGTAGACCAGATGTGACTTGAATTCAAAGAAATAGTATCGCAGCAAATGAGAGATTTGTAACAAAGAAGTTAATAAACTACGGTGCGCATCTCCCTTGGTACACAGGACAAGAACACATTGAAGAGACAATGAGAAAACCATTCCAAATTGAAAAGAACGCAAAATTTATTTTACAGAAGCTCGAAATTTAGCGGGGACTTCAATACCTGCTTATAATACTTTACACAAAGAAACTTTGTCTCGAAACAAAGTAGAAAACCCAAAGAGATTCTCGTCGTACGTGAAGTGTGCTACCGGAAAGAGGGAATCAATACATTCTCTTCACGGTAGCAATGGAAATACTGTCGTTGACAGTCGTGTTAAAGCTGAGTTACTAAAAACAGACTTCCGAAATTCCTTCGCCAAAGAAGACGAAGTATAAATTCCAGCCGGCCGAAGTGGCCGTGCGGTTAAAGGCGCTGCAGTCTGGAACCGCAAGACCGCTACGGTCGCAGGTTCGAATCCTGCCTCGGGCATGGATGTTTGTGATGTCCTTAGGTCAGTTAGGTTTAACTAGTTCTAAGTTCTAGGGGACTAATGACCTCAGCAGTTGAGTCCCATAGTGCTCAGAGCCATTTGAACCATTTTTTATAAATTCCAGAATTCTAACCAAGAACAGTTGCCAACATGAGTAACTTATAAGTACATATCTATGGAATTGTGAAGCCACTTACATCACTTAATAAAAGCAAGTCTTCTGGTCCAGGCTGTATACTCGCTCGACGAAAGATGCGTACCCATTGACTGGAAAGTTGCGCAGTCACACCCATATACAAGAAAGGCAACAGGAGTAACCTATTAAATTACATGCAACAGGATTTTGGAACACATCTTGTGTTCGAACATTATGATTTACCTCGAAGAGAACGGTCTACGCCACGCGGGATTAGCCGAGCGGTCAAAGGCGCTGCAGTCACGGACTGTGCGGCTGATCCCGGCGGAGGTTCGAGTCCTCCCTCGAGTATGGGTGTGTGTGTTTGTCCTTAGGATAGTTTAGGTTAAGTAGTGTGTAAGCTTAGGGACTGACGACCTTAGCAGTTAAGTCCCGTAAGATTTCACACACATTTTAACATTTTTGAACGGTCTACTGACACACAATGAACAAAAAATTAAAAGATTTTGTTCTTGTGAGACAGAACTAGCTCTTCACTCACGAGAAGTGTTGAGCGTTACTGACATGGGATTTCAAATTGATTCAGTACTTCTAGATTTCCAGAAATGTTTTGACACTATACATCACAAGCGGCTTGTAATCAAGTTGCGTGCTTATGGAACATAGTCTCAGTTATGTGACTGGTTTTGTGATTTACTGTTAGAGAGCTCACAGTATGTAATAATTGATGGAAAGTCATCGAGTGAAACAAAACCGATTTCTGACGTTTCCCAAGGAAATGTTATAGGCCCTCTGCTGTTTCTTATCTGTTAAACGATTTAGGAGACAATCTGAGCAGTCGTCTTAAGTCGTTTGCTGATGAAGTTGTCGTTCATCGCTTATCAGAGTCATCAGAATATCAACACAAATTGTAAAACGATCTAGAAAAGGTATCTGTATGGTGCGAACATTGACAATTGACCCTAAATAACGAAAATTTTGAGGTTATCCAGAGGAGTGCTAAAAGGAATTCGTTAAACATCGCTTATACGATAAATCAATCAAATCTAAAGGCCGTAAATTCAACTAAATATCTAGAAATCATAATGACAAACAAATTGAAAAGAACACGCGTAAAATGTTGAGGGGAAGGTGAACCAAAGACTGCGTTCTATTTGCAGAATACTTATAAGACATACTAAATAGACTACCTACACTACGCTTGTCCACCCTACTTTGGAGTAGTGCTGCGTAGTTTGAGATCCTTGCCATATAGGATTACTGGAGTAGATCGAGAAAGTTCAGAGAAGAGCAGCACATTTTATGTTATAAAGAAATTTGGGGAGAGAAATTCACTGTCACGATTGGGGACTTGGGGAGGACGTCATTAAAAGAAAGACGTTTCTCGTTGCGACGGGAACTTTTCACGAAATTGCTACCACCAACTTTCTACTCCAAATGAGAAAACATTTTGTTGATGCTGAATTACATACGGAGAAACGTTCATCATAAGGGAAATCAGAGCTCGCACCGAGAGATACAGGCGTTCGTTTTTTCTTTTTTCCGCGCACTGTACGAGAGTGGAATAATATAAAATTATTGTGAAAGTGGTTCGACGAACCATCTGACAATCACTTAAGTGTGATTTGCAGAGTATCCGTGCTGATGTAGATGTAGATAAGGAACAACTCAGTAGGCAATTCACTTGAATACGAATGGACATCTCTAAAAAGCGCATTAGCAGAAGTTGGAAAGGAAAGCGCAGTCACGAGGAAGGTAACTGCGAAGAAAACATCGATAACGGAAGAAACACTTCAGCTGATTGACGAAAGTAGGAAACACAAGAACGTAAAGGGAATTTAGGGAATACAGCTATGCGAATCACTTAGCAGCGAAATGAATAGGAAGTGCAGGGAAGTTAAGATGAAATGGCTAATTCCATCGTTAAATGCGGAGGAGTAAACGGGTAAGTGAAAAGAGTACACTGAAGTTCTCTATGAGAGGAGAACTTGTCCGATGACGCCATAGAAGAATAAACATGAGTCGATGCAGAAGAGATATGGCGTCCAGTTTAGAATCGGAATTTTAAAAAGTCTTTGACCTAGACCAAATAAGGCAGAAGGGTAGACAAAATTCCACCTGTTTTTCTATAATCCATGGGGAAAGTGGCCACAGAACGACCATTCACATTGGTATGTAAAACGTATGGTGCTGGAGATATACAACCAGACTTTCGGATAGATGTCGTCCACATAATTCCGAAGATTGCAAGAGCCGACAAGTGCGAGAATTATCGTATAACCAGCTTACCACCTGATGCACCCATGTTGCTGGCAAGAATAAAATGCAGAAGAATGGCAAAGACGACGATCAGTACGGCTTTGGGAAAGGTAAATGCACCACAAAGGCAGTTCTGACGTTGCGGTTGTTATTGGAAGCAAGTCTGAAGAAACACCAGTACACGTTATTAGATTCTTTCGACCTCAAAAACGGTTCGAAAATTTAAAATGGTACGAGATGTCCGAAATCCTGAGAAAAATGTGGGTAATGTATAGGGAAAGACGAATGATATAAAGTATGTACAAGAACCAAGAGGCAGCAATAAGAGTGGAAGACGAAGAACGAAATGCAGGTATTAAAAAGTGTGTGAGACAAGGATGTAATCTCTTGCCCTTACTATTGGATCTAAACATCGAAGAAGCAATGACTGAAATAAAAGAAAGTTTCAACAGTGAAATTAAAATTAAAGGTGAATTAATATCAATGATAAGATTCGCTGATGATATTTCTATCCTCATTGAAAGTGAAGAAGAACTACAGGATGTGTCGAGTGGAACATACAGTCTAATGGGTACAGAGTACGGACTGAGAGTAAATCGATGAAAGACAAAAGTAATGAGAAGTAACAAAAAATGAGAACAGCGAGTAACTTAAAATCAGTACTGGAGATCACGAAATAGACAAGGTTAAAGATTTTCTGCTACCTAGGCAGCAAAATAACCCTGGTGGACGGGGCAAACAGGACATAAAAAGGAGACAAGCACTTGGAAACAAGGGCACTCCTGACCAAGAGACATCTATCTAGTACCAGATACCGGCCTTAATTTGTGAGAAGATACGTTCGCAGCACATCGTTGCGTGATAGTGAAACATGGACTTTGGAAAGCCGTAACGGAAGAGAATGTAAGCATTTGACATGTGGTGGTACAGAAGAATGTTGAACTGATAAGATACCAATTAGGGAGTTTCTCTACAAGATAAGCGAGGAAAGCATTATACGGAAAACATTGACATGAAAGGACAAGATTATTGCCCTTTTGTTAAGGCATCAAGGACTAACGCCCATGATACTAGAGGGACCCGTATAGGTTGGGAAGTGGAGAGGAAGACAGGGGCTGGAATACATCCAGGTAGTAGTTGAGGAGATAGGTTGCAGTTGCTATTTGAGATGAAAATGTCGTCACAGGAGAAGAATTTGTGGTTTTCCACATCATCTAAACATTCTGCGTGGTGTCTGTTTGTTCTATATCGTGTCTCCCTACCACTTTCGCGCAACGACACTCTGAGCGTGTTTTTTAGGGAATTGACTAGTTTGAACCTGGGACCTGTTGCTGGTAAGGAGACGTCAGACCACACATGACATGTAGAATTCAGAAGAGTTCAGTGAGACTAGCGATGATATAACCAAATACTTAATGATTTCAGCGTTAGCTCCACTGCACTCCCTGTAAAGGAATCTTAATACTAACTAAATTTAGTGGAAGGGGTTCAGGGCTTTCCTATTTTTAGTTAGCTGGTAAAATAACGTCGTAAAAGCAGTTAAGTTTACCATGAAAATTTTATTCTACTCACAAAACATCGTTTATAAATTGCACTATTGATAAAAGAAAATGTTTTAATACAGGATGGTAAAAACCAACTGCGTTCAACAAAAATGTGAACGAATATTCCCCGAATGGGTTTCCAAGTTCTACAATGGATCGAAGGATGACCTATGCCATATCACATCTGTAATCTAGGTTTAAATTAAGTTTCACAAGAGAGAAAACTATCAAAATGGTCTACAGTGACCCTCAATTATCTTTAATTACTTATCTAACTTGTCGTAAATTACAGTGGCTGATGTGGCTTCTCAATAACTATATAACAGAAAAATCATCGAGTTTCAGATTTTTACTTCAAGTGGCAAATGTGAACACCATGAGCTTTAATTGACGATCGACACTAGTATTACGTAAAGGGGATGTAACAGATGAGACTTCTGCAGTTCTGAGTGAAGCCTTATGCGCTCAAAAATGCGGCACCGCGTGCGTTCATTACCTTGTCTGTGTTCGTCAGGGGGCGGCAGCCGGCGCAGCTCCGTCCAGCTCGCCCTCTCGGAAGCAACTCTCTTCTAACTTCTCCTTACTACAATTTACCGAAGTTGGTTTAAAAAAAAAACTCTCTGGCTGTGTTTTCATCTGACCAATCAGGGTCTCAATGTTAACCTTGCTCCGCCTACAAAAATTCTGTCTATCAAATGAGAAACGTTATACTTTTCGTGGTGGGTCAATATTTTTAAAGTTTGCAACGTAACAGAGAAGCGAAAAAGTCTCACGCTAAAACTTGCAGCTGGTGTGGTCCATTTAGCGTTATCGTAAGATCTATACTGCTCTTCTGGAGGGCTCTATCTTTTAACATGGGCTGGAGGGTGGTCCTAACGTAACAGAGACGCGAAAAAGTCTCACGCTAAAACCTGCGGGTGGTGTAGCCCTTTTAGCGTTATCGTAAGATCTATACTGTTCTTCTGGAGGACTCTAGCTTTTAACATGGGCTGGGGGGGGGGGGGGGGGTGGTCCTAACGTAACGGAGACGCGAAAAAGTCTCATGCTAAAAACTTGCGGGTGGTGTGGTCGTAGCGGTTAGCTGGCGACGTGGGTGTCCGTCCCTTATCGTAGGGCCTTCTGGCTTAACACGGTTCTGCTCTCGGCTTCTGTTCTCGTTTCTCCCTTCGGAACTGCGTCTGTCTCACGGTGGGAAGGTATGACATGCATTTAGGCATTCTTGTGTTAGTCTGTGGTATTCCATTTGCTCACTCGTTACTCGTATTACTTTGGTTAATTTAATGTCACGATTTATTAGGAGAGTTATGTGACATACTATTGGATTTGCTTATCATGTCAGGGTTTTCATGGAAGGTGTTGGATTTGCCTGACACCTTACAATCAGACAAGTCGGAAGACTGATGAACAAAGAAATAAATAAATAAAAATGAGCATGCAATTGATGAGGTGCCATCTGCAGATGGCCTGCAACGACTTGGGAGCTTGGGCCACTAAATGGCGGGTCGAGTTCAACGCAACCAAGAGCCAGGCTGTGATTTTGACAAGAAAAAAGATTCCACTGGATCTCCAGCTACTGAACATCGTCAGGCTCTATACCGTGATTCCACAATGCCAATACCTCGGTGTCGCATTGGACCGGAGCTTGACTTGGACGGCACATGTGCATGAGCACAGGGCACGATTCTCTTACTCTTTACGTTACTGAACCCATTGATTAAGGCACTGTGACATTCCGCTGTACCCGACAGTCATCTACATCTATATCTACATCTACATTTATACTCCGAAAGCCACCCAACGGTGTGTGGCGGAGGGCACTTTACGTGCCACTGTCATTACCTCCCTTTTCTGTTCCAGTCGCGTATGGTTCGCGGGAAGAACGACTGCCGGAAAGCCTCCGTGCGCACTCGAATCCCTCTAATTTTACATTCGTGATCTCCTCGGGAGGTATAAGTAGGGAGAAGCAATATATTCGATACTTCATCCAGAAACGCACCCTCTCGAAACCTGGACAGCAAGCTACACCGCGATGCAGAGCGCCTCTCTTGCAGAGTCTGCCACAGGCATGTATCGGAGCTCGTCGCCGCAGTGTGGAGCAAAGCTGCAGAACACATCAATAGTAGTTGCGGACAATGCAGAAAAAACCTCCCAACCTGGGAGCTGCACCAGATTGCCAAAATTCCGATGCTAAAACATCAATTCTGCTAGACAGCAACGAGATTCTATGCGACTTCACGGGAATCTGATAATCAATTCATCAGTGGCCTAGGGAACCAGACGAACCAGCGACCGACCACCACGAGAAAGGACATGCTACGTGAGAAGCGAAAACACGCACCAGCAGCACGAGCTGTGAAAACAACAAGTGACAAAGAGCGGAAGAACCAGAATCAGAGGCCACACAAATCGGCTCATGGAAGACCCGAACTCTAGGAAGCCTCGAGATACGCGGACTAGCTGCGCGGTTTGAGGCGCCATGCCACGGATTGCGCGGCCCCTCCCGCCGGAGGTTAGAGTCCTCCCTTGGACATGGATGTGTGTGTGTTGCTCTTAGCATAAGTCAGCGTAAGTAGTGTGTAAGTCTAGGGACCGATGACCTCAGCAGTTTGGTCCCTAAGGGATTCACCCACATTTGAACATTTGAAGCCTCGAGAAGTCTCCTCCACGGCGACGATGGTCATCGGTGATCAGATGGCGCTGAGGAGATCTGTCTGTGCATCCTCTGTATTGAGTATCCAGGCAGTAACTGAGTTTAGAGGTGAACAGTGATTACAGTATTAACTCAAGTATACAAACATGCCCCACCGGCGTTAGTACCCCTATAGAACAGCTACAGTCATCTAAATGAGGTCGCCTAGTGGGCAGGCGGAAAGCTTTAGAACATATGACGGACTGCTGCACATGTTCGACCCAATGTAGGCTATCAACGTTGTGTCGCTGCTTTCAGCAGTCGTTACAGCTGTAGACCAAGCTCTGGAAGTCCCTGTAGTGGCTGACCGAAACCTATACAAGGATGAACTCCTGGAACATGTTGCACCTGCTTTCTCATCAGGCATCACTGGGAACCGTGTGCTTATACTAGGATTAAGATCACTGGTGCCTCTAGCCACATACCACTGGCACTACAACACTGCCTGTCATGGCTACTGCGTTGCCATGAAAGAGCTGACAGGAGAGTGGAATGGTGCTCTGTGGCTTTTAGTACTGGGAGAAGGTTCTGTCTCTACGCGAGTGATGGAAGTACCCGCGTATGGTGCAGACCTAATGAGCTGCCTACTCCAGAGTGTATTCACCCTCGACACAGGTCCCTTCTCAGGTTTCGAGGTGTAGGGTGCCATTAGTCACGACTTGCGGTCACGTTTTGTTCCTGCAGGGTAGGGTAACCAGTGCTCGCAACATTGCACTGGCTGTTATCCCCGTGCTATTGCCATTCCTGCGACAGGAAAGTGATTTGATTTTACTGTAGGACAATTAACGTCTACATACGGTGGCTGCGACGCAGCGTGCTCTTCGTGGTGTACAATAAGTGCCCTGATGAGCTAGATCACTAGGCCTCTCGCCAACTGTACTCATATGGGGCAGGGTAAAGCGGGAACTTCCTCGCTGTCCAGGGCCTGCACGAACTATATCCGAATTGCAACAAAAGGCCCCCGTCGGAGGTTAGAGTCCTCCCTCGGGCATGGGTGTGTGCGTTGTCCTTATCGTAGGTTAGTTTAAGTTAGATTAAGTAGTGCGTAAGCCTAGGGACCAATGACCTCAGCAGTTTGGTCCCATAGTCCTTAACACAAATTTTCAATTTTAATTTTTTTCAACAAAAGGATGGCTGTGACGATCTATTGGAGGATGCCAGTCGGCATGTTTACGATCGGTTGCAAGTGAGAACACATGTCTGCGTTGCAGCCAAATAAGGCCGGTATTACACTATCGTATTTCTTTGACAAAGATTTGATCAAAGATATGATCAAATATTCGTCAGATGTGTTTGACAAAGATATTTGACGTGGCGCTAAAGAGGGATATTTCATTGTCAGCATATTGTTCGTCAAAGTTTGAGATAGCTGACAACAACAACTTGTTATTATGCACAGCAGTTGCATTTACCACAATTGCACTGTGTGTGCATTTGGAAGGTGGGGGGGGAGGGGGAAGAGACGAACCTGGATGAAGCCGTGGGCTTTACGGCGACACGATAAAAGCATTCAACAAAATTTGTTACGTGAGCTCCTAGTGGAGGACATCAAATCGTACATAAATTACTCAAGAATGGATGAGCATACATTTCAGTGGTTGCTCAGTGAAGCGTCTCGTCACATCGCAAAGCACAATACTCACTTAAGAGCTGCTACATCTGTAGAAGACAGGCTCACAGTAACACTCCGGTTTTTGCTACAGGAGAGAGTTACTCTAGCTAACAATACAGCACTCAAATACCACAATGCACATTAACTAAAATAATATCTGAAACGTGTGAAGCAATTTGTAAAGCACTAAATGACCAATATCTTAAAGTAAATAAATGTTCAATACACTTTATGTGCATTAAGAACTATTTTTATTGTAGATCAAAGTAATAACGACATTTTGTGTCCCACAACTACAAAAGTAATAGATATGTATGAAGCTGGTGAGGCGTTTTACAATGTGAGACATCCTGAGTATATATGAAATAAGTATTTCGGTAGGTACTTTTGCTTTCTCATTAGAGTAGCTTGGGTGGAGGTCATGAATTTTATTTTTTATGTTGTCAGCCGTGCACATGGGACGTATCTCACGGCTAATGACCACTATTTTTGAAGCTCTCCCGTCATGTTGATCTATTTTTGTGCTCGTGTTGCCTCACGTTTTAAAGCGCCTCATCAGCTTCATACATTTCTATTAATTTTGCAATCGATGGCACACACGAATTGAACTTCGCAGCCATGTTTATAAACACACTACTGGTGACAGAATGCTGCAGCGATCCTAACGCTCCAAGTGGTAACATTTCACATTGCAGTGAACAGAAGACAAGCGTCTTTTATAATCAAATCTACAGCGAGTCCTTAGATTTGATCATATTTATTTGACGACAGGAGAGATTTGACAAAGTTCCCTATTGCACCATCAAATTTCTTTGACATAAATATTTGACATATCAATTTTGACAAAGATGTATGATAGTGTTAATACCGGCCTAAGGTACACTGTGTATTGATGCGACTGTTTCAACACCGTTTAGTCTGACATGTGCGTTTCATTTGGTCTGAATTTGTTACCATATACGTACAATGATGAACTACCTGTCACCTCATTTATCAATAAATTGGCTTTGTCGTAGATGTCCGGCTGTGTATTAGACTTTAATACGATCGTGCGTCGAACGAAGCACTTCCGACGACGATAATTTCACGGCATGTGTTAAGAGACGTAATGATGAAGTGTAGCGAATTCGAAACCAACCGCGTTTCAATACATATTCCCTAAGAACACAGCGGTTGATGGCAGTTGCACTTTGTGAATAAAGAAAAGTGACAAAAATGAAAGACTGATATATTTCAAAGGCTAGATTATAACTGAGATGAACGAAAGTTACTGTTTCGCTTCACAACGTTTAATACGAGACGTTTTACTGTCTTCCAAAGAAATGAAAAGAGTTCATATTTCTGATTCAGGTATTATGTAAATGTCCTTGAAGAAGAAACCCGTTTCACCAGAAGACATGGTTATATTAAACGTCGGACGTCCTAGAAACTCCAGGAATCGATTCGGTTTCTCAGTCAAAATTCGCATAATAGTATTACTCGATGAGCACAATGTGAGGAAGAGAGTAGTAGAGATGCAGTGCGTTACGCGACCTGGTTGCTGGTGAACAGGTACCTCTAGGGAAGCGACGTACAGCGAGGCACGGGTGCAAAGGACAGATCTCCACAAAAGCGTTTGGTAATCACCACGGAGTTTGTATTCAGGAGATTCATTCGCTTAGAAGAATTTAATGATTCACGCCTCCGATACTGTCAGGATGTTGCAGAGGGGACCACTTTAATTTCGGGCGTATTCTGAATGGATCGAGAAACGAAACGCCGTCTAATCTCAACAAAACGCTGTTTCATTGTCACTCTTGGCTCCTCTAAATTCCTGAACGCGATACAATAGAAGTTACTCACGAAAGATCAGGTACTGAATTATCTCTAATGCTTCCTATTTTGAATCAGGAACGTCACTTTTCTTCGGTTGCTACATGCTTATCAAGTGGGAATTAACTATGATTAGACCTTCCTTAATACTTCAATTCATATCAGTCGGCAGTGATATAAACTACTTCTTAAAACTAAAATAATGAAAATACGCAACTTTTACTCGTATATCAGAACCCAGGGATTCGCACCTAAGCAGAAGTTATGATTTTCATCGAACTGCTGTGATCTTCCGGTAGCAAATTCACAGCCGTATTAATATTAAAAATACGAAAGTAAACATGTCTGTTACGCTTTGACGACTGAACGACTTGAACGGTCTTTACGGAATTTGGTATGGAGATATCTTGAACTCGAAGGAAGAACACAGACTACTCAGTAAGGTGTGGAGTACACTATCTTTATTGATATGAAAACTAAACACGAAATATAGAAAAATATTTACCTTTCGAAAAATCTATTTACTCATTAACTTTTGAACTTTATACCATATTTACAGAAAAGCTTTTATTGTTTGATTCGTTCTACATAATATGATTCAACGTAATCAATACTCCGCTTAGACGGTTCTCGACATATACCAGTAGTATTAACTGTGAAAGTAACTCTGTTTGTTTTCATGACTCTTCTGCTGAACCGGTTCCAATTACATTTGATATGGAGATAGCTCGAACCTGGAGGAAGATCATAGGCTACTTTATAAAGCAGTGTTACCTCTTTCAGGATTATTAACATTTTAAAAGTAGTATATGTGTTTGGGATGCAGACGACCCTGGCACAATGGTCGGCGGCTCTTATTGTTAGCAGAATATTCTGTGACAGTGCGAATTCAATGTTATTGTGCGCTCGGTTTATGATATTGAGTTGCTACACCATATGGATGAACTGCAGAGTTTTTCTAGGGACAACAGTAAAATCCGATGGTAAGCTCGAGAAGTATATTTAAAATTGTTGCTTTGAATTTTCTCATTATGAGAGTACTGAAGGGCGATCTGTTTTAATTGTTAAAATCATTGAAAAGCCAAGATCGCAAAAATGTTCTTTGTTCAAGACAACCTGTTTCAACGGCCTTTCCTGTCATCCTCAGGTCTTAAAAATTTTTTGTAGTAATGAACATGTATTACTACAAAAATGTTTAAGATCTGAAGATGACAGCTAAGTCTGTTGAAACCTGTTGTCTTGAATTAAAAGTATTTTGTTTTGATCTTAGTTTTTGAACTGTTTTAAAATTATAACGATGATTTAGTGGAGCTCGAGCTGCGATAGTTACTTGAATGCACAAATATCGGTTAATCTCAGACACACCGGACCTTAGACACAGAATCTCACGTGGCCATAAGAGCTACTGAGAGTGTAAATCATTCACAAGTCCGTCACATGTTGGACGCTGAACGTCAGGTGTGTCTTATAGCTCCAGAGGGCTTGAAGATTTGCAACGACGCCATCGTTTAAAGGCTGTACGATTATGAGAGATGTCGTGCCTTTATATGTACATAGTGGGAGAATTTTAGTGGGGCTGCATTTCATTGCGATCCATTAACTGATTGTATTAGCCGTGGGTAAGATATCTTGGAAAGAAAGGAAGGGATTGTAATGTGTTGAAATGAAAGGAACTGTTGTATGTTGTTCTGGTGTCAAAGTCTTACTTCCAGTACTAGGTGAGTCAAAAGAACCCCTACGAATTTCCCTTTGGTACAGTTTTAATGAATTTAGGACTTCTTTATTAAGAAAATATAATGCATGCTTTCAGATCACTTTGATTGGTGTGGATGCAGAAGTCAAATGCCAGGTGTTTCACTTACCACTACGATTCAAGATCAACATTATTATAGAACTGGCTCTTTGATTCCACCAGGTAATCATAAAAAATGCAGCACCTGCACATGTAGTAATATTGAAGGCATAGAAAAGAGGTTTTGAATATTCAGAGAATATATTCATGATATACCTGTATACAAACACTAAAAACATTTATTCATATACACGTACATATCTGTACCACTTTGTACCAGATATTTATAAATTACTTACATCTCTCTTGGTGTCATTCATCAAAACAAAAAGATACTGATATCGGAAGGCAGCCACAGGTAACAGCTAGCTTGTACTGTTTCGGGTCTGTAGTCAATATTAAGTGCAAAGGATACAGTTTTACCAATGGACCATTGGCTATCGCAGAGGAAAGGTGTTTCATGTACTTACTTATGGTTACTGAATGCAAATCTAGAACATTTAATTCTGGCAATGAACATGCAGTGGAGCTGGGGTGAACCTCTAAAGAATAAATGTTTCCTGCTAAGGTAATAAACATGACAGATATTTTCCACAGTATAGAAATTTGCCTTATGCAATTATAGTACAACACGTACCATTATAAGCAGGCAGAGACTAAGCAAAACATGTTATAGATCAAAAAAGCAATGCGTAAGCCATGAATATCTATTGTAAAACAATCCTATAACTTGAAATCTCGGAAAATCATAGGGTATTTTGTTCAGTAATGTCTGATAACATGTCTCTCTGCAGTAAAGTGGTTTATTTATTATTTAAAAATGAATATATACAATCACAATCGCAATAAAAAATAAGAAAATAAAAGACAAAAATAAAATAAATAATCCAAAAAACAAGATATAAAAAGTTTATTACAGTTATGGCTGTTCATATACACGTATAATGTATTTTTTTGATATGATAAGCAGAGATGGCAACTATTGCGAATCACTTGTAATAATTACGAACTTCCCCCATAATTACAATTTTACGAGCACAACAAGATTCTCTCAGATTTAAAGTAAAGAAATGATATTTTCGATGCTATCATGAAACATCATAATACAGAAACAAACAAAATGGAAACAAGTCTCATTCATCCACTAGATATAACAGATTCACTAGATAGTGAACTTAAGTCATCAGATTCACTAATTAATAAAAGTCTTGACAAGAGAGTTTGTAAAGATCTAGCGTAATGAGATTGTAGAATTAATTTAAACCCTATTAAATTTTTTATCTATAGAAATGACTGAACGAGTTTCACACTCAGCTTGTCAGAGTGAACACATCTACTGTTTGAAGTGCAAAATATTTACCAATACTCATTAACCTCACAGAGTTATCACAAAAAATAGAATACAAACAATTAAAGGGCTTTGTACAATTTGTAAAAGGAAGAAAAGTAAATTCATTAAAAATAATTTGTAGGCGAAAGTGGTCTGCGAAAGCACTTCAGTAAAGAAGTATCAGAATTCCATTCAGACTGCATGTAGTTTAGAAGTCGCAGAAGGTCTAGAAAAATATTAGTGAACAAATTATAAATGAATTACATAAGCCAACGAGAAAATATTTTAAAAGAAGAAATGTTGTTTCTCTCGTTATTGATGATTTGTGGCAAGCAGATCTAGTAGAAATGGATTTTTGCAAGTTGAAAGGAATTATGAAGATAAATCAAGGGTATAAATATTTAATATCTGTTATCAACATCTTTTCTAAACTTGCTTGGGCTACTTCAGTTAGAGATAAAACTGGCAAGAATGTAGTTGATGTATTTGATAAAATATTTAGAGATGGTTGTAAGACAAAAAAGTTGCATACAGATAATGGAAAAGAATTCTATAATAAAATATATGAAAAATACAACATTAATCACTATTCAACTTTTATAGAATTGAAAATATCTGTTGTTGAACGATTCAACACAACGCTCAAAGGGAAGATGTGGAAGAAATTTGCTCTTAAAGGAAATTGTAAATGGGTCGATCTAATTTTGAAACTAGTTGATGAATACAAAAGCACAAAACCTCAACAACAAAAATGAAGCCAATAGAGGTTAATGAAAAGAATTTAAGCCCTGTATACCACATGGGGTTAAAAGTTAATGATAAACCCAAATTTAAAATTGTACAGTAAAACAAAGTGAGAATTAGTAAACATAAAGAACTTTTTGAGAAAGGACGTACACCAAATTGGTGAACAGAACTTTCGAAACTGAAGATGTTTTTCATTCTAATCCGATCACATATAAACTCAAAGATATTGACAGACATTTTTATGGCAAGAGCTATAGAAAACAAAATATCCAGATGTATACCTTGTTGAAAAAGTTTTGAGAAAGAAAAGAGATAAAATTCATATTAAATGGTTGGGCTCTGATAATTCACACAACAGTTGGGTAAACAAAGATAAAGTAATAGTTGGTGATTGAGCACTATCACACTTTCGTTGAATTTTTGTGAGAGGACTGCCAGTCTCCCTTTAAACTTTATAATTATTAAATAATTTTTTCCTATATAAATGTACCAAACAGTACAAATGAGAAAACTGACACTTGAATCTTTCTATCTGTAAGTTAGGATGATCTTTACATTCATAAATCAATTAACTGATGAATGTGTGAATTATTTATACAATCTCAATCGAGATGAAATTTGTAATGTTTATGGATTCTTTACAAAACAGATATAAAAATTCAGTGATCGTAAAATTGAGAGTCAGACTTATGTTAAATTTCTTGGTAGTTAGGTTGGTATCCCTCATGGGTCCCACTAAATTTAATAAATTTTTATGCACATGGACCTCTAGGCCTTGCCTTTTCTCTTTCTATTCCAGCATCCGCTGGATTTCATTAAGCAAATCTGTAGAGGAATAATTAGATTCTGGTGAAAATCCCTTAATTTGCTTCAAATTTTCAGACGGTCTGCTCAGATCCCCTGAAATTCCAAAAATAAATAAAGCACGAAATTCTTTTTAATTTTGCAGGGTCTAAAATATTATCCTCTGTAATACCTTATAAAATTACGTTTTAAAAAAATTGACCATCATACAATTAGATCTTGGTAAATGATCTCACCTTATCTTTTATTAAAAGTTGAAGACCCTCCTACCTTTTCCTCAATTTGGTGAAGATTCATTATATCATTAATTAATTCTTCTTGTGTATAGTTATCCAAAGTATTGAAATAAATTCGATAGCAAACAATTCTTAAAGTTGCTTTCATTCGATGATGTAAATTAATTGAATTTGGCCTATAACCAGTTCTTAAAATTTTTATGCTGTTTTAGTGCACATATGTGAATGTATCTATTTGTCTTTGTACATTTTTAAATTGTGCATGAATAACATTCGGAAATTAAAATTATATAATATTAAAACAACAAAAGTTGGTCTTAAATTTTGATTGTTCAGTTGTGGAACAACATGGAACAATAATATGTTTATTTGCTGATTTCTTTCATGCAAAATTTTAATAGTTCTATTGTATACTTAATCTGACTTCTCTATATAACTAACCTTAATTTTTTCACTTCTTTTAAATGATTTATTTGAGCTTTATAATACTGCTTTGTCTTATACTCTCCACTGACTCGAATGGCTGGTACAACTTTTTCATGGACCCTTTCTTGAAAATGTTCTGCAAAAAGCATCTCGGATTTCATAACTGAAGATTATAAGTCAGGTTCACTGATAAATTTTGTAGAATTTTGTATGTATTTTGGTAGTGTCATTTCACCACTACCAAAATTTTTGTATATTTACAATATTTTTGTTTAATATGGTATTTAATTGCATCCCTACATCGAATATATCCTAACAGATCAGCAACTTGTTTTGCATAAAACCAAACATTGTTTTTTTCATCAATATCTTTGTTGTTATAAGTGAGCTTATTATTCTTTAGATCAATAAGCGCCACCTTTTATACTGAATCAAAAACATTAGTAAATTAAAATTCTGTAACAGGAACACTACAAATTTTGTCATAAAAGTTTATTCTCTCCTCATTTACTTCAACAGTATTATTGGATTGGTCGCATAGTTTCTAATGAAGTAAGATACACTGTGAAAGGACATGCTGTACATATCTTTTATTTGGGTACTCTATGTACATCAATATAAATGTAAATATAATTTATAATATGTACTTTTCTATTTTCTGACATAAAATATTTTATCGTCTTTAGGTCTTCCACTATTATAACTGCATAATCTTCTTGAAAGATAATATGCCACCAACTTTAAAATAATTTTTCTAGGTGTACTATTTGGATGTGGCAGTGTATATAATTTGTTCTTTCTTCATCTCCACTATATCAGATATTACATCTTTTAACTGTAGACATTGCTTTTCATTTTTTTCCAATTGTAGCTATAGTTGTTGGTTTTGTTCTTTCAATTCTATAACCTGTTGTTGAGCTTGAATAGCTTTGTATTCTTTTACATAGTCAGCACAATCACAAAATATTTCTTCAAGAGCAATATAGTAATCTTTAATTTCATTAGCTATTTTAGTTCTCAAACTCATTACAAACTTTTAGAAATTTGTAACAGAAAACAAAATCCAAAATTTTTTTACTAAATTATTGGTATTAATTGTTTGATTTCATTATGATATATTCGGATTGCAAAGCAACGGGATCATTACATTTGATTTATTTGTATTCAAGGTTGTAGTTTGTTACACAATTAATTAAATGTCTTTTAATTTACTTTGTATTTCCATGGTTCTTGCTCATGAACCCTGAAATTCCAAAATGAATAAAGCATAAAATGTCATTCATAATCTAACATATTTTTTATTAAACAGTCATACCCAAATTTGTCAAAACTAAGAACCCAAACTTAATTCATAATAATTCACAAGAATAAATTAAAAAATATTCATCACACTAGTGATGCCTCCATTTATATAGAATGAAAATACATTAGTAAATTAAAATTTCTTTTTCAGTTGCTGTGATGCCAGACAATGAAATTCTATAGCACTCTGTTAATTTTCCATGTGTCTGCTCTTTGGCGCTTGAAATTCCATCTGCAATTTCCTTAAGAATGTGTTATTATGTATCACAATTTGCTTTTTACAAGATGTGTGTGTGAAATAAAAAATGCATGTTAGGAATGCTTATGACAATGAAAATATTAACAGTGTAAATATTTTATCTACAGAACTATCTAGTGCACAGCAACAAGAAAGTGAATCATTTATTCATAAAAATTTTATTAATCTAATTAAAAATTGTTGTAATAAATGGAGGAGTACAAGAATTGTAAGAAATGTGAATTGAAGAAGTAGATTGATAATTTTTATTCACACAAATACTCAAAGGATGAGCTTTCATATACTTGTAAAGAATGTACTAGAAACAATGATAGACATCTGTATAATAATGAAAAAAACGTTTTAAACCACTTATATCTAATCATAAGAATCCTTTTGAAAAAATTAACGATATGGAGGCGTTTCTTTGTTTTAAAAGGAATTATTATAAACAACAGGAGTTACATACAGACCAACAGAATCAAACACATTGTAAAAAAGTTTTGATTGTCAAGAAATTAAAGATTTTAGTTGCTTTTACTTTAGTCATACATCTGAGGCAAGCTCTTAAGTTGATGTAAGACTTGTCAACTAAAACACATGTGAAAAAAGAAAATAGTGAGTAAGTGTGGAAAAGAATTAGATAAAAGTGCTCTCAAAAAACATTTATGGAGAGAAAAGCAAAAGAAATTAACTGAACATGAAGATGCTTAATTTTGCTATTTATTTTTTGAGGGCTGATTATTCTTTCAGCATAATGAAATAAGGACTAAAATGGACACTGTTGACAAAATTTACAGTTGCCCAGTTTCGTGATCATTGCAGAAGGAATAATTTACCTGTTTATAACGGATTTAAAAAAAAATAATCATTTCGAATGATTTCCATCCTCGAAGAAGAACTCTTGATAATTTCAGAGAACACAAACTCAAAGCTCTGGCTTTTAGAGGATACAGCACATTGAAGGAATCAGAGTTAATTAATGGTATTGGGTTAAAAGAGATTCAATTTCATCCAGAATTATTCCAAAAGATTAAATCAAGACCACAACGTGTACCTTAAATACATTACATCTAAAGATTTGATGATGATATTATTGAATAACCTCATCCACTGAGAGAAAAAAAATAGTGAGACTCAATCAAATTTACCCTTTCAGTAGCAATCTATTTAAGTAAGAAAAGGATGATAAACCATTTAAAAAGGAATTAATCAAGGTTGAAGAAATAAGATTGAGAGTTAATAAAAAATTTAAAGAATTACCTGTTGACTGCAAAATTGTCTTTAACGATAGTAATATTGCCAAATTCAATACTATTATTGAGAAAATTGATTATATAACGAAAGCACTCAACTCTATGGTAAAAGTAGCGAAACAAGAACTAATTTTAGAAAAGGGGATAAGTTGAATTTAACAGTCAACAACCCAAAATGTTTTATTCAATTTCCACTGGATATAGAGCATCTAATGATACTCAAGAGTCTGTTCAAGTTTTGTACAATAAAATGAGAGCTATCTTAGCATCTAATGAGACTATTGATACAGGAGATACCCCATTTAATATTCATATGAAAGCAATTCCTAGAGAAAGTGGCGGTGTTAATAAATAATAAATCTAGCTGAAGATAAAAGGACAAAAATAAGTGTCACAAGAACTAATTATGATGATAATTTGTGTTTTCCTAGAGCAGTAATCGTTTCATTAACATGCCATACAAATAACATTTTGGGCAGAGAATTACAAATGAGATTAAGAACAACAGAGTAGGAGATAAGTACAAATTACAAAAAGAGCTAACTGACATATTATGTAATCAGTTGGGTGAATACAATGAAGAAGGGTTTAATTTAGATGACAATGAAAATGTTGAATAATTGTTGGATATTCAAATAAATGTTGTACATGCTGAGAATCTCAATGCAGTTATCTATAGAGGTACTGAGACAGAAATAAATCATATCTGTATAAAGGTCACAAACGTTTTGAAGTAATTACCAGTATGACAGCTTTCTTAGGATCATCATATTTCTGTGATAACTGTAATATGTCATATAACAGCAAGGATTCTCACAGATGTAAAACAGAGAAAAGTGTGCATATTATGGAAAAGTTCAGAACATGAAAGTGTGGAAAACAAGATTTATTGCGAAAAGTGCAATTGATACTGTTGTAATGAATGACACTTAAACAATAACCAACAGGTTTGTGCTACAGCTTATAAATGTAAAAGATGCAAAAAGATTTCCATGAGATTGAAAGTACATAAATGTGGCTTTCAACTTTGCAAAAATTCTAATCAAGTAGTAAAAATTAAAGATCAGAAAATTTATATGCAAACTTTATTGCAAAATGGTGGTATTTGTGAAAGAAAATTTGGTAAGAATTTTATAATTCAAGGTTGTCCAAATTGTAATAAAGATAGTTGTTATATTAATGGAGACTTTAAAGATTTTGATGTCTTCCAATGCTTTGAATGCAGTAAAATCGTTATGGTAAACTGTCTAAATGCTGTGAAGATGGATTCCCTAAGAGAGTGAATTGTACCTGTAGTGAGAGGTATCTGTGGTTTGATTATGAAGCTCAACAAGAAACTGGTATACGTATTCTGAATCTCATAATTGTTCACAATTTTAATGCAGATACTGTTTATAAATTTAAGACAAATATAAATTCTGTAGGTGGCTGATGCCCCCCCCCCCCAAAAAACAGTTATCACACATTCATAGCAAAAGGTTATGATTCCTAATTCATTTTGAAGTACTGTGTTGAAACTACCATAAAGCCATATACCATCAACACAGGAACAAATCTGAGGTTATTGGAAATGAAACAGTAAGGCATAAAATTATAAATAGCAATAACTTTATCCAACAGCCCTTTAGTAGCTTTCCAAAAAAGTTTGATTTGTAAGAATTGGAGAATGGCTACTTCCCACATTTGTTCAATACAAAAAAATGAAAATTATATAGGACCAATTCCTGATACTCATTATTATTGAGTTAACAATATGAAGGAAAAGGTAGAAAGCATTTCTCAAATGGCATAGCTCCAGAGTGAAGGAAAATTGTGTTAAATATGAAGAAAGAATAGTTGAAAACTGTAATTCTGATGTAGATATTTTGAAAATAGGCTGTTTAGAACTGAAAAATCCATTTCTAGAGATAGCTAATATTGATCCATTCTGTTATTTAACCATTCCTTGGAGTTTCATGGCAACTTACAGATCTAATATTTACCTGAAAGTACAATTGCTATATTGGATAAAGAACAGAAAGAGAACTATAGTAAAGAATCTATAGCTTGGATAAACAGTTTAGGCAATGACAATATCTCACATGCTCTTAATGGCAGCGAAGTAAGAATAGCTGGTGCAAAAGTAGATGGGAATGATAAAGCACCTAATAGTATTTTTCAATACCATGAGTGTTATTGGCATGGTTGTAAAAAGTGAGACAATTAACAATAAAATTAAAAAAGAATGGATGACCCTTAACAAAAGACTTTAAAAAGAATTGCAGAAATACGAAATGTTGGATACAGTTTAGTGGAAATGTGATTGGCTGAACTCAACCAGAATATAAAAAGCTTAGGAAACTAAAATAGTTAACTGAAATCGCTGAACCATTGAATACAAGAGATGCTTTTTATGGTGGTCAAACAAACACAATAAAATTAAGAGCTAAAGCCGATGGTGTTAGCTCAAAAATAAAAGAAATTGATGTATGTAGTCTTCATACTACTGTGCAGTTTTATAACTTTTATCCTGAACAACATCGAAGAAAAATATATGGACCAAGTTATTAGTCCAAAAATTGTTATGGCTTCATAAAATGTAAAGACTTGGCTCCTAAAGGATTGAATCACCATGTTTTGCCTGTACATATGCAAATTGGTGAAAAATGATAAAATGTTGTTTCCTTTGTATGTCAAATGTGTTAAAAAATAGATAAATGCAATCACAATGATGGCAAAAGAAGTTTTATTGGAACTTGGACAACTGATGAAGTGAAGAAAGCTGTAGAAAAAGGATATGAAATTTTAAATGTGTATGAACTTTGGGAGTTTGAAAATAAAAGCAGTATTTTGTTTATAAATCATGTGAAAGATTTTCTGAAAATAAAATTAGAGACCAGTTCATATGATTCTGAAAGTGGCGAAGAGTATGCCAAAATAATTAAAGAGAAATTACATATTGACTTAGATCCTGAAGGAATAAACGAAAATTCTGGAAAAGACCTGTTGCTAAGATATGTCTTAATTAATTATGGGGGAAATTTGGGCAAATGTAAAATATGAGTCAAACAGAATATGTAACAAATTTACAGCATTTTTATGAGATACTACTGGATGACAGATTACATAATTTAGACATCAATTTTATTAATGAGCATATGGTTCAGATGACATAAAATTTCAGGGATTATTACGTGGAAAATAACACAGCTACAAATATATTTATAACTGCATTCATAACATCAAATGAAAGGCTTAGGTTGCATTAGATATTAGACAAACTAGGAAAAATGTTATATATTTTGGTACTGAGTTCGTAGTATATATTGATAATGGGAAAAATACCAAGGAAACAGGGTGTATGTGAGGCGAATGGACTGATGAATTGAGAAATAACTGGATTAAAGACTGGTCTTCAACAGTCCTGAAAAGTTACTATTATGAGTAAAATGATAAATAAACAGAGATGAAGGTATAGGGCTTCACTTTAGACTATAAGAATATCCAAAAGCTATGATAAGGTCAATCAAGAGTGAAGAGAAGGAAAAGATACAGCTAGAATACAGTCAAATCACTAGAGATGATGATACTAAAAATCTAGTC